>NW_024609857.1:16098223-16819969 GCF_016920785.2 Ixodes scapularis | reverse complement strand
CCGATAGATCCCTCTATCGGTGTCGGCCCTCTTCTGACAACGGAGTAGTTCTGAATGGTGACGTTCAGGTGAAGAAGCGCCTCCTTCAAGGCCATGCTGGGGACATCTTCCGCGTAGTCGTACAGGACCTTTCCAGTCCAAAAGTCTATGGCGTGCGTGATTCCGGTTATATTCATGTCGCGAAACTTCGACCAGCGTTCCTGCAGCTTTGGAGAGAAGAGGGTCTCTGCAGACGTGCGCCTTCTTTTTAAACAATTCCGAAAGCTGTCCAGAGGGACGTCTATCGCTGAATCGTTCACAGAAATCAGTACGCAGCTCACCTCTGGATATTCGTTGAAGGGAAGATGTTCTCCAGGGCCGAGAAGAAACAGAAGGCGAGCCAGTGTCACCTTTACGATCTTGTCTTCCAAGTGCTCTAGGATAGCACGTCTTTGACGGTCCGTCGAGGATGGTACCAGGACGACCACCTTGCGGTCGATTGCATTGTGCTGTACAAGTTCATCCGTCTCCCCTGTGCCAAAGCGATTCCAGACTTGTACCGGAAACGGAAGTCGAGAGAACCTTGCCCATGATGACGTGAGCGGCAGATGGGGTTCCTGGAGTAGGAGCACGATGTGGATTCCAGCCGAAGACTCAAGACTCGAAAGGATAAGGTCTTCGTGATCTGTAAGGTTACTGGCTGCAGGAGTGAGGAGTAGGGATGCCGCGAACTTTTTTCGAATCGAAGTTTCGATGATCGAATCAAGCGGTTCGAAAGGTTCGAAAGATTTCGATTTTTCGAATTGTCTATATCGTAAAATTCGACGGAGGTCGAATTTTCGAACTTGTTAAGCTAAGAAGTTCGACGCTTTTCGAACCGTCGAACTTATTACGCTAAAAAATTCGATCTTTTTCGAACTTTCGAATTTATTGCGCTGCAAGGTTCGATGCTTGTCGAACTTTCGAACTTGACTGACCAAAAAATTCGATGAATTTCGAACTTTCGAACTTATTTATCAAGAGAATTCGAAAAGTTTCGAACTTTCGAATTCTGAAAAGTCAGAAGTTCGACGAACTTCGAACTTTTAGGGTAAAAGTTCGACGTTCGTCGAACTTCGAAAGACCGGCGGACGGTTTCATTTGATTTCAAGTAATGGGGTACATTTGTAATTTTTTTTTCTCGAACTTTTACACGCGGTGCTGCGTTCCTTACGAAAGACAATGTCGTTTATTTCAATGTTCTGGCATGCTTAGGTTTAAAAAAATAAATCCCCGAAGGGGCGAGGAAGGACGACGGGTTTTTGACGATTATCGTTTGTGCCAGATATGAAACACGCTGCAGCCGGAGCTATTGATGGTAGATAAGTTATACTTTTTTTAAGAATGATCTATGTATAGCCTAGGTAAGTGCCGTCTTAAGATGTGATTATTGATATTCAACGTGAGTTTCGAAGAAATGTCCAAACATGTATCTGCATGCAATTATGACCTAAACTTGATATTTATTTTCGTCTAAGTTGTTTGAGGTATCGCATTTAAATTAACACCACAGACAGTACATATCATTGCCATCTGCAGAATACAAAATAATATATTGATTGTTTTTTCACGTTAAGGAATAAATTAACTCATGGGAGAAGATTTCTAGTAGTGTTCAAGTTCAGCACGTCATTAAAAGAAAACTTTTTTTTTTTTTTTCGCTTCACGTTCCTGGGACGTGTTTCTTTTAGCCTGTACACATTTTGGTAAAAGAAACTTGTTTCGAAGTTCTGAACCTCTGAATATGCAAGAATAGAACACTTCCGACGAATTCTTGATAGTTTTTTTTTTCTCCTGCTTTTTATTCCCGCATTTATTCTTTTTTTTGTTACTATTGGCACAGGTGTTTAGGTCGAAAAGACAGCTTTGAACTTCCGAACCACTAAGCATGTGACGAGCAGTGCCTTCTGACAACGAGTTTCTAACAATGACCATCTACGCAACCTTTTATGCAGTGAAGAGCGACATTAGCTATACATATGCATAAATAATTTCAGATTAAAATAAGCTCGACCACGCCCTCTTTCCCCGTATTGTTTTCTTTAACAGTCCGAAATACCTGCAAGGGAAAGAAGAAGGCTAAAGCCCCCCCCCCCCCCCCCCCCCCCCCCGCTACCCTCTTTCCCCCCGTTCTTCCTCTTCCGACGCCACTTGTATGGTAGAACGCTCCTCGACCTCGAGTTGTGTCGGCTTTTGTGCTTTTCGCGAGGCGATTCCTCCGTCCCAGAAAATAAACCTCCAGGACAATTATAAACTTCACCGGATCGTATTACTACCAGCGTGCAAGGGGTGGCGAGCTAGTTTGCCAGGTCGCTTCACGGTTTTTCTGAGCCTCAACCTCCTGCTCGCCCCTGGCTGTTTCGAACTGGAAGAGTCTCGTAAAACAGTGTGTTCGTGCAATCACTACTGCGTAATGCAGGCTAAAGACCCCCCCCCCCCCCCCCCCCCGGGGCTGGCGGTCACAATTCTGCACTGGCAAATATTCTAGCACGTCCGGGACACTCGTCGTCTCATTGGATTGCCTGACCAACTTCGCAGAATCTAGATATCACACCCTAACTTTTCTAAACTTGATTTTGTGAAAACAAGTGAGTCGTGAAAACGTTATTTGAAACTGAAACTGTGGAAAAACTTGAAAATCGGACTTCGAACTTTCAAAACTTGGAATAAAAAGAAATTCAAAATCTTTGCAGTTTTTTTTTTTTTTTTTTTTAATTTAGCGTTAAAAGAGAATCGAAACCTTCGAACTTTTTGAACTTTATGCAAAAAGAAATTCGAAATCTTCGAATTGTTCGAACTTCATGTCTATAAAAATTCGAAGCGTTCGAAGTTTTCGAATTTTTTTTACAAAGAATTTCGAAATCTTCGAATTTGTCGAACCTGAAGTAAAAGAATATTCGAAATATTCGAATTCGAAATTTTAGAAACCGTGAAAGCTTCGAACTTTTCGAATTCGAAACTCCGCTGTGGACAAAAGTTGCGAATTTTTCGAAATCGAACCTCGGTCGGTACGAAAATATCGAAATTTTTCGAAATCGAACCTCAGTTCGCTTTGCAAATATCGAAACCTTTCGAAATCGAACCTAGGGTGGTTCGCGACATCCCTAGTGAGGAGTGCAATAGATACTGTCACCAGCGTAAGGAGCGGGAGATAGGACATGTTGCCCGAACGAAGTCGTCATTGACCTCTGTTGTCTCTTCGTTTTGGTTACATCGTACTCGTTGCCGTGGTTTCCTTTCAAGTTATGGTTTAGCCTGCAGGATGCCCAAAGCTGTTTCTGCTTAACGTTTTCTTAATTGTGCGTGTGTGTGTGTGTGTGTGTGTGTTGGGGGGGGGGGGGCCAATTACACTCCGCTTGCTTCCCCGCAGGGAAGCGAGCGGAGTGTAATATGCGTTCGACAGTAAATACCGATCTGACACCCTGTGAGAAAACACCCTTTATGATTCCTCTCACGCGAAGGGAGCAAATAGCACCAATCCAGATATTCGGTTCTTGAGGAAAAAGCATCGAATAATTTTGCTGCCTTCTGAGAAAAAAAAAAAAGAGCTAAAAGGGCGGAAGAAAGACTGTTGTTCGTCGCTTACGTTCGTCAATGGCGTCCCCTTTTTAAAACGATAATGAAGTTATGTTGAAATGGTGTTGACCCATTTGTGTCTGGGTCAACATTCCTGGTACTTGGGGCGTCTCTGCGATATCATTCGTCTTACAAAATGGTCATTCGAACCCATTTCCTCCAGGCCTAATATAGACCATCACAAATACGGTCTAGTATATATATATGCAGTATACTAGACCGAATTCGTAATATGCGTATTTCTTGTAATGTCGATGTACCTTTTCTTATATTTTCCTATATTTGCTATATTATGTTTAAGGCGCAGCTTGATTTTCAGAGAAAAAAAGAAAACAGGCTTTAATGGATCACATGCACTTTTTATCCCTAAGTTTTTAGAATATGGTCATAAAAGATACCGTTTCCAATAAGTAAAAGGGTGTGTCTAAATGTCCACATATTGTAGGTCCATAATTTCGAAGCGTACTTGTCATAGTTTAGACATTAAAAACAACACAAAACGATGACAGAAAACCATGGCGATGACCCGAGTGTTTTCGGAGTAGACCACCGCAAGAAGTGTGCGCTTGTCATTTCGAAGAAAGCATGCGTCCAGCTCCCCGTTCTCTGCTCAAATAAAACCCACTGGTTTTATTTGAGCAGACAACGCTGTCAGTCAAAGCTCTGCGAGAGACTGGAACAATCAGCCGATACTTGGAGGGTACAAAAACTTGTAACACGTACAGTTGCATTCGTATGGATACACAAATGCAAATTTAGTGCATGCGAGGGACTCCCTGACGGCTCAAACCTTTCATGGATTGAATCCGCTTACCCGAATTCTCGCCCAGGTGGAGCGCCTTCCGAAACCCGAGTCTGGCGCACGTAACTATACGTCATGGCACCATACTGGTGGTCATTCCTGTTTGTCTTTGCCGAAAAAACAAAAAAAAAAACAAAAAAAAAAAAAACAGATTGATAGTGCGAAATGGATGCGGCCACTACAACGGTGGATGACGCGACGTCAGTCCATGCCATATACAAAAGCAAAGCAGCGGCAAACAACGTACGGCGAGATCATCCATGTAGCTTGCTGTCAACTTTCTCGGGTAATACGTTCAAACTTCAGAGTATTGCGATGTACCCTATATAAACCCTACCTTTTCGAAGTGGATATTTTAAAGCTTCTGAGCTTTCGCGTGCGGCGTAAAGTTAGCCTTCGCGATAGGGTAATTTCCCGCTATAAAGAGTAGATGATCCGCCTCTTTTATGACCTCAGCTGCAACACAGGTGAGCGTGCTCGGCTTTTTTTTTTTTTTTTTTTTTTTTTTGCCAGGTTTTTATGCGACCTTACCGAGGGGCAGAACCAGTCTTGAGAAGATTGACCTGCATGGGTATTTTTTTTATTTTCCGTATTTTAAAATGACAGCTGGGTGCTTCTGAGAAGCGGAGAACGATAGGCGGAAAGTTTACAATTTCCCTGTGTGTGGGATAGGAGGAAAGGGGGGGGGGGGGTGACGAGCCCGTTTTATTTTTTCCCCTCCCCCTCCCGAGGAGCTCCTGGGGGAGAAGGGGGGTGGTATTTCTTCCCCTCCCGGAAAATTTCAAGGGGGCCGTAGTCGGCGCCTATGGGGAGAACCCTATTTTTTGCAATGGTCTATACACTACTCTCTGTTCACCCTCAAGCTGAGAGTGCGGTGGAAGCTACACACGCTCGCGGGACCAATCAACGGCCTCCCTTGACCCAGCTCTTCGCGCGTGGGTCTGAGCGGTAGCGTGATTAAATGCTGAAAGGTAGACGCCTATATGAATGGTCTAACGAGCACGTAGCTTCCACTTCACTGTCAGCTTAGGGGCTATTTGTTTAACAGTATACAAAAACACGTTCACATTCGTCTTTTGGCACTTATTGGCGACGTGCGCGACCGAAAGCGTCGCTGTGGTCGGCCTTCCACGATTGGCCCAAAAGCTGACTATGACGTCGGAAAGGGTATACCATCGACGAAAATAAGAGGAATGAAAGATCTTTAATTTCGACGGTGTTGGCGGTGTTGCTTTGAGAGCGCAGTGATTTCAGGCTTCCACCATGCTACTTACAAACACCATCGAACTTGTTGTTCGCAAGGTAATGACGTCACAAGGGGGAACCATAGGAGGGCGCCACCAAAACATCTCGCCGCTAATATTGTACGGTGGAACCAGAAAGTGGCTAATTTAGGAACTAAAATTCATAAAAACTTGATTATTCGAATCACATTTTCGTTTAACTGATCTTTTAGGATTTATGTCTAATGCGATTCATTCCACCCTTTTATAGTTATCGGAAGAAACATGAAAGCGTACATGGCAAGATTCTCAAGGTTCTTCTGCTTTGTGATCAGCTTTATTTGATAAACGGTTCTATAGGAGGAACTTTTACCCGTAGATTACTACAAATATCATCTTAAACAGTTGGCACAAAGAATTACGTTTTCTGTGTAGTTTGTTGGGCAACTTAGTTATGGCGAATACCTCCCAGTTAAATAAAAAAACAATAAAAATATATTATAGAGTTGCCTATTCAGTTCACTCTCGCTATTTGCCAAATGTGTTCTTACTTTGATTTTTCTGACGGTGTTTTCGAAGGCGGCTGGTGGATGGGTGAATTGAAGCAACAAAACATGTGTCTCTGCTTGATGTAACAATTTATTATGAAATATTACTTTTTGCATTCACACACAACAAACTTCATAAATCTTCGGTGTATCACAAGAAGACTTGCACACATTTCGATGCCCTAAACTAATATGCAGTATTGTTTACGCGTACCTTCGTGTTTAGTTTCGTATTATAAAAAATAAATTATTAAAGGCAGATCTGTACACTTCGCATTGCACACCCTCACCTATACAGAGCTTCAAATCGAAATTCCTAAGCCCACCAAACGAAAATAAAACATCAGGGACATGAAAACCGTGAGAAAATACTCGACTGACGAAGTTACTGAGGAAAGAACATAAACAAGGAAACAGATCGGAACAACTGTGGCATTGCCTTCAGTTTCGGCTCCACAGGTTTTTCAATATACAGATTTGCACTCCGAAACACCCGGTGTCATCCCGAACTTGTATGTTCAAACATCCTCTCTTCACACAGAATCTCTCGAACCTAAACATTCCTACTCAAAAATGTTCATACCCTTGAGCGCGGAGTTTTGTTCTGGTAGGTTTCCAACATTGGTCACAGCAGTGTGATAATTATTTAGCATACCGCAAAAAAAAAAAAAAAAAAAAAAAAAAACATTCCTACGACACTATGAGGAGCGAAACGAGAATTGTCCAGACCTTGTACAGCTGATCACAAAGTGTTCAAAATATATCTTAAATAGAAGGCTTTTAAATTTTCAGCAAATCAGTGCATGCCGAGGAGAAAGGGCAGATTCGGAACAGCTAGCTGATTCGTCAATTCTACAAGGCCTTCACTTTGGAGGCCTTTGAATTTTCCGTGAAACGGGGTTGTCATTCTACGTCTGAATGCAAAAACGCTCAAATTCGTTAAAAAAAAGCAACAAAACTCGTAGGTGGGCCACTGTTGGCAAAACAGTAGTCGGAACTGCTCTCGTTATCCGCATCATTACGTGGAAGTTTCCTCTCTCTCTCTCTCTTTCGATTATGCCAGAGATTGGAACTGCCAGCCTCCCGTCCAACCTTTTTCCCGGCGTAACTTAAAATTAGAACGAAACTCCGAAGCTCACCTTCAACAAGACTTACAAACTATACCCAGAAATAAAACGCTATCTTAATATGTTAAAAAAAAAAAAAAAAAAAAGCATCTGTTTTGTGAGGAGGCTTTGTCGCTATGTACAATCTTGGTAACCGCCTAAACAAAGTCTGAAAATACCTTCTGGTGTCATATCATCATAAAGTCGATACTAAACATATATGTATACTTCTATGTATAATATAGTATAATATAAGGACGAGGTTTGCCGCTTTCACTTCTCGTGCAAAAAGCTACCTTCCGCGTTCGCTCTGTGGTCAGTAATACCCCTGTCAGAGCAGCATTTTAAAGGCCTTTAGAGCAAGCACCTTTATAAAATCGACAAACTAACGCACGCCGTATAGGGCACGTGCGCACTCGGCATCGAGAGCTGATTGGCCGATTTTATAATGGACCTTATAGGACGCCGTCTGTCAGGGGTATTAAATAGGCAGTGAGACTCGTACACCGTCTTCCTCGTACATTCTTCAAACTGACGTCCTCTCATCGATCAACTCGCGAGCTTATCGATGCTGAGACACAAACGTCATCGCAGAACTCCCACTGCGTCATGTCGTAATTTCGGGCCCATGTTCTCGGCTACGTCGTTTATGGACGGATAGGATGATACTCAACGCCTCGCCACACCACCATTTCTAGAGTTCCTAACAACCTAAGAAATGCAGGGCATGGCATATTATGTTAATACACACTTCTTGCTTCGTGATTGGTTCCTCGGCGTTCTTACGGGGCTGATGCCGGAACCTGATTGGCTGAGGAGCGATAATGATATGCAAGGGTTTCGCCGCGCCCTGCGTTTCTTGAGCCGTCCGCGACTAGAGCGGGAGAGTTGTCCCGGTTACGGGAGCTCGCTGAATTCACCTACATCTACATGAAAGGGGCATTTTTGGAGATGGGGCCAGTAACATTCAGACTTAGGCTAGGTGGCGCAAGCTACCGCCCGTCACAAAGGGTATAGCTAGTATCATCCATCCATCCATCAATACAACTGTCTGCTCGGAGCCTGTGCTCGGAGCGCTCGGAGCCTCGGGCATATATCCACAAAAAGCACGGCGTTCGCCCGTTCGTTGCAGACATGCATGATTATCTGCGGGTACGACTCACAGATGTTCGAGGCCTATTTTCTTTCGTACTTATGTAAGCTTCGAACATGTCTGCAGGCTGTCTTTTGTACGATGTGTTAACAGTGTGTCTGCTCGGTCTCGTACGCATTGGAGCTGGTTGCGCTGGAGACGACGACACTTCCCTCCACAGTTCATCTCATCTCGTCGGGCGAGATGCAAGCGGCGGCAGTAGCCTCGCAGACGCCTAAATCAACGTGGCCTTCGGAATCTCCAGGTACAACATTTACAACGTCGTCACCGTGAACGACCGCGCCGTGTCCATTGGAACAGACTGTCCTCCCCGTGTCTTCTAGTGCACTCCCGCTGCTCGACGATGGTCAGGTCTCTTCCGGCCCCGGCCTGGGAATGAAGGGAGGCAGAGGACCCAGGAAAGGCGCGTGGGGCTTGGTCACCGCCTTTGGCCTGTACTGGGGCAGTTCGGTCTTGGTGTGCACCACGTGGAAGCCGGAGTCGTCGGCGACGTACTCGACGACCCGAAGGTAGCCGTTGGCGTCCATGTAACCGTAGCGGCCTCGGACCGTTCCGTCGGCCGAGCGCTCTTCTTGACGGAAGTTCTGGTGCGGTCCTTCACCGGTGTCGTAGCCGAACTTGTAGGAGCCCTTGCCGGCGTGGTCTTGAAGCAGGTACTGGTGTCGCTTGCCAGCTGGAATCGCCGACTCGGAGTCGATGCTGTTCGTCGCCGCGTCGGCTGGATTGGCTGCTAGCCTCAGCAACACCTGCGTGAAGTATATACAAGGTTGCTGAATAAGGGGTCTGAGAATGATGGCGATGACGGCACTCGTTTTGTGAGCACGCTAGAAATGAACGAGCAACCCTCTTCTAAAGATACGCGTGGGCAACGAGTCCTCCTTATGCCTTGGGGATACCTCCGATGCTTTTGGACATATAAAACCCGGTTATGGTATTGTCTACAAAAGCAGTGAATACTGGTTTTGCACCAGAGCGCCACACGGGGATCAGTATGATTGGCGCGCATTGTTCAAGGAGGTAGATGACAATCTTTATTAGATAGTAATGATGGTAAAATATATGAAAATGTAGAGCACTCAATCGGCAATCAGCTATGCATGGCTTTGCATTGCTCATCATTTGGAATTTGGAAAGAAAAAAAAAATAAGAAAAGAAGAAAAGGCACGAAGGCACAAAAGCGAACACCGAAGTAACATTAAGAAATATTGTATATTCAAAAAACAAAATAATATTAAAGTTGGTATAAACCAACTCCCAACTGTAGGAAGTGTCAAAAAGACGGCCGACGTTTTGGGCAACGCCCATCTAATTGAATTATAATGTTTATAATTGCATTGTTGTGCCCACGGTATCGAAAATAAACTTTTTGTTATCACTTGTTAACTTGCACAAAGACAAGATTCCCTTGCTTGTTACTATAGCAAAATTCATACGATTAAAGTATGTAAAACTATAATTAAAAAAAAAAATATTCCGAACCACGTTTGACTTTTTTGGCTACGTGGCTGAATTGGGGACCTGTCGTAAGTCACGAATGTCGGAAAATAAACATAAGAATATAAACGAGAAAACCTAAATAGGCATCTAAATAATAAAATTTAAGCCAAAGTAAAAATTAAAAATAGTAAGTTGGATGAATACAAATACTTTAATTTTAAACTTAAAATGTTACTAATTATTATATATTTCAAAATTCCGAAAGAAAACTCGCCAAACATAACTGAAAGTGCAGAGTAACTTTGGTATATTCACACAGGGCAGAAAACTAGTGCGACTGGTAGACAGCTGAAGAAGACAGCACGCAATGGGTGGCACGACATAGGAGCCTAAGCATGATATACACGCAGAGGAATTTTATAAGTTACACAGACGTGAAACAGGCGAGTACGAATAGTGATGCTGGTCATGGGAATAGTAATAGGACGAGAGAACCGTGTTTCGACGTAATTTTCTTTCGTTCTTTCATATATCTTCAATCTACCCTTTTAAGGCGCTTCTTAACGGCAGTTTTTTTTTTTTTTAATAAAGTAGCGCGAATGGTTGCATTACTAAAAGAGCGCGGCCATTTCCGGGCCGGCCATTTGCGGGCCGGCCGGAAGGCCTCCGCGGGCCGGGATTTAGAAACCGCTGCTATGAAACAGTATGGCGGTCTAATCGAAACTGTTCGCAAAGCTATCTTCGCACACATTTAGAAGTTTTTCTGAGCCAATTAAGAAGCTGTTTCTTTTAGAAAGCTTCGGAGTAACTTCCGGTCTTGTCCTTGCTCCCTGAGGGCGTTGATAGTGCACAGCATCTTACAGAGATAAGCTGCATGTTTCTGCTTTTATTTTACGTTCCATTGGTGAGGCGCATTCAACCTCTTGTTTTGAAACCTCGAGGCGGGGTGACTTGAGGCAGAGTAAAAAGGGGGACAGCACGTTACGCCAGCGTTGACGGACGCCGGCAAAGCGTCGTCACTCGACACTCTAACGCGACAGGCGGGGAGGCGAAACAGTGCCGTCACAAAGGAGCCACTTTCCATGACCCCCGACCGAGCGAGCGAGCGTTCCCCGCGCCGGTCCCCGAAAATTACGATCAGGGAGGTCAGTTTCTCCTGCCTAAACCACAAAGACTATCTTTTTTGAAGCCGCACGATTACGCAAAGATGCGCGTGAATTGCGGATGTGCGGACACATTCCAACGCAGCAGACGACATTCGAGGATGGAGGGGGAGCGCGAGAAAGGACCCTCGGTCGCTTTCACCAAGTTATATTTTCGTTTTTTTTTTTTTTTTTAGATTGATATTACAGGTAATAAAACGCCATAGAACGCACTTGAACGAACTTTTAAAATAAAGACGATTCCACGTTGCAAACACTGCACAATTAATGTATACAAAACGTGCCCCCCCCCCCCCCCTTTTTTTTTTTTTTTTTTTGACTGAAATTTTTTTAGCAAGACGCTATCGGGTTTAAGCGTTACAAGTGATGTATTTTTCGAAAATCTTCAATGGGAAAATGGCGGCCGACGATGCCCAGCAATGCGTGGAGATGAATGACATTGTTCTATATCCTCGCCCTCTTCCTCATCTTCGGTCGCTTCGATAGCTAAATGTGAAGCGAGGCCACGGGTCGAAAATGATAAAATACACCACGGTTCAAGGATTCAAATTCATTTAATGACCGACAGGTAGGTATTGGGCACATCCTTTAAGGCGTCTCAGCTCGATAACCAAAAATGTAAAAAAAAAAAAAAAAAAAAAACTTGTTTAAGCCATTAGTTATTTTTATTCTTCCTTTCAAAATAAAATATATATGAAAAAAAGAGACGAGAAAAAGAGAGGATAACCATCTGCGCCAAGATTTATCGATGCATAAATCACAGAGAAAAGGGGAAGGGGGTAGTGCAAATCGTGCAAGTAAAACACACAGATACACAATATATATGTATATATCTTTTTTTCTTAAACCCGGAAGAGCACACATACGCTCGGACGTTGTAGATGCTATGCTCGAACCTCCCACGCGCTGGTTCAAAGCAAAAAAGCGGTCGATTGAGGGTCCCGATAACCCCTCCTCTGGCTGTAAACCCCCGCAAATCAATTAAAAAGTACTAGTAAAAAAATAGAGCCACAGTGGATTAAATGCGCGTTTACTTCCTCGGTCAAAGGTTGCTCGGGGGTGATTCGGTCAAGATTTGGCGAAAGTAACGTCGTCGTGACGAAGAGCCGAGGGTTGCTAGGCCGAAGTAGGGTAGCTCTTTTGGACGGCGAGGATGGTTCGACTCGAATGACGGATGTAACTAAGCAAGAAAATTAAAGTGAAGAGGCAGGCCTTTCCTGAATCTGAGAGCGGGATCAAAGGCACGCGCCTGTTCCGTCGGGAAGTGTCCATCACCCCACAGCCGCGGTGGGTTGAAAGGTCTGACGCGGGAGGAAGGTATACGTGTTCAAATACTTTCTTTGCGATGGCGGGTTGAGTAGTCCGAGCGCTGTCAATGTTTGGTTTGTGGCATTATGAGAAATGGATATTACACGCAGAGCGTTTCTAATCCTGGCCGCCCCTTCTTGATGTGCTCTTCGTGGCTTCGAAAGCGTACGCGAGCAGAGCTAGAAAACGGCAGTGAAAGATGAGCCGCTTCTTTGTTGGCACGAAGAAGTGATTGTTGTGCACTCTTAAATAAAGTCCGTGAATTCACGTTTCTGCAGGACGCTGAGACATACAACCAATCACGGCGAGTCATTGAAGGATTTCGGAGAATTATGAAGCTCAAAATACGACTAGATCTCAGAAATACTATGTGCGCGAGACAATGAGCAAGTGAAACGTCATTGTAATCGTGCTTGCGTTCATCGCATTTACTTCGTGTCTAATATAGCATTTTGAGCTTCCTCATTCGCCACAATCCAGAGTAAAAAAAAGATAACAAAATAAATCAGATGTATTTGATTTAAGTCAGATTTATTTGACTTGAATAAACTAACATGATTTAATCACTTTAGCTAGAAAATATAGTGACTTTTTTTTTTCGCTAAACGTGTTTTTGTTTCTAATCACTGCGCTGCTTGGTTATTTTTTGCTTTAAATACAAAATAAATGCCAATGGGAAGCGTACACTAATAGACAAAAGGTAAATAGAAGATATCTTCAGTATTGTTTTGGGGGAAGTGTTCGATTTAAATCATCATAGCCGAATCGGTGCGACATAAATCTTATAATGTTAAATACTCTTGATATTTATTCTTCACGTTCCGCTGGGATCCTTCTGTATTTCGCGGTGATTAATTACTTCTGTGTTCTGAAGAAAGTGCACTCAGATGTTTATCTTCTAAAGGGGTCATGAAACTGTAATTTTATATTCGGTAAATATTACTTATATTCACTCAAGGTTAATAACTGAATAAAGTTGCCTTTATTTTTCTCTCTAAAAAGAAGGCAGTCAACAAAAAAATATGAGAAATATGAGCATCGCTCATCCCCTAAACTCGGAGCCAAAACAAGTGGTCACGTGGCTTAGTGCCTATCCTATGCCTTCAACGTTAATCATAGGCACGCGCTGGGGTTGGCAGAGTAGAAAACGCGCGCTGAGCTCCAGGCATTGTTAGGGTTCGGCTATTCTCATCGCCGCAGTGGTCAAACACGAGCCGCTACCCGTGTGTCCGCCGAGGCATTGATTGTTACGAGCCGAAGTCGAGTGCTCACGCTGTTCTCGTGTCCAATCCATAAGCCGCGCTCGGCTGTCACCGGGCGGGTGGTTTTGATCCCGCAATTACATCATCAAGCTTCACGACGGCAAGACTGAAAGAGATAGCCCCTTTTATTCTCACAATTTTACTGCGACAAAGAAGCTTCTGAATCAGTAACGGTCTGGGCGAGTATACCGTGAGCCAGACTGTAGGACTCAGCAAAGTCATGAACAACCCAATGTCGTTTCATGGCCCCTTTAAAGTGCGGGTGAAACCCTGCAGATATTGGAAAGGAGTTGTTGGGTGCTTACGGGAGTAAGGAGTCGTAGAACTGAGTAATACAATACATTTACATATTTACAGAACCTAATACTGGAGGATGTTCCTCGGGTGGTTGGGCGGTTCAGATCCTGATAATGTCTTGTGTCGTGCCTTTTGGGCATTCTCATTTTCGATGGCTGCTTCTTCCTCTTCAACGCAGTCCCTACAGAAACCCCCCCCCCCCCCCCCCCCCTCGTCCCCTTTTAGCGAGGAGGATGGGTGACGAGCGGTGAAATCTTGTATAAACTCTTGGAAATTAACTGTATTAGGAATTGCGTTGTTATTTGAATGTACGGCAAAGAAGGTCTAAAAATGAGGAGGGCTGTGGGCATTCCTGGAAAGGCCGACTTCAGTCGATCTAGGGATACCTTGTCTGTGCGACCGTTGATGAGGAGAGTCACGTGCTTCGATTTTTTGTGTAGGATTTCGCAGGGTCCGTTGTACAGAGGTTGAAGCGACCTCTTTACTGCATCGTTCCGGACGAAAACGTACGTGAATAGACTCATCCAAAGCTGGACTTATGAATATTGAAGACGGCTATGTGGCTCTTGTGGGACAGGGTCGTAGTCGCGCCATGTGTAGATCGACGCAGACCAGACGGCTGGCGAAATCCTGCATATCGCAGGGGATGGCAGGCTCCGTAGGTGGTTCAATAAATTTACCAGAGAGACGCAAGGTGGTACCATACACCAAGTCAGAAGTGGTACAGCGCAGGTCAGTCTTAAAGGCGGAGCGTATGACGAGCCACATCAATGGTAATACTGCAGTCCAGTCAGGATGATGAATTCGTGGATTGCGCCATCAGGGCTGCCTTAGACTGGAGATGTAACCTTTCAACCATCCCGTCGGCTTGCGGGTGGTATGCCACGATGTGACTGTGGTTAACCCCCAGGAATTGTGAAAGATGACAGAAAAGAGACGATTCGAATTGTCGACCATGGTCAGTAGTGATGGTAGATGGTATGCCGAAACGACTAACCCCCGTGGGGATGAATGCACGGGCGACCTGCTAAGTTGGCATGTGGTTAATGGGAATCGCTTCAGGCCATCTCGTACACCGGTTTACGCATGTAAGTATGTACTGGAAACCCTGCGATGATGGTAATGGTCTCACGATGTCCAGATGTACATGGCTGAAGCGAGCGAGTGTCAGGGTGATGAGAAACGCCGCGAGGTGTGATGGTGTGTCGATGAACTTTCACTTTTTGCCATTGAAGGCACGATTTTAAGCAATACCTCGCGTCTGCCTTGATGCCCGGCCATACAAAGCGTGATCTGACTAAACGCCGGGTAGCACGTATACCAGGGTGTGACAGCGTAAGGAAGGTGGCCAACACTACGTGCCGGAATTTCGGAGGAACGTACGGTCGCGGTGTGCCCGTATAGACGTCGTAAATGATCGTTGTATTGCTGTCAGGAACGTTGACGTCTACAAGGATGAGGGATGTTTGTGATGAGCGCAGTTGACTTAACTCGTTATCCGTCTGTTGAGCTGGAGCGAGAACTGTGAGGTCTACTACTGGGTCGAGTTGAAGAGATCTGGTTATGTGTATTCGAGATAACAGATCGGCGACGGGGTTGTCTTTGCCCGGCAAGAATTTCATGTTTGTTGTAAATTCGAACACAAAGGACATATGATGAACCTCCCTTGGCGTATGGTTGAAGTTGTTGGATTGGAACGCGAATCTCAAAGGCTTGTGACCGGTTCAAACGCAGAATTGTCTACCTTCCAAAGAAAGGCGGAAGTGTTTTACGGCAAGATGAATCCAAGTAACTCTCTACCGAGGGTGCTGTATCTTGATTGTGCTGGCGAAAACTGTTTTCAGAAGAACGACACTGGGCGCCATTGGCCGTGTTTGAACTGTTGTAGACCTGCACCTGCTGCGGTGTCGAATGTGTCGACCATGATAGAAGTTGGTGCGTCGCATTGCGGTTGAGTTAGCAGCGTAGCTGTGGAGAGTGCTTTTTTGATGGCCGCATATGCTGCAATGACCGGGTCTGTCCAAGTGAGTTCGTTCTTGCGTTTTATTCCTGCGAGGAGCTGATTTACTGGCTGGGGTATGGCTGCGCAAAACGGAAGGCTGCAGAGGCCTTGTCAAGTCAAAACTGTTTTGACTTTTTGACTTTGCAGCCCAGATCACTATCTGATGATGATGTAAATAAAATTGATTGATTGATTGGAATAAAACGACGACAAAAATTCAGAAGCCAGAGAAACTCTAAGCTTGGTGGCAATGTGAGGTTGCGGAAATTTTTTTATCGCTTCGGTCCGTTGCGGCCATGGGCGAGTACCAAGATGATTGACTTGGTGTCCCAAAAACGACAGCTCTGAGACGCCGAACTCGGATTTCGTCGAGTTGATGACAATGCCGTACTAGCTGAGACGAACGATAGGTTGGTGGAGGTGAAGGTGCTCTTTTTGATAAGTGCTGAAAACTAAGATAGCCTCCCAGCAATCGAAGCTTAACCACGTCGTCTCGTCACTCCCGAAGAAAGTGGGTGCTGTCATCCGAGACATAATACGTGCCCCTCCTCACGGTACTCTGTGTGACAAGCTAAATACCGCACTTAAACGGCGTACAACGGAGTCTGAGCAACGACCGCTCCAACTTCTGACATCAGAAGAACTTGGAGACCGAAAACCACAGAGAACTATACTTCGTCGTGTGCAACAACTTTTTGGTGACAAAGCCAATACCATGGATGCAAGCATACAGAGAACTATCTCTACAGAGACTGCCAAGTCAATTACACACGATACTCTCAACCTCAACCGCAGACTCTGTCGAGACGATTTCTCGAATGGCGGGCCAAATTATGGACGCATTGGCTTTGCCACAAAGAATCTGTTTCACACGACGAATTCGTTCCGATGGTTTTCGGTCTCCAAGTTCTTCTGATGTCAGTAGTTGTTGTGGCCGTTGTTTGCTCAGACTCCATTGTACACCGCATAAGTTCGGTCTTGACTGACGTCCTACGGAGTATCGTAAGGAGGGGCACGTATTACAGCGGAACCCACTTAGAGCGATAACCAGAAAACCCGAAAATGCAATCGTTATAACCGATTATTGTTGAATCTGGACAGGATGCCCACGTAATAATAATAATTGGAGTGGCGTGGATATTTATGCAGCGTTATAGTTGGTCAGCCATTTCAAAGTTGCGACGAGTCACTCGCTGTAGATGAGCAATTTGGCCACTGCAGTACAACCGCTAGCCCGGGGTCTTTAACGTGCACCACGCAGTAGTGATACACGACAGCACGCCGGTACGATGCTCATCCAGATCGAAACGGGCAGGGGTGGGGATTGAACCCAGGATCCCTGGGTTCTGCAGCGCGAGCTTTCGCTCCACGCACTCCGAGCATGTGTGCGCTAGCCCACTCGGCCACCGATACCCCGGATACCCCACGCAAAAACGCAAGGTCTGCTAGAAACTGACCGTTATAAGCGGTACATCGTTATATTTGGTATCGTTATAAGTGTATTGCACTGTACGTCTCGGATGACAGCAGCCGCTTTGGGTGTGACGAGACGCGTGGTTGAACTTCGATTGCTGGGACGTTATCTTCTTTGTTTGTTTCTCGAAGCGACGACTCGATGGTCAGGAACCAAAGTTCCGAGTCCGACGTCCAGAATTCTGGCAACTTGAAATTGATCGAAGCAACTTCGGTAGTTGTTGTGCTGAACTCTGATTGGGACATTGTTGACTGACGGCGTTCCGAGAAACCGAACGCCGAAGACCGAAAGGAGCGGGTACTTGCCTCGACGGATGAGGACGAATCCAAGTTCGAGGTGCCCGGGTCGCCAATTGTTGAGTGCTTACGAGATTAAGGAGTCTTAGAGCTCAATAATACAGTACATTAGCGTTTTTACACAACCTAATACTGGACGATGTTCTTCTTGTGGTTGGGTGGTTCGGATCCTGATAATGTCTCGGGTCGTGCCTCTCATTTTTGATGGCTGCATCTTCTTCTTCTTCAGCGCAGTCCCTACGGAGTTTGTGTTGGTGTTTCTACGCAGTATTTTGAATAGGTACGACGATATCCTACAGACGACTGCAAGCAAGGCCACTGGCCGCCGCCATGTCTCTGCTCGTGCGGACAAGCCCGCGCGATTTCAAGCTTGCCAAAGCTATGTTCACGCGCAAGCTGCACGTGCTTGCATTCAGTCGGGACGCCATGCTTGCAGTTGTCTATATGAACCCGGAACTACAATGCACAGCTGGCACGTGACATCATTCGTGGTAATGCCAGTATTTCATGCTCCGCGAGCGTTCGGTTCGCCGTGTTAGTTTCACACCGCAAAAGTTGTGTTTCGAAGAAAACAATGAGCAAAAATAACCGTCAGTACCCAGCAATGGCGACGCTTGCAAGCTACGTATATCTAAAAAAAAAGTCGTTAACATTTTATTTAAGTTTATCGAGGGGTTTTGTCAATAATTGCTACTGGGTCAAGTTAGAAATTCTCGACGTTTTCATAGTTCTCGGCACCTGTTTTTATGTAAAGTAAAAACAATTCTGTTATACTTTCTCACAGCTGAAGAAACCCAGGGCGTGATTTCTTGTGTTCACGCTTCTGTTCCCTCACCGTTCTTCGTATTATTTTTTTTTTTTCAACTTAGAACTTAAACGGCTACATAAACGTCTATTGTAACAATTTTGGTAACTAATTTGGGGGTTGCAATCTAACCTAAAACTGCGGTAAAAAAGACGAAACATTTAAAATGTGGAAGAGAAAAAAAAAATAAAGAAGTACGAAAAACGTCAGATTTTGGTGGTGTTGCTCAGCATGTTCTGAAACGCATTTTGTTTTAATTTTTCATAAAACTTGAGGAACTTGAAGGTTGTATTTTTTGTTTTTTGAGAATACTTTTTTTATAACAAATATAGGTTGACGCTATAGGTTTGTCTGAGGTAGACTGATACGTCTGATTAAGAGCAGTCCAAATTAACCACCCGATATTGGTCACATTAATCGTCTTCAATTCTTATATGTAATATTCATTATACGCTAAACTCACCAGTCTGCCTTTAAAAAAAAAAAAGACAGAGGACGTTGAATTTTTTTAAACAAAATTTGGGCACATCCATTTTATTGCGAGTTGTGTAATATATATAAACTTTTGAATGAAAATGTCTTGCACTCAAACATATGATCATGGGCTTGCAAATGCTAAAAGTGAATTAATTCCTCGAAGTTGTGAAACAATTACTTTCTGGGACCAAAGACAATGCTTTACAAAAAGTGACAACTGGAGTGTCCTCACCAAAGTTGCTCAAATCTGCATACCACTGCCGCATATTCATTCATTACGACGCTGTTTGAAGCGCTCAAAGCGCATCTTGAATAAAATTCTACTTCATAACAAAATTTTCGTAAGAGCAAAGGGGTCGTTACTTATAAGTAAATTTAGAAATCACGTTTTGGAAGTTAATGTTATATATATATATATATATATAAAATGCGAAAGAAATTGTTTAATATCGTTACAGGGTTCTTCTGACTCGACACGCCCTGGATGAACAGATGCTGATGGCTGGACCCTTTATAAAGGACTGCAGCTTGTGCCACCTAGCCTAGAAACCAAAAGTATGATTTCTTTAGCTGTCGGCGACAATGGTGGTCAAATCATTCTGTGAAAAGCCGAAAGCACGCACAGATGAGTGAGAGGTGAACTGCGAGTGACACACAGTTGATTGTTGATGCGGTGATGTTTAGATGATTATAAATACAAAGATGACGTCCAATTGTGGGGCATAGACAGATGCAAGCCCGCTGCTTCGAATCTGCCCGAGAATATCGAGACTTTTTTTTTTCGTCCTAAAGTAAAGTGAAGAGATTTATAGTCCGCTTAATATCTCGAGATTTGGCAGGTTCAAGCTTTATATCAGGTTCGCTTCCTCCACATCGACCGCACACCTGAGCAAACCTTATTATTAAGTGTCACATTTTTCCTTTGCATTTAAAAAAAAAATGAGAAACACATTATTCGTTTTTTACGGTGAAAAAGTGTCACGATGAATCTATTATTCTCCTCTACACCCCTTATCGCGACTGTAAAAAAGAAGTATAATTGCGATCATTGTAAATTCGTATCGTGTGTCCAGCAGTGGCTAAAATTAATATTTCATCATCGACTTCAAGAATTTGCTTTACTAAGGGGAAAAAGAAAACATATACATCTGTTTTTACCTCGGTCCTCACGATTACCAAGACATTGAAATCAGTTAAGACCTCATACTCTACACGACATCGTAAACACCGATAATCAACCCCCTCTCTGACCCAGGTCGAGGCACGAGACCAAATAGACGACACTTTGCGCTTTTAAATTCTAACTTACCCTTTTTTTTTCTCAGCCATCAATGCGTCAAACTGCAGAGAGTGTACGAAACGTAAACGAGGAGAAAGATGGGAGCACCAAAAAGCGTACCGACCTTGAAGAGGGTGATCAGAAGCACAGCGTTGCCGCCGCAACGAGAGGAAAGCCTCCGCATCTTCCGTCTTCCAGAGGAGCAACGGCGATCCGCGGGATGCGACGAGCGCGCACAGCAGCTCGGACGAAGGGAGACCACGTGGAAGATCCGGAACGCAGCCCGACGAACAAACAAGACGGCTCGTCGGAAACAAGAGCAAGAGAAACCAGCCTCCTCCGAACACTGCCCGAGTCCAATAAAGTCGGGTCCACCACAAGAGGGACCGTTTTGGCCCTGGACGTCTGCCTTTTATAACTCCTCCCCCGCAGAAAGAAGTCCTCTCCCCCCACACACCTACCTGACCGCGCGGGCGGAAGGGAAGAGCGTGGGGAGGGAGAGAGAGAGTGCGTGGGAAGAACAGAGCTACCTCTATTAACTTTCGTAAGGGCGGTACGCTTTGGTTCGCAGGCCTGCGTGTGTGTGCGCTACGCGAGATGTTCGTCTGTGGGGAAGATGACTATGCTACGACGCCCCCGGGGCACCTCTGGTCAGCTTTCGCTCTTTTGTACCCTCGCCAATTTTCGCCCCAGAGGCTCGCTTTCTTTCTCTCTCTGTTGTGTCGGAAATGGAGACGAAAGGAGGAGAAAATCGCTTATGGGAAATTTCGGGCATTTCTCTCTGCCTTCGCGTTAGCTTCGGAGGGTCGGTCGCGGGATGACCGCAAGGGCCAGGAGTAGCAACGCGCTTGTTTGTTGTCCGCGGCAGCATCATGTAGGGCCCCCGTGGCATATCTTCGCGGTTTTCCGGACCGAGCTGGCTTTCGCCATTCCGATGTTCAGTGTTTTTGTTGTTTTTGTTTCTCGCTTGTACCCCCGAAAGGGGGTGAAGATTCTTTCCGAGTGGGTTCACACGCAGAGAGTGGGTTTCTTTCCATTTTTTGTTTCTTTTCTTTTGCACCCTCTGACCCCGAGTGAGTTAGCGAGGTTAGAAACGGCTGCCGGGGTGTCTGCGCTTTGTTTTTTTAAGTGCAGTATATGAGCGAACCGTTTGTGGGTAATTATTACTTTTGGAATTTCTTTTGGGGCGTAATTGGCTTTGTGGCGAAACGAGAGCACAGTCTGTACCGTTGAGATGGGAGCGTTTTAAGTAGATGTTTCTGCGTAAGCGACGTTAAACAAAGCTTATATTGAATGTATGATTGGTTGGGGCATCGCTCTCACTTTACTTCGTAAAGATGATGTCGCTGCCATTTGTGCGAAAACAGTGAACCGATAAATATTTTTTTTTCGTTACCGATAAAATTTTTTTTTCTAGCTCGTTTTTTTTTTTTTTTTTTTGTTAAATGAGCAGTTAGCTTGAAGCGATTCACTGCGACCCACAGTAACGTGACAGGAATCGGAGATGTGCTACCGCAAATATTTTAACAACCCTGCAATTTCCACGCAGTCGTGGATCACCCCGCAGTATACTGATCCACGACTGCACGCCGGTACCATGGTCATCCAGATCGAAACGGGCAGGGGTGGGGATCGAACCCAGAATCCCTGGGTTCTGCAGCACGAGCTGAAGTATTTGATTCAACCCAGCGAAGGCGCGCTCGAGAGCTGACGACTGGGCACATCACTCCCGCGCGGAAAAAAAAAACAAGCTAAAACATATTGCGCTGTTTTTGAGTCGATAATTGCAGTATCACGTTCTCTCTATGCGATAAAAAAATTAAATTTTTTGACTACCATTTGCTTTTATTATCTACAAAAGCACACATATTTTGTAATAACAGCGCTTGCAATCTAAACGAAATGTAGCGTTTTTAACTTCTCATTGGTCCCACGTCGTCTTCGATGCCGGAACAATGCCCCTCCTATTGCCGGAGGTGACGTCGGTGTGTTCGATCTTTGATTGCTTATTTAATAGGGAAATCGGCCGAGCATCTTCATGATTTATGGATTTCTAGAGTGCTTAGAGCCCGCAGAGTGAGTTATCGCCATACACTCTAAAAATGTTTGTGCGTCTACTTTCCCGCACAACACTCGGAGAGCCAATCACCGCAACTTACAGAGGCAGCTCAGCGAATGACAATGCCAAAACATATGTTCAGACCAAAAAACACAGTCTGAGTTGTGACATTAAGCAATGCAAAACGTCACGCTTGCATTGCTTAATGTCACAACTCAGTCTGCGTTTTTTGGTCTAAACATATGTTTCGGCATTGTCATTCGCTGAGCTGCCTCCGTAAGTTACGGTGATTGGCTCTCCGAGTGTCGTGCGGCAAAGCAGACTCACGGGATGTTCTTAGAGTGTATATTTAGGCGACCTCAGACACCTCCTCGGGGCAGCTTTAAGTCCAAGCGGAGCCGACGCTACGAGCTCGTGGGACCAATCAGAAGGCGGCAAAAGTGCACCGTCACGGCGCCCCCCCGTCTTTACGTGGCGTTCACTATCACCGGCCAAACCAATCACGCATGGTCCATCGCAACCAGTATACATAGCGAACCACTTGCAAACGTAAAATGACGTGCCCACCAAATATTTCCGAAATTCATACTTAGCAAAATATAAAAAATTACGCGACCGCAAAAAAAAAAAAAAAATCGTTTACAGTACGACAAAACGTTGAGGTATGCGGGACGACGGCTTAAAAGAATACACTTGCCAGAGGAGGAGACTGCAACGGAGCATCGGCTTAGCGTTTCCGGCTGAGGTAAGGAAAACAATGTTCGAACCTCTTCTAAAAGAAGCAAACGCCGAAAATGAAGATGATTCAAATTGCCATGACCGTGAAAACTCTGCTACGCCTCGGTATCCTCACACAACCCGTTAAAATAAACGGAAAAACGGCTTACAATGACATGCTGATGTGAGACGTCGTCATTTGTTGGGAACATATCTGCGCTTTTGAACATACACCGTGCGGTCAAAACTTAGCTTGGCGCATAATGAAAAAAAAAAAAAAAGAATACACATTTAGCAGCTTAACGGTTATCCTTGAGCTGACAGTGCTCTGGGAGCTACGCGCCCGCCGGACCAATCAAACGCCTTCCTTTCATCACCTGACCCCACTCCCTGCGCGTGTGTATAGACGGAAGTATGTAGAAGCACGTAACTAAAGGTAGACATATAAATGGTTCGACAAGCACGCAGCTTCCACTGTACGGTCAGCTTAGAAACGAAAAGAGCATGGTCCTTCCCGAAAAGAAACTCGTGAGCCCGTAGACAGTCCGAAAAGTGATCCACGCTTCTGAGTCAAACGATAGCAACAGCCCTTTTGGGTGCTCATTCCTGCGCATTTGAAAAATCCCTGCTTTTCAGATCTGGGGGGTTACAAGCTGCTTCTATGCTGAGCATGCGAGAAGGAAATTGCATGGGGAAACGAACGAATGGAGCGAAATTTGCGCAGAAGTGTCAGCCGTGAAGAAGTAGCCGGAAGCACGTCCGCTTTCACGACTAATGACCAGATTGAGCGTGCACGTGAACTGACTTTGTCGGATGCACGAGTGAGAGCATGGATGATTTGGAAAATCATTTTTAAATCAGTCAAGGATTTTCCTGTGCAATAACCCACGACAGATTTGGGTTTCGAAAGGTTTGTGCGCGCTGGGCAGTGAAACGTTTGTGTGAGCGTTTGTGTTTTTAAATCCCCCGTCGTACTATTTGACAGGAACAAAACCCTATTGTATTCTACTCCGTTATCAGTAAACGCGGGTGAGAGACACGAGTGTGCATTCACAGTTCACACATAAAGCTCGCTGTAAACATGGTCTATTTCTGCTAAAAACAGAAGCACACCAATGCTATAAGGCAGAGCAAGTTTATCAAAGGGACCATGCAACGGTATACATGGTTCGAATTTTATTAACTGCATATTTCTTAAACGTAGAAAAATGTTTGAACAGCAGTAGAGGCTTTAATACACGACGTTTCGGGAAGAAACTTTCCTTCTTCAAGTGTCTAGTGACTTCCCTTCTTCAAGTGTCTAGTGACTTCCCTTCTTCAAGTGTCTTCACACTTGAAGAAGGGGAGACTCTTCCCGAAACGTCGTGTATTAAAGCCTCTACTGCTGTTCAAACATTTTTCAACGTTTACGACTTTCTTGGTGAAGACTTGTTCATTAATACAGTTAATGCATATTTCTTAGTAGAACACGAGGATAACGATACAGTAACTTGGACTTTATTTTTATAGTTTTTAGAGAATAGCAAACTATCTTTTTTGTCTCCTTCGCAAACCTTTCTGACTTTCTGAAAGTCATAATGCGCTCCATTTATCAAGAGCACGTCAGCCGACTCCAGCTCACGAATGAGATAGGAGCAACTATAAGCGTTACTTGGACTGCGCGCTTGATAATAGTGAATACATCCGCAAAATATCCGAATTAATGACTCCATAACAAACGGCCCAAAATGAGTGACTATGCAATCTAAAAAGATTTATGCGCGTTCCCTGTTCTGCGGAACGCGGTGAACAAACAAGTATTTCATCTCATTATGAAGCTCAGAAGACGGTTATATCTGAAAATTGTGATGTACGCAGGGACGCAGAAAGCGTGACACTTGAAATGTCACGCTCATTGCGTGTGCTCGTGTTTCATGCTAATCAGTGAACGCGAAATTGCCAAAGGCGACTTCATCGAAGGTGTGCGAGAGCAGGCACGTAGTCAGGATCTTGTTTCGGGGGGGGGGGGGGGTCGCCCATGACAAAATGCTGTATGAGGGGGAGGGGGGAGAAGAGGTCCTAGCAAAATGGAAGATTTCGGGGGGGGGGGGGGGGGGCGGGGCGGGTCTCATGCCCCTTCCCCCCCCCCCCCCCTGGCTACGTGCCTGTGCGAGAGCAAGGACTGAAACCGAAAACCGTCTAGGAACGGAATGTTTTCAGCAACCGCAACCGTAACCGTAACCTTAACCGTAACCGTAAATTATTTACCGGTAACCAACATTATTAACCGAAAAATAATAAAAAAGACATTCGTTTTTTTCTTAAGAATGACCTCGAGGAGGGATCTTGAAACGGCGTAACCATTTGACAGACTTGCCGTCAGCGAGTGGTGCATCTGGAAATACATTTCCGTTGAATCTAAATTTAAGATTAAGAATATTTAAGTATATTTCTAAATCTGCCACGCTCCTACAATCGCTACACGTATTTACTACGTGTCGTCTTCAGGGTTTTAAAGGGAAGCTACTGAGCTTCTTGGAAAAAATGAGTTAGAAGTGAATTCTAGTGTATTTTTACCCCGTGAACCCGAATACCCAAACCATTTGCTGCGTAAGTATTGTTAAACGCAAGAAAAACTCGAAAGACATTCGCTGTCCGTGACGTCATCGACGGATCTTTTGGCTGCCCAAGGCTAGGGGGGCGGGGCATCAGCCCTATTTTGAAATTGCTCTTGTGGCTCTCCGGCGCGTCGCATTGAAATATAATTTTGATATCTGTTATTCTAAAGGCCAAATGAACGCAATTCAAGCTTTTTTTCTCAAATGTAGAAGTGCCCCATCTTCCCTTTAACTAATAAGTTAGAATTCTGAGATGTCCATATTCCAACTCGGTTCCTTCAAAGACACCGATGTTCCTGAACTCAGTAGCAAGTATGAAGAAACGACGTAAATTGACCATCATGCAGAGCTGGCGGAAAACCAAACCTGGTATTCATTTAGGCTGAAACGTGTCGCGAGTGAAAATTTTGTAACACCACAGAAAAAAAAAAATTTTTTTCAGAGGTTTTATATTGACGTTTTTGTTTTGTTCGGTCCTCTCCTTGGTCTTCCTTGTTTTACGCTATTGTATTTACATTATGTTAGACTTTCACCAACTAGACCAGTTCTCAATTTTACTACTTTATTCAACTTAGCAGTATTTTACTAGACGAGGGCTATAGTTCTGCTCCTTTCTTCTGTGTGAGCGAAGCTTCTTCTGCATACCTTAGGTTGCAACAAACAATTGCGACGAGAAGGTGCGAACAGTTCTTCCAGCACCCAGTGGGAACCTTCTGAGGGTTGTTTACAAACGCTGCCCGAACAACAAAGTAGCGATGTTTATTTTTATCTTAATTATATAGAATGCGATGGTCCTCGAGTAGCGGGGGTTATATGTATGCTTGGGTATCAAACTATGTAATGCGAATGGACGTAGTGAACAAGTGTTGGAGATAGAAACGTGTGCAACTTCTGATTAATTAGAAATACTAAGACGTTTTTGAGTTCTTGTTATTGTGAATCTCCCGTTGTTGGATATCTGGGACTACTTTAAACTGTACATATTATAAAACGACTGTGTAGCGTTTCAATAAAACAAATTATTACACCCCCCAAAAAAAACGTTTTTAGGAACGTGTATTTGGTAACCGAAACCGTAAAAACCGAAACGGATATCAACAGCAACCGGTAACCGTAACCGTAACCGTAACCGAAACGTTGCACTTTTCGGTTTGAGTTCCGCGCGAGAGACCGCACGTTAAAGACCACGTGACGGGCGGCCATCATCGCAAGGCAGCTTTGGCGAACGGCCACGACGTGTTCAACATATTGAAACGAGAGGGGAAATTCGCTTATGCTGATGCGACACACCGTAACCGCACAAAGGCGTGGCTGCCTGGCTGCCAGAGACTCCGCCCCGCTCGTAAGCCGAGCAACGTCCGCTCGCGTAAAGAAGCGACGTATGTCCATCTCGGTGGAGGCAGGCCGAGGTGTCTCTCTCGGCACGAAGAAGGTGTTTTTACATTTTCGAATCGTCTATCGCTTGTTATATGTATAGCTGCGTGTTATCTATAGTTCCTCATACTGTCATGTTTAATATTTTCCTACCTTTCATCTCCTTTTGGCAGGGTCGGGAAGTTTACCATGATGTACTCTGTAAAAGAATGTTCCCATTTTTTTTTTTTTTGTATTGATTGTGCGGGTTACTTTTAATCACACGATCATAAAAGTACCTTTAGTTAATTCCTTTATGGTCACTTCCCGATCCTCCGCGCGTGGCATGTGCTTTCGACACAAGAGCACGGGCTGATTCGCCGAATGCAAAGGGACCTGTGTTAAAGGTACCTTTACGCTGCCCGTATTAATGGGGTATTAGTCGCGGTGACATAACTATTAAAATATTGGTCACAAGGCGTGAGTGGCACAAAAATTGTAAAAGCTCGTCTTCATTATAGAAATATATCGAGTATCAAAAGTCGTCAATTATTATATTTTTTTTTTTCGCGATAACAGTCGTAACATTCTTATTTCCGTAAACACTGGAGCAGAAAACAACAGCAACAAGTAACAGACGTGCCAAAGATATTAAACCGAAACCGAGCCGCGGAACCCAAAACAAACCGTTATGTTTCGTAAATCTTTATCAAATCCTTACCATTGTCGCCATCTTGGAACTGAATGGAACGACACCGAGGAAATTACAATCGTAACGCCTACTCAAAGTGTCGAATCGACAGGTGTGATATTCCCAGAATGAAACGAAAACGCTCAGGCGTCAGACGTGTAATAAATATATGCCTTCAAGGGTGCATTTCTGCTGCACTTAATTCTCTGGGTCTTTCCACAACACTGGGGAGGTCGACTTCTTCCTTAAATTATATTCTTTTTTGTAATAGTTGTCTACCTGTAGAATAGTAAACCCAAAGCGATCAAGTCCGCCCTTAGTTTTATGTTCGTCTGGAAATGAATTCGCTGAATCTCGCCGAATGTCTGCATAGTGGCTCTATATGTAACAGGAATGTAACATGAATAACCATTGTACGCAGTGTTATGCCCTCTAGGTTATACGTTAGCGTCTAGTAGCCTTTCTTTAAAACGTCGAATAACATATAATATTTCTTTTCTTTCACTGTTGAACTTAAAAGCCGAAACAAAATGCAAACCCCAACAACCGCAAAAAAAAAAAATGTTTTGCAGACGATTACGCAACATTATGTGAATTGACAGCGTCAGCTGATGCGAAATTTCGATGATATTGCGTCGTGATTGGCTGAAAACTCCGGTGACGTTGCGTTGCGCGGCGACTCGCGTAAACCACAACCGATTAAACAGAGGACAACTATAGCATCAAACACATTCGCGGAGCACGTGGAGCGAAAGCTCGCGCTGCAGAACCCATGGATCCTGAGTTCAATCCCCACCCCTGCCCGTTTCGATCTGGATTATCATCGAACCTGCGTGCGGTCGTGTATCACTACTGCGTGGTGCACGTTAAAGACCCCAGGCTAGCGGTTGTACCGCACTGGCTAAATCATACGCACATCAATTTACTTCAAACAAGTTCCTGCGGATGCGCTGCACAAATCGTTTGGTCGCACCAGTGCGTCCGTTCTTCCCTCGGTAACGTACTCTTCCATACGTGCCCCTTCACGTTCACGCACAGCATGAATGAATTCCATCCTAACACCCAGGTTGAGGCCGTCGGCGCCTACACATCGACGACGTTTTCTCTTACGGGCGTGTCTGCGCTGCTTGCTCCGGTGTATGCTTTGTCCGCGCCATTCTTGCGAGCAAAGGCTTAGAGTGCCGAGGGAACGGCCGACCGAGGCGGGACAGAGCATGTGGCGAGGAGCGCGATCACATGACTCCCCAGCGCAACCGCGGTTGGGCGAACGCGCTGCGTCTCAACCGCGAGTTTTATCAGCGAAAGGGCAAGGGTGTCATTAGGGAGTTTTAGAATAACGTACGCAGTTTTAGCGCACGCTAGCGCTAAAAGTTTGTGCTTGCATTAGCGCAAGTTACGCAAGAGAGTTTTAGAATAGCGTCCGGCACGCGACGCAAAACGCCAAGCATCTTTAGCATCTCGCGCTTTCAACGCCACCTATGATACAGTATACATTTTTATTTCACGCGCGAAATGCTGTAGCTCGAGAAAAAAACGCACACATTTTTTGGTCCAGAGTAAAGTTTTAGATTTGTTTAAATATAGGAATGCGACGCGAGCGATCGTGTATACCTGACCTTCGCACACCGTACCTTCGCCGAGAAATGTCCACCCGTTGCAAGCAGCAAGTTGCCGGCGATCGTGGCCCACCTTGCTGGGTCTTCCAAACCGTTTATGATGTGCACCTCCGGTAGGAGTGCATTGGTCGTCCCGTATTGAAAATCGCATGCAGTCGCGAACATGCCGCTGACATTGCGTTCACAACGACTGCCCAAGCGGCGACAGCTGGCCGCCAATAGCTCGCACGAAGCCGCGGTCATTGGAGCTGCCATTTTCTAACTGTGCTCGTCTTGACCTTAGTCAACTTCTCGCGCATCACGAATCCTTCTTGGAGGAGCGCAGACACTTAGAGATATGCACGCAACTTCCGAAAAATAGCGCACGCTTAAATAGCGCACGCAAAGCGCAAAACGCGGTTAGCGTTAGGCGCATGGGCAGTGGCGACGACGCTATTCTTTGCAAACGCAAAGTTCTTGTGTGCACTATTCTAAAACTGCTTATTGCTGTATACTCGCCCTCTCCCGGCGCCATAACCACCAGTGATAAACGAGCTCATACTCCGTTTTTTTTTTTCGGCAACACGACACTCGCCGTAAAACATCAACCCGTGAAAAACAGACATGCGTAGCTGTAAAACGAATTGTCGCTTCTCAATGCCAATCATCACAGTCAATAGTTTTTTTTTTTTTATTTGCTCGTATTTTTGTGTTAAACATCGACCTTTTTTTTTTTTTTGCGCGGGATATGTTTATGCAATTACGCAAGCATATTTATCTACGAGTACGCAAAAATATACGCTATCACCAATGTAATGATTGAGCAAACCTTGAAAAAAAAAATGCGGCTCCCCCTGATCTTTTTTTTTTTCCCTTTCTTACCAAACCACGTATTAGCGCCGAGATATTTCGGTGGCACCCTCTTATAGTTTCCATCCGTGACGTCACGACCGGGATTTGCCTCGCCGTGACGTCCACCCGTTGTTACCCTGGCTACTTACCATCAGGTGCAACGACGAGTTCGATGGTGTGTTTAAAAAGCACAGTGGAAGCTAGGAGCCATCGCAATCCGGAACTAACACCGTTCAAGTTGGCAATCTGACAATGCTTATATGCCCATGGTTTGGCCAGTCGTGGAAAGCTGACCGCAGCGACGCTTTTGGTCGCGCACATAGACTTCCAGGAATGACATATTTATTTATTGCTTTATTTCGTAATATTCAACCAACCGTTTGTATAAATAAGGCTTAGCCCCACAGTACGTGTTCCCACGCGCACGCTTCCGCGCAGCTCGCGACGACACTTTATCTGCGCCTCCATTCGCTTTGGTGGTACACCGCACACGGAAGTTGTCGCCGCTCGTCTTTATATACTTGTCCACGGAACTTCTCTTCCAGTCGCCCGACGTCGCGGTTAGCCTCTTTGTTGAAACAGTGTAGCTGTTACAGCAAAAACAAGCTTGGGCTCAGTCGCGGTCATTAGGGTCGCCGTTCGCGGTGCATTTCACGTCAAATCACGTCGTAAACTCGATCGTGTCTGGGCAATACCATGCGCCTAGAAGACAAGGTTGGCCTTCTGCCCCCAAACGTCATCACTGGTGGATCCACGCAGAGCCGTCTATGGCTTGCGCCAGCGTCGCCGTCAACGCGTCCTTTAGCGTCTCACAGTGACGTCATGTGCAAGGCTTGCCCTCTCCGTGATATTGGTCTAGGCGTCTCGCTTTTCGAGGGTGTGCTGTTCCATGACAAACTCGCGGCAGAGGACGACCACGCTGTTTGTCTGGCGTCCCAGACGAAACTTTTTCACTTTCCCGGCCTCAGAACCTCCGAGAAACTGGACCTCCAGAACACCTCGTTAAGAACGCAAAGTAAAGGCCCCTATGCACAGTTTCGTTTGAGAGTGTTTGACTGCGTTGCGCCGAGCAACGAAAGCGAGTCACCGGCACACCTGTGCTTCGTATGAAGCGTGGACTCCACTTCAAGGAATAGCTCGGCACGCGATATAAAAAGCAGGGATGTCCTGGTTTCTCGCAGCTGCAACGCAGTCAAACGCACATCAAACGCTCTCAAACGCAACTGTGCGGCCTTAAATCGTTATGTCGTAAAAATCCGATTGCTGACTGGACATGTCGCGCTGTTGGCAACGGTATGAAATGGAACAGTTCAATAGACCGATGTCACTAAGCGTCCGGCGCGTGCGTGACGCCGCCATAACTTTAGTTCACGGGAGGCAGACGGCCGTGCATGCGAGGACACCTGCCGTCTCGTGCTCTACACGCGCAGAGCTCCAGCGTCGTTGTCGCGCGTGCAGAAAGACTAAACTTCCCTCGATGCATCGCGGCAGCGGTGGCGTAGTCAAACTGGCTGGTGAGATCGGTCTATTCTTTCCAGTTTCGCGGCTCCTACAATCTGTCAAAGACTCTAAACGTTCCGCTCTATAGCCCTCGTCGGGACCGTATAACTTGTTCCAAAATTTGTATACAAATTTTGAAACATGTTACGGTGGTGAAAACAATAAAAAAAAAAAAGCGAGGAAGGCTGTTGTTCTCTTTCATATTGTTGCCTATTGGCGGTGAAAAGCTTGCTATGGGTGGTTCTGTTTTCCCCACTATGGGTAGTGTACGTGCTACTCACGCGGTTCTGTTCTAATTTTCATAGCGCTTAGAAGCTTGGCATTGCACGTGCTTGCACCAGAAAAGCAAATTGAAGTATCTTCACTCTGGGTTGTGAAACAATTCCACCAGGCGGCGTAACCCAAACTTCTCGTCGCGTATAGTGCACCATTCAGCTGCTTCCACGCATACACTCTTAATCTCGTTACACTTAGGTTACATTTAGTAACTGAAACTTTTCTGCAAAAAGTTTCGCTTAACGCCGCGTCCTTGGTTTAGACGGGCAAATGCACAAAAACGACGAGTGCCGTGCACCGCGTGTTACTTTTGGCGTTGCTTGAGTGGTTATATCGTATGAAACAGAGTAGGTAGGGCCATAGAAAATAATAAGGAAACGCCGGAATGGTTTCAGGAAGAACAACAGCTATTGCTGTAAAAAAACAAAGTTTTGGAGAGCATATATCTTTTCCGCGCATATACTATATGGCGACTGTGCGCCCTACGCGTGTCGATTTATCATCTGCGTTTCCACCGTCTTGAACGCGGCCATATAGCTTACAATAGTAGTCGTTGGCTCCTGTTTCAATCGATGGCGTTTTATCCCTCGAAGTCATAACACTCTCCAGATACGACTGTGCGTGGCGCATCGATTCAATCAGGATGTAAGACACTAAAGTAGGTTTTTGGGGTTTTCTTTCATGGCGCAAGCTCAAACCCATACATGCTCCCTGAGTATTCCCAGAAACTCTGAAATTACAATCAAGCCTTTTTTTTTTTTATTTTTAGTAGAAACGCGACCAAACATCGGGACACACGTATGCTTTGTCTGAGAAAGACAAAAAGGATATGCATGTAGCGATGTTTGGTCGCATTGTGAAAGAAAGGACTATTTAGGCTTGTATAATGCGGATTCTGGGGCAAGTTGGTACTGAAACTTTCAGACATGGAGGCGTTTCAAGACAGGATTTTAATTTTGGTATTTTCGAGATGCTTGGTCAAAATGGCGTGTTGTAATGTCCAGTTGCGTTCATTTTTTTTTTTTTGATGAGGGAAACGATTACGCGCGATTGCAATTTCTACTTTTCCAGGATGCCCAACGCCTGTACGTTTAGTTTGCGCCATAAAGCGCGGTCTCAAGAATACCAACAAACGACTGAAGAACACAATTTCCACATGTCGTATATATGCTGGAAGAAGGACATAAAACGTAGAGGGATTGACGCCCTTAACTGGACCTTTTAGAATCTGTGAGCACCATTATAACAGATAACGATGACAGCTGCATAACTTGGGGGCAACCTGGGGATTCAAAGCGTTTGGCCCAGGTTGCCCCTCCGACAATCGCCAGCGGTCATCTTCACCGCGAGGGGGCCATCAGGGGTGGAACGGCTGCGCCATTTACGCCATCTTGCGCCAGACGCATTTGTCTGCGCCATCCTGCGCCATGTTGCGAAAACTGCGCCACAGCCAATAAATACCTCGCGCCATTATGCACCAAATCGCAAAACGTGCGCCCAAAAAAAAAAATTGTATTTTGTCTTGGTTTCGGTTTCTATCAACTCGATTGGCAACAATGAGCGCGTTTAGCTTGGTCCGCCTTGCAACCCTTTGTTCTCTTTATTTTCCCTGTGTATCCCGAGTCGAAAGTGCGCGAAAAAAACTCGGGGGTCGAATTCCAAGCGCTACACCACCTGCGACTGGATTGTTATTTTTCAACCATCAGCAGTTAAGCAAGTCGGCCGAGGTGAGGCCCGGGATCCGGACGGTCAGCCAGTTGAAAACAAATGAGCAAAATATTAGTTTTAGTACTTCATTGTTAGAAGTTGGAACCGCATTCCCGCAAGATAAATGGTGATTTGATAGAACTGAAACGCGGTCCGATCCGAAACTTTGCCGGCCAGCAGCTCTCACGCGAGCGGTAGATCTGCTCGGCGTACTTATTTACCTTGCTCCTGCTGGTCGCTTAGAATACGATAACTCCGTTAATCGTCGTCTGCTGCTTCGATATTGAATTGCACAATAGGATAAACTCGAAATTTGTTGCCCTGTTCCTCCGCGCAACTGCACGTCCGTTGCTTACACACGTCGCATGGTTTGCACACATAATTACTATGTCGAGCATGTGTGGGTTGTGCAATAAGCAGTGCTGTTTTGAATTTTGAGCAGCTAAAAGCCACTCAGAAAATTTCAAGGACACTATTTTGAGAAACATATGATACTTGCTTTTTGGTTCTCAATAAGGCTCACAAAGTTTCAAGTTTTCGCATCTGTTACACTGTTATCCCATCTACCTAGGTCCCTAACCACTCGTGTCCATCTGTGCTGCTAAGCACAATTGAAATTGCTCCCGTGCTTGTCTAAGGCACAAGCTGAAGTGCAATGAAAACTGATCTGAGCTGCTCCTAGCCTGCTCCAGAATGTAGTTTTTGCTGCTCCCAACCTGCTCCAAAACAGCCGTTTCAGCTGCTCCCGTGGCTGCTCCCAAGCACATTTCACGAGTTCCACCTCTGGGCCATGGACAGCCTGCCACGCGAGCGGCGCTCCGCCGCTGATGAACGGCCGTCGCAGCGTATGTGGGGAGGCTTTTGGGATCGCGGCGCGGGCGATAACGGTCATTAAATGTTTAAGTGTTGTTGAAGCGGTGTCCTGTGTCATTCCCCGAGACAGGTAGCAGCAAGGGAAATCTCACAAACTTTATTAGCATATGATTGCTATGGTGAGCATCAAACTATGAACGTCTTCGCTCACTTTTTCAAAGGCGGCGACCGTCTAATCCCTACCTACAGCATGAGCCATGTGACGCGTCGCCAAATCTCAGAGATAGACTGGCCTTTCGCCGTCAAACACTCAAGATCTACTTGGCAATTCTTTTTACAGCTGCAGCCGTTCGTGCCCCGTCCAGGCAAAATCCTGCGGCGTCTGTAGACAAGAAGCTGATAAAGTGGACATATCGGAGCATTTTTAGCTTGACTTTTGGTGATTAAGTAGTAGTAAACTCGTAAGCCGACGGAAAAAGGGGGAGGAGGGGCGATAGTACCGCTTATAAGTAAATGTATTACTTTCAAATGTTTATTCTTGAGGTTACTGCCTAATGAGAGCCATATGATTACCAAATTACTACACAAAATAATAGATTGCAAGTAATTTGGTCATTTGTAATTTTGTAATGTTCTAATCTGACTTCTTTTTTTGCCAAAGTCACGTTTTATAAGAGCATATCAACCAAAAAGCCCGTCTTAGCGTCCTTCCTTCTTTTTTTTTTTGCCAGAGTACATTTTGTACAATAGGTTTGTAAAAGCACACGGCGTATTTCGTACAATTATTCTACTAAAAGCAAAGACAATCACACAAATTCACGAAAGCACATAAACTAAAAGAAAACCTTTTCCAGCACATATTTTAAGAACGCGACAGCTGCCACTGCCAATGGCAGCACACTTTGTGTAGTCGTTTGCATTTTTTTTTTTTTCAAAACGGCTTAACCGGATTTATTATGGCAAAAAGTAAGTGTGCAAACGAGCTGTGGTTGTCATGTCCCTCTCTTTTACCATGGTCTCGCGGGTTGCGTAATTATATATTCATTATGTCATGTAAGATCATCGAAAAGAAAAGTTGAGGTCTTCCGGAAGCGTCTTAGATTAAATCTGCAGTGTATTTAGTTAAATTTAGATAAATAACACAGTCCTCCCCAACTTGTGAAATCGACAGTGCCTCAAGGCAGAGTTTTGGGGACCCTGAGCTTTAGTTTTTAATATCGGCTACATTAGTAAAGCAGTAAAAAGAAAAGAAAAACTAAGTACGAACGACAAGTTTGTTTTTACTGGTATTGATGCTTATATATATATATATATCTATATATACAGGGTGTTTTTTTTTTAAGCTTAACAGATTTGTTTAAAAAAAGCTGTGAAAGTTACACTTATGCCGCTTGTGGACGTGAGTTATACGGCCAGGGGAACATAATATAGGGGGCTAATCGTAACGATCAGTTGTCTAATTAATTAAAATTCGTTAATTAACTTTTTAATAACTGAAGATAGACATATGGTTCCAATTAGAAACTTGCTCCGCGTCATCGAAAACCACTAAATCAGTCATTTTCAGACAGACTTTCGGCGCGTGAGAAGCGTAGTATTGTACTAAAGTTACCACTCGTGGAGCAGGTACAAGGCTGGGGCTAGATAAGAGACAGAAAAATCGCGCGGGGCGCCTTATCGCAACCGCTAGCTTTGTACCTGCTCCACGAGTGGTAACTTTAGTGCACTACTACGCTTCTCACGCGGAAAACAAAAGTCAGCGCTGTGTGTGTCTACCGCCTTCTACTCTGTCCTTGTCCTTGCGCTGTTTGTTTTCCGCTAATATGAATGACCAACTAGCCCAATCGTCAACACTTCTCACGCGCTCAAAGTCTTTCTGAAAATTACTGATTTAGTGGTTTTCGATGACGCTGAGCAAGTTTCTAATTGGAACCATATGTCTATTTTCATTAATTAAAAAGTTAATTAACGAATTTTAGTTAATTAGTCGACTGATTGTTACGATTAGCCCCCTATAATATGTCCCCCTGGCCGTATAACTCACCTCCACAAGCGGCATAAGTGTAACTTTTACGGCTTTTTTTAAACGAAAACACCCTGTATATATATATATATATATATATATATATATATATATATATATATATATATATATATATATATATATATATATATATATATATATATATCGTAAAAAGGAGGTAAATGCTTTAAAACGTATTTATTGGACGACGTTCCGAGCGGGGACCGCTCTTCATCAGGTCCTACGAAATAAGATACGCAAATATTTAAACAAGAAACATCTATAGTCGCTTTAACAGGGATTGGAAGGTGTAGAAGATGATCTTGTCCACAAAGGTGACGAGATAATCTTTCAAAATTTTTGAGCACGTAATTCATTCTCAACTGGTTAACTTTCTGGTGCTCAACATGTTTTTCAACGCATCACAGCATGCTTTTTAAAGGTTATATTAACGCCAAACTACACTCCTTAGGTTTATTTACTCGTAATCTTCACGTCACTGAGTCCAGGGATCCTGGGTTCAGTCCCACCCCTACCCGTTTCGACCAAGGATGAGCCTGTACCGGCGGCGTGTGTTCATCTTCGCGTAAGCACTGATGCACGTTAAACACCCCAGACTAGCAGACATTCTGCACTGGCTAAATTTATCATCTAAAGTGGAGACACCAGGGCCGGCTTGCTAGAACAGCGTCTCAGCTGAGACTGGCTGAAAAAAAGCACTGCAGACGATGGGGCGCGCGGGTGTCTTGAGACGCGGTTTGAGCTCGTGCTCAACTCAGCTCATCACCAGGACGGAATGGCGCGTGGTACGTTTTGAGCCCTAGATTGGCTCCGATGGCTCGTAACGTACGCTGCAGTCCACATTTAAAATAAATAAATAAATAAATAAATAAATAAATAAAGAGAGAAGGTACGGAAAGGAGGAGGGGGAGGGGACCACACTGAGTGCACCCTCCCTCGACCCGGGAAGAGAGAGACATGCGAAGCCGTGCTTTGACACGAAAGAGCAGATCGGTGTTTTATCGCCCAGCGCCTGCTACCACTTCCGGGCAACCAGCCGAGCAGGTCCTGACCTTCGCTGCATCTTCCAAGAGATAAGCGGTGACAGCCCATAACACGGACACCTCAAAATGCCCCCATTTGATTGCGTTTTCATTTCTTTTCTTTTTTTGTGGATGAAACGCGAAGATAGTAACAAGAACGAATCAAATGCGGCGGGCCCAACCCAGAAGGACGTTTTGAAAATGGTCCTTTTGAGAAATTTCAAACGAGAAGGTCCAAACAAGAACGGGCCCAAATGATAACCGCCCCTCGTGCGCTGGCTTTGGCAGTGCTTTCTTTTCCCCAGTCTCAGCTGAGACGCTGTTTCTATCAAGCCGGGCAAGATGCCCATTCGGGCTGACTTTATGACTTTCCACTCTCTAAACAAACACACAACACAATTGTTTTTTTATTAATATAGCGTCCAGTGAATGTTTGGCCCTTCTGACACAATATGTGGTGAAACTCACTGTGACCTCGGCTGAGTCCGTTCTTAAAGAGCGGGTACTAATGGTTAATGGCGATCTCCCAGAATGCTTCTGCGACATGTATTCCACACCATAAAAACGCCTCTGCATCAGGGTTGTCGTTCTCGTCAGACACTTAGTGTGAGCTCCTTTTAATCATGCGATATGAACAAAGCGCTCTAGACTCAGATTTGACGTCCAATGTTTATCATCAATACTATGCCCAGTCAAATATTTGACCTGGTCGCCGAAGCAGAACGCGCTCTATCAAAGATGGCAAGCAGTAACAACCAAAATACACGTTTGACTTCTAAAAAATGTCTCCATTTAATCGGCAAGGAAGAATCACATACTTACGCTTCGTGCTCTTTAGTCCAAGACAGCCCACCACGTATGATGAAACTGCACAACTTACGACTCTCGAAGGAACACGACAAAGATACAACTAGGCCTAAGAACAAGCGAAGAACTTGAGCTGCACCACCTTCCTGAGCCTTGGCATACTTCTGAGGATGGACATTAGGCAAAGAAAGCATCGATGAATAGGCCAATCTCACTGCCAGCTTCGCTACGCCACCGCTGCCGCGATTCATCGAGGGAACATCACTCTTTCTGTACGTGCAATAACCCTGCTGCTGCAATAACCCGCTGCGAGTGGAGCACGAGACGGAATGAAAGAGACGTACCATGCACTGCCGCCTGCCTCTTGTGGACTACAATTATGGTGGCGTAATAACACATGCGCCAAATGCTTGGTGAGATCGGTCTATTCTATCACTAACACTATAGTTTATTTGAAATACTCTAGACTTTGGTGTGAACAGGCTGTAATTGCCTTTGCCTTGCACTATTTCTTCTTTTCTAGCTTTTCTTCCTTTTACTCTGTCGGATCCCCAACCCTACTCCTTTTTCATTTTTTCAGCAACTAGCAATTCAGCTCTGAATTCAGCTTGACCTCTTGGCGTTTCTAAGTAGTAAGTACAGACAACTCATCTCTCTCTCTCTTTTTCTCTCGCTCTTTCTATTCTATAATTGTTCTATTCTTTCCCGAGAGGACTGAACAACCACGGATACTTCGGGGGACAATCAGCAGTACAAACGGTCGTGGTACGCGGGCCCCCGGCAGGCGTGCTCGGGTACTCGCAGCTCTTCGGTGACGGACACGTGGACTCGGGCTTGGACTTCAAGCAATGGCTCTGAGCGTATTTGTTTTCGGGCGTCGGGTTCCTCATGAAGCTGAGCACTTCGGACACCGTGACCAGATGAACGTCGTCTTTCTCCAAAAGCCAGCTCACGAAGCGAAGATAGCCTTCCTTCCTCTGTGGATCATGGAGCCATGCTTCGTGCACTGAGACCGGGAAAGGGGCTCTGTTGGATTTGTAGAAGTCTTCGAAGTTAGACCTGGGTGGGATGTAAATCGGGAACCCGTTTTAGGTTACTTAGCAGAGAGACACCGATGGCTTGATTGATGTTCACGAGAGTGGACATCCGACCTCCTTTTTGGAGAGACCATAGTCATATTTAGTAAACAAATATGACGAACCAAACATGATTATAAACAATTTTTTTTTTTCGCAAGAAAAGTTAGGAAGTTCTTTTTTTTTGTGGAAAACAGATAGAATTGCAATTTCTTGTATCATGTCACGTAAGTCCAAGTCACCCAATATCTTTTTTTTTTTCACGTAATTTCACTCAGTGTGTAATGAGCTATAGTGGTCATCTGCAAGTACTTTTTTCTTTTCGCTCGTCTTATGTGGTTGAATGTTTATGAATTTTATTGTGTATTTTTGTACTGTGTTGACGCACGTTTTGTATAATTGTTTACTTGTTTTTCATATTTTCTGCAAAAATGCCAAAGTTCTGCTTTTTTTTTTTGTAGTTTTACTTTTTTGTTTGTTTTATGAAAGGCTGCTGCTGCTTGTATGGGCCCCCAGACACCCTCAAGCTGTCTTTTACAGCTTTTTTTTCTGGGTACCGCCATCAACATGTTGGGAAAATAAACGAATTGAATTGAATTAAAGAAAGCATTCCAAAGTATTGCGGAAAAATGGCGATGTGTTTCGCTTTCAGGCATATCACTTTTACGTATCTTAGGAAAGCAACAATTCTCCCCAAGCTGTTTCTTCAGGACTATATTTTCTTCTTCTGTGAGTGATAATCTGATTTTAGATGAGCTATGGCATGAACTATGACAAGTATAGAGTTCTTAAATTGTTTTTTCTTCAAGTTCAACCCTTCTTTACGAACAGCCAGCTTCCGGCTTCTAATATTACTTTCAATAGCAGGATTATTCTAAACTAATTTGGACACAAAATTTTATTTTCTGCAGTTTTTAGTTTATCGTTTACAAAATTCCGAAGTGACGACTTAGAAAAAAAGTTTGCCTTTTATTTGGATTTAGCAAACGAATGGTTGAGAACTGTGACGTAAAGCAACAAGCAATAAGGTAGCTATGAATCAGGTTATCGAATGATGTGCCCCCATCGACCACTAGCTTACTGATAATGAAATAATTTGTGGGATTTTTCTTTATTACAATACTTCACGATGAAAAATCGGGATTCCTAAATCATTTTGATTCTGGGTTTTAAAATTCGCTGATTTATTTGTATGAACTATTAACAATGAAAAGATACGTTTCACAGTCATTCTATTTTTTTTTCTTGTGCTTCTCTATCATTTTCCGCTTTTTCAAAACTGCTTTTTTCACCGACAATTAACTGCTTGGTATTTAAACGTATACAGATATTTCTTAAGTGAATTATATTCCACGCTATCATGTCTGATTCCTGAAATCAGGGTAAAATTAGGTTTTCCTCCGAAAACATCCCACCTCATGTACAATATTTCCGATGTGCATACCTCAGGTACTCGAAGGTCTCATCGGCACTGGAAGGCTGAGTCTCACATCCATCAGCCATCGAACAGGGCAGCTCTTGAGACCCGCCGTCGACGTCGCTTTTCTTAAAGAGCACGTTCAACGGCATCACCCAAAGTCCAGGATAGGCCTCTTGCGGGCACCGCTCGACGACACACTTTTCCTTGAATCCGAAGTCGAGGGTGTAGGGGAACGTGGGACGGGTATCGGGACGTGTCCTCGGGTGAACCAAGCTGCTGTCGTACTCCAAGTTGCTGTGGATCATCTTGAACCCCTGGTCACCTCCGGTCATTAGGTTAGGTCCTCGGAAACCCTTGATGGCGGAAGGCGGAATGTTGGCGAACGCCTCCACCATCTTCTTTTCATCCGCGACCTCTAGTTCCCAGCCGGACGTGTCCAAGTCATTCCAGTAGGCCTGATCTGCGTGGTGGCTTTTGCGACCATGAGAGCACATCAAGAATTAATCAATAATTATCAAGGATTATCAAGATTTCAGAAAGATTATAATAATGCACTGTACACCATGAAATGACATCATGAATGCATAAAGAATTATTAAAAATAATCAATAATTATTAAAAATTCCGAAAGATTATAATAACGTACTGTGAACCTTGAAAGGACACAAAATTCAAGAGTTACCAAGAATCATAAAATATTCTCAAGAATTTAGAAAGATTATAATAATACACTGGACGCCATGAAATTGTATCAATAATTAATTAAAAAAATTATCAGGACTTACGAAGGATTCAAAAGGACTATAATAATCGAGATAAATAATATTTTCATTGTTTGCCTGCTTTTAATTTACATGTGCATAAATACATGATATCGTTCTAAGTATTCCAGGACACATCTTTGATCGATATTAGTTTCGCTTCTCTAGCGTTCGTTGTTTCAATTTTAGTATTGGCTTTTGTGTTTGACGTTGTAATGTACGCCATACAGGAAACCGATAGAGTTGTTTGTGCATGTTAGCAAAATCAAACTTATCATTATAATTAGAGAACACTCGGCATTTGTGAGTAGAAGAGGAATGCTCGGAATGGTTACGCGTAACACTTTTTTTGTGACGTCGGTTGAATTCACCCCAAAAACAGCTGTCTGCAAACTGAACCGTCTTTGAGCATTAAGTAATAACGTAAATTTAGGTAGAACAATTTCTTTAATTGAAGTTCTCGCGTACAGCTCCAATCGATAGCTATCAACTGCTGACAGGCATTTAAATAAAAAGCGAACATAATACACGCCGCTATGTGTCTCGGGTACGGAATGGTACTACAATCATGTGTCTCGCTAATATGGACAAGTTCGTTCCCTCAAGAAATCGTCCTCAACGTGAGTTGCCCATAAAAACAAGACAGAAACGTATGTATTTACCCCGTTGGTTCCCGAAAGCTTTGTCTATTTCGCGGAGTATCCATATCAACAGGATTCATATTAACGAGACATCGCGGTATGTATATACACTGAGCAGCCAAAACATTATGACTAGGGTTCCGTGTATTCAGTAAATACCGATAAACCACGAAAACTAACCCCTGAGTTGGTTTTATCTAAATCGGGAAAAACCGATAAACTCGTAGTGCGAGCTGTTTTTCAAGGAAACAAAATAACTCGTGGTTCACGGGGAGAAATTTTTATGTACAGCTGTTCTTTAAAGTTCATCCGGAACACATTTTCCAATGAGCCGCCCTCGAAGCATGCAGTTATTTTCTTCGGAATTACACGCACGCATTCCTATATGTTATCAATATGGGGACGTTTTGCAAGTATTCGGGCCACGTGTATGTTCCTTGGATTCCATGTCCGCGCACTATTTTCTTCAACATAAACCCCGATAACCCCCCAATTTTTTCGGAAACCAAAAAGTGATGCCGAGAAACACCAAATCCGTGGTAAAAAAAACCAATAAATAAAAAGAACACTTCTGAATTAGAGTAAAAACGAACACCGAAAACACAGAACCCATATAATTATATAACCACCCGCCTAATACCGTGTTGATTTACCTTTGGCACGCAAAACAGGTATAAAATTCGTCTGCTTTGAATTCCTATATCTACCTAAGTATGATGAACTTGTGCTCACAAATACTTGTACCTTGACCTTTCATCGTATCTGTAGTTGGGCGAGCAACAGGTAGCCGCCTATATCGCTTCACCTATCGGGAAAGCCTGAGACGTCCACATTCTTTGATGAGGCGTGGAGGTGCAACGCCTCGGCGTCTATAGCAATTTCCTCGTTGTTCTTCCACTTTTAGTTGATACTTACGACGGCAACTCGCGAACACCCGACGAGCCTCTCAGTGTCCGAGATAACTTGCTCCGAGCCTCGGTACATCACGATCTGCCTTGTTACCTAAATCGGCGGACTTTCCCAATACATGCACGTGTATTGTCAACGAAACAATCCCCGTGTATCCCGGCAGACGTTCATCAGCATCAGCGGGTGGTAGATAATGCGAATGGCGCATTCACACAGTTTATGGGATGGTCGTATAATGTTTGGGCTGATCACCGGAAGTTTCAACGAAGACTTCCAAAAATTTTCTACCAATAGGGTGGTTGAGAAAAAAAGGAAGTCTTCTCGGGACAAACTGCCAGCCATGGCAGACGTCATGAAGTGCAAAAAACATGCTAAGTTAGCTAAATAATTATTTAAAATGTACGAATTACCTTTTTCATTACTCCAACTAAACACAAGGTTTCAAGCAGGCGCTTGCTGGGCGTCATTAAAAATCTCTAAATCACGTGCTTTGGGAAGAGCTAAAGCACGTGCGAAGCTTGGGGGTGCGCCAAAGTTTCCACTCGTGCGGCTGGCACAAGGCTGAAGATGCGAAAACGCGGATGATATTCTTATCATTCGCGTTTTGGCGGATGATAAGAATATCATCCCATTCCGTACCGGTTGCAGTTAGACTGAATACTGGCAAGATGCCGAAGTACTGCAGTTGATAAAACTGGCCAATCAATTAATAACAAGCGAAAAAAAAGAAGAAGCAATTGCTGCCATTTTTTAAAGCACTGCACACATCACGTCTTCACGAAACTCTGACTGAAATAGCTCTGATAAAAACTTTGAAAATGACCTCATGCATTCGGACATTTTAGACACTGAAAACGGCCCAAACCTCATCTCCTGAGAACAGCCGACTTGGCACACAAAACCGCGGATTACAAAGGATGAACAAAAATTTAACCCCAAAAAGACTTTCTTTTTCCAGCCAGCCGTGCCATTGTGCTATATAATACTGACCTTTCTTCGGTTAAAACAGAAGTGAAAAAATTAGGCTGACGGTTATCGGTTTTTATCTGTTTAATATCCGAAAACACCGAACCCTACACATAGTCTACGCAGATGTGTGCCTTTTTGTTTTACGGTGATGATTCTACTGACTCCTGAGCATTTTTCATGGCGTCTGTTTCATCCGTATTTATACTGTAAATCCAGTGGTTGGGGCTTTCGCTGCTAAACACTTAAAAAGAAAACAACTCTGGAGAGCGTTTAGTAAAGCGTGTTTCTTTCTAAATTTCGGTTATTTCTGTTGATTCTCGGATAATTGATATCGCCGGGTATTTGAAACAGTCAAAACGAAACCTTTTATCACACACAGCGAGTGTCAAAGACAAAAGCGTGTTTTTGACTCGAATACTTATACTCCCTTTCATTTTAAGTGTGCGAACGTGACCGACGATCTGACGGCGCCAATCAAACAGTGCCAAAATGGCACCGATATAGCCCTCGTTCTTTTTCTAGGCTCGCTCTTATCGGCTTAGCCAATCAAATACAGAAAAAAAAGTGGAGGATCGCGGTGCTTTCACTGTACGCGATTGGTTCAGTCGAGTTAGCAGACGAACAAAGGCGACGAGTGCCGTTACGATGCCCTCTTGGTGCTGCATGACATCGGTCGGTCTCAAAGCGAAACGCTGTATATAGTGAGACTTCTCTGGAACTCTACGAAGTTAACGAGGCTTAATAACGTGAACTGACCTGATAGAGTGAAGCGCGATTTCGTTGCCACCCGCGTAAAGCTCGTTCAAAAGAGCAAACTCCAGACGGTCAGCAGAGACGAAGAAGGTAGCGGCGATGGCACAGTCACTCGCCTTGTTCCTTCGCTCGAGATCACCGAGGAGTTCCCGATAGAACGGCATGTTGCTCGCATTCACCGCGCCATCGAAGGTGAGCATCACAAACTGAGGCATGTCGTCCAAGCCAAGTCCGGCAGGCGGGCTTTGACTGCTACACGTGCAGTTAGGGGGCTTGCAGTTTTTGCTGCATTCTGCGTTTTCTGGCACAATTTTCGTTACACGGGGCGTGGTTGTGACGGATGGCGGAACGGTACCATCATGCTGGGTTGTGGCGATTTCAGAAACTCCTGCCGGAGGATCCGACGGTGTAGTAACCGTTTCCGAGGTCTCCTCCTTCTGAGCCGGTCGTGGCACGTGAGATGACGTTTCGAAATTCGTAGTTGTTGCTGTGACGGCTCCGCTTGTCTGGACTTCCGGCTCTTTGCTGGTTGGTACGGGTTCTATTTCATCCGGGTCCTCGCGCGAAACAGTAATGTGCCACTGTCCGTCGGGTGACCAGTATTCCTCTTGATCCTTCGTCGTCGGCGTTGCGCTCTTCGTCGGAAAGGTTACGATAGTTGGTTCCGTGCGTGGGTCAAGGGGAGACGTAAAATTTGAAAAAGGCGTTGCAGCATCGGTCGTCCCTGATTGGCCTATTTTACCTTCAATTCCGGGAATAATTTCTGGTGATTTTTCGTATTCGACGATGATATGCACATTTTTATCGGGTGACCAGTATTCCTCTCGAACTGGGACGAGAGAAGAAACATGTTGCCGTAATCCAACGAAGGCAAGCACGATGAAACGTATCAGCTTCATTTCAGAAGGCACGAGAGTCGATTCATGCTCTCTCTTGTGCAACCCGCTTCCTTTTTATGTGCCGGAGATAGCATTGTCAGCCGCCCAAGCCGATGCTATTCATGATCAAAGCTCAAAGATCCAGACAACACACTTCAGAAAAATTGCTGCCCTGCCTTTATATCGTCCTGGTTTCACGCGCTTATCAGTTTAGCACGTAAGGCACGTCCAGAAAGTGGGTTCCGCTTTGAAATAAGAGAGGTATACGAAACGCTCGCTGCTCGTGAAATGCTTTACTTTCATTGAATTCTGCATACCTTCGTTTATGATTCCGCTGAATATCCTTCAATGTCAAGGCATATTAGACACATCATGGCACAAGTTTTCTTATAAGTCTGCCGCCCGCGTTTGAGAAACATCTTTGGCGTTCACCGTAAAGACCGTTTCTGCTGCTGACATATTTTGTAATCATTTCGTAAAGTAAAGATTTCAAAACTTCACGGACGTGTGTCGCAAGAGACGGGCCGGCCTGCTCGAGCAGCGTCTCAGCTGAGACTGGGGGAAATTAATTTAATTGGGTTGTGTGTGTGTTTATACAGCCTAGAACTTGGTCTGCCTCACAGGGGCGACGAGTCTCCCAGCTGTAGATGAGCAATTTAGCCAGTGCGGTACAGCCGCTAGCCTGGGGTCTTTAACGTGCATCACGCAGTAGTGATACACGACCGCACGCCGGTACGATGCTCATCCAGATCGAAACGGGCAGGGGTGGGGCTCGAACACTGGGGGAAAGAAAGTACTGGGGTGCGCGAGCGCATTGAGACGCGGTTTGAGTCCCGCTCACCTCGTGCGCAGGCTTTGGCAGTGCTTTCTCTTCCCCGGTCTCAGCTGAGACGCTGTTTCTAGCAAGCAGACCCAGAAGTGGTACAGCGACGGTTTACGTCTATGTTTTCTTCACTTCCCCCACCAAAGGTTCAGTGACCAGACAAAGCCGACTGCTCAGCAATACTCCAGGAACGCTCTGTCGCCCTTCGTAAAAACATTCAAAGTCGATCCCGGGCCATTCCTTCGTTCACAGTTTTTAGTCTCCAAATTTTGCGAAGCTGTCGACGAATCTTTCATGATTTATACAAGGCCTAAACCTTGCCGTATAAAAAAAAAATAAAAAAAAAATAAAGACTTATGACAGAGAGCATAGTTTGAGTCAGCGGGCCGTTCTACTAGCACAAACGGGATATTATTGCAAAGTAGAACCAGCAGACATAATCAGTCTCAAAAAATTGCACGTGTAGCGAACGATAATAGATCATCATTTTATCGTTTTCTTCGAAAACCCGCAAGAGGTATTACACGTGGCAGTGGGCAGCTCACGTCCACGACAATGATGGGACGTCCTTCCTATGGCTTACCTCGAACACTGCGCCATCCACTGATAAGCTTATAAAATTATCTATCGCGAGATATAGCGGGAAACAGAGCGTACCTTGAAACGCCCACCCACAGCCTCTCCCGGCCGGTCGAAGAGAGTCACACTGTGGCAGACTGGCATCGCCTTTCACTGCGCGTGTGCGATTAAGTTCATACACAGCTTTAAAAACACGAAGGGTGTGGCTCATCATGTTCAGGCTTCGTGATTGGCTCCCCGGTGTTGTTATCGGCTAATGCGGCACTCTGATTGGCTGCGGGGGGATAATATGATGCTCGGGAATCGCCACGCCCTGTGGTTCTTAAGTTTTCAGTGGCTATAGTGTGCATGTTTGTACATAAAGAACAGTGTCAATAAAGAAGGTTGTTGCACTTTCCACATATGGTCCCCCGCCCTCCTCCCAAAATTGTTTCTTTAGAAAAGGGCAGCGTATACGTGCTGTGCATATAGGACCGAACTTCCAACATGCTTCTAAATTAAATGCTCGAGAAGTTTGCAAATATGGTAGCATATATCTCTGCAGTGAAACACATGGCATTTTGTATGACGGCATTTTCCAGTTTTAGCCGGCTTTTGTATTTTTGACGTATCAACGGTTGTTTATTGGTTGTGTTTCGGTAAAAACCGATTTTGTATCTTTTTTTTTTTTTTTTTGACACAGTCGGATGTTTATTGGTGTTTTTTTTTTTTTTTTGTTTAGAACCGGAAAGCGTATAGGGTTTATTAACCTGTAAGTCAAATGACAAGCTCATACATAGACTAGTCAATGTGCTGGAAACTGCTTTTTAATTGAACCTTATTTTGCAATTTGTCGTATACGTGGAATGCGCTTTGTAGATCAGTTTTTGTCTAACTTGTTTGAACATTTTGAACATAATATTTGCCCGGTTTCCAAGTTCCAACCGACGGTTTCCCGCATTCGCCGCGATGTATCTCTCTTCCACTTGCCGGCAGAGGATGTAGCACGTTGGGCGTTCCAGCGCTACTGCGCAACCGTCTATTTGCCGCCGTATCTCCCGATAGATTGTATACCCTATACCGCTTGTCAATGGGTGGCGTAATTTTCGCTGTAACAAGGAAGGGAATCTCATCGTAGTTGGGCAGCTTGCGGTCGTTCTTAATGTCTCGTTGAGATACGGTAGAAATGAGATAGATTTGCTGGTAAGAATAAAAGCCTTTCAGTCCTTGGTCGTCGTCACAGACAGGGGAAGCTCTATGGAGAAAATTTGCATTCTCGGAGCGCGTGAAAAAAAAAAAAAAAAAGGACAAAACATGTTTTTTTGTGTTTTATGCAGAGCCTCACGTTCGTCTGCTTCTTGCACAGGGGTTGCGATGATGACAGAACGCCGAGCTCTTATAGGATAATTTAAGAAAGTAGTTGGTAGACCTCAAGGCATCAAGCATTGAGGTCTGCCCACTGTCCTTTCAATCGGAGCCAATCAGAGCTGGGCATCGTTCTGACGTCACCGCCACTCCTCCGCGAGAAGCAGACGACTTGCTCTCCGCATAGTATAGACCTTTGCAGAAATCGCCTCCCGCGCGCTGCCATCTTTGTCTGCTGGGCTGTGGAACGCCTTCCAAGCATGCGCTGTTGATCTGTTGTGCGGTATATCGAACGCTGCGCATGCGTCCACAGCTCAGTGACTCAGCATTTTTTGCCCGCTCGCTTCGTTCGAGACTGCCGCTGGAAAAGTCTATAGCTGTACGTGACCACGATCACGGACAAGTAAAAAAGAAACACAGGGCGTGGCGAGTCTCGTGCATCTCATTATCGTTTCGCGCAGCCAATGAGGTTGCGGCATTAGCTAATAATGAGAACACCGGAGAGCCAGTCACGAGGCGTGGCCATAATAAACCACGCTCCACGTTTCTTCAGTTGTCAGCGACTACACAGGCAGAACCGGTGTTGTACGGAACGGCGTTCCAAGGTATGCAAGGTTCCCGGAACGGTTTCCTTTTAGGAGAAACGGAGGAACGCCGCCGTTCCATTTTACGTCGGTGGAACTGGAACTAGAACTCGGTGCGTTTTCGAGAAAACGGCAAAAAGGACGGCCTTCTTTTTTTATTTATTTTTTTTCTCCCGATATATTTGCAATTTTACTCGAATTTAGTAGACATTTAGATTTTTATTATTATTGAATATTTCAACCTCCGAGTTCAAGGGACACAAGTGTCTCCAGAACTGGAACAAATGCGATCAAATTGGTCACTTTATTTTATATACGGATTATTCGGTACAATATATTATTGCAAACGTAAGGTTAATGTAACGACTCTTTCCTAACTTAGAAACATAACGAGAACGCGTTCCTTTCGAACTGCTGGAACTTGTATGCCGGAAACTATAGCTCCAAGACTGAGAACGGACGAGAAACGAGCTCTCGTTCCCTGTTTCGAAGGAACACCCGTGAGCGATATGAAGGTGAACAGCCCCCTTCTTGTTTTTGACGCTCCTGCAAGTTTTGGAACAAGCTCTGTTCCAGAAGAGGGCTAGAACGCAAAGTTTAGACCCCCAAGCTACGTACCATTTGAGACGTTGAGTGTCAATATAGTTTTAGGAAGCCGTAAAACAGGCAAGAGACCAGATATGGTGTTCACCTTCATATTGCCGGCGGGTGTACAACACTGCGCAGAGGACAGCACTTCTCTTAGAGGTGTGAACCTTTTTTTTTTTTTTTTTACTTTGTTTGACTGGCAATGGCAGCATGGATCAACGACGTCGTTGGCGCGGCGAAGTGACTATATGCCGATCGGTTATATCTATCGCTCGGTGATTTGCCGGATAAAGTTTCGCAGTGGCTTTTGCCTAACGGCACTTTTGAAAGGAGGCTATCGATTGCATTAAGCCGGGGCTGCAGTCAGTGACCGCTCGAGATACGAGGCACAATGTATCGCTGTCGCGCACGACTATTTACCTGGAAGCAATATCAATCTTCCACTCGTTGTTTCGTGATAACGGGCATGAAACTCTGCGCGCGTCCTGGGTGAACAATGTAGCCGCGATTGAGCCTAACGGACTAATCTCAAACCCATGCGAACACACTATTTCGACGTGTCTGCTACAAAAACGGAACATTTGAAAGTACATTTGGGCGATAATCATTGAACACCTTACTAAGGTGTTCAATGATTCGAGAGAAACACCTATGATAGGTGTTTCTCTTTTAATAGCGAGTTTAAGAATAGCGTACGCATGAGGCTTTGCGTAAGCAAAGATATGGCGTCCTTGCCCGCTGCGTATTCGTCGAGCCTTTGAATTGGAGCAGGGCGACGACGCTATATATGTTAATTTATATTTTTTTATCTGCCTATTACTGTTACTCTGGCAAGCGGCGCTTTTAGTGCCCCAAATCCCACTTATTTGCACGGTTGTCTGCGGCACCGATGTCGGGAAATGCCTCAGTTCAGATCTGACAAGAATTAAAAGTTTCATTTTTATGCCGTTTGGCAGGTCCCCAAAATAGTGTTGTGCTTAAATTCCTTTCCAATGAAGGCAGTTCGAGATAATCGGCGAACCAGTCAATGTAGCACGTGGTACCCGAGAAGTTAGAATTGAACGTTGACGGCTCGACACTTTCATTGGGTTTTTGAGGAGGCCTTCAAGGTTCCCGCGTCACACTACAGTTGGGAATATCACTCCTCCTGAATAATTACTGAGTCAGATGCACCTGATACAATCACTCAAAAACAACGCTGTTTTCTTCTTCTTTTTTTACATTGTTAATTAGTTTGTTTTTGCCGCAGATCACACGGAGCCGAGGCATTTCTTTTTCCTTCACGAGTGCCATTCACATTGTGACAAGGTGGCATGTGCATAAATGCACATGTCATCCACAACCACATGGACGGTCATGACGTATCATGGTGTCATATGGCTATCTAGCCCCCGACCACGTGAAGCCTCACCCCCACGAGTCGCAGCGCAGGTGGCATTTTCGTCCGTCCGGCTAATTCAAAGCGCCTGAAACTAGCTGCTGCACATCTTCATGCGTTTTATAACTACTGCGAGCTTTCTCCCATTGAAATGCATGGGACCCAGCGTTCTAGTTGGGCTCACGGCTCACAATATATGGTCAGTCAATTTACACATCTAGGCAAAGGTAATAAACATAACAATAATAATTCCTGGAGAAGTTTTCATTCGTTCTAACTACTGCGAGCTTTCTCCCATTGAAATGCATGGGACCCAGCGTTCTAGTTGGGCTCACGGCCCACAATATATGGTCAGTCAAATTGCACTTCTAAACAAAGGTAATAACAATAATTCCTGGAGAAGGAGAACAAGGGGGACAAAGTACAAACACAAATCTTCAGACACCACTAGGTGACTGGTGCGCGGCTAAAAAAACCTGCCTGGTCTTGGCATCGAATTCGGGACCTCTTCATTTCCGGTGGAGCGCTCTACCAACTGAGCTAACCGGGAGTTAGGCGTCAGTATAGAGCAAACGGGTTTCAACAGCTGCCAACAGTGTACACCAACAAGGGTAAACTGCCGGCATTTTAAGGTTATGATGATAATGCAATTAATGCCAACAAGCAAGCGAGCTGGACAATACTATACAATAACGATACTAATTTCTGGAGGAGGGAACAAGGTGGCAAACGACAAACACCGAGACTAGGCGGATTTTTTCAGTCGCGCACCAGTCACGTTGTGTTTGCAGATTTGTGCTTGTCCATTGTCCCCTTGCTCCCCTTCTCCAGGAATTATGATCGCTTTTTTTTTTTGTTCAGCTCGCTTGCACCTTTTGCATTAATTGCATTATCGTCATTACCTCAATATGCAGGCCGTTCACCCTTGTTGGTGTTAGACTGGTGGCAGCTGTTTAAATCCGTTTTCTCTACTGACGTTTAACTCCTGGTTAGCTCAGTTAAAGTTCCCCTTCTCCAGGAATTGTTATCTTTATCTTTGCATTAATTGCAATATCGTAATAAACATATAACCCTAAATTTCATTCACACACAGTACACATTCACGCGCGCAGGCACCAGAGAAGGAATACCAGAAACAAAAATTCCAAGAACGTCTCCGCTTTTTCACGCAGCGGCGGTGGCGTATAGGTTCTCAGTGCCAGCCAGCCAACACACGGAACTGTCGCCCTCGGTCACCTCTCGCGGCGTCGCCAGTCAACTAAAGAACTCATTGCGCCGCCACCCAGGACAGCGCGGCGACAAAGCCGCCCACAAAAAGCAAGAAAACAACAAACAAAAAAATTCTCGCCACAACCACACACCACGCGGGGTGCAATGGTGAAAAAACAGACGAAGACGTTCGCGGTGTTGTACCGTACATGCGCCTCCCCACGGATATACACGCACACAGCGCACGTCTCATAATTCTGACCGCAACATCTCCGCGGGGAATCTCCCTCAACATCTCTCTCTTTCTTTCTCTTATATGTTTCTTGTAATCTCGCGGCAAGGTAACGCATCCCGCGGAACACAAATACAAACAAAAAAGAGGAGAACAACAAACAATTGCGCATGCAAAACGGACAGGTACACACAGACAGTGAGGCACGCATGAAGTCGCGACTCGCAAAGAAAAAAAAAATTTAAATAAAAAGAACGGAGAGTTGGGTTTTTGCTGCTGCAGCGGTCGGTCGCCGTGGCTGGCGCGTACGCCGCCTAAAATCCCAAGTCAAACAAACTAGCCAACAAACACAAACAGGCGTTTTGGTGGTGCGCGTGTGTTTCGAGTGGCGAAGGGTCCCACGAGTGTCGGTCGGTCTCTCGCGAGGTGGTCGGCGGCGGGGGCGAGGGCAACGGACCGGCGCTGCCGTCCGCGCAGCCTCGAAAAGAGCTCCAAAACTCGCTTATTTTCCGCCGGCACTTTTTTCCGATGTGGCCGAGAGCTCGGCTGCCGGCCGGGACGGAGGGAGTGGCTCGGGCCCCCATCGGCGGCGTCACCTCTGACCCCTCGGGACCCTGACCTTGGATTCCGACAAGTCGTGACCCCTCGCTCGGGGCGGCGAGGGGGTAAGACAGATAATAATTATTGATCCAGAAAGAAGAAAATTGGCGGCGAGGCTGGAAGGTAAATCACGCCGCCACCCCCGCCGACTCTCCAAGAATGCGCCGGTCGGGGGAGGGTTGGCCCCGCCGGTGGTTGGGACGGACTGACTTCCAGTGCCGGTGGCGGAGGGCAGCGGTGGTGGCGGTGGCGTTTTGGTTCCCACGCCGTCCACGTCTCCCGATGCTAATGGACCGGGCTGCCGCACCGGCAACACATGTAATCGCCCCCCGCGCGCGCGCCGCGCTCTTCTGCGGCCCTTTATTTATCTTTTGGCCAACTACGGGCCGCGGCCGGCGAAGACGACCGCATCGCTCCGCCGTCGGGACCTTACCTTTTTTCTTCTTTTTTTCGTCCTCATGCTCGTGCGCGCGGGTCATCATTCCACCGCGGCCCTTTCTCTGCTCTTTTCATTCATTCCGCGTTCGTTTCTCTTTCTCGAGCAGTACGACCCGTGTCCCCTTCTTTGTAGGGGAGGGTACTCCACGCGCACCGCGAGAGCATCTTTGTTGAATCAGCGCGGCGGCACTATACTCTCCTTTCTATCCCGCTTCTTTTCATTGTCCGGCGGTCGGTCAAATTGCAGCGTTTGCGAATGATGGGTCATCTTCTTCCCTGCTCCCTTTCCTCGCTGTAAAATCCGCACCCCCCCCCCCCCCCCCCCCCCCTCCGACAGCGGTCCGACAAAAGAGACAAAGTGCTCCCCTTGTGTCCGTTCACGGCGAACGTGATGGCTGTTTTGACGGCGTCAGCGCTCCCCTACTGGGCTGCGTGCACTTCTTCACCCCTTGGCTGACAGTGCGCTGGAGGCTACGGGATCGTTGGACCAGCCGTACGTCCACCTTTGGCCACGTGATCACAGCCTCGCCCCGTACCCACGAGCACAGGGTGGAATCAAGTGACGAACTGGAGGCGGTCGACTGGCTACGAGCGCGCTGTTCACTTTAGGGTTCAACGGAGTGGAGTTGAAGCGCGCTTTTACGGCGACGGGAGACGTTCGGGAGAGCTGCCCGCCTCCGAGAACGCAGATCCGATTTGCGTCGACGGCCGGATGGTCCTAAGTATCCTTCCGGTAGGTGGTAGCCGCGCTCATCGCTGAACGTCCGAGAAGACTCGATATGGGAACGCATTTCTGATGCGAGCTGCAGAAAGTCGTATGGAATGCATCATCTGCTACACTGTACGCGCATTCACAGAGTACCGTCGACTAGACATAAGTGACTCTTTGTTTTTTTTTGTTTTTTTTTGTAAAGGCGAGTCTTCAAGGGAGAGGAGTTAGGGGGGGGGGGGGGGGGGGGGCGATAAGTGTTCCGTGCATTTGCGCTATAAAGAGGACAGCATCCTTTTATAGATTGCGGACGTGTATATAGCATACAGCAACGCCTCTGCAATGTTCTTTCCATTCAAGGAACGCCGCCGGTGCCTCGCATGCAGGAACGCCGTCGTAATTCAAAAGAAGTTCGTAGTCAGACTTTGTCAGTTTCCAGTTGAGGGAAAATGAACCATACGGGTGGAGCGGGTTATAAAGAGTGACGTAAGGCTAGTACGGGTCGTTATACATAACAAAAACGTCATTTGCGTGGGTTTCTCGCGCACACTGATGCATGAATGAAGCCGAATAAAGCGACCACATGGCATTGTTGGCGTACTACAGCGAGCGTTTATTAGCTCCAAATAGCAGAGATTTATCTGTATAGCGCATTGCGTTACTTTACGAAAGAAACGGGTAAGGATGCTGCTGGGATCCATTGCTTCAGCTCCCTGAAACCAATGCCAGCGTTTTCTACGATACATTTTCTAGCCTGCAATCTTAATAAAACACAGGTCATACTTTTTTTTATTTATTTATTTTATCAATTGTGAGAAGAGGCCGGAGACCGCAATAAATGTTACAGTGTTCCGTTTCCTGCCAAAAGAAATCCTTTAAAACGCAAGAGAGCGACGTTGTCCCACTCGGTAGCGACGCCATACTCCGCAAAGCGCGTGGATTACTATGTTCCCGATTCTCGCTCCGTGATTGGCTCTCCTGGGTTTCTGATGCAGCAGCTGATTGGCTAAGGGCACTAATAAGACGCTCGGGAGGCGCCCTGCGTAAAAGGGGAGAACGGGATCAGCGACTTTATTGCACTAAAGTTAGGGAATGGGATGGGAAAGAGAGCTGACAAAAAACTAGACCAGGAGCGGGGATCGAACCCGCTCCTGTCATCCAGATATGTCACGGCAGTTGTTGTAAGTTAGAAAACTACATTCTTCACTGCGCACCGAATAGGCGAAGGTTGCGGGTTCGATCCCCGCTTCTGGCCCAGTTTTTCGCCAGCTCTCTTCCCCTTTCCCTAAGTTTAGTGCAATAAATTCAATAATCACCTTCTCCTCTCTTCGTTCACAATATTACAACGGCAGCACTTGTCAACCTTCACTCATTACCAATATATTACGGTGCAGCCTGTTCCTTTGGGGAGGAGTTGTTCTCTAGATATCCTGGAAAACGGACCCTTTCCGACATTTGCAAGCTGAGATGACGTGCCAAGTCACTGCCGCAACTCAAAACTATAACATGGGCCTTCAATCAGCAAAGGCTGTCTTCTACCCAGTAAAGCGAATTCAAAACTATGTGACCGCCGTAACCAGTTCAAGAGCGGGCGGCGGTGCAGCACATTGTGGACTTCTGCGATGTATCCGGCGCGGAAATGAACTGCGCTCAGTCCGTGGGTGCCTGGCTTGGCTTTTGGGAATCCAAACCGGAGCTCTTTCATAGCATCACCTGGGGGCCCAACATACCAAACTATCTGGGTATTAGCCTGACGACAGATCAACTGAATGCGGGGCGGGAGGGGGTGAATTTGGCCGCGTCTGAATTTCAAGGCCCAGGAGATATCTGTTAACCATGTTGAATATACCTGAGACTGGGGTAGAAAAAAACATAAAAGTCGAAGAAACAGAACGGGACAGGACGACGATAAGAAACAGAACGGGACAGGACGACGATATCTGTCTTTATTCAACCGCGCTTTCGTTTGTAACTCGTTTTAGAGCGCAGCTCTTAGGGGCCCGTTCTCGGCTTGAGCGGCGTCGCCGCCGCCGTCGGCGTAACCAAGGTCATCCCAAGGTCACGTGGCCCCCAAGGTCATCCCAAGGTTACGTGACCCCCAAGGTCACCCCAAGGTCACGTGACACCCAAAGTCACGTGACCCCCTGAAGTCACGTGACCCCCCGAGGTCACGTGACCCCCCCGAAGTCACGTGACACCCCCAGGTCACGTGACCACCCCCAGGGTCACGTGACCCCCGCCGAGGTCACGTGACCTCCCCGATGACACCAATGACGTCACCGGCATCCGCATCGTCATCATCACTGATGACGTCATCAGTGACGTCACTGATGACGTCATCAGTGATGATGACGATGCGGATGCCGGTGACATCACTGATGATGACGATGCGGATGCCGGTAACGTCATCAGTGACGTTACTGATGACGTCATCAGTGATGATGACGATGCGGATGCCGGTGACGTCATCAGTGACGATGACGTCATCGGGGAGGTCACGTGACCTCGGCGGGGGTCACGTGACCTGGGGGTGTCACGTGACTTCGGGGGGGGGGGGCATCCGCATCGTCATCATCACTGATGACGTCATCAGTGACGTCACTGATGACGTCACCGACATCCGCATCGTCATCGTCATCATCGCTGATGACGTCATCGGAGTCCGCATCGTCATCGTCACTGATGACGTCATCAGTGACGTCACTGATGACATCATCGGCATGGTCACGTGACTCCCCAAGGTCACGTGACCCCCCCCAGGTCACTTCACCCCCCAGTACCCTTCCCTCCTCCTCCTCAAGAGCTGCGCTCTAATTCGGTGTTACAGGGAGTTGTAAACGGCTTTCACTTTTTTTTTGGTTTTTTTTTTCTTTTAGCGGTTTGTTACACGGCAAAAGAGCTCGCAAACTAAAATGACCAAAATGCATCGGTTTTTTTTTTTTTTTTTTTTTTTTGCGACATTTGTGTGGGATTTGCGATTCGAGCGCATGCGTCAAAGGAACCTTTTTTTGTGTGTGCCTGGGAAAGGGGGGTTTGGGGCTTGTAAATGTCGAACTCAAGCTTAAAGTGCAACTATACCTTTTTTTTTTTTTTTTTTTTTTTTTTAGAGATGAACAAAGCTTGCACCTTATAGCCTCTTTTCGAGAGCTAGGCGGCAGCTCCCTTCGCGGTTGGCTCGCAGGGGCGAAAGAAACCTCTCGTGCACGCGCGCTGAGATATTATAAAGAGACAGCAGCAGCCATCAGGTATTTTGAAAGCTGATTCTCAGAGGTGTATTTGCAAAAGGACAAGAGGAAAACACAGTACTGGGACACCTTACCCATGGTATATCCACGGGCGTGTTTCACCGGGTCCGAAAATATCCCGTGAAAATCAGGTTGAAAAATTTCTTTGCGCGTTTCCATTTTGATTCGTTGCCCGTCAAGACGTGACTGTTGAAAAAAGTTATTTGTTGAGCCATGGTCAACGAACTGTGTTCTCTGTCCTTTCCCCAAAACCTTGGATCATGTTATCCTATACTGCACGAACGCCCAGTTGTTTTGGGCGGAGCAGAGAGCGGAACTGTTCATTGATTTATATGAGGGTTGGGAACGGGCGAAGTTTCTAGAGTTCAAGATGTGTCCTTCGGTCAGTGCGTTGGAGATAATTACTCTTTTAAGACTATGGGCTCTTTGGCGGTAAAGGGCGGACCACCTGCACGTGGTAGAGGGTGGCAAACCAGCCTGGTGTCATTTTGTGGAGGGTTCTGACTATTGACCTCGCTGACAAAGGAGGCAGCACAGCCGGGACTGGAATGCCGGAAAGAGCTGTCCACACGACAGCAGACACGAACGCGGAAACAGAAAATGGCACCTGGTTAGGGCGGTTCAAAGTGCGAAGGCGCTGAACAGGTGATTGTATAGACACCCTTAATGGCAAACGCCACCAGGTGGTGCTCCAGTGTTTGACGTCCCAGTTAACTCCCGGCTTATAAAAAGAACGAACAAGGCCCACCTCAACACCGCTGTTAGAAATGTCGATTAAACGTTTAATGACCGATTCTCCAGGTGAAAACCAAAAGAACGAAGAAGCTCGAGATTCGCTAAAATGTTTCGAATGGTCTTGTTAACTAGCCTCTCCTTCAAGAAGTTAAATTGTACAGCCGAGGGCCTTTGCTAAATCTTCAACTTTGTTCGCTGTACAGGCTTGCAAAGACGGAGCGACTGGAAATCGCTTGGGGCGCAAGCGGCGGTTCATGTTTGTAAACAGAAAATCTGTCTATAGAAAATTTTGCAATATGTCATAGAGATCCCTTCTGTGATGCTGCTTTATAAAACTTTGTAAATAAATGTTCTTGTTAAAAACATGTTTATCTATTGTCCCTTCAAGAATAACACTTTTTGTTTTCTTTTTTAGTGCGCGTAAGTTGTTTTTTGTACAGCATTTCTCTGTGGGCTTAAAGAACTGTCTTTGTAAGATGGCTGACTGGCTGCACTATGTTGTTGTGTGTGGCCCCTTTCTTTGCCGTGTTTGTGCAGGCATAAAAATTGATGTGCGTCTTTGTTGTTTGTCCAACGTGGGGTACAATCTGGTTTTAGTTTCATTGTTTTTTTTCTTTGTACACCATGTGTTGTAATGCTTACGGGATTTTAGGTTTGATCTTTCATGATCAAGAAGTTTTCGTCCTCTGAGACTTTCATTTTGTCTGGCCGTGGAGAGGGAGTATCCAGTATCCAGTTGCTATGCCTAATGTTCGATGGTTTGAGAAACTTCCACCGCGCTTACGCACTTACTTCGCGGATCACCGGGCACTGGTAACGGTCGTCAGTGACATCCAGGACGCCAACCACGACGGCTAACCACATCGCACCTCCGTCCTCAGGTGCGTGACGGAGCCATTCCACCCGCATTCCGCGACCTTGCTATCGTTTTTAGTTTTTCGCACATTGTGGGGGGCGAAGAATACTTTTTGTTGTTCTGTTTTGCTTCCAGTAGTTTTGGTATACGGCGGATTTTTAATATACTATCTCCCATTAAAAGCGCGGTGAAGGATTTAGTTTTCTAACTTATAACGACTGCCACAACATGTCTAGACGACAGGCTACAAGCATCTAATTAGAATGTGTCAGATGACGATGGTGATGTTCAAGCGTAAACAGAAACGCTTCAACAAGGTGCATTCGATGGGTCTGCAAGAAGAGTCCCGTGTTCGTCGCTTTATTGAGACACGGAGGCCCCAAGGACATCCAAGGGATATCCTTGGAAGTGGCAGACGGGGGGATTCTTCTCCAAGGATATCTCTCGGACGTCCCAGCAGCTGCAAAGACGCGTGCGGCGCCGTGCGCAAGACGCTCTGCCCGAAGAGAGGGACACGTCGACTCTCCCATCACGGAGCCGCCGCTGGAAAAGATTGGCTCGTTAGATGCGCCAGCGACTTCGTGAGTCGTCGTCGGCGGGGAGAAGACCGATAAGAATAGCCGCCCCCTCAGCGGGTCAGGCCGCGGGCCGCTCCAGACACTCGCGTGCCCACACCCGTCGTCCGCCACGCGAGCACTTCCACAAGACCCAAGTGCGCTTCCGTTGCCAGGCTCTTGACATTTAGATTTGTCTCGTGACGAGAGAGGAACCTCGTCACGTCCCACGCTCCGTGTCACCCCGCGCGATGGACCACCGCGGACGCTATACGTGCCCCATCCCAGCAAATCTGGATTGGCTACGATGGCTGTAAAGCCGCCGTCACGCAGGCTAATACATTGCACAAAAAGACAGTGTGCAGACAGCGTTCGAGGCGTGCTTCTCTCTCGTATAAGCATGTATGAAGCCAAGAGGCTTCGAACATACTCGAGGCCTGTCCGGCGATAATGTTGGGACCGTGTGTATACAGCGAATACACCGCGTCTTTTGTATATGACGTAGGATGTCATCCGCGGTCCATCGTACATAAGGCGAAACGGAGCATCTATAGTGTTGCGCGGTTTTATGGAGGGAAAACTCGCGGGTGGGCCCCCCTGCCCGCGGTTTGTTTGTTCGTCTTCGTTCCGGCTGGCTCGCCAACTTTCTCCACGCTCGAGGACGGCGCAACGGAATGTTCTGGTTAGCGCCGATTCCGTGACGCGAGGCTGACAGTTGGCCCTCCCTCCTCCTCCTCCTCCCACATCTCGACCCGTGTTGCTTGCGGCTGGGTTGTTGCGCGGAGGCAGGCGGAGGAGATGAGGTTGTTTCGGAGAAGAAGACCCACTTGGGGGAGTTTGAATGGCCGCGCTGCTCGTCTTTGCTCCGAGGTGGCCTTTTTCGAATTGGCGGCGCGAGAAGGAGTACATAAATGAGCTTCGCCATTGTGAATGAAGCGCTTGTTAGGATGAAGATCGCCGGACGTTTCTCTCCGGACGTCGGGAATGCCACGAACTGCTGCCGCCACAAAGCGAGCACTCTACTCTCGGACAGTCCTCGCGGGCTAGGAACAAAAATTGCTACATTTTTCAATTAGTTCTTTTTCCTTTATTTTACGAAAAAAAATAAATAAAGAACACCAAACATCGATGTCTTTGCCATCCATCAAGTTTTAAGCAGCTAATGGCAGAATAGACCTTTTTCAAAAGTCCGCGCCAGCCCCTGTCGGCCATTGCTCGACCACATATTCTGAACTCGTATTGGACACGAGTATGACGTCAGCGTTCGGCGAGGACTCGGATCCAATCACGCGCTACGTGTCGGAGAAATGGCGACCGCCAACGTTGCTCGACGAACTTTTGAAAAGTGTCTGTCTGGCTGCTAACTGATACTAAGATGCTCTAGATGCGTTGACTACAGAATAGACCCTTTCTAAAATTCAGTACCATCTGGTGACTCAAATGGCAGTTTAACTTTTACCCTACTAATGGCGGCAATGAACCTGTAGTCTGCAGTATTTTATCGGGCACCAGCGTCTCTTCCGCGAGTCAACGGTAAACTAGAATGTGCTCTTCGCCGTACAATTCTTTCTCGATCTCTTTCAGTGTCGATGGTCACAAAGATGCAACCAGGCAGAGCGAAGCGCCAACCTACACAGATGCCTTAATAGAGTTCTATACATAGTTATCGATGTATAGAACTTCCCACTCCAGCTGCCTCATTTGAGGCAGCTGGAGTGGGAACTGACACCATGCGCATCAACCGCACTCTTCACCGCTTCTGGGGACTCTAACCCATAACGACAATCACGCATACCAGAGGGGTCGCGCAGATGACTGGGATGATGCGCGACGTCATGGGAAAATGGCAGGCGCGGGAACGACGGTGGTGCACAGCAACGGGGGTGCGAACGTTGCCGACCATAATAAACAGAATCCTACCTTCCCTCCGGTCAAGCGGTGAGCATAACCGCCACAATGCTGAGCCAACTATGCTCGCAGGAATGACTATAACAAATGAATGTAACTTTTATGGTCGCGTCACAATCTAGCGCGAGAAATAGACATTTTTGTACGCAGTTCGCTTCCCCGCACTGCGCCGCGGTGGGGAGAAGCGACGCTTTGGAACCGCTTTGGCGGGGATTGTTTGCGCGACAGCGTTTAATACTTTCAATCGTGTCCGTGTTTTTAACGTGGAACGTTCTTTGGCTAGGTGTCCGTCAAGCCTGGAGAAAGGCGAAGCCTGGTAAAAGCGCGGATTTGTGTGTGTGTGTGTGTGTGTGGGGGGGGGGGGGGGGGGGGAGGCGGAGGCAAGAGGCCATCGCGGTAAAACAGCGTTTGCAGCAGGCGGGAATCGAACCCAGACCACATAGATTTTGAGCGAGTGCTTCTTTCAGCACGTCACGACACATCACCGTGATCTGAGGTACCATTTGGCGGGAAAGCCCTGCGGGGCATTCGCACTGCGTCCGCACACGTTTTAACGGGAAACGTTCTTTGGTACAGGTGTTCGGCATTTCGTGCAGAGGAGATAAAAGTGAATGCTGAATAAAAGCGAGGCTCGACGCTGATTATCATCGTTATCGGATGGGAGAGGAGGAGTGAGCTGATCGACGCTGATTGGTTAACACAGAGGTCACGTGACCAGATGGGTAGGCGAGGAGGAGCTCGACCACCTGTGCGCACTGAGGGAGAGGAGCTCGAGAGTATGGAAGGCTCGGGAGGATCACAGGGTTTAGCAGCCCGATTAGCGGTAGTATCGCTTCATCCTAGGAACAACTAACAAGTGTACACATGCCACGCGTTAAATTATCTGATAAAGAGCGTCGTGAACGCATAGGCTTCTGACGCCTGGAAACTAGAGTATCGCTAAACGTTTGTGATGCAACATTTCGCGTATTCAACACAATTACCTAGCAATTGACCATACATTTTTTTATGATATATATTTTATAAACGTCGATAAAAATATTAATGTGAAATAATGGCTAGGAAAAGGCAGCACATTCGTAACCTGAAAGCCGCAATCACACTACTTATAAACCGTACAAAAGACATACGGAATTACCCGCGTACACGTCTCAAGCGTGTTCGAAGTATGTTTGCTTCATGTACATATGTATGATTCGACCCTGTCTGCAGGCAGTTTTTGTACGATCAGTGTGACAAGTCCGCCAACAAGGAAGAAACACGCCTCAAACAATGACGGCAGACAGTTTTTTTTTTTTTTTTTTGTGTTTCTTTGTACGATGTATTAGCAATGCGACTGCAGCCTAATGATTGTCACCGGTGAAATTATGGCTTTTCAATTCTCGTGTACATGCATTTAACGCCAGGGAGCAGTTCAAGGGGCGCGTGAAACGTCACGTTCAATTTCACATCCCAGACTTTATTTTAAGGTTCTCAGCCTCTTCGTTTCGCGAACCTTCCGTAGACTGCGGTGATTCGCTCTCCGAGTGCTCCGCGGGAAAATGCACGCACAACGGGCGTCTGCTAAGTTGAGAGTGAGCGTTGCTCCGAAGAAGTTCCACAAATACCTCTGGAATTCTTTCTCGGGTTTTGAGCCTGCCCTCTGAAACGGCAGAAAGGTCACTTTCTATTTATCATGCGAACTTGCAAGCAAATCACTTAACGAGCGTGTGGAATTATTCGTACTATGACCAGAGGTGTCGGAACTATTCGGCTGATATAAGAGAGAAAAAAAAAAGGGAGGGGGCGGCGGGGGGGAGGATCGATGTTTGGGAGCAGCGATCCATCCCCCCCCCCCCCCCCCCCCTTTTCCGGCGCCACCGCCTATGACGTCGCTTCAGAAAGGTGGAAAATTTTTAACGTTTCACGCGTAAACTGCGGGAATTCGGCACGGGCCTGTGTCGCGGCGGGGGTTGGGGGGGGGGGGGGGGGGGGGGAGGGGAGAGGATCGATGTTTGGGAGCAGCGATCCATCCCCCCCCCCCCCCCCCTTTTCCGGCGCCACCGCCTATGACGTCGCTACAGAAAGGTGGAAAATTTTTAACGTTTCACGCGTAAACTGCGGGAATTTGGCACGGGCCTGTGTCACTTTAGTTGTGTGTGAAGCAGACGCTACAAGAGCGAGTTCCGTCCTTTGAACAAAGGGCCTGCCGAGCACGCGTGCCACTGTGGTGAAAGGGCAGCATGTTCGTGCTTGTAGAGTTTCGACTTCTGCTCGTACTTTTGGGGAAACCAAGCAATTGCCTTCTGCATACGCGCAATGCCCACAATCCTTACGTGACCGCGCGCTTGTTTCTAAACATGGAGTCGTTGCACAGTGTGGACAACTTATCTTGGACGAGTCAAGAGTCGGGATCACTGCCCGGCAAAGTCTCGAGAAGCGGCAACAAACCTAATCGCGGAGGTTCTGGCGGAGCGCACTGGAGGGCCTTTCTCCCGCAGCAGAGTGGGCACAATTACGCCATACCCGCGACCGGAACTATCAGCTCGGGAAAGGCGGTAGAGCCAGCGCCATGAACCCAGGAATCGCGCTCGCCCCGTAGCGCACCATTGCGCATTTCAGTTCCGTGACTCCTTCTGGAGTCGTTGGACAGTTCTAAAGGAACCGCAATCAAAACGAACCCTTCCGCCATTGGTTATCCAAACGAGCTGCGGTGCAGCTACTCTCTTAAAAATGCCTGCATGTTTACTTACCCGCAAAACAATCGAAGAGCGAATCTCTGCGATCTACCAAATCAGTTCAGCGAATGATGAGGCGGAACATCTGTTTAGACCTCAAAATGAAGTCTGCGCTGTCGTATTACGCAATGCAAGCATGACGCTTTGCATTGCACAGTGCCACAGCGCAGATTTCATTTTTAGATATAAACGGATGTTCCGCCTCATCATTTGCTGAGCTGACTCTGTAGATCGCAGAGATTGGCTCTTTGAGTGTTTTGTGGGTAAGAAAACGCGCAGGCATTTTTAAGAGGGTATACGCTCACCGACAGATTAAGAAACCCAGGGCGTGGCTTGTTGCTGCATAATTTATTTCTAGGCGTTCTTATCGGCGAATGCTGCAATGTCATTGGCTGTGGACAAGGCCGGAATAGCAGTTACGACTCAAGAAAAGTAGGAAGGGGGGTCTTTATTTTGTCACTTGCTTTTTTTTTTTTCTGCATTTACTTTAGAAAAATTTTTAAAAAATCGTCCCTGGTATTAATTCTCCACATACATTTCAGTACTCAAATGGTGATGTTTAATATAAAACACTATGACTCTATAAAGCTTACTGACTTCTCTTATGCCGATTCCTAGCGAAAACCATCGGATAAGGAAAGCCAGGAGAGTCTAGGCTCGTATATTAATTGATGTCGCACGGACATACGACTGATTTTATACGCATTTGTCTTCCAAGAAAGGCAAGGTGCTTCCTTACATTTTCCGGAAAATTTAGTGTTTATTTTTATTTTCAGTGGAATACCCTCAGTCCTTTAGACATCTAAAGTGAAAATCCGTTCAATGGATTCACCCTACTTTACTTTATTTTCAATGCGATCGTGGGATCTTTTTTTTTTTTTTTTTCTTACTACCATGCACTTTGGACCAGTGCTCCAGGACCATTTTCTTCTACACCCGCTTCCAGTGCTACAGAACAAAGTACTACAAATGTATGCTGACTAGCTATAATGACGTATAGCATATGTTCTCACAAGTGTACAACACTCCGACGATGATAGCGAGTGAAGTAAGAAGACAAAATTTCGGGGGAAAGGTTCCAACCCGTCAGGCAGAATTGTATGTTTTTCTCTCACTCTACCAAACTTCTTCAACACCCAATAAAAAACAAAAATTTTTTTTTTTTTTTTTTGGGGGGGGGGGGGGGGGGGGGGAAAGGGAAGGAGTAACTTAAATACAACTCTAAATGTATTTTCCAATGGGTATCTTGTATATTACCTTAAATGCTTTTGTTCAGTATTTTGCACAACACTGGTGCCTCCCCATCAGGCGATGGAAAGGCATACTCCCGCTCGGAAAAAAATAATTGATTTGCCTCGCTGTTACTGCTGCATTGAGCCTTTCTAACGTAGAACGGACGCGCCACGCAGCGCCGCCTACACATGGAATGGTGACTCTTCATCACAGCTCTGGATCGAAGATCGCATCATTGCGGTTCATCCCTGTCCGCCACGCGCTAAAACGACGCCTGCAAACGACAGGACGGTTTCTCCGAGCAGCTACGAATTAAACCTGGTCACATAACACAAAATACACCCCATTGAGCCGATGTGTGCACGTAGGAGCGCTCCACGGGCGTGAACTTTGACAGTGCACGTTGTCACCTGCCTCACTGCTTCTGCCCGGCCGCAGATTCTGCAATTTGCCAAGTTGAGCGAAAATGACCGTGTTTGAGCTTCCACGCAATACACGGTCCCAAGGCGGGAAAGCGCTTTTAACGAGCGACGAGGGGGCTATCATGTAATGTAATTTCCACCCATGACATCTCATCGGCCAATCAGCGCGCGCCACTCCTGGCGCAGTGCACTGCCTGTGCGACGTATGTTGTCAGGATCGTGAGCTTAAGCGCGTAGCGAATGTATTATGCGCGTTCCACATCCAGGCGGTTGCGCGGTCAAAACCGCTGTCGCTAGCGGCGCCGCCGCACAAATCGCGAGGTTTCATTTCACATGCGTCATCCGTGGGTAGAGGCAGTGTACTAGATAGGACAAGTGGGGCCCCCACAGGAGTGCCATTTCTGCACCTCCGCATGTGGAAACAAACGGCTAATCCAAGCTGCTTCGCTCGTAGCGCCCTCTAGGGTGCTACGAGCAAAGGGATTAGCCGTTTTTTAGTGAAAAATGCCCTGCGTTCCAGCGCCAAGCTCGACCGGCACACTGGTCAAGGTCATAGAAACAATAGAACGCCGGGCTATGTTTTTTCATACAACCTAGACGTCAGGCGTCACGTCAATACATAACGTGACCACGACCTGACTTGTCGTAACAACGCCATGCGACATCACGACGACGCCTTGACGTCAACGTCGTCATCGACGTTGACAACGAGCATTCACGACATCAAGACTGCGTTTTGACGTCATATTGCGTTGACAACGACGTCGATGTCAACGTTGACGACGACGACGACGACGTCAAGATGGCGGCGTCCTTGTCAATGCGACGTCGTAGGTACAGTGGGGTCGGGGGGAGGGGGGCAATCGGCCCCAAAAGGATATGCCCGAACATTTTAGACATTCCTCGCAAAATATTCGGTAGAAGGGGAGAACAATCGCCCTCCCCGATCTCGTGTACAGTTCCGACGCGGCCGCTGAAGCAAAAAAGCCGAACCCACATAGTCAAAGCGACGCCGTAAAGACGCTTGGTGTCAGGTCGTCGACATGACGCAACTCGACGTCGTCCCGACAACTTTACGACGTCGACGTCTCCAAGGTTGTAGGCGTTTTGTATAAATACCGTAATATCTTACCGTCCTCGATAATAGGGAGGAAGTGGCCGAGTGGGCTAACGCGTCTCAGCTCGGAGCGTGGAGCGAAAGCTTGCACGGGAACCTCATGGGTTCGATCCCCGCCGCCCCCGCCCGTTTCGATCTGGATGAGTTTCGTACCGGCACGCGTTCGTGTGATCACTACTGCGTGATGCACGTTAAAAATCCCAGGTTAGCGGTTGTACCGCACTGGCTAAATTTCTCATCTACAGCTAAGAGACCGATTACCCGTTGAGGCGCATCTCCATCAAGGCGTATAAACATAAAGAGCAAGCCAATTTTTTTTTCCTCGATAATGCTGCTTATTTATCACGCCCTATTCTGCTCATATTTCGATTACTGTTTTCTGGTTTAGGGTACCACTACGAAAACGAACGTTCAGAGACTCTTTATAATGCAAAAGAGGGCAATACGAATATTAAGTAATGCAGCGTATGATAACTCCACGAAATCTTTGTTTAAAAAGCTTGACACGTTAAAAATCACGAATTACTATAGTTATAAGCTTTTGATGTCATACATATAAAATACCATTAAACAAACCTGTTAGCGTTTTTAATTTAGTCTCAGGTTTGGAGTCGCGGGACGCAACATACAGCACTCGTCATTCTCGAAACTGGGTCGCACCGCGCTTTTACTTTCCCAAGAATTTTAAACAACCTTGAAGCAAAGGGAATTTTCGAGGCAAACACAAGCAAAAAGGAAATTTGTGGCCTGTTTGAGTGATCTATTGAATAGGTGTTGTCATGTTTTGAAGGTATAAAGACAGCTGCGTATATATTTTTGAAAGTCAATGTGCATTGTTGTGTGCTCATTACTAAACTCTCGAAGCAAGCGTGTGCAACTCTAAATTATGTTTACCTTGTTAAACCCTTTGCACTGTATATAATTGACACCATGCTGTCCTGTATAAACACTCGATTACCTATCTTTATATATGTAAAATTGTTCAATCACTCATATGTTCTGTTTCTTCTGCAGATGTAAAGGGGAGGCGGGGGCTTCGTCAAGTAGTGACATGCTGCTTTTTTCCCCTGCCTTTCCCTCTCAGATGGAGAGGAAATAAAATTGATTGATTGAGAAATTATAAAAACGTAAACCGCAAACCAGCGCTTGCGTGTTTTCTCTGCATGTAGTCTGCATGCCCAAGCTTTCTCGCCATGCTTCTCCTGTCATGTGGTTCACCGCCGCTCACTCTTTGTGCACGGCGTTTCCATGCCAGAGACACCTTTGGAAGTGTCACACCCGCACCTGGACAACTGCTTCCAGCTTATCAATGATTGCAGTTTTATTGCGAAAATATGACTGCAATGCAGAGCTGTTGCATTAGTACTTATCACATAAAGGCTTGTTCACATACCTGCAACAGTTCCGTTCACACAAAAAAAAAAAAAAAAAAAAGACAGAAGCGATTAAAGCATCGGAACAATCGACTCAAGGATTGCTTCGCGAAGCTACCCCTTGCATCGCTTTCCACTCTGTGTTCGGCGAACACTTGTCCCGGTGACTTTGTCGTTGCGGTCATTTCGGTTGCCGCGAACGCAACCGACGCCCCAGCAGGCCCGGCGTCTACTGCGCAGGCAGGTCCGACCTCGGGCCCCCTGCGCTGGGGCGTCGGATGGTGTGGGCCGCACCGGCTAGGCTTGACCTAGCTCTGCAGGCAAATAAAGACGTTTATTCCTCCTCCTCCTCCCTGTTTTCTTAGGCTAACTATGTCACCGAAGAAGCATGTCTCGAATGTCGCGTTCCAGGCTATGGGCCTCCTGCATCGTCCAGGGGGAGCTGCGAAAAAGGACTCGTTGGGACTTATTTCGGGCAGTACCATAGCCTCCTCTATACTCACAAAGGCTGGCAGTTCGACGACGGAGCCACAGAGTGCCCGGTCGCAAGCAGAGAGCATTGGCCTATCAAAGTGTAGTGCGCTTGTATGCGGGTCTTGTCGGTGCATTTAATGTTCACACTGCAAACACACAGTAATTAGTGTTGTACCTCGTTTCAACTTAAGCCCATACCCAGCCGATGCTACAAGGTGGCCCTGAACCGTAGCCTCTTTTATACTCACAAAGCCTGGCAGTTCGACGACGGAGCCACAGAGTGCCCGGTCGCAGATTTGGAGCGCGAGGATCTGGTAGCACAGAGCATTTCTTGAGGAATCTGGTCGTCAGCGCACAGCTTTTGCAGCGGCGAGGACCCGAAACATGGTTTTCAAACCCGACAAGAAAAGAAACGGTGGCCCGAGAAACGCGAGGAGCACGAGCGGACATTCCAACGCTCGGGAGAAGTATGTTTCGGCATCTCGCCGCAGCGGGGCGCCCGTTACATGACCCTCCTCTCATCCGTTGTCTGCCGCTCTACCCTTTCACTTTCGGCGGCCGCGTCTCGTGGTGATCTGCCAGGCTTTGTCAGTATAGAGGAGGCTATGGTAGCACAAACTTGAGCGTCTCAAACTGCCACACGTGTAGAAGCGTGCCTGCTCTGGTGCAGAACGCGAGATCACGATGGTAATACAAAGAAACAACACAAATTCGAACGCCGTTGAAGCACAGGTCAAAGCTGCTAAGAGCGTGAGCCAAAATGTTCAACGTTGGCATGAGCCAAGAAATGACGTTCCACGCTTTCCAAAGAATCAGGAAAATAAAAAGCGCCGGGACGCTACATGTTTTGATGTCAGCACGCAGAAATAAGAGGCACGTACCCTAGCGGTGGTGGCATGAATACGGCACTTTTTATCGTCTTCCGGCGTTGAATCTAGCCGATCTCGGACGCCGAAAAGTGTTTTTCCGTTCGTGTCGCAAAAAATCCGGCGTCAGCGGGGCCCAAAAACCCGTGATGGAACGCACGCAGCCCCGTGTGATGTCTCTCACACGTGGCTGCGACGTCGTGATCCCATCGATCCGTTAAATATGGCGGAAAAATTTCCGCCAAATTTAGCGAAAGGTTTCCTGCCAAATTTGGCGGGAAAATTTAAATGAAAACACATGACGGCATGTGTCGTCACGTGACGCTATCGACCAGAATACGCGCACACGCTTGCACGGCTTTCTCAACTGAGAGCTAAAATATTTCATAAAAAACCAACCGCATCTCAACGTGGTGAATGATGTTGATTGGGGCGAAGCTCTGGTGGTGCTTGTCTGCGTAGACGCTGAGCCGCAGCATGCTGAGCCTTTCGTTCGTTTTCATCCATGTCACGCTGCGGTCAAATGCTCAAATACGTATATAACCACGTTCCATACCACACATTCTCTTTCTTTCGCCCCAATCAACATCATTCACCACGTGGAGATGCGCTTGTTTTTTTTAGAGCGCAGCTCTTAGGGGCCCGTTCCCGGCTTGAGCGGCGTCGCCGTCGCCGTCGGCGTAACCAAGGTCATCCCAAGGTCACGTGACCCCCAAGGTCACGTGACCCCTCCCAAGGTCATCTCAAGGTCACGTGACCCCCTGAAGGTCACGTGACCCCTCGAGGTCACGTGACCCCTTCCAAGGTCATCTCAAGGTCACGTGACCCCACGTGACCCTTTGAAGGTCACGTGACCCCACGTGACCCTTTGAAGGTCACGTGACCCCTCTGAGGTCACGTGACCCCCGAGGTCACGTGACACCTTCCAAGGTCATCTCAAGGTCACGTGACCCCCCTGAGGTCACGTGACCCCCCGAGGTCACGTGACCCCTCCAGGTCACGTGACCCCTCCAGGTCACGTGGGGGTCACCTTTGGGGTCACGTGGCCTTGAGGTCACCCCCAGGTCACGCCTCCCCGAGGTCACGTGACCCCCTCCCCGAAGTCACGTGACACCCCCCCCCGGAGCATATTAAAGAATGAGGGGAGGAGGAGGAGAAGGGGGAGGGGTCTACCCTCCCCTCAGTACGCTTCACTCCTCCTCCTCAAGAGCTGCGCTCCAATTCGGCGTTACAGGGATTTGTAAACGGCTTTCACTTTTTGTTTTGCCCTACACGAGCACGGGAGCACGTGCTTACGTGCTCGTGACCCGACGGCGGACGGACATACGGACATGGCTAGCCCCTAAGGAGCTTCGCCCCTAAAATAAACCTTTTACTTGAAGTTTTTGAATTTTCAAGTTGCGCCGGCCGCGAAGCTTTCAGGAGGTGAGATCTCTACTGGCAACGATGAAAAAATGACCGCATCTCCACGTGGTGAATGATGTTGAATCGGGTGAAGCTCTGGTGGTGCTGATGATACTGATTTTATTGTTCACAGGTAGAGCTGATGGTGCTGATTTTTTTTTTTTTATTGCTCATAGGTAGTGCTGACTTCCGGGTTGCCGTTTCGATTTCATTATTACTCCTTTATGGTCGGTGAAATGCAGAGCCATGCATGCAAAGTATAACGCGATTATATACGCATTTGACCGCAGCGCCCCCTCCTGTATATACGTTGAGCGGCTACATGCAATGTGTCATCCATGACATCCTCAGCTCTTGAGTTACTAGCACATCTCATAGCCCCCTACTCGTCCCCCAGTCGTAGAAATCCATTGGGATCTCCCCGCACGGGTTCGAATCCTGTCGACTGCGCAAACATTTTTTTTTTTCTTTTTTTGTGAGCTCGGACGGACGGACGGACGGACGGACAAGAGGCGCTTCGCCCCTAAAAAAATATGCGCACAAAATGAGAGGCGCTATCAAGCGGCTCCGGTGCAGCGTCAGACTTGGCTACTGCGCAACGGAGGCGCACAGCTGGGCACGCGGCGGCGTCAGTGCGTCTGCCGCGGCTATGACGTCACTCCTATGGAATGCGCAGACCGGCGAGGCGCGCGCGGTGGCGACGGAGCGCGCGGCGGCGGCGGCTCCGGCGCGCCAGCTGTGCGCCGTGTGACGTCACTGCTCCTCGCGCTTGCGCAGCACGGCTCTTTGACAGCCACGCGAAACTGTTCAACCTCGGCCAGTGTAGCTGACGCTACAAAATCCCTACCTTTTCCGTACGCGTGTTGGTCACCGCCGGGCAAGCGGACGAGCGATCCGGGCAGCCGCAAAGCGGCTTTCCTGGCGCCAGCGATCGGGATTATTTTATCACAGTTCCACGGTTGAAGGTTTCTTCGCAATAGGTAGCAATCTGTGCTCAGCGGTAGATTGTAGGAACAGTGCCGGGAAAAACTCCTTTTTTACCCTTGTCTTCGTGGGACAAAAAAAAAAAAAAAAAAAAAATTGCTCCACGGCAGCAATGGAGGCCAGCCACGTCAATCTGCTTTTGTGCGAGCTGTGTGCGGAGAACATAGTGTCACATGAAACATTCTCACTTATGCTCGGAATACTTTATAGCCGCCGTGCTGAGTTGAGTATTCTCCTGCAGCTGGAACAGCTTCAAGAGCGGCAAGTGCTAACCCAAGCCGCCTGTGACCACAACATCCGTCCAAAGAGGAGTGCTAATAATATCGAGAATAGTGCACATTCTAGCATTATAGTCGGCATTTGGCGCAGTCACCTTTGTTACTCACAATGCTTCACTGATTTTTTATATTATTTTCATAAACACTACATTTGTTTCGGACATCGAATCTAGCTCGGGCTACTCTCGGAGTTCCACTCACGCGGCCGATCTAGCTGTTGAAGACGGGAAGTGAAACGTCTAAAAAAGGTTCAAGTCTGAGTTTAGACACGACTTTCGACACGCTGCTATTCGTGCCTGGTCAGTGGCGGATTCAAGGGGGGGGGGGGGGCGGTGGGGGCGATCGCCCCCCCCCCCCCCCCCCAAACGCCTCGCCAGGCACCCCCCCCCCCCCCCCCCCTCCCCGGGGGGTTCTTCGTTAGCTCGAAGAAAAAACGTAAGCAATCGACGCGAGGGACAAAGGATTAAAACAGCGGTGGGTGGACGCGCCTGCTGAACGCTTCCAAAGTGGGGTTTATCTCCGTCAAGGTCATGGTACGTCTTCCCGACAGGGACGGCGCCAGGAGTTTCGAAGTGGAGAGACAGTGGGGAGGAGCACCAAATATCAGGCTCCTCGACTGCAGGCACACTTCCAAACAAGGCCACCACGTCGGGCAAGGGGGAAAAAACCTTCAACATATCTATACTCCGCGACAACTTTTCTTGGCAATGCAGTAGAAGGTACGTCCCGCGTCCGCTCTCCCATTTTGAGTGTGCGCGGGCTCTCCTCCTCTCCCCGGAAATGGGGGAGGAGTAGAGCCTGCGTACACTCAAAACGGGAGAGGGAACGCGGGCCTGTACCTTCCACAGCATTGCCAAGAAAAGTCGCGGAGTATAGTCCCCTTTCTCTCCCTCTCTCTCTTTGGAGGTTGTCTGCGAAAAATTTTTGCCCTGAAAGCTCCCAAACGCAGACGCCAAGCAGCCTTCCTCAACGGTCTTCCTCTCTAGCGGCCGCCTTTTCATCACTTTTCGTTTGATGGTTTCTTCGTGGTTCTGGGCTTGTCTTTTGGCATGTCTTTTTTGGCTTGCTTTGAGATGCTGTCGCCCGCGGGCTCACTAAAGGTATCTTATTGGCACGGTGTGCTCATTGCCAAGGGAAGTGCGGAGGGGACGTACCAGGAGGAGACGTTCCAGGTTGGGGGGGGGGGGGGGAGGGGGGGAATGAAGCTTGTACTACCAGGTGACCAATTGCTTTTCTTCTCAACTGAGAGAGGAAGCAAATGCTCTGGGTACAGTGTAATCTGGGTCTGAGCTTCTCCTGAAGACGCTCCGAACTTCCCCACGACCTTGGCTTAAACATAAGCCCGCTTTCGTCCTCGCCTCCATCCCTCACTGAGGATCAGCGCCGCAGCGCGGAATACAGAAAGAAGCCGACGAGCGCCAGAAGGGGGAGATGTTTCCTCTAATGGGCTTCATACTGCCTGCGGTACGACTTCTCGTGGCGGGAAGCTAATAAAAGAAAGATAAACGGTACGAGCACTCTAAAGGCTGGAGGCTGCTTACACGGGGTCCTCAAGCCGACGCCGTAGGCATTTATTTGTATACAATGCCGTTTCAACTTAGGGTGGCGGGACATATTTTAGGCGCCTGCTACCCCTTGTCTCCCCTTGGCGCCGTCTTTACTTTTCGATTTAAACGCTACTTCTGTGGATTGACGGCAGAGCTTTCGCGCGGCTTTGCAGGAGCGAATATGCGTGTGTCGAACGGAACAGAGGCGGGGCTTGCTGGTTTGCAACTGCGGCTTCGAATTCCCTACCTAGGGACTTGGGGAAAACGAGCCCCTTCAAAATTAAATAGACAGTGCCTGTGCCCGTTCGAGTGAACACTGGCTCCCAAACATCCATGCTGCAGTCGTGATCGGCCTTTAGCCCAGTTGAGATTCGCCGACCGCACAACCGCTATGCCCCATCATATCTCTGCACCTGCCCTCTCTACCCTGACGAATGAGCTAACTACCCAGAAACAAGTGTTCCTTTCAAACAGAAAATATCCAGACGAAGTGCAATTGAATATAATTTAGAAGGATCCATTGCTGGTTTAAGGTCTTGTCCAAGTTTAAAAGTTATAGTTGCCGAACTGCAACATGCTTTCAAAAATATTCAACAATTATTCGCTTTCGATCTCTCGAGTTGCATCAGAACACGTGAAAACAAGAGTTTGGGTTGGCAATGCCGCATGTGCTGCGCTCTGGACATTCCAAATACACGGCGAAGAACCGACGAACTTGCTTGGCAGCGTTCGTTTCGCTTGCTGCGTCAACAGTGTTTTGACGCCGCGAGCAGCGTCGAAGCCGCCGGGCCATTTTTGTCGCTTGTTTGCAACGTACTCGCTCCATTGAAGCAACCAGCGACAATGAAAAGTATGTTTTAAAACCACGTTCTGCATTTTGGCACTGAATATAAAGCTCTACCTACTATGCCAAGCTTAATTTTAAAGAACAGCCGAGTTTTAGATTAAAAGTTTTTCGGAATGTCATTAGCTGCACGAGCTTCCTCCGTATAGTTGGCAAAGGTTGGCTCTCCGTACATGCTCTGCGGGTGTAACGAGACTATATAAATATTCAAGCAAAAGGAGCCCGAAAGTTGTAGCCCCGCCGGGGATATCTGAGCCATCAAGTTACACTGTCTGCAATTGTTACAGCCGCTATAGCACCAAACATTCATCCCCAGTAGTTAAACTTCTTGTTCCATTTTTAGCGCGCTGCCACGCGAATGGAGTAATCCCGTTTTCTATGAACTACAATATTCTTTGCGTTATGGTGTTCAGAAAGGATAGTGCCACCACAATTTTCTAGATACTTACCTCTAGCGTGGTCACCCGAAAGGTTTTAATTCAAAAAGTTCATCCCCGACAGGTAGACCGATACAAAAGCTTTCAAGATCTATATTATGTTATCAGAGTTTAGTAAAAACGATAACTCCACAAAAATATAAACACAGCAGCGCGAGCTTTCGTTTCCTTCGAGTGTTTACACGCTCAGTCACTGATTCCCCTATACATCGCACCATATTGAAGGCATTGTCTGGCAAAATTGTCTTTCAGTGAACAACTAAGTTATATTGTCATAGCTTTCAGGAATATCTTCCACACAATATCAAAATTTTTAATCCCTCTCCGCACAAGTAATTCAATATTAAACAGAGCCCAACTGCTTAGATTGCACCCGCAAAGCACACAGCATAATTTTTGTTGGCAACAGCGGAGTCTGACGTAACATTGTGCGAAGAGAGCCACGACAGCTCTTGACTGCCGCCTCAGTAAAACAACCCCATTCTGAGAAAGACAAGATTTCCGTTATTGAGGGAAACCCAGTTCTTCAATGATCTTTGTACGCACCACCAACCATGTTGATCAAAACCGGGAATACGTCCACGCAAGAGACTCTTGACGCTACCATGCCTGGTGCGACGTTACGACACGACCAGCCAAGCATACTTACAAAATTTGGCGTACAGTTAAGTACAGATGTTCATCATTGATTTAACAAATACTGAGACGCCTTTCAATATAATAAATATCACATTTGACTATATTTGTGACCACTCTGCGGCCTGCCCTTCAAAAGTTTGAGAATCACCCCCACATGACAATTTGAGAAAATGATAAAAGAGCACATATGGCAGCATGGTAGGAATGAAAATGCTTACCAAAATTTAAAGAAAAACATGTAACAAGGCATTTATGTTAGTTAATAACTTTATTTTAACTATACAGCTTACAGAAGTTAGACATTGTGGGAAAAAAGAAACAGAGAATGGGAAGGAAAAGTTTAGAACTACCTACATTTATACAGAATGCGTGAAACAACCAATAGACTATCCCAATTGCAAAGGTGGAGAAATACGGTCGACTGGGATTCCTTGTAAGTAACAAAAGAAGAAAAAAACAACAGAGAAGTACAGACTTGCTGCTCATATTTACAGGCATGCTTGACCACAAAGCCATTCTTTGCAAGCACGACGACAGCAGAGCTAAAAGTGTCCCCTCGTTAGAATGCCAGGAGCTAGGAGACTTCCTCAACTACCGTAAAATGCAGAGCAAATGCAGACTCCTCCAGCTTCCTAGATCTTGAAAACTTTAGATATATAAAGTCCCACTTTTGTGGAGCTGCATTTGAAAGCGCAGGTAACCTGCCGGAGTACAAAATTATTCAATGCGAAATATAATTGGCCAATAGTACAGTACTAAGAAATCGCCCTCATCTTTGAATCAGCGGAGTGAGAACAACATAGCACCTCAACTGGGCATTCCATTAGGCCGATGCCAAAATATCACCGTAGTAACAATAATAACCTGCCAATTGAAATACCAATTTCACATGTCGATTGCTGTGCAGGGGAAGTTAACTTATATAGTCCATTTGCTCAATTACATCAAACTTCTTATTTTAAATAAAACCGGATCGTTTTTGCCAACCCCCGACGCGACGGGTGAACTGAGTCAGCCCTCTGGCAACAGCGGTAGGGTCCGCCGCAATTGGTCGGACAGCATGCTGTGGCTGGAGGAATAAGCGCATGTACGGTATCAAACCTTCCCGCTGAGAGTTGAGCCATGCTCCGTATTTCACGGTAATCATCGGTCAAGGTTCTTAGATCCGAGAAAAAAAAAAAGATCCGTAACCAGGCTCCTGAAGAGATTGCGAAGCACAGAAACTTCATGCTTGAGGAGAAGACTACAGGGCACCGTGGGGTGCAGCACTGGTCCAGTTAGGAGAGCAAATCTGGAAAACAACAAAGAGAAAACAACTCGAGCTCAGACAGCTGAACGATTAATAAAAATCACTACCCCCCTCCCTTCCAAACACAAAAGCTTAAAATCCCCATTTTTTGTAACAAGCTTGGAGTACCTGCCAATGAGAGACACGTGGCACACTAGCCAGATTTGGCTACACTGAAATGACTTGAAACGTGACTCCACTTATACTCCATTCACCCTTGAGCTGAGGCTAGAAGCTCTGTCTTCAGCGCAAGCTTTCTACCCTCGCTAAAACAAATGTGAAAGCGCAGGCACGCGCAACCGAAGCACCGCAGAAGCCAGCGAGCTCGCGCTGAAGGCGGAGCTTCTGGTCTCAACCTAAGGGTGAACGGAGTATAGCGACCGACTGGCTTGAAATAATGCACCTTTCCACGATTCAGTGGCACCTAAAATATGCCTAAACATTAGAACACACCGCCTGCGGGGCATTCTGATTCAATGTAAATGTAAAGCAGTATGTGACCAATAAAGCTTGGCACTTGCGGAACCCTTAAGAGTATGCTGTAGCAATGCCAAGTTTATGCCAAACTCGATTTGAGCAGCCCCACTCGTGCATTGACGCTGCTACAGGCACGTAGCCAGGATTTTGTTTTGGGGGGGGGGGGGGCCGCCCATGACAAAATGCTGTATGAGGGGGAGGGGGGAGAGGAGGACCCAGCAAAATGGAAGATGCGGGAAGGGCCAAGCCCCCCCCCCCCCCCCCCCCCGGTTACGTGCCTGCGCTGCTAGTCTGGTGCGCTTCATATCGGTACTAAGCGCCAGATTCGTGCTGAAGTCACACCCGAAATACAAAAGCGTAAAAAGTACTATAGCCAGTGAAACGCTAAGAACCCAGAAGAAGCTCCGCATCCAGCATGCGCTCGTTGCCCACCGCAGGGCCTTGGCTGCGTGTGTGACGAAGCACTATTAAGTGCTTTGTCACACACGCAGCCAAGGCCCTGCAGAAAGCTTGCAATGGAGACATTTCTTGACTTTTTAACCTGTCGGCAGCCAAAACTGAATTTTCATCAAACAGGTTGCTCCTATCGATCCCCAGCTACTAGAGTCTGTTCACACCGTGCGATTCCGCCAAATTCTCTACATGAAACGGAGTTGTCAGCTCAATGGGTAACCTACCGGTAAACTGCATCTCTTGGGTCTTGTTGTTCTTGTTGTCCTCCTCAAACTCAATCAGCTGGTTCGCCGGTACGATGCGGTTGGAGTTGATGTCGCCGGCGTTCCGGAGGTTCTCGACCGAGTGGTTGGCCCCCTCGGGTTTCAGTGGCACCAGCGACGTCAGCGAGTCCAGGCCGAGCAGGTCAGCTACTTTCCCGGGCCTGACGGCAGGAACAAACGCGCAATGCTTTCTTGCAATTGCAACTTGAGTTTAGCATGGTGTACTCTGCATCAACTGTTTTGCACCATGTCGTCAAGGCCAGCATAACTTCCGCAGTACTGTAGCCTCGCACCGCTGCGGGAGCGCACGCAGCGGTGCGCGCTTGCAGAAATAGCTTTGACGGCGTCGGAGAACGACACAAGCTACGCTAGCCTCAACTACGTAACACAAAGTAGTTGACGCTGAGCATAGATTATTAACTTTCTCTTCAAGTCAAACTAACTTTGACAGCTAGCAAAATGGAACACCTAAAAGAAAGGAGACGCGGTCTTTGTGTTGAATAGTAGGCTCATTCGATTTAACTGCGCCTGCTGCACCGGTGCAGAAAAGTGCAGGGCAGTGGATTTTCGGTATGTGTATTGAAATACAACCAGAAGTTCACCACCCTACGCTCTCTGCATGGGTACAGGAGGTGCGGGTAAATCGAACGAGCATATGTCCTCTATCATACCTGCCAAGTTTTACGATTTTATCATAAACTGTTCGCTTTCCAGCGCTTTCTTACGGTTATCGTACTAACAACAATATTTGTACAATTTTCCGCACCCTGTGTGAAAAAAAAAAAAAGTTTTGGTTTAAGCTGCATCTCGCCTGTTTACAAGTTGGGGTTGGCAACACTGGTACATCGACTTGTATACCAGGAGGCGCAAGCTACCGCTCCTCAATGTGAGGCAATTGTCGTGGAGGTCAGTGCTGTAAGGGGTGGTATAGCCGCCAACATCTATCCAACCACCTTAATCCAAAACTGTTAGGAAATCTCCTTTGTTGTGGCGACGTTGTGCGTTGTGTTACTGGAACTTTTACTCATGATCCCTTGAAACCATTTTTGGTACAAGATGTTGGGAAAAAAATACTTGCAAGTGTTTATTCCCAGCTATTCAACCGACTTTCCATTTATGAAGATGTCGCGTAAGGGCGAAAGGTACGGATTTGGTAGTCTGTGTCGCTGCAATGTCAACATTTCGCACGCTGGTCGCCGGGACATTCTGTGTCATCTGAATACAAAAAAGCACAAGGACTCTGCAAAATTAGTTGAAACTAACGAGAAGCTTGGAGGCTACTTTAGTCGATCAACGGATTACGACACTGCCCAAGCAGAATACCTTTTTACGGCATTTTTGATCAAACACAACGTGCCGTTCACAGCGGTTGTTGTACAAGAACTTTGCTCTTTAACGTCTTCGTTAAACCAGGCACAGGCGAAAGAGTTTTCAGCAAAGTGAAGAAGGCACACACGCAGTACCGCTTTTCTATGTCGAAAAAGACTCTTGAACAGTTGTTAGTTGTGAGATGCAGCCAGTCCGGAAAGTGCCATGAACAAGTGTTCGACAGCAACTTCCTAAGAAAAGGAAAAGCTGCAACTTCCTCAGTGTTGGCCCAACCTTCTACTTCTAAAGAATAAGACATTTTGTGCAATGTATGATGTGTTTGTGCCCTAGTTGAGGCATTTTTCTTACCTAAACCAAGTTTTTGAAGAATAAAACAGTTTTCGTATTTCTTCACACAATTGTAGTGCTTCTTGGCATCCCCTGTAGTATTTTCAGCATATGTAGGGTTGGCAGGTCTGCAATATGCTCTTGTCCAAACTTGTGGGGCGAATATGTTCCGATACCCAAAGCTACCATCAAGGTACTTCTCAGTCTCTCGTTCACCTCAAAATTTGCAGACTCCCATTTGTCCATATTCAAGCGTATAAGAGCACAGATTACTAAGGGGAGATTTATTGGCATAGTAGTTCAATTAGAGTGTCTCCTTGTCATTTTCTAGCAAATACACAGTATGTGCGTATACTAGCACTTCATCCAAACTGCTGTAATATCACAATTCAATGACTATGCTTTAGGCAAAATACTGATTTCCTCCAAAAGACCATGCAGACTAAAAGTAACAGAACAAACATGATGCAGTGTTTTTTGTACGTTTCCGAACGGAACCAGTTATGGAGCACAAAGGATGGTGACAAACAAAAGAAGCATTACATAAAAAAATAGTATGAAATGGTCTGGGAGAAGTAAACGGAGAAGGAAGAGGGGATATAGGATACACTAGGAGCAATCTATTCTTAGCAGGAGCACTTTCACGACCCACTACTGTAAGAAAACATACCTGTTTAAATTGCGTCTCCTCCTTTACTTCTTGCACCGCATTACTGTACAAGTTGTTTCTTCTAAGCACGAGCAATAAAAAGAGCTAATATCTCAATTTTGTTTTTATTACTTTTTCATTGACTCCAAATGGGATAACAAAAAGGTAGTGCCTTGCTGTCTGCTCTCACTGCTGCTGAATTCCTTCTTTAAGTATGACTGCAACTGCAAATGAGTCCCATTGAACAGCACAAAACACGAATGAAAAGTGGTTGAAGTGATGACTTCCTATTTGTGTCCCCAGAAACAAGAGACGTCAAGTTTGCCCGCAGAACCAGAAATGAAGGAAGCACAGAAACGCCACCCCCCCCTCCTCCCCCAAAAAAAAAAACACTCACGCCACTCCGTTGACCATGTCGTGGCTGTCGTCGTGGTGGGAGCCGTAGCCGTTGGTGGTGCGGCCCACCTCCTGCGACGCCGCTACCCTCTCCTGCGGAGACTGGTCCATGGGCACTGCCCCGCCGCTCCCGTCCTGACTCCCCCCTCGTAGACTGTCCGCAACCTCCCCAATTTGTTCCCTACCATTCACAGCAGTCTCTGGCGGACCCGCCGCCGACCTCCCTAACACTCCCTCCTCCCCTGACACTTGACGCTGCTGCTGCTGTTCCGTGCTCGGAGCAGCGGCGGGCTTCTCGGCCGGCGCCTCAAGCCCCGCAGGCTCGGAGCATGCGGCAGGCAGAGGCTGCGAGCCTTCCGGCGCTCCGTCCACTTGCTTTCCGGACGCTTGAGGCGAGGACCTGCCGGAGAGCGAGGGAGAGCGGTCCCGCTCGGGGGACGCCTGGGGTCGGGCAGACAAGCCGTTGTTCTCTTCCGACGAGTCGGGACCCTGCGAGTCGCCCGCTCTGCTCGCCGGGGACGCCGGGGATCCGGGCTCCTTGCCGCCCCTCCTCCGCGTCCTGCTCATGATCTCCTCCACCCTCTGAAACGACGAAAACCAAGAAAACGAACTTCTAAACTTCCGTTTCGTCGTAACCTGGCGCCGTTGCTACGGTTGCTTCGAGCTAATCGGAGCAACAAACTAGATAAAGTGGAGTCACTCACATCTCTCAGACGCGCCGAACGGCTCAAAGAGGTCGTATCATTCGCTCTTTGCCAAGTTATAATGAAACAAAGTGTAGCTTGGCACTACTGTACTTCTACTTTTCTTGCTTTTAACCCGAGCAACAGTAGCCAATGTCATACGTGGCTTGCGCATGACGTGGCTCCTACGTGTTCCCACCAAGAAAGGCAAATTCGGTGGTGTGAAATGTATGCTGCAAAAGGTATACGGTCGGCAGCGAGGCCACCACAATGATAGCCGACGCGACATCTGTGCGAGCCATGTACTGGCGAGGAGATCAGACTACAGGAGGTGCTTTATCCAGCTTGCTCTCCACGCAGCTCGGTGTTTACCCAACACGAGGCCAGTGCACTGCGATTCATTACTTCATCGACCTCAATGAAGCACGGGGCACAGAGTGGACGTGGGTGCTACCTCAGCGCTATGCTAGGACTTGCACTCCGTCGGCACCGCATCGAATGAGCGGAAGTTCCCTCCAAACATTGACACGACATTCGGCTATGTCAACCCAGTGCTGCGCCAAAAACAGAAAAAGTACCTAACTTATGATTGTTGCCCACACAGCCCTATCGAACCGTTAGGGACGTGATCGTTCTGCCTCCGGCACTTCCTGCCTGATAATATGCCTTTACATTACTATACTGCCATGACATTTACTGCACCACACGAAGAAACCGGGCTGATTTGTTACAACTCCCGTGACAGTTATTCCCATGACAAAGCAAGGAAGAACTACTATTGAGACATACTTCTAAGAACACAATGACTAACAGCCGGGCATACCGACCTTCTTCCTCTCGGCCCGTTCCGCTTCCTCTCGTTTTAGTCGTTCTTCGAGTTCTTTTCGTTGCTTCTCGGCCTCCTCGCGTGCCTTGCGCTCCTGCTCTTCTCGTTCCGCTTTCTGCAATGCACAAAAGAGAGCACGAAATGAAGACGCGAGCCTTGAGATAGCAGCACGAGGCCCTTTACACACAACGCAAGACATCTTGACCCGAGTCATCTGAGGTCTACTTATCTTGTAAAGAATTGAGCAAGTGAGAACATGTTTTTTTTTTTAATGGTATGGCGCCAGGAGCGAGTTTTCAACCAGGGCCTTATGCGACACGGCATGATTAGGCGGGACTGGGACAATGCCATCTGCTGCGATTGGTCAGTGCCGCGCCTCTGACCAAACAAAGCAGACTGTGTTGTCCCGGTCCTATGGCCCCGCTTGGTCCCACCGTGTAGCATAGGGCCCCAGATTGAGACGTGTTCCGGGCACTGTATTGATGGATATCGTCACTCTCTTACTTGATGGCCACAATTGAGAGAGTAGGGTTGTAAGGGCTGTCAATGTGATTGTATGCGAGACTGATTGATTGTATGCTAATGTGATTGTATGTGTGTATGTGATAATGAAAAGTCCTAGCTGTTTAATACCTTTGGAGTGAAATCTGCCACATTTTCTCTAGTAATAGCCACACTGTTTATGAGCGAGGCTCATGTGTCTAATTTCTCAGCGCTCTCATACAATGTATAATTGCATTTTAGGTAATAAACATGGCAAATAACCAAAAAAATACATTCACTTAATCTTTAATTAAATACATCAAGTACAGTGTTAAATGAAAATACTAGCATGTTTGCACAAGGACATCATCTCTTCGATGTCATTTGCTAATCTCCTTTTGTCAATTACAGTATAGACCACTTATAACGTAACTGCTTATAGTGCAGGACCAGATATAGCGTGGCTTTTTTCAACCACTGGTCCGCCTCCCATACAACTCCATGTAATTACATACCGCTTAAAATGCAGGCGCATGAAGGGATATACCGGTTATAGTGCGGTTTCTGGAACAGCCCGCCGACCGACCAGCACAGCAAGCACGCCCTTCCCTGTACGACACCAAATAACGGCGCAAGCGGCACTCGCGGGGGCAAGGATGGCAAGGAGGTTGCGCGGAAGAAGTGAGGAGAAGCAAAGAGAGAGGCAAAAAATGAATGACGCAGCGAGTTACAACGCAGCGAGATAGCAAGGTGCGACAGACGCACGCACGTGCCCAACTCCGAAAGCCTCAACGAGCCACCCGACCCCAAGCCTTTAGCCCTTTCGATTTCACCCCCCGCTCGAGTGATGGAACCCCAACCTCCTTTCTTACACCGCATGCAGAACAAAGGCTGGATAGCTGGATAGTTTCTAGTTTCGCTTCTTGCAGCTTGCTCCACGTCTGTTTGGACCGCGTGTGGACCGCATCAGTCGTACTGTGTGGAAATTGACCATCCATCCCAATCTGTCCCTGTCTCCCAAGCCCAAGATGGCCAAGAAACGACAAGCCCTGTCTCTCGAAACTAAATAGTGCATCGTCAAAGATGTCAAGAGTGGCATGAAAAAAGCTTCTGTCGCGGCAAAGTACAACGTCGCTGACACAACGGTTTTTACTGTCTGGAAGAACCAGGAGCGGGTACGGAAGAAGCTGCAGCAAGATTCTGCATCGCTCTCAAGAAAGAGGATTCGTACGTCAAAGTATGAGTACATCGACGAAGCCTTGTTTAGGTGGTTTCGCGAAGTGCAAGCCAAGAACGTACCAGTGAGTGGCCCGACGCTACAAGCGAAGGCTAGTTCCTTTGAACATTTGTTCGAACATGAGGGCTTCAACCCCCTCAACGAATGGATCCAGCGATTTAAGGGCCGCCACAAGATTAGCTGCAAAGTTATCCTTGGGTGAAAGGGGAGAAGTCGACGACACCAGCATCCAGGTGTGGTTTCGCATTCATCTCGAGACGATGCTTTCCGCGTACACGTACAAAGACATCTAAATTGCTGATGAAGCTGGTCTGCGCTACAACATGCTTCCCGATCACACTCTCGCGATGAGAGGTGAACCCTCTTCCGGCCACAAAGTCTCAAAGGAACACGTCACGGTTTTGTTTTGTGCAAACAAGGACGGCTCCGACAAGCGGCGCTTGTTTGTCATCGGGAAATCAAAATGACCCCGTTGCTTCAAGAGGTGAGAATGTCTGCCTGTGGTGTACACAGCAAATGGAAAGGCCTGGATGACCCAACAGTTCTTTGCAGGCACGTAGCCAGGATTTTGTTTCGAGGGGAGGTGGGGGGGGGGGGGTGCCATGACATAATGCTGTATGAGGGGGAGGGGGGAGAGGAGGTACCAGCAAAATGGAAGATTTCGAGGAGGGCCCAGGCCCCATGGGCTCCCCCCCTGCCTATGTTTGACTGAAAAGTTTCGATGAGGCCATGGTCATGGAAAAACGGCGCGTCATTCTTATTTTGGACAACTGCAGCGCTCACAATGTGCAGCCGCAATTAAGCGCAGTCAGTTTCAAATTCCTGCAGGCAAACACCACTCAGCGTCTCGATCAGGGCATCATCGCTACACTCAAGGCGCTCTACAAGAAGCACATGTGCGAAAGAGTATGGTAGTCTTGAAATTGCAACGAGAGGAACCTATCCAGGTGGACTTGAGGGGCGCCATCGACATGATCACCGCGTCGTGGTGGTAAGTAAAAGCCGCAACCATCCAGAAGTGTTTTCGCAACGCAGGGTTTGTGAGCGATGCCGGGAATTCAGAGGACGCTGATTAGCGCAATGATGCGATTGACGAGGCGATCGGTGTGAACGACGTGTGAAACCTTATGAAACCTACCTGAAACCTACCTTATGAAAAACCACTTTGTTCCTGCAAACGACACGTTTAATAACTACATAGATGAGGATTACAATGACTCTGTTATCCGTGAGGAAGCAACCACCGATGACGCTATTGTTCTGGGGCGAGTCCACCCGAAGATGAGTCGGACGACGACAAAGAAAGCACGCCGGAAGCTTAAATTAAAAACACATTTTACAGATTTTACAGAATTTACAGGAACAGAAGGTTCACTATCAGCAGAACTCCTTCAGTGATGAGGTGTTCAAATGCCTTAGAGTTATTGAAGACCAGGTCGTCCAAAACGCCATTAAAAGGCGGCACCAGGCAAAAATCACCAATTTCTTTCAAAATGTGTGACATGCTTGAGAGAGAAGTGTACTAGTCTATTGAAATAAGAATTTTCCTCAGGCTGAGCTTTATTTTTCATCCAACGTAAAATAAATTGTTTTACAAAGGTAAGTTGTCTCATGGCATGTATCCTGACCTGAAAAATTGATGTTTGCGGATTTGCGGTTTTGGTTATAGTGCGTACTGCACTATAACCAAAACATCAATTTATAGTGCGGATTTTTGCGACTCCCGTGACATACGTTATATACGGTCTACACTGCACAATAACTGACTGGTGACAAGTCTGGTGACAAGTATGCATGCAGAGTTTGTGCGTAAGCAGCACAGCTATCACTCGAGTAATCCTAGTATGTTAAACAACTCCTTCCGAGAGGTGCCAGTGAGCATACAGCGATTACAAAACTATCACATCAAAACCAAATTGAATGTTTCCTTTTGATAGAAAGCTCAGTGGGCGGAGTCTCGACACTTTCAGACAAGCGTGTTCCTTGAGCCGAGTAAAAGTGGCAAGTCAGCCTCCTAAAGCATTCTCGGTACGTAGGCATATCTTCAACAAGATGTTTGTAAAGCCATCAGCACGACTCGTGGCTTCTAGAAATGCGGAATGGTCACCAGGCAGACCCAACCTGTCTCGGCCCCTAGCTAAGGGAGGCCGACACTTACAGCTGATTCATAAATTTGGGTTAAAGTGGGTCCGACTGTGTTACGAGCACATATGATTGCTTGTGAGGAGATGGTTGCTACGGCAACCAAGTACTACAGCTATCAGTCTAACTAAAACGCAAATGTCTGAACCGGCCTTTATAAACCGTAAAGGCAGAAATAACGCCACCCACTTGCTGGGCTTCGAGCTCCCTGCGCTGCCTCTCCTCAGCCTCCCTCTTCTCCTGCTCTTCGATGGCCCTGCGCAGCTTCTCCTCCTCCTGGCGGCGGAACTCTGCTGCCAGACGGATCTGCTCCTCTTCAAACCGACGCTGCTCTTCCTCTTCCAGGCGCAGGCGTTCCTCCTCCTGCCGTCTGCAATGGCCGACAAACCCAGACATTTAGTACGACCGCGGACCAAGTCTCACCGCACTATGCGCACGTAGCTGCGGGCTGTTTCATACACCCATCACATGCGCTACAATGAAGAGGGAAACTGTGCACTGTATTATGCCCCCTTGGCAAATGGCGAAGAGTAGGAACATAATGTCACATATTTGGATGGCACAGATGATGTGCAGCCGCTAGTACCATTAAAGTAGCTCACGGGGCCTTGAGCTCATGCTCCTGACAACATGTAAACAGTGTGAATTACCTTATCTTTACCAGAGGTTGCGAATGAGAAAGAATTGTCCCATGGCACGTAGAAGACAGTCGACAAATAAAAGCACTAGCCCAGATGAAAGCCAACCGGGGCAACAATCGCCAACCGGCTAGAGAAACAGTGCCTCCTCCTGGTCACTCCTCGAAGCTCCCGCAAGAGTAGATACAAAAATGAAGTGATGACTTGTTTCTGTAAAGGTTCATATTCACTGTGCAATGGACCGTGATGGGGTAATCCTCCACAAAAAATCCTACTCTTGTGGGAGTTTTTGAATTTTGACTTGAAACAGTATTGACTACCTTAGCCAGTTGCTGTTCATTTTCTAGTTATCTACACACGAAAGTCTCATCTGTCCAAACACGTCCAGCAGTTCAAATAACAAGTCCAAGGAATGCTCCAATGCAGTAGTAATCAAATTAAAATATTAATGTGTGACAAATCAGTCCATATACCACGTAGGTTATATTAAAAAACACCACAAAAAGAAAGCTTCCTGAGATTGCTATTATGTTCCACTAGAACAGGAAGCTTACATTACACTGGAAAACACTGCCACAATATCATGAAAGATAGCCTGATCCCCTTTACAAGGTGGCAAACCAGAGAAAATTAGGGATAAGCTAGTTTTTGGTGTACAAGGCAAGAGCAGTGGAAAAATTGTTCGACTTGGCACCTCACCCATTACAGCAGTGGTTCTCAAACTTTTGGCCGTTGCTCAGAGGCCGTTCTGGGACCTCAAATGCATTCTGCATCAGAGTTCTTGCGCAATGGCATAGAAGAGCTTCTTTTTTTTTTTTTACGGAATACTTTTGGCTTGGCACAGGCCCCCGCGAGCACTCTTAAGGACTACTGGGGGTCCGCAGACCAGTTTGAAAATCGCTGCAGTACAGAGTACATTGTTTTTCATAAACCAAAATACAAGTAAACATCAAAGAAAGTACTTTGTTTCTCATAAACCAAAATACAAATAAACATCAAAGAAAGTGCTTTGTTTAAAATATTAAGGCGGGATAGTTGGACCCGGTTTAGTTCTACAGTCGACTCTTCGAACTCCAGAAAGCCATTAACTTTAGTTTGAAATATCAGAAGTTTTAATTAAGTAGCGATTTGCTACATTAATAGCTACACATGCCAAGCAGATTTTTTACCCTTTATTCTACACAGGCCTATTTATAAGCAGGCACAAACATAAAGCATAAGTGAAGTTCAATGCAAATAGAGGTTTTGGCTGGATATTTTCTAATTGAATATAGAATAGTTTCTCAAAAATGTTCACTACCGTTGTATCATGCTTAAACAAAAATCCAACTGAACTCGTGAGTGTTGTTCCCAACCTTCCACTTGTCCACTTCTAAGCTCAGTTAGTTCTAATGTAACTACGGTATATCTATGAACCGTGGCTTCAGAAAGGCCAATGCCTCCAGCGCGGTGGCAGGTAAATAACAGAACTGACATACAATTAAACCTAAAGAGGCGCCCAGCTATCCCAACCAAGGGAATTTATAAATCTGCTTGCTCTATGCCAGGGGTGGCCAAACCGCGGCTCGCGAGCCGCATGCGGCTCTTTGTTGGTCCAAATGCGGCTCGCGGATCCCTCGTAAGGGGACCCTTTTTTGCCCCTTTCCGCGTTTCCCCAGGAAAAAAAAAAAAGAAAAAAGGATTTCAGAATAAAGCACACTGCAGCTTGCAGTTTGACAGCATTGTACTCCCATACGTACAGTCGTACAGCCTTGTGCCCCCATACGTACCGTCAGACTCTAAACAAAAGTTAAATTTGCCCCCCCCCCCCCCCCCCCCCCCCCCGCCCCGCGGCTCTTAGAAGTTCCGTGGTTTTGTCTGCGGCTCTTAGGCCAGGCCAGCCTGGCCACCCCTGCTCTATGCAAATATTCTTTCTTTAATGTCGAATTTAGCCTCCTCAGCAAAATACAAAAAAACAGGAATGAATAATGAAAGCACATTGTCAGGACAGTTGTACTTGCACAATCGCGGTGCCCATCGAGTGCGCTTTGTGTACTGTGGAAAAGCAATTACCGCGAACCGGGGCTAATCCACCGCAAGGAACAAATAGTATACAAGCGAACAAGTTGCTTGAATTAAGCAGCTTATAACTACATAGGAAACATAGTAGGGCAACCAAAATTTTAAAATTCGTATGAATTAACCGAAAGTATGGAATATCCGAGTTTGAATTATCGCGAGTCCACTGTACTCGTCTTCAAAGCATCAAGAGGCACCGCTATCATTTGTGAAAACTTGAATAGCCTATCCTGTTGCCCAAATCGCCTGGCAATAGGTAACCCGGGCAACACACGTGCAGCATTAGGCAGGCTTTAATGGCTCTTAGCGTTGGTGCTGGTCCATGGTAAGGTAAAACGGAGCCTGCCAGGTTATGGCAACATTTTACAACGAATTCGCAAGGTGCCATACCTAGTTGCATGAGTCGGCATGTGATAAAAGGTAAATAAAACGGTGCAAAACAGACTCAGGACTAACAGCAGAGTGTTGTGTCTGTATTTTTTCTACCTGCCCCTCCCTCCCTCCCTCCCTCCCTCCCTCCCTCCCTCCCTCCCTCCCTCCCTCCCCCTCCCCTCCCCCCCGTCTTTCTTGCACCGCTTTATTTTCATTCTTTTTTTCGTACGACGTGCTAGATCAGATATGCTGTGGAGCACGACATTCCCGAGACCGACCTGAGCTCCTCCTGCCTCTGGCGCTCCAGTTCCGCCTCCCTCTCGGCCTGCTCCCTGGCCAGGCGCCGCTTCTCGGCCAGCAGGGCCCGAGCCTCCTCCTCCGAGATGACCCGTGAGGGCGCCTTGGCCGGCCCTTCCTCTGCCCTGGCCTCCGAGGATGGCTCCCCTTCTTTGACCTGGCTCGGCTGCTTGGGGCAGGGCTCCGCCGACGGTTCCTGCGGGCGGCACCGGTCCCGTTTGGCGCTCCGTCCAGTCTCCCGTTAAAGGGACACTAAAGTGGATCCCGAGCTGCGTCTTTTTGTGGCACAGGCTCTATCCTCGCATCCTAAAGGCACACACTTGCGTTTGCTTGGGACTGAGTTCTTGTACCAAACATGAGGTGGGCCTGAGACTGGTACATGCATGAAATGCACGTACTAGTATAAAAAAAAATTTGAAAATTTACAATAGTTGCAATTGTTCCACGGCTACGCGATAAATTCTGCCAGTCCGCTCCCTCGTCGCGAGAGATTTTAATTAAGATGTTTTTGGGTGCACGGTCTCAAGCAATCGCAAGTGTGTGAACCAGTCTTAGGCGTTCTTGAAAACTCTAATTACAACTGTGCATGGTCCTTTTCCCCGTTAAAAACACGGCAAAACCTTGCGAGTCGCCGATATTTTGTTTTGACTGCTGGGCCCTTACGGTTTGCTCCTGCAAAAATCTAGGCATGCAGAAATGCCTTGTGAGAGGCCCTTTAGCAATCCTAATTACCTATTACGTGCAGCAGAGGTATAACGGACAATGATAGGCAAGCTCTAGTCTAAGCAACGCCTCAGCTAAGTTTCGGCACTGAAAGACTCACCCGCTCTGGCTTGGTGGTCACCTCCTTGAAAACAACGCTCTCAACAGCCACCTGGGCCGGTCGCGCGGGTTCAGCCACCGGACCAACTGGAGCTTCCGGAGTGGGAACAGCAGCCGCAGCAGTTGGAACCGCCGGGAAGACTGGGGCAGCCGGGGCGACTGGAGCAACGGCCGGAGCAGTCGGAGCAACAGTTGGAGCGACTGTGGCAGTCGGGACGGGTGCGTCGGATTGGATGGCTGAAGCAGTCGCAGGGACTGCAGCATCCTTCTTCACGGGAGCGCTTGGCTCGACGACAGCTGTTGGCACGGTGGGTGCAACCAGAGCGACGGGAATGGGAGGGGCGGTGGGGGCCGGGGAGGGGCTGGCCTCCTTGGTGTCCTTGGGTGCTCTGGCTGGCGGGACGGGGGCCCTCTGTTCCCTCCGCAAAGGCGACGAAGCCGGGGGCTGGGGCTTGTGGGGCTTGCGAAGGTGGGCGGGCTTGGGGGGAACCTCGGGGGGAAGCATCTGCTCCGCACCGGACGCCCTGGCACGCACATTCTTCTCGGACAACGTGGGAGCTGGACGGGATAAAACGCACGGCAACTTTGCAGACCCCAAAAAGTCTGTTGTCTGTCTGCACTTGGGTGTGCACTAACAAGCCAGTTTTGCACGCAGTCTGGCTTACATTTGACCTTGGCAAAAGGCTGTCCAGGTAAAAGTCTATATCAAACTTTATTTGTCACAGCATTGTGGCAGAGTCGGATGCAAGAAGCTTTTCTGCACCCACTTGGCCACTGTGTCGCTGATTGTGAAGTCTAATGCACGATGGCAATGTTTGGCAATGGTAAATTATAAACACCGCGTGACTGGTGGTGCTAACATTTTCGGGCCTTTCTGTCACTGTCAGTGACTGAAAGAAGCTTCGCTTCCATTTATAAATTTTTTTTCCCCCTTTATCTGGCTTCTTGTTCCGTTACCAGTTTCCCGCGGTTGTGAGACACCACCGGTTGGGCAGGCTATTATACAATCACTCGAGGATCCCGCAACCTACCGTAAAATACCGCACATCCGCCCATTCCACACTAAGCACCCATTCCAAAATCTCCAAGATCTCAGAAAATAGGCACAGTACATTTATATGTAAAATTGATAACTGGACAAGTGCCCATCCCCCATTTTTTTTGTGATTATCTCAAAATTTTCACTGGGCACTTGTGTGGTATTTTACGGTAGTTTTAAAAAAAATCCCTGATTATTTATTTACTTAGAACGCACTGCCGCTTCAAGGCTAAATTAGGAGGATGCTTGGGTTCTGCAGCACAAGTCTTAGCTCCACGTGTTCCGAGCAGAGGTGCGCCCACACTTGGCCACCAATCTTCCCTTTATCGGAGCCAAGCATACACTTCAATTTCTACATCTGCACAGCCACACAAAGTCGTCCTCGAGTACCATATTTTCCAGTGTATACACCTTTCCAAAAAAACGCTTCTAGGCCTCCGCCATGTTGCTGATGCTGATGCAGCTGGTGCGACCTCTCGCACCCTCTATCAGCTAGAAATTTTTTGCCACTCTCTGGAACTGTGAAGACCCGCTCAGCGCGGTTCTCTACATAAGTTTTTGCGGTTTTGCATTCAACGTTTTCTCGCCCCTCTTGAAAGTTTCCACTTAATTTTTTTTATGCGTGCTGTGTACCTTTTCTGTGTTACCTTCCATTGTGAGAAAAAATGCTGGTAAGTGCCTGCCATTCAAGCTTTTCTGCTCGACATTCACGGGAAACGAAGGAGGTGAAGGACGTCGAACGACCCTCGACGCGATTTTGCCAACATTGTTCTCCCCCCTCCCAGAGATAATCCATGTAGAATCCTCAGTCATCTCCAAAAATAGTTGTCCGCGTTGGGGTGAGAAGCGGGTCAGTCGCGTTTGTATCTTTGCCTGGTTGTGAAAAAAGGAAGCTCTCCCCAAAACGTGCCCCAAAACGAAGTCATCTCGGATTCCATCCAATCGTCAAGATGTGACTGTCGTCGACTGTGACTGTGTTATTTGAGATCTTTCTCAAATAAATTATTTTCGGATAACGCTGCATCGTGTGGTATGTACGATATATTGTTTGAATGTTAACGCTTCCTCAATTGTATGTCCGTGTCCTGTCCATCGGTAAACACGTTATTTGTGAGCGTGAAAAATGCATGCCTTTCGGCCCTTTTCTGTTGCAATTTATTTTTGTCAGCAAAGCGCTTTGTCGTTTCACATGTGGCGAATCCCGCGGCGCCGTCAAAACTTATCGCAAGAAAAAACAAATAACTAGAACTATACATTCCAGTCGCATTCGTTTTGTCGCGCGCGTACCCAACAAAATTATTATTTTTTTTTTTTTTTTAATGTGGCACAATGCTTTCTCAATGTCCTCGGGGAAATACATGACCCATGAAACACAAAATATAGCGGGAAAAGACGAGAATTTAGCCGCCAGCAACGTTTGAAACTGCACCTATTGAAATCACAGTCCACTCTGTTAGGGTTAGGAGGGACGTTGGTGAGAGTCTAGCCTCAAACTCAGTAACTGGGCTCGAAAGCGGTTTGTTGCCCCTGGGGTCGAGTGTTTTTTGGAAAGGTGTATAGTCCGTGGACTATACATGTTCAAGAAATAATATTTTATGCTGCGCGGATGGGTGCAAACTAAATACATCATTTTTTTTTTTCTAAGTGTTCACATTTGATGTTTTGCGGATTATACACAACCTAAATGTTGATATTGTATGCCGTGCGGACTATACACAATGTCATTGGATGCGGGCTTTCGTTTTCTGTATCAACAAATTAAAGAAACAAGGTCACAGAAAACAAATTTCAGCCGAAATTGGTGCCTGCAGATTACCGTAATATCCAGGGTCATTGCCCACCCCCTGCCACCTGAAATTCATAAAAAAAAAGTGGAGTAGGCCATCTCTCCGAGGATAAACACAAAAAATTAAAAAAAAAAAAGCAAAAAAAAAAAAAAAAAAACGCCAATTTTTTTTGTACATATTTAGTGCAACTGCACAAGAGATGCATAAGCTCAAAATTCGAATTACTAGTTTTGCCTAACACAAGAAATGCTCATGAAAGTATGTTACTCGAATTAGTTTTATTGTCTCATACAAGAAATGCTCATGAAAGTATGTTTCACTATCGCAAAGTCCATTGCTTGCATACGCACGATGAACTGTGAAAGCATGTTTCTAACGCCATGTTCTCTTCCCTAGCTAAAAAAAAAAAAAAAAAAGTCAACAAGAAAATAGAAAAACCAACCAGGGGCAAGGAGTGAGCGAGCAAGTGACAAAATAAGCGACGAAGAGCGATGCTGGTGAAGCAGGAAAGCCCGCGATCACATTGGCAAATACTTTGGCGTCGGGCCAAGTTAGGCACCTTGTCAACCACAAAGAGCAGGCTACTGTGAAACTTTCTTGTTTGGTGCATACATGCGTGTATCCATACACGGGTGCTATGCTATCAGCACAGGTCGAGGTGGCATTGCTGCGTGGCGGACGGCACCACAAACACAGAGCCCGAAATGGGACGCTTTGTGCGGTGTTCCAGCAAATCTTTATTTACCTGTCGGCTTTGCCTCAAACATTGCACAAACTTACTAACCTCAGTCATGACATTCCGGGAGAAGGAGCGGGTTCGCGGTGACCTTATTTCAGTGAAAACAGACTTAAATGTTTGACCTTGCACTCCGCCGTTACCATCCAGGGTATGCGACGTTCGCTGACCTCGTGATCCCTGAATGGGTTACTGTTTGTGTTATCATTCTGACTTTTCTTCTTTTTCCTTTGTCCAAACAAACTTTTTTGTAAGCAAACAGTTTCATTTTGTTACCTTCATCGTTTTCCTTTCGCAAGCATGTTCTCTTACTTCAGGGTTGCAGAAATCGAGGAGAAATGCGTAAACAAAATGAAGTGTTTTTCCCTCCTTTGTTTTACTTTGTCCCGGACGTCCTCTAACCGTAAGGTCCGCGACCATGTCATTCGGGTAGGATGAATGTTCGCACACAAGATGCAAAGCATCCAAGGAAAATCTTTTTTTCTTCTTTCTTTCTTTCAGCTGAAATTGGCCTTTTGCAGACTATACACCGGGTGCAGACCCAGAAAATACAGTACACAAGAACCCACCTGGCCTGTCCGGCGGGCGGCTCTGGCGTGACTGCAGGGCCTTGTCTGGAATGGTGCCCGCAATGCTGAGGGGTCGGGGCTTGCGGGGGGGTGCCCTGGGGCGCAGCACCACGGACGCCGACATCTGGCTCGAGGCCATCGAGTGCTCGGAGGCCACTGACAGGGACGACCTGGGCCGCGAGGGGGACTGCTGCTGCTGCTGCTGCTCCTTGCCGCCGGCTGCGTCAGAAAGTGATACACATGCAGCCGCTCTCACGGCTAACTGTTTCCAAAGGCTGGTTCGCGCGCTTGCGACTCCTATGGCCGAGTGCCTCGCAATCTCTTCCGTTTTCTTACGATGAGAGGACGTGCCAGTGTCCTCTGTCGAGTGGCCGTAGAACCCTCGTAATTTACGCACGTCCCGTTTTTCTTGCGCATCATTCTTTCTTTATTGGCTCGGAAGACTTTTGACAACGTTATAAATTACTATTTCTGATAGATAGTATGCACGTTTCATCTCGCAGATACTGCAAAACCTTTGCTCCACTGACGTATAGTTCCACGGCCACCTGATAGATGGTGCCAGCGTGTTCTCTCATCGCAAGAGATTACAAGAACTCGGTTGTAAGCAGATGCAAGTGCATAAAGCAGTAACTTATGAGTAGGGGTGTCGCAAACTTTTGCGGAACCAGATTTTTTGGTCGAACTTTTGAGGTTCGACTGGGTCGAACCGGTTCGACGAACCTTCAAACTTTTCACCAGATTCGACCGGTTCGACTTTGTGGACAGTGTGGCCAGACCTTGATACAAGCATGTCTAGGTTTGGAAAACAATTTTTTTTTATGCAAGGGGTTATTCTATATTGTGAACACATGCAATTAAAATAAACTAATTCTAATCAATGAAGAAGTTAAATAACTTTACTTTTAGTACGGTATTAACTGAAATAGCCAATCAGTGCTGCACTTAATTCATCTCTTAGCCATTATCATCCAATCCGAAGCCAACTGGCCAGCCTGTCGCGCATGCGCACACGAGTCGAACCTCAATAGAAGGTTCGTTGAACTTTCCACTAAAAGTTTGAAAAAGTCGAACCTGGTCGAACTCGAACCGCGGCCGGTTCGCGACACCCCTACTTATGAGTAACTCTTCAGAAATATATCTAAAGGGCAAGCATTGTATTACTTAAAGAAATACTGAACTCCTAAAAATACTTTTTTTAAGGGGCTGAGCTAAGTTACAAAATGAATGAAAAAAAAATAAATTTTGTGCAGTATTTAATTTGCGAGATTCATTTGAATGATTACTCAAGAGGCTTCTACTTCTACCCCGTGATGTAAATATTGCACTACAAACTTTTTCTTTTTTTCTTAGGGTCCTGTCTAGAACATAACCATAGCTTAAGAATGCAATTTTTAACTGATATGATTGCTGCATATCCTACAAATGACTGCATACATTCCTAGCTTAATATGCTCGTGCTTGAACTCCTGCGCTTACACACAGACTTAAATGCCACCTTTGAAAATGCTTGGCTACCACCCTCACCCAAAGAGAGTACAAGAAGACGATTAAGCTCTCAATGCTTTATGCCCTAGTTACATGGGCGCTTTGAACTGTCATTGAGTTCAATCACAAATACTGTGATTGAACTGAACTGAACTGAGATGGTGCTACACGGCTCTCTAGAACCCAGTTGAAGCTAAAACGAAACTAGTTCTTGTGTCACGGGATCAGTCTAATTGTTAAAGTAATTTACTCAGAGGAACATATTTTATTTATTATAAGTATATCATACATTATGTTCAATTCTTTGTTGCTTTTAGCGGCATTTACATGAGTACCAAAGCAGATTCAGGGCTAAGTTGCGCACATTTCAGGCTAGGTGGAGCAAGCTACCGCCCGCTACGAAGGGTGCACCTATTACTATTTGTCCATTCACACAGCTGGTCCCGCTGCCATCTTCGTTCGTTTGGTGGCTTGCCGGCTAGCCGGGATCATTTTAGCGGCAGCTCGGATGCCTAAATTTATTCCTTTCCGAATATTTTGCTGCTACGATTATTTTTAGACGCCTCCCCCTGCATTCCGAAGCAGTAAGTGCCTTGCTAACAATAATTGGCGGCAGCGGTCCTGCGGACAGGTGCCATTTTACCTCTGTTGGGGAAGTCCGTTCAGTTAAACTGAGGTAGGGGAGCTCAGTTGAACTCAACTGTCACTAGAGGCTCGACGACAGTTGGCGCCGCTGTGTAACTCCGGCCGATCGCGATTCAGTTAACTGTCGTTGACTCAATGGCAGTTGAAAGCGCCCGTGTAACTAGGGTATAAGACTCCTTGTCACTCTAGGTATGACAAGCCTGCTCTCCAAAACCTTTCTGACAGAACAGTGTGAAGGCCCATTCCCATAGCAGTGTTCAACAGTGTTATACAACATTACATTGAGATATGACTGAATTACTGGTACGTCCATGCCCCGTACGCAGCACGCCAACCTGCTCTTTGAATTAGATGTCACGTAGCATGAAAAGCACAGCGTAGCTGAAAAGCACAGAAGTTTTGTAACCCTTAGTCATATCTCGAATGCAAATCCCCACAATGTAGTGAAAAAAAAGTCAAACGCTGTGCAAATGGGCCTTGAGCCTGATGATCCAGGAGGGAAGTACATGAAAGGGAGAGTATAGGAAGAATTAAGAAGCAGCAGTGAAGGAAGAGTTGAAAAAAGGCATCACTAACAGCTGTGAGGCGGCACGACTGATTGCAGAAAGTGGTGTAGTTAAAAGGTGCAAAAGATCACCAGTGCAAGAAAGAACCCCACAGCCCAAGTGAAAGAAGAACATGCACAAGAAAGCTTTCTGGCAATAGGGGCCCTCCTTCCAGGCCTTGCCAAATTTAAATGTACACAGTCTTTGACCAAGCACAGGACTGTTACAGGCAGAGCAAGGCAGTGTTGGCTCAGGGACAGTGTGATCACCCATGCACTCGTGAGAAGTGTTAGATCAACAAAACCGCATACTTACAACTGCTTGAAATTCTCCACCACCTAGGTCAAAGTACCAGGCAAAAAGCAAGCAAGGAAAGCCAGATGCTGAAGCCACAAAGCTGGAATTCAGCACTGGCACAGAGGAAGAGAGAGACTTACAGGCTCGTAACCTCAAAAGGTGTCAGCTCCTACTTGCGGAAGCAAAATGCCCACAGCAGGACCTCATAGATATAAAACCTTCCTCGATATAAATCAATATAAGAAAGAAAAGAAGAAAAAGTGAAAAGTCTCGGTTTTAATCCCGTTCTTCTTCATAGCCTATCCTTCTTTCTTCATAGCCTATCAGGCCAGCAGTACGAGGGACAACACATCCGAGCGCGGCAAGTACTGTAGCAAATCTCTGAAGCACAATGGGCCCAAGCGCTCGAAGAGGGGCTGCTTTACATATGCAGGTATCCTAGCCATTTTGGCAGAAGCAACAGGCTACCCACATGCTGATGCTTCCCCCCATTCAAGCACATTCAAAGCACAACATTTCTTGACAGTACGAGTTGCTCACTGGACAGCACCATATGGCTCGAATGGGCAAGAAGGTAGGCTGGAACATAGATCTACGATGCTAATCGTTACATTCCCCGCCACCCTTCCCCGAGTGTGGCACAGGGCACCGGACAAACCTTAACGTCAAGTTTCCAGCAGTTCTCAAAGCAACAGAAGTTTGCCGTTTTGGATAGCTGCACCTTATTACACGGGTCAGTACCTGCAGAGCTCTAAACCTAGCGAGCACCAGCTCGCAACAACCGATACTGTCAAAAAGTGTTTACCCAGAGTCAAGCGAGATGAGTTTTTCAGAGTGTCAAATTACATCTATATTTTAGACTCGCACGATAGCTGTTCACTTCATGCTTACTACAGTACAGAATTCTCCCTCACTTGGGCAGGCTGATAGATCACCGAGTCAATTTTGCTCCGCGAGAACTGTATGGTTTTTGCAAGAATGCCCAATTTGCGCCAACCTGTCTTGCTCGCTCCACGTTCTACAACACGAGGAGGCCAATCTGTGTGGCATGTGGACGATCGGACGGCGGAAAGTCTGTCAACCGCCGAAATGCAGCTACTTGTCTCTGTGCAGTGGTCTAGACGAGAAATTTGGCCAGTACAGGAGGGAAAAAGGAACAAACGAAACGATAGAGACAGCGAGTCGAAACACTCTGAAAAACCCATCTGGCGATTCCTCCTCCCCCTGCAGTGCCAGGCTGGGCCCCGTGCAACCTACCTGGCGCTCCCGTCCGGGTGACCCTGAGCAGCGAGGCCCGGGTGGGGCGTGGCAGCACGGCCAACTGGCTCATGCTGCGCGCCTGCCTCAGTCGCCCCTGCCCCGCCCCCGCGGAAGACGCCGCCGCCGCCCTGGCCCCGCTGCCGAGCAGCACCATGCTTTTCGACATGTCCACCCCGCCGCCGTGCACCCGCCTGGAAGGAGGGCCTGCGAGCTCCAGCATGCTCTTGTTCATACTTGGCGAAGCGTGGGGTGCCGGCGGAAGCAGCCTCCTCCGGGGCTGCGCGAGGAGGTCCAGGCGCGACATGCTCACGGCGCGCTGGGCCACACCTGCCGGGGGGGGCGCCGGGCCGCCCGCCGTCGGGGAGCGGGAGCGCGAGGTGGCCGACGTCCCCCGGTTCCACGGAATGACCGGCATCAGGTCCGTCTTGCGCCGGCCCCGGCCGTGCTGACTCGGCAGCGCCGTCATGCTGCGCGTCATCGGGTCGTCTCCTGCGAAGGCGACGTAGTCGTTACCTTTGACGCGGAAGACGAGGGGGAAAGACGAAACACGAGGACGCGGACAAAAGCTGCAACTTGAGAGTCGACTATCTGCTAGTCTGTGCTGATGTTAGACGTACTGAATTCAGGATCGGCTAGTGTCTGCTGACACGAGACATACCGTGTTCGAGCTTATTAGTGTCAAGCGCTTTTAGAGTTTCGACAGTGGTTTGACATGTTTCGACAGTGGTTTGACACATGACAGAAAGAAGCGTGACAAATATGGCACTTGCTCGCATGTTTTTTTTGCATAATAAACAATTCTCGATTTTATTTTCTGATTAGTGGCGCTGCGGACAAAGTTACATTGCTCTCGTTTATACAGTAGGCTCGCAATAATTCAAACTTTGATGTTTCATACTTCTGGTTAATTCAAAGAAATTTCCAAATTTTGTTTGTGCAGCTACGTTTTCAATGTACTTATAAGCCGCTTAATTCGAACGCCGTTTTTGTGCAATTCATACTTTTTGTTCTCACGGCCCCAATGAACATGCTTCTTACCGAGCACCGGTGCACTGCGGAAAAACATACCCGCAGAGCTCGCTTCCGCGGGTGTTGCTTCTCCACGGTGCAGCGGCGCTCGGTAAGAAGCATGCTCAAAAAGCCTAACAGTTCACAATAGAAAACTTTTTTGCTGGATGAACAAACTTAATTTTGTCTTGAAGTGTCTATTAGGTAGTCTATTGTGAACTAAACAGTTCACAATAGACTACGTTTTGGGGGGATGAATAACTTATGTGTTGCCACCCAAGAAAATATCATAATTTTAACTTGTATCATATTTAGGTGAATTTCCTACTAGAGTTTGAATTAATGAGAGCCAAGAAAATTTGAAAGAATTTTTTGAAGTTATTTTAGCATAGGAATAACATGAAAGTTACAACACCTGTCATAAAGAGTTTGTTATGAAAGCAGTGTAATTATGAAAGAAATTGCATATTTAAGTGGCATAATAACAAACTTGCTCCAGTAAGTAACTTGAATTAACAAAACCAACCCTCCACAAAAGTAGTGCAGTTAGTAAGACCCCGGGCCCTAGATGTATCAATCTGGAAACTTGCTGGAAACTAGCCGAAATGCCCTCATAATATTCTGGGAGTTTTGTAACAGGCCCTGTTACAAGTACCAGGAAACCTTTCAGAAATTTGAAGATTAACAATACCCACCAAGCCTGATACAGTCTAGGAAAAGCCTCATACAGTCTAGGAATGATCAGTAATATGTTCATAGTGTATCCCTTACAGGGTGAAACAGTATTTCATTGACGTTAGAGTAACCAGTTTAGCTTGTTTTCTGAGATCACCATTTGTGCCGGTGATAAAGTCTCTTGCCAGCACAAAAATATTCTATCAACTTCGAGTTTTAGTTTATGTAAGGTTTCAGCAAAAAAAAAAAAAAAAAAAAGAAAGCCGTTTACAACTTCCTGTAACGCCGAATTAGAGCGCAGCTCTTGAGGAGGAGGAGGGAAGGGTACTGGGGGGGGTCAAGTGACCTCGGGGAGCGGGGGGGGGTCACGTGACATTGGGGGGTCACGTGACCTAGGAGTCACGGGTCACGTGACGATCATGATGCGGATACCGATGACGACATCAGTGACGTCACTAATGACGTCATCAGTGATGATGATGACGACGCGGATGCCGGTGACGTCATCAGTGACGTCACTGATGACGTCATCAGTGATGATGACGATGACGATGCAGATGCCGGCGATGTCATCAGTGACGTCACTGATGACGTCATCACTGATGATGCCGATGACGATCCGGATGCCGCTGACGTCATCAGTGGCGATGACGTCAACGGGGGGTCACGTGACCTCGGGGTGGTATCCCTAGGTCACGTGACTCCGGGGGGGGGGGGGGGGTCACGTGACCTGGGTAACCCTAGTAACCCTTGTGAGGGCAACTCTCGTGACCCTCGTGAGGGTAACTCTCGTTATTCTCGTAAGGGTAACTCTCATAACCCTCGTGACCCTCGTGAGGGTAACCCTCGTGACCCTCGTGAGGGTAACTCTCGTAACCCTCGTGAGGGTAACCCTCGTGGCCCTCGTGAGGGTAACTCTCGTGACCCTCGTGAGGGTAACTCTCATAACCCTCGTGACCCTCGTGAGGGTAACTCTCATAACCCTCGTAACCCTCGTGAGGGCTATGAGGGTTAGTAACCCTCGTAGCCCTCGTGAGGGTAACCCTCGTGAGATTAACCCTCGTAACCCTTACGAGGGTTACTCGCGGTTACGCCGACGGCGACGCCGCTCAAGCCGGGAACGGGCGTTTAAGAGCTGCGCTCTAATAAAAAGGTAGCTGAAACTGTAGTCACTGCTTCGTCCCGTGGTGGTCATACAATATTTATCCCAAACTAAGCACTCCAAGTTGCTTACATTTTTCCTAGTTTAAGTGCTCCACAAAGGGACAGTCAAGTTTCCAGACCAGTGATACAAGTTGGCTGTGGTTGTTGCGATCAACAATTCACTGCTCTCCTTCAGCATAAGAGAGACAGGTTAAAAAGAAACCACAACTGTTAGTAAAGCAGGTTAGGACACAAGACATGAGCAGTACTATCCTACTATCAAGAGCAGTTTGCTGTTAGAGCAGCCAAGGATGAAGTGTCAGTAAGATTGCAGAGTAAGCACACATATATTGTGTGAACTGCCAGTGACATTTGCAGCCTCCAAACTCATTTGTGATGGAAGTTCCCAGTGTACATTTCGTCCCAATTGCATGTCTAATAGCCAGAAAGAATCGCATGTTTCTCCATCCCTTTAAGTCTGCAAACTCGACTTGCAACTGACCCATATGATGACCACTTCCCATTTATTTCGAGCATCAGTATATGCACAGCATTGAACTATGGTACACCTATCATTCCTACCAGATATACATCACACCATTTTATGCTTAACAATTACAACTGCAGACAGACAAATGAGTCCAGAAACAGGTCAGTAAGCGACATCTTCGACAGTAACTACGTACAACGTTGTGCGGTGCAACACTCGAAGCAGAAGTAGCCTTGGACGACAAAGCAGACTGCGCGATGCAAAGACGTCTTCCAAGGACATTGCGCGGGACAAGGCACTTTTCAAGAGGCTGAAGACTCACACATCCGGCAGCAGAGACAAACGAACGGGCCACAAGGGCACCCCAGAACGCAACTTGACTGCCCGGGCGACCAATCATTTCATTTCCAAGATGCAACCCCACGTTTGGGAAACGCCAAACAGGGCAACTTTGGGAAGCAGAGGTCTGCATGGGCCAACCGCACACTGTTTGGTCTGTCGAGACCACAGGCGTTAAAAATACCGAAGGCAAAAAGCCTTCAACCTAATATGAACTACCATAGACATTAGCTTTCCTAAGACCCATCTAAGCATTATAAAGCACAACTAAAACTAAAACGCCATTTTTAAGGCTCATTATTGCTGACCTTCACAATGAAGTTATACAAAACGGCCACTAAATTATTTAACTTAAATCCAGCCCTTGCCAAAACATACTAAGAGGAGCGAGAGAAAAGATGTGTGAATAGTGAAATGTCAAATTTTTAGCGCTTATTTCAGAGGTTTAAAAAATGTTGATGTAAATTGAAGCAAAAGGAATGTCCATTTTGATATGTAGCGAAGTCACATGAAACTGAATCGGGGGACACTGGACTAAATGGCATGAATGATGTATCGCCGCTATGGGGTGTTCATTGCTTGAACTTCACGAAATAACGTGCAACATGTGACCAGCAGCCCTTCTGTGAATGCAAAGGCCTATTTCTAGCGATTTGTGAGCCAATATGGGTCGTAAATAAAAATATGCTAATCAGCATAATTTGCATCATTCAAAGCTAGAGAAGGCCCTGGCTTATTGCCACTGTAGAACACTTATCTATGAATTGCATGGAAAAGTGGCTCTCAAATTCGCACAGACTGAGGGTCAAATTCCATTTGAAATTGAAGCCCCTAGTGAAGACTGACGAGTTTTTTATGATTCAATAAATTAGATATTTTTAGATTAATAATTAAAAATAAAGGAATAAAATTTGGCCAAGAAAATAGATGCTAAAAAACACACAGTGAAATAAAAAAAATATCCTTAATCTCATTGACCTACCTGCTACCTGTCTTTGAATTAGTAGAGCAAAATTTCACAAATTATTTGGGAGTCTATGGTGACAACCTCTGTGAAAGCGTGTAGCTCCCAAGGAGTGACTGGAATCAAATTTATGATCCACTGCACTATAAATGCTGATGGAAGACTTAAAAATGGTCAATGAAACACCCAACCTACCCTTACAGCAAAAGAAGGAGCGAGGCTTCTCAACTTACACAGAAGGCATTCTGAATCCGAAAAATAAATTTTAAGACAGCCAGCCAACACTCCAAAGAGACTTTTCCTTTTCCCGTGCCACAGAAGAAACAAGTTTGCCAAGTGTTGACGAGTGATTTCAGACCCTTCAAAGGTATATGGATCCAAGAAACTTTTTTCCACCCTCTACGACACTTTCACCTCTTTTCTAGCTTTGGAATTCAAAGTCCCACTTCGTTCCTGTCCGTTACAGTACGAGACTGCGATTCGTGAGTGGTGCTCGGACCCGACAGGTACATCACTACTCAGCTAAAGTTCCACAAAAACAAACTGTTTGTAGTCGATGAGACCTCTAACTAGTCCATAGAAAAGAAACAGAGCCCGCACAGCAAGACCCCACGAACCACCCCCCTCCCCCAAAACCACCTACAGCCTACGAGTGCCCCATGCAGACCTCCACCATCGAAGGAGAATGTTATTCGGAGTTTTGTCCTCCGCAGTCCCAGCCAGGGGCCCAGAGCCGGGCCACGACCCCAGCGAGCGAGCGAGCCAGCTTCGAAGGAAGCAAGACCGGGCGGAGTTTGCAAGCAGAGCACACCCCCTGTAGAGGGACCACACAGCGGCCCTCGCGCTACTTACCGACTGTGACCCCCGACCCCACAAGCCATCCCCCCACGTTTGGGGAAATGAACGCCACCTCGGGCGAGTGCGCCACCCCCAGACACGGGGGGTCGGTTTGAGCCGCGTCTGGAAAAAAGGCACCCGCCCCTCAGAGCTCCAAGGCCACGCTTGGCTCCCCTTGTATACACCCAACTCAACCCCCCGACATCCCGTCACTGCGCCGCTGTGGGCACTGCGGAGACGCTTCGTCTCGCGCGAACCTGGTTTCTGCAAACGTGCAGTGCCACGCCTGGTATGGGCAAGTGTGAGATTGTTTGGAAACGGCGTATTGGCGTATAGCGCTGCAGCTTTGTTTTCGTCCGGCAAGACTGTATTCGTTTATAGCCACGACTTGCAAATCATACGAGGATGCCAGCCTAATCAAATACAGTGGCTCGTTAGGGCTGCTACGACACAAAAGATGTGAAAGGAAGAACTCAAACATGTTCTTAGTGCAAGTCCTTTCTATTCCACTATGAATGTTACGCATTAGAGGAACCTCAACACTCCACAAACAGGCCGCCATCCTTATTGCTTGCAGCCTTGGATTGTCTCAAAACTTTTATCGGAGGGTACTAAAAAATCAGCAAGGCCTACTAATGTTTACATTTTAGGGCCCAAAAGCCAAAGGCTCGATCCCCTCAAGTCACAATTATGTTAACATTGGCTGTTTACTGTACAGCCCTAAAATAGTTTCCTTTGCAGCATTCAGACTTAAGTTCTAAATAAGACCTTGACACATCCTAATACACTGCTTCACATGCTTGTTAGTAAAGCCCTCGCATGATTATAACATTTAAAACATAAAACACAGCTGCCAAGACTACAAAGAATTCCAGGTAGTACAACTGAGTTTCTCAGACAATTTGAGGAACTGGGATTCTGGCATTAAAGCAATGAAGCCTGTAAAGCTGAGAAGCCAGAAGCCATCGGAAAAACCATAGAGCCAGGTTTTGCAGATGCAGAGAGCAAAACTAGGCTTCCAGCATTGTACCGCAAACTAAGTCCCCCCCCCCCCCCCCCCCCCCCCCAATCTTCTTTTTAAAAACAAAAATTCCAGGTTTCAACCAGGATTAATTTAAATTTAGCATTTGCAAACCAGTATGTAAGAAAAGAGCTGATGCAAAGGTCACAAACAAGGTACTTTCCTGTTTCCAGCAACATAGAAGTTAAAATTACAGTTAGCACAACAAAAGCAAAACAAGCAAAATTATGCGTTACTGAAATACCTTACTCTAATATCTTCACTGTCAACTGGAAAAAACAAATGGTCTGCAATGTATGTTTAATTTAGAAACAAACAAGAAATAGAAGATAATTTTTCAAATCAAACAGGTAGAAATGCCCAGCACAAACCCGAAGCGAAAAATATAGCAATAGCAGCAACCAAGCTTAAGTCTTTGGTTAATATTTCACCACACATCTAAAGGACACGCTGAATCTCCAGAGATCATGTTTCTCAAATCGAAAATTACCAGCAACAATGCCTCACATACGCATCCACACATTTCGGGAACAGAATCCCCAGTCTGCAACAAGCACCCAAAAAATAGCTGGTAGCCGAATTTCTGTGCAAACAACGTCGAGGAGCGGTCTTGGCACATAATGCCTTCACTCCCAACACCCAGCAAGAGCGAGTCCAATCTAAATGTAGTGGTGACCTTTGTTAGGCACCGGAGTTGAGTATGAGAAGATACGTCGGCCTCCGCGGTGTCCGAAGTTCTCTGCCCCCTCCCTCTTTCTGTCGATATAAAATGCTTCATTCCCCTACGAGGTGAAAATGGCAGCTAGGTCCTTCAATTGTGCCGCCTCCGGTGCGTGTTCCCCGACTTGGATGACGCTTTGATGCTCTTCGGCCTCAAACGTGCATGCGCGCCCAAAGCCCGTCGGAAGGCAACGAGCGTGGGCTGTAGGCCGAGCATTTGAGAGAGATGGCGTTCTCGTCCTGCGAGTGACGTTCGTACAATCTATACAGGCTACAACACCTGCCTAAGGTAACACCAACAGTCCATTCCCAGGAGACTCGATGCAGGTAGAGACGCTCAATGAGCAGAGTGTTGGCACTCCGTTCCCCGACTGTCTCGCAAGCGCCGCCATTTTGGTGCTCGGCGCAGATGCGGGTGAAACCGGCGAACGCTACGATTCTGAAGTGCGACATCCCGAGCTTCAGACACGGCGTCGGGAAACTAGGGCGATGTCGTCTTGCTCCATTGCGAACCGTTTTATCATTTCTGGAGGATGAAAAGCAGCTTATACCGCGGTATCGAATGAAGCCTCGGAAAGCTGAAAAGAATGATTTTAACCGTCTAGACAGTCGAAGTGTCGTTACTCCGGAAGCACAGCTTAAGACTGGCTTACACGCTCATGTTTGCTTACGACTGAGTTTTCGCAATCTCTTACGACGAAGAGAATGTGCCGGCATGCTGGCGCCACCTACGAGGGGGTCTCGGAACTGCATTTCACTAGAGCTAAGGTTTTGCAGTATTTGCGAGATCCAATGTACACGTTACCTATGAGAAATGGCTGTTCACAACATTGTCAAAAGCTTTTGGAGGCAATAAAGAAAGAATGGTGCGCGAGAAAGTGTAAGAAATAGTGTACGGAAATCCTGAGTGTTCCACGGTTACCCGATGGGTGGTGCCGCTGCTTCTCTCGTCGTAAGAGGTCACAAGGAGCTCGGTCGTAAGCGGTGGCAAGTGTACACACTGGTTTTCCTTTAGTGGCTCCAGGGAAAGGTATAGAGAATGGAGGTAAGAAGCCTCTGGAGGCGACATGGCGCCAACAGAGCTGAAGCCAGAAGTGTGGAAGGCGACTAAAACAGTTGTTGAGTCAGCTCATCTTTTCGTCCAATGGTCTCTTGGTTTTGGCCATCGTTGGGAGAGTGTTCCTCCACACTTCTGGCTTCGCCTCTGGTGGCACCATGTCTCCTCCAGAGGCTTGCTACCTCCACGGTATCGAGTCTGGTGGCAAACAAAGCCGAGAGGTAGCGAGGTGGGCTCACCTGCAGCCTGGCAGAGGTTGTAAGCCGAGGCGGCCCGCTTGCGGCTGCTCTCAAAGTCAGTCTCGTCCGCCTTGCGCGGGGAAGGGGCCGACATGAGTACGGGCGCCCCCGCCGACCCCATGGTGGCTAGGTCCAGGTCGAAAGTTCTCGGGGTGGAGCTCCCGAAGGCAAAGCTCATGCTCATGCGGTTGGCATTCCGCCGGGCCTCCAGCTTGCACTCCCGCTCCATGTTACGCTTCAGCAGGGCCTCCTTGCGTTCCTGGACGGGTTGAAGGGGCAGGGCGGCGGTCACCGCGGGGAGCCTGTTCCGCTCACCGACGGTTCTCGACCGTGCCTTCGAAATTTGGACGTAAATTCGACGACCTAATGATTTTACGGCGTAAACGTTACAAAAGTCACTTAAAAGGCGCCGTGTACACTGCGCAATGCTGTTGGCGTGAACGCAACGTTGGCACTTTTCTTGCAGATTATTTCAGAAAAGTATCAATGGGCTTCATATTTTGCCGCTCAGGTTAGATCTACACTTTCCTCCATACTAGTAGTTTTGGTGACAGCCTCTCCAATTTCGAACAAAAACATAAAAGAACCAGCTATTGCTTGTTCACGCTAGCAATGTTGTGCAGTAAACATTGTAAATATAAACACTGAGCAGAAAGAAAAAACAATCTCTAACCTTTCTTCTTCTTCTGAGCCCTCTGGCCTAACTAACTACGTCCAACTTATAGCAGCTCCACCTGCCCCTAGCTCTTACAAAAACAAAGACTTTGAATGCTTTTTGTGTCAAATTTTCACCTTTCAAGAAATACTCCGGTATTCTCTCTCTTGCACAGCCCTACCCGTAAAATTGTCCTCTTTACTTGGCTCGTCGTGCTCACAAAACCGCATCAACGCCTAGTTCCAAAACTCCCGTTTATGGCCGAAAGGCATACGAAGTCAACGAGCTCACTGGCATCCCGGCGGGTTGTTCTCCAAGATCCACGTGTTTCGAATACGATAATTCAAACTTCTCCTTCTATTCCCAGCTGGTCCTCGAGTGTTTTTGCACAAGTGGAGCCCCCGAGACTCCAATGTCTAAACTGTGTACCCACATCTAAAAAAAAAAAAGCAAGTTCTGGCAAACAAAGCTTTTAGGGGTAAAACTGGATTCACCTATTGTAACCGAACGTGTTGCTGGAAGATGCTCCAAGTGACCCCAGCTTTGCATGCAACGAGCGGTGTCAAAATTGGAAAATTCATAAGCTTTCCACATCAAAGGTTTGAACAAACAACAAAAGGAACGGGCAATACCTAGAAGACAAGGCCCGCGCACGACCTTGTCGTTAGCCGATCTCCGACCCACCCCAAGCAGCAGACACGCTGAAGTTCGACGAAAGAATCTGCAAGACGTGCCTGCGGCGACGCCGACGCAAGCTAGTTGGCACTGCGTGAATTCACTAGTGGCGACGTTTGGGGGGGGGGGGGGGGGGGGGGGATGGCGTGGGCCATGTCTTGCAGGTAGTATTGAGGCAGGACCCCAGAGGAGCGAGAAGGGCCAGCAGGGAGACACCCACATGCTCGGCCTCCCAGATGAGGCGCTTGCGCTCTTCCACCTGTTGCCGCCGCTCGTGGTCCCGCACGCGCAGCTCCTCAATGCGCCGGCGTCGCTCCACCTCCTGCTGCTCCCGGTAGTGCTGGGAGGCCTGCGAGTGCTGCTCCAGCTCCTGCAGCCTCCTCGCCCTCTCCTCCTCTTGCCGCTCCTTCACTAGACGCAGCCGCTCCTCCCGCGACACCTGCTGCTGTTGCTGACAGGCGGCATCCCCAGCTTCGCAGTCGTGGTTGCCCAGAGTCCGATCTGGAACGCCACAGTCGCGCTCGCTCACTCTTTGCATTCACTCCCTTGCAATCTGCTGCTCACACTTTTGGCTGCTTTTCAAGGGCCTCACACATGTGCGCACTTGCGAGGCACTCGTGCATATGTATGTGGCACTTTACGCATGTTGTATACGGCACTTGGAGATGCCGAGCACTGTCTCCCGGCGGAAGTGCCGGACATTCACAATTTTTTATCTATGGAAGTGAAAGGAGACGGGCCTTATTACTAGGTGCTGTATATTTACTCAACAAAATGATGCTGCAGGGCCTCCCCAATTCAGTCTAATCATCTCTTTCCTCCTCTCTACACAAGCACGTGAAACGGGACAGTACTAGTCATTATGGCATTTTAAAGCCTTTATATAACCCTTGCTGGTTCATTAGCTGTTCCAATGGCCCTTAGTAGTGCAGAGGTTCCCATTTCTAGTACTAAAGCCTTCCACGGACTGAAGATTTGCAAAGCCCCGAAGGTGCTATATGCCTTGGATGTTGTGCACTAGTATGTTTGCTCTGCCTCTCTTTATATGAACTGCAGCAAAGGCTAGAAGTGTGAGTGCCCTGCCCTGCCCTGAAATGCGCCTTGGCCACATGAACGTTCAAAGAGAGAAAGTACCGTCCAAAGCTACCCGCTCATGCTTGTAACCTTTGCAGTGGTCCGCATCCAGGAAGGACAAACTAATATGTCATTTAAGTTCTTTACATCTTTACACTTTGCAACTAGCAGTATAAAACACATAAATTAATCATAAGCGTAATGTTTCCTTATGACTGATCTGTCTTTATCTCCCGATGTCAGGACCATGCAACGATATGCAGTCCATTAGATTTTGAAGTTCTTGAATTCACTTTTATAGTTTACTGCAGAATAATGTACATGAAAGGGAGCATATGTTTTGACAGCAGGGCCAGGCTGCAATGCACTGTTTCTGTTCAGGCCCTTTTCTTGATGCTGCAGATACTCTCAAGTTGCACATGAGGTTATATGTAAAAGACACCCAGCCTGAACTCATGAAATGAAATGTCACATACCCTTTCAATAGATTATCATGTCAGTTCTGTTTTTATATGCAATGCAAAAGCTTTAATTACACTTAACAGGAGCATATAATAGGTATATTCCTGCCTAATTTTACCCTTTTCTATGCATGCCAGTAAGGTTTTCCATTTGTGCTACATTTTGTACCCCCTCTGCACCCTTTTTAATTCACATTGTGCCTTTGCTATGTGCTTCGATTAAATTTAAACAGAACTGTGCACATACCAATCAGTTTGCCTACAGAGAAAGATATTTCTATGCAAATCAATATAGATGTATATTATCTCACACTACATGTATGATGGGAAATTGGTGGCTACTCCAGAAGAAGCTCTCCAAAGGCAATTAGTCAGGAGCTACTCAGTCACCTTTTCAGAATTTCACAAAATACCAAGGAACTACAAGCACACAGAGAACTAAAGTAGCACAATCCTACCTGGAGATAGCCTACGCTCAGTGCCATCCTCATTTGGTGCATCTCCGCCAGCGTGAGCAAACCAGTAAGTGTCTGGTGCAGAGAAATGGAAGCAAGAAAAAAGGAAAGCGCTAAAAAAAGTCAGCAGTATGCAACAGCATAAGAGGGAACCCATGTGCCTTGTGGTACCAAACGCTTTCTCCTCGCTAAAATTTTCAACCAGTCCGGTCCAACTTCTGATCAAGCAGTCAAACTAAGCTTGACAGTGACTGGCCCCAGAAATACCCAGTATGTTCCATACAAAAAAAACAAATTACCATAAAGCACATGTGGCACCATGTAATACATGATTTTACAACAAATATAAAAAAGCAGGATGAGATAATAAGGCGAAACAAAAACAATACTGAGATCATGCCAGTTGTAGAATAAAAATGCAAAGGCAAATAAGGCATACTAAGTCAAAAGCATTATTACGTCAAACATATGATACAATCAAGCAGTGCATGCCAGTGCAGCTCGTGTCAGCAAAACAACTGCAATGCAAAAAAGTGGTGCAAAAATGTAAGCAGAAAGATGTGCTATGATGTGCACAAAAAAGCTTATAGCAATGACAAAAAAACGCAAAAAACACAGTGGGCTGTAAAAATCAAATTACCTAAATTACTTAGCTATCGAAAATGTGAAGATTCAGTCGCATATTTTAAAAGTCCAGTATTAAAAATGTAATATTGTACCTCTGCAGTGAAAAAAGCAGCCAGTATACAGGATGTTTTTTAGTTCTGGGATGTCCTAATATCAGAGCTTTAGAAACTTACCTCATGAGCCAGAAAACCAACTCTGAATAAAAACACGTCAACCGTAACAAAATTTTGATAACCACAGTGTCTACACAGAGTATTCAAAGAGGCAATCCACTACCAGACACAATGCACAGCTTCATCTAAGGGGACTATGGCAGTATGCATGCACTTTAATAGACACTGCCAGAACAATACAATCTAAAGGGTCAACAGACACTACATTGAATTACTGCAACCACTGCTGCAAGGTGCAACCACCATCCTTACAAAGACAAGGCTCATTGACCTGAAGGTAACATCACTTCCAGTGGCATGCTACAGGCACTTGAAGCGAGTCTTCCTCTGGTTTCATCTTATATTACCCCTTCTTGCGGCTTTCATGCTCATGCTCATTAGGATTGCAAGATGCCGGTTCACTTCACACAAGTGCCGTCAGGTACAAAAGTAACAAATGCTTCCGATTTCCTTAGCACCATTTTAACAATTTAGTCCCAAACAACTTGTTCCTGAGATGAAAGACTAAGAAAAAAGGGCATATACTGATAGAAACATTATACAAGATAGCAATTTGCATGATCTGAAGATAGGCATTGACTTGTGCTTTAATTTGAAGTTAGGGCATTTGCTCGATGATTTAGGAGTGCCAATGGGCAATTAGAGATACAGAATTTCTAACACAACTATGTGCAAAGGTAAGTTCCAAGGCAGAAAAGCCAGTTCATTTCTATAAAAAATGTTCTTTACACTTTACAGAGGTTGCATCCAAAGAAACAGGACACAGTGATACCCAGATCCCATGCTTATCAGAAACTAAGTGCTGAACAAGAAGACTTCACTAGAAACTGCAGCCCCTTGTCCCAAAGTCCCCTTTTAATGGAGACTGATATGCAGGTCAAAGAGGTTTTACAGCCACTGCACTGTCTCACAGGAACAGATAAGTCCCTGCTTCACAAAAAAAATATAAAAAAGTACCTCCCATCGCCTGCCCTCTAGGCCTCCCCGCCACAAAAATAAAGTTGCCAAATACAATGCCATTTCCTTGCATGCGCCTCAACATGTCTGGCAAGACTGTCTCCAGTATGATGTTGCTGCACATCCCTCTAACCATCAAGCCCTGCCGTTTAAGGACCAGCTTTAATTTCAAGGTCACCCCAAGCTCAGAAGCATTCGTCACCCCTACCCCGACCTGGGAGTGGCCACAGTGAACCTTGCAGCAGGCAAGGCAGCCGTGCCTGAACCGACGAACGTACCTAGAGGGGAGCATGGAGACTCTTTCTGCGAGCCCCTTGCACTGTCGAGCTCCTGCTCTGGACTTGCTAGTTCGTCTACCTGCTGGGCCCAGAGGCCTCGCCTCTGCCGTTCCGCCGGAGGATCCGCAGCGTACGCAAACCAGTACATGTCTGGGCAGCACCCACCACCCTGGCCATGTCACCAGCCGACACCAAACCACTCGCGCCACCAAGCAGCTTCAGAACACAACCAACATATTTTCCGGACTAGTATAGACGCTTTTCAGCAGCTGTGCATATGCGCTGCCATAACCGACCTTCACTTTTTCTTCCATCTTGCTCCGGTCAATTCACTTTAATCGCTACGGTAACAGGACAGCTTATTGCCTTTTTAAACGGTGCAGTGTCCCTATATTTACACTGACTTTTGTGCAGGCTCGTCACTGCCCGCGTCAATAACTCGGCACTTCAGTAAAAGAAGAGAAGGTAAGCAATGATGGCTCGAATCTGGCACGTGCGTAAGGCATCTATACAATTTGTTTTTTCAAGGTTGTTCAATATGATGAGAGACGACGGATTTTGTGAACGACACATCATATTAATGATAATTTATTTATAATAAAAGCTCCTTTGTGCACTAATAAAGCAGGCATTTTTAAAAACATGCTATGCAGACTATCTAAGGAAATACTCCCTTTTTCTGCAGAAATTCGCTCCTGCGAGCTGTACTCAGCGGACCATGGCCCAGACAATAAGTTAATTTGAAGTTCCGTAGTCTGATGTCCAAAATCAATGTTGTAGAGAAAAACCTGACAATGGGCACTAATGGTTTGCTAAGAACCTTTTACTTCTGCCGCATGGGAATGACAACTAAGCAGAGGCCGTTCAGGTAACTGGTGTGATTCTGGCTCATGCCATATGCAGCATGCACCGGTATGCTAACTACACCGATCTCAAAGGCCCCTGAAAAATGTCTGTATGACGTAGCCGTTACCTTTTCATTTAGCTTCTAGAAAGACTAGATTGCTTACAGAAATGTTATTTCTCTGTTTCAAGGCATAGCATGCATCTCTTATTTCTATTCACCGCCACAAACTCTGAATTTTTGGGGGAGATTCTCGGATGTGTATCGTATATCGAAAAATAGTTCTGCACACCTCCCTCTCTGAATAGTCGAGAAAAAAAAAAAGGTCTAGTAGTAAAACTCATAATAATGAAGGGATTTCATGAGTACTGCAGGTAACCCTCAGTATGTGCTTGAACCCTCAATATGAAATGCTGGTTGCACATTTTGTTTCCTATAACACAACGATCCATTTCCGTTACTCTTTATGGTGCAGAGGTTGAGTCCGGTATGCAACTTTTCTTGCACTTAGGAAGAGATGGAAAGATACAAAGTGGTCCAGAAGCTGCTTGGTGGCTCTAATTTGGCATGCAATATGATAAAAAACACAGCAATTTATATGTTTTGTTACCAAGACGAAAGGGCACGAAAACAGGTCACGAAGTTGGCAAAGACGTGAGCCCTAAGTAACAATACAATGAGACACAACTTGTTGGGACTTCTGGTGGACAGAGAACTGTTTGTTGCACTTGACGCATTAACAAACAGAAAACATGGAAATGTGTCAAGCAGAACTCTGCTGCGTGTCTGAAAACTAAAACAGTATGAGCACAATGCAGCGCCGCTCCTCACCTTGTTTTGGAGATTTCTGTGCCATGGGGGAGCTACATGGTGTTTTCTTTCCTATGTGTTTTGAATCTGTAAATAGAAAGAAAGAAGAGTGCAACGTTATAGATCTGAAACCTGCACAGACAAAGAGAACTCAAAACTCATAATTTTAGAAGATTAATGAGATATGTAGGAGCAATGACAAAATGTGATTAATTTCCCGTGATCTTCAGGATGCAGAGCCATGGCTATGATAAGTTCCAGTGACACATCGTATGCACTGTTCTTTCATTGTGCCTCAAAAATGAAGCCTGACATCCCCTCAAATTCTTTTTTTTTTTTTTTTTTCATTTTTTGTTAGGCGATTTATTATTGTGTTGGAATACTACCCAATTAATATTTTGCTACAGAGTCATGTATTTCTTTAATAAAGCTGAAAAACGCAACTGCTCGAAACCGAAACCCCCGCATTGTACGGAGAAGTGGAGAGGAGAGAGTGAGTGGCGGAAGTCACGTGGCTACACCCGACCGTGCAATTTCGTTTTCCCGCATGTAGTAGACAAAATGCGTTGCGGGATCCGTTTGCCGTGCAATTCCTTTGCAGTTATGTTAGTTCCTCTCGCTGTTCTGTACTTCAAAATGAGTTGTTTTGTACATTTAAGTGTTGGCAATTAGTAGTGAGTGCCCGTGGTGAATTCCCGAGATCGGCTCCAAAAAAAATACTGCCAAGATGTTGCATGAAGAGCTGCCTCACATGTCCTGCATCTGAAAGTGGCATTTTGTGGCAGAGGTGTCAAAAATGGAACACCATACCATTTAGTTCAGCGATGTATCGTCCACTACAATTGTTTTTTTCAGTGATAAGTGTAAAAAAAAAAAAGAAGAAATGTAAACATTGCAAAATGTTTGGAAAAAAAAATGGTACACCCACATTAGTGATCGATCCCATTACCGCTGCGTGTGAAGCGGACAACTTTCCACTGAGCTACTGAAGGAACTCTTTCGTTCGTAGTAATGCAGCCGGTCGACTGTATGCCAGAAAGCTTGCAGCCGATTTCTCTCTGGTACACGCACTCCCGTCTTGGAGTCGGGCAGCACCATGCATTGGCCACATTCGCACCTAGCAAAGAAAACACGTGTGCGTATTCAACTCGAAGTATGCACTTCGTGCTTGACGTTTGAGCGAGCGACGTCTTCAGCCACGAGAAGGGACGACAGCTCGGCGACGTCTTCGTGCAATCGGCTTGCTGGTCGGGCGTGTCGTACGGGATGAATATCAATTCTTTTGATCGGTCCAGAATTTCTCTTTCGAAGGAAGACAGAATTTGCCGGTACCGTGAACGACAATTATGAAGTAGAGGTCCCACGCCCGTCGTCTGTCCACTGCTACCCACTAGTGCCACGAAACGCAAAACACCGCCATGTTGAGAATTATGCCATTATGCAGTGAACGCACAAAATGCTTCTGGTTGTCTGTGCATTTTTTTTTTTTTTTCAATCAATGTATTTGCAGCTTTTTGGAAGCCACAAAAAATGGATTTCATATTTTTCTATTTTTAGTAGTGACTGTGTGCCTTCAATGACCCCACGACTTTGATTAAATTTGGTGGTCGTGTTTTAAACTTAGAAAACTGCCTGTGACAACGAAAAGAGTGAGCGAGACTCAAACAGGCCAGTTCTCGATTGGCGGTTTTCGGGCGGAAAGAAACCGAATTTTGAGCCGCAAATTCTCTTCTGGGTAGTTTGGCTCTCGTATGTCACGTACAACTAAAAACTTCGGTGAGCATAAATACCCTGTCAGTGTCCCTTTAAGCACCTTTTATTGAGAGAATGACGAATTCCGTGTCTTGCTCGAGCATAATTTTTATTTCCCCGTGGCAGTTCTGTGGTATTATTTTCGCGTGTTCTTTTTCTCTGTTTCTGAACCACAGCTTTTCCTCTCTCCTCTCTTTCTCCCTCCCCCCCACCCCTTCCTCGTCAAACAATGCCCGAAGGGCAAAAAGCGCTAAGCAAATAACTAAACAAACAAAAAAACCCAGGAACCAGTCACTTTCATTGTCGTTTCAGTGTCTTTTTAGATTAATTTGGCATTGCATATCACACCAAGAACACTTCCCGGAGAACAAAAGAACTATTTCAAGGAGAAGGGCACCGTGACTGCCTGAACCGAAAAAATTTCCCCCGAGGCAGACAGAAAGCAAACCTCTGCACAGGACATGTTGCTCGCACACAAACACACAGACACTAGAAAAATGAGAAGGAAGAGGGGTAGGGTAAGGGAGCAAAAATTATTCCGGTCCCAGTTTGTTCAATGACCTCGTTGGATCACCAAAGCCGTCATCAAGCCGCGATCTAAGAGGCCGACGGGCCGACGACGACGCCTCAGGGAGACGGTTTCCGATTCATGCGCGAACATCAGTCTCCTCTCGTCCTATTATTATTAACAGTCATACTTAGAAAAAAAACAAAATAAAACAACCCCCCCCCCCCCCCCCCCCCCCCCTTCGCCGATGCCTTTTTTTGTCCTGCGGGAGACGGAGTCGGGTAGCCGCGACGGGCGCGACGCCTCACCCCAAGTCAAACCTCCAAACATGGTAGCGTTCGCCGGTCGGCACAGAAGGCGTCAATCAACGGCGCTCCATTAAAAAGAAAAAAAGAATCAACAAAAACCGCACGCACTGACAGAGTGACAATGAGGAGGAACGGAAAGGGGAAGCTCACAGAGTAGCTAGTGCAGCGTGCGTACAAACACACACGCCCGCAAAAAAAGTAAAACTTCATTTTGTGGCGGTAGGAAGGAATTCCTTCGGCGTACGAAGCGCAGCAACGACGGGGGCCTCAGCCCCGCCGCTGCAACACAAATAGCGGCCCGATTCGGGGTCGTGAGAACCGAAGCGGATTCCGCAAACATCGACGTCCGGGCCACGTTTATCACTCGCATCAGTCGCCACTCGCGCCGAAAAACTCACAATAAAAACAAAAACAAGGAAAAAAAAAAAAGCCTTGTAGACCATTTTAATAGAACCCTTTTAGTAGTTATGATTACAATGCAATTAAAGGCAAAGGTGCAAGCGAGCTGGACAAGAATGACGATCGTCGCCTTTCGATAGACTGCCCTTTGTTGGCAGCTGTGGAAACCCTTCACAATGGCTGACTAAAGCCGCAACATCACGGCACACTTTATGCCGAAAGTAAACCCTGGAGAAGGGGAACATGTTCCCCTTCTCCAGGGTTTACTTTCGTCATTCTTGTCCAGCTCGCTTGCACCTTTGCATTTAATTGCATTATAATTATACACTTTATGCATTAAGTTAAACTAGAAAGTAAAAGCACCTCCCCCCCCCCCCCCCCCCCCAAAAAAAAAAAAAAGAAAAAAGAAAGGGGGTGATGACCACAGTGACGTTGCACTTTCAACGCCATTTGATTGGCTCGTAAGCTCCTAGCGTTGGTCGCGCAAGTGACTTTTGACGCTGCTCGATTGGTCCGATTAGTTCGTAGCGTCGGCTGCGTCTCTGAAACTACCAGGGAAACCCTGCTCGTGACTTGTCCGGGGTTACAAAACTGGGAAAGGGACAACGCCGAGGAAACCGACGCGAAAATAGACTAGCCAGATTGCGCGTTACGTTTAAATGTTACCTCGATCCTCGTCTCGGTACTGACTAAGAAAAACTCCCGAGTCAGCATGCACATATTATATTATTTATTTTTTTCGAGCTCAGAGAAAGCAACGCGATTGTTTTCCGGAAGGAAAATTGGCCATGATTTGCAAAGAATTGTGCGAAATTCTGTCGGAAACTTCTCCGAGGAAGCTATTTGAGAAGGTGTGTGCGCAGTTCGTTCTTTTATTTGTTCCCAGTCTCGGGTTTATCGATATGGAAAATATTGGCCTCGAGATCAACCTAGAGGTGGCGCTACGGTCGCGCTATCATCATCATCAAAGCGGGGATAGGAGAACGGCCGCCCCATAGGCTCTCCACGTTCGCGCGCGAGACGGCGTATATTCTTGCGTTTATTTTGTCGCATACTATCGGTGGGAAAACAATTATAGCGGAAAAGGATGCAGTACTGTTCGGTGCTTCGGTGAAGATCGAATCGTGTTGCCAAAGTGCGGCCTAAATTTATATAATCGCTTCTGAGGGCGCGTCGTCTGCTCTGGGCAGACGTTGAAAAGCATGGTTCACCACGACTGATGCCTGTCTCCGCCTGAACTGGAATATTTAGGTTAAATATTTGTTTCTTCTAAAATGGATGTATCGGTTCATCAACGTGGCAATTAAAAAAAAACAATAAATTCCAACCCAGATAACACAATACTGGTACTGTGAGCTGAGAAATCAAAGCTTGTATGCTTTTTTTTTTTAACTTCTAGCTTTTGCAGTAATATAAATATTTAGAATGAAGATAAGTTAGCACTGTATTGGAAATTACCATGCTATTGAGTTCCTCTGCCCTTTTACTGTGCCGTAGTGTAGGTAACATTCCTGGAGTCTGAACAAATCTACTGCGTTGCGATGAGGAGAGAGTGTCTCTTCTTGGTAAAATCTGCAAACTGCACGGTTGGCAGGACAACTGAAACAAGTGAAACAAGCTGTTCTAATATATCTGCCATGACTGTAATAAACGGGTGTAACCGAGCAACGCAGCAATGTTCCTGTTATGAAATGCTTTTCTCGGTAGTTTGGGTTCACCCGCTTCAATTTTCTTGGTGAGGGCCGCGGATGTCAAGAGGCTCATACTATAAATTCCTGGCTAAATAATCTTGTATTCAAACACAGTAGACTCTGCAACCCCAACAAACGACGCGCACCACGACACAGACAGCATCGGCCGCAGTGATACTCTTTGACTGATGAGGGCTAGTGACCTTTACGAGACTTTCCAATCACCCTCCGCCCTCAGGATATCGGGACTGGACAGTTCATCGATTAACTTTCAGATTATTCAAGTAATGCTTTAATTGCAATTTCGTTTTGCCGGTTAATTGGAGTCTTGTGCTGAAAAAGTCAACAAGGAGTAAAAAATGCCTGCTTTAATATTTTTGACATTTTCATTTCTTTTGTGACACTGGCTTGCACGGTAAACCACTTCAGCGTGCTTGTCATTTCACAGAGGGTGATCATACTGTTTAAATAATAACTTAAAAAATACTTCATTTTAAAAGGCCTTCCCGTGTTCATATTTATATAGAACTCACAACGTGAAGTTTAGAAGGGGAATGCAATATGCCATTTATGGCATCGTGAAACTAGTAAAAAGATGTGTAGTTTTAACGTCTTTCACGCAATATGACCGGCGAAAAATCAGCATAAGGATTTATTGATTGGTTAGTCTATGAAAGGATAGCGATCAGTCGGGTTAATTTTCTAATCAAACCACAGACCCACTCAACATTCAATGCTTTATGAAGCCACGGTTTGTGCGAGATAACAAAAATACGTGGGACCAGCGAATGTATACAAACCAACACACTAAGATTATGGAAGCTTCCGACTTAATAATAATCGCTTTGCTGAATTTCTACGCATGGGAAACGATGACAGAATCTTTAGTAAGAAGAAACGGCAACGAAAACATAAAGCATTATATAAGGAATGTCAAGCTCAGCCTGAAACGGGCTTGCGTCGTCAAGATCCATGCTTCTGAGCGTGCGCCCGGAGCAGACGACGCACGGCGGTATCCCCGCTTTCGCGCGTTTCCAATTTCGGCCGCACGGTGGCGACACGGTTCGATCTCGAGGCGAATAACCAGGGTTCCGTGTTTTCGAATAAATATTAAAAAAAAAAAAAAAAAAAAAAACTCCGAAAAACGTTTGCCGGTAAAATTTTCGTCAATTCAAATGTATCCAATAAATGGCGCAAAAAAAAAAAAAAAAGACGGCACTTTACAGAATAAATTTGGTCAGTGCACAGTGTAAATGGTCCCCTTGGAAAATGCCACCCCCATTTCCTCTGAAATCTCGGACCACTGACAAAAGGGATTTTACCACTTATCTCGTCAAGGTTCCTTCAGGACAACAGGTCATTGTACTTTTGGGTGACATTGCACTTTTGGGTCACCTTCCTTCTGCCCCTTCTCATTTATCTTCAAGTTCCTTTTCAGTCTCAGGTTTAAAACATCACGATTGAAAGCCATCGTTCCGATTTTCAGTTTGGATCATACTATTCGTTTTGTTTTTGTAACAGTGAAAGCTATGAACCATAGAGATATCAAACAAAGGGGAAGAAGTTTTTTGGCAGTTGAAGCTTCTATATTTACACCTTTTCACCGAGCATCCGCGAGTAGATTGATAAATAGCATGGTGTGAAAACGAGCTTCCCAGCGATCACCTCTCTGAGTTCATTGATTTTAAGATATTTATGCTTATCGACGCAACACCTATTTGCAACTTTTGTCGGGGGGCAAACTAGTATTGCCAATGGCAGTGGCATTAACGCTAGATCCAGCTGAATAAATATTAATTGATACAAGCACGTTCTTTAGTATCTGAAACAAGCTAAAAAATTCTTTTTAAAAAAGAAAAAAAAAAGATTACAAGATTATTATTATTTTTTATTATTATTTTTATTTTGGAGGATCGGAAATCGAATAAAAATAAACTCCGATAACCTCGGAATTTTCGGCAAAAATTAAACTCCGAAAACACGGAAGCCTAGATATATCCAGCGGAACAGACTTAGCATAGAGTCAGCCTAGCAGACCCGTGGTGGCACTACGTGTAAAAAGTGGCGCGTCGCAATGACGTATTATTGGTTATCAAGGCACCAAACGAACTGGTGCTGTTGTGTAAGTCCGTCTGACACGGAAAGATTCCTTTTTCTGTAATACCAAAAAAAGGAAAAAAAAAGTCAATCGCTACGTTTATTGCCGAGTGGGGCTGGTCTACGTGGGACAAGCGCCACGCTACGTTCCTCCATCGGTGCACTCGGCCGTGCACTCTGACAGGTGGGGTAGTCCCCATAGTTCAAAAACACAGGTTTGTGACACAGATTCAGGGAAGACAGCGCTTGGTCCGTCCAGCATCTCTGACTCGTGTTTTATTTTTCTTTTCCCCTCGTTTTTATTTGAGATTTGGAACACACAGAGGTTACGGGAAGTTTTAGAAGAGCCTGTTACAACAACTTTTGGCGAAGTTTATAAATCCACCCCTTTTATCGTTCGGACGCATGCTGTGCGCGCGTTCTTATCTCCAGCCAGAACAAGTAGAGGAATTGTGTTTGCGCGAGGGAGAACCGAGTTGCGGTTTATTTCCCGCTTACAAACAGTAAAAATAAAGCGCCAGGTGCGAATGAGCGCTCCCCTGTCCTATATATATGTTTCTTGGACGCTCTGTTTTACAATAAATCGCATTTTCCGCGGTCCCCCGTGCAGCTGGACCGTGCAGAGAAATAAACGGGCGTACACAGACGCCCGTTTATTTCTCGCCTGCGAGTCCGGAGCCCTGTTTGGATAAGTACGTCGGCACTTTTCCCTCCGTTTGCACGCTCGTAAGCGGACAGAACATCGAACGCCGTAAAACATCGGCGAAGACATACTAGGACGTCGTCGAACGAAAGCAAAACGGCGCCCCAATCGATGTTACGCCCGACATTCCAATCGCGGGCGCAATATCGATTTCCGTAAACGTCTAAAAAAAGAAAGGAAAAGAAGTCGACACATCAAGTGACCGGACGTCATCAGTTCGGGAAGTGTACACAATATGGGCAGCGAACGCTTGGAATCCTTACGACGGACTGTGGTAGACGCTACGAGCCATTCGAGCCAATCTAGTATAGCAGTGTATCCAAGCCAATCCAGTATCGCAGTGTACCACGTGATCACGCGCTCCTCCTTGAAGATCCCGTACACACACACATGCGTGCGCGCGCGCGCTTCCCGAAGGTGTACGTCAGCGCACGCGCGCTGGATCCGTCGCGTCTCCTGCAAGAGCGACGTTCACTTCTCCCGCAATACTTGAAGTAAAAAAAAGAAGAAAATGGACCGTTGCGATATTCCGCACTGCGATTTATGCTTCAAAGGCTCGCAGCACCCCCTGCGGACCATCGTCAGGCGAAACGGGGTACATAGCCTCCGGCCGGGGCCGCGGCGAGGTCAGGAGCATCGCGGTGTCGGTTGTTGTTCTTTGAGGCGCGCCATTGATGGCACGTTTGACCGCGCTTCCCCTACACCGGTTTCGTGATGCTACGATTGACCCCGCCCCGCACAGAGACGTGCATCGCGGAAGTGCAGGCCCAGTTAGTAAAGCCTACCAGGTAGTTCGAGAGGCCTTTGATATTCGGGGAACGTGGGGTGTTCCCCTCGCAGATCGCGAGCACAGCGACGCGCCCGCCGCGTACCCGACGGACGCAAAGGTCACTCTGAAAACTTCCAGCGACGGTGGAATCGCGGTGTGAACCAAGCTGCTCCCACAAAGCCTTCCACTCTTTCCACTCTGGCAGAGCGAGCGCTGAAGAGGACTCTCGTCCTCGTTTCCAGCAAAAGTTACGTTTACCAACGCAAGTTACAAAAGAGTAATGGACCTTTTCCAAATACCGACGGCACCCGGCGGTGGCTGCACGAACTAAAAATCGAGGAAGTGACCTACCTGCGCTACCAATCGATAATGGGAGCTAGGCTACCAGTTGCTTCGCTCTCTGAGCTGCGTCGCGTGTACAACGCGACTTTAAAAAGGGAAATTCGTAGCGTCCACCCAAACGTCGTGTTTTTCTTTCCGTCCACTTTCTTCTTTTGTGTAACCCAATTATATATATGCTGCAATTACGTGTTCTACTCGTCGATCTACAGCCTCATTCCGAATTTCCTCGATTTTTCGTGCCGACTTCCACCGCTTGGCATCGGGCGCTCGCGCGTGCGCAGAACGCTTCTCGGAAAAGGTACATTTTTGCAGCCGCGAAATTGCTCGATACGACACGCGATTGAAAAAAGGAAACGCTGAATTTTTTCAGTGGGTACTGCGGAACTTGGGGAGGGGGTACTGCGGAAGTTGGCTAAAAAACACCCCTACAGCGCCCTATAGCAGAGCCGTCTCTATGGTTTATACCGTTTTACCTAACGATGTACCCGCAGAGGACACTACGAGCTATTCTAGCCGATCCGGCGCCGTGAACACGTCACGTGACTGCGCACCCGGCACGGGTGAAAGGGAAGATAAACTTTCGCCAAAGATGTCGTTCGGAGTAAATAGTTGACCAGCGAGCCGTCGCCGCATCCTATGACCGCACTGCCCCCCCCCCCCCCCCCCCAGAAAAAAAAAAAAAAAAGGAACCGTCGTTTGACCAAAGCACGACATCGCGTCATTAATAATCGTGCCCCCTCCCGCCTCGGCGTAGCTGCTCCTCGGCCGCGTTCCACCCACCCAAAACGTCTCCGCGCGCTGCTCCGCCGCGTCAAGGTCACACGCGCCCCAAAAAGAAAACGCTGTCGACGTCGTCGAATCGCATACCATTAGCCAGCGTCAGCGCGAACGCCGAGAGAAAGCGATCCACCTTTCGGCCCAAAGGGTTCACACATCCACAGGCAGCCCCCCCCCCCCCCCCCCCCCCCCCGCTCTCCGTATATAGCGACACAAAAACAAAAGAAAAAGAAAGGGAAAGCGAGCAATAGGCGATTGAAGTGGTCAGACAAGGCACATGCCGCGGAGAAAAGCTTCCCGGTGACGATAAGACCTTCTTTCATCATTACGCCCAAAGGTCGTCTTCGAACAAAAAAAGTAAAGAAAGAAATGAACACCTTAATGAAGACGGAGAGAGAACGAAAGAAGCACTCAAAAGCGTCACCATTTCAGGCCGCTTTCGTTCCGTGACGACACGCTGGCGCGCTAAACGTTTTCAGTGAGGAGGGGAAAAGCGGCGTCCCTCCGAGGCGCTTGCTGGCGCCGCTGCTCCAATGCCACGCTTACGTGATGAGACGATTGACCCCCGCCACGGCGGGGTCAACCGAGGTTGTTAGCGCTGTCTCGCTCGCTTTGTATACTCGGGCCTTTTTCCGAGTGTAACAGGGAAGAAGAAGCGAAAAGACGGGTTCGGCCACTGCCAGAGCGGCGAGACACTGTCTTCGTTTAGTTCCTCATTTAAAGAGACAACCTGCGGCGCCGAAGCGTTACAACACGTAAGCCCCGAGAACAATTCGGACACGCACAAGCATACACGAGGTGCTAAACCACATACACCGGCATGGGCCTCGGGAGAAAGGACTTCATAAGGTAATGAGGAGTTTTAGTAGATCGTTCCGATGCCTCCGATAACCATACTTGATAACGATATGATGTACATATAGTCTACATACACCCAAAGGTGCCGTCGTAGTATCGGGTGTCGTCGTCGGAGTTGTCGAAAAAATCCTCTAAAACTCCTTGAGGTATCGTATCCAATTGTTCGACTCGGTTGAGACGGAGTTCGGCGAACGAAAAGAGGAACAGCCGACGCATAAACGCAACAGAAAAGGAGCGTTACGGAAACACGTTCGTGCGCATTCGACCCTGTTATAGGCGAGCCATCTTTAGTCGTATCTGTATACTCGCAGCTTCATAACACGAAGAGAAATTAGACGCGTACAGTGACAGCCGATTAATTGACTACAAACACGATACACCACGATTCATCAAAGCCCACCACGCGAAGAGTTCTGTGCACAAACCCTCTGACGGAGCACAATAGTTCGGTAAATTGCTGTCTCGACTTGCCACACGGTAAATTACTGCTTGCTGAGAAGGACACTTGCGTGATGACGTTACTGTGCCTCGCTCTCTGAATGGTCAAAAACAGATCTCACAGGTGTGATCCTTCCACGTGATCAACAATCTTCTCATTTTGATGAGAGACACCTTTGCCGGCGGTAGCGTCGCCAGTCTGTACGTAGCACGTGAGGAGGACGAAGAAGAGGGGAACGGGGGGGGGTGGGGGGGGGGGGGGGGGGGGAGGGCAAAACATTCACCGCTAATAGTGTATGACGGGGTGAACTGGCATTCGAGCTTATACTACAAGAGCGGTCATAATCATTAAAACCGACCGTTGCACCTAGTTGAAGGAAAATTCCTAGATGGGGACGGTACACAAACGCCACATTCCTTCCGTGGGACCGAGGGCCTACAAAGCCGATAACAAAGAAAAAAGAGACGCGTCGGCGAGGCAAAGCCGCGTAGTTATTTCTCCTTCTTGCAAGTTTTATATACGGGGTGGGAACAACAACGGCGGCGCTAATCACGAGCGCCACGATAATAAAACGAACGCCAAACCCGGGAGAGAGAGAGAGCGCCCTCGCTCTATTTCGGGCATGCGGTCCTTCCTTCCCGGCGTTCCTAACACTAGGAGCAGCAGTAGCGGCAGCAGGTCGCGTTCCTGAGAAGGACGAGGCAAATCCAAATGACTTCCGCGCCGCCAAAGACAACAACGAGAAGCGCCGGCAACACCCGGGCAGGAAGAAGAGCTTCTCGGGCTTGCCTAATAGGCGATAAAACGCTCCCATTTTGCAGCACCTCTTTTTTTTTTTTGTACGTTGGAGGCGGCATACCCGCTCACACGACACTCGGCTTCGCCTTAGGATGGACTGCAGCGGACGCTACGAGCCTAAGCCAGCCAATCCGGCGCTGGGAAAGTATCACGTGACAACGCAGACCGCATGACTGCGCACTGCGATGACGTCCAAATGCTGGTGCGCGGTGGACCAATCAAACAGGGTTAAAAGCGCGATTCACCGGGCCTTCCCTGTACGTGATTGGTTCAGCCGGAAACACGACGAACACGACGTGTTGGTGCGGTTTTGAGGCGGATGCACGCTTGGTCAGGTGGCACACACACACCGACACTGGATTGGCTGGCAATGGCTCGTAACGTCCTCTGCGTTCCATCGTGAAATGAAACAGAGTACAGAACCGACGGGAGCGGCCGCTGTTGCCGCTCGGGTGTCCTCCACTAAACGGAGGACGGCTTTTGTTTTGCGCCACACGGCGGCACCTTCTCGCTAATTGGCCGCCGCGGGTCAGCGTGTCCTTGGGACACTTCCTCTCGGCTCTCTCGTTCCGCGGAGTCGGGCTAGCGTCGCGAGGACAGAAACGAGCGCGGCAACCAACGAAGAGCCGAGCTTCCAGCGCGCTCGTGATAGTCGAGAACAAAACCAACCAAACAAACTTGTTTGCTGGAACGTAAACAGCTTTGACAGAGACGTCTGGTTGGATGGAACTCTAGCAATTAAAACGAAAACGCTCCAACCGAAGCCCCAAAAAGTGACCCGACGTTTCGAAATCGAAACCTGCTCGGTGCCCTCTTGTTCGCACATATTTGGTGCCAAACGAATTTCGCGCTACGCCTCAGAATGTTCAAAACCATAAAAGACCATCGCAATAATCGCCTTCTGTGCGCTGCCATCTTGGTGTCTGGACTGTGGAAAACGTTCTGGGCATGCGCGGTAGCTCTCCTCCCTTGAATATCGGAACGCGCGCATGCATCGTCCAATGACTCGACATTTTGCGCCTCGGCAAAAAGAGCTGGAAAGGTGACTCCAGTGCGAGACCTTCGACGACGCTTTGCGTCTCGTGCAGCCGAAGCACGACGGAAGGCACGGAGCACGTGATGGAGGCCGGGCAATCAAAATACCCTCCCTGACAGTTCCCATCCTGTCGGTGACTACGCCAGTGCCATTCCCCTTGCGAACAAAGGATAAACCTAACTTGAGGACAGAACAACACCTTTCCGTCAGCCGTTCCGCGTAGAAAACGCAACGGGTTTCTGCTCATTCGTTCCTTACGAGGAATTGGGCTTTCCTTCCCAGGCCAGCACGCGTGCGTGTTTGTTGCCCCATGATGCGAGCAGGAAACACGCCATACGCGCCAGCTCTCGAGATGCTGCCCCTTTAGCGGAACGCGACGTGCGCGACCAGAAAGCGTCACTGTGGTAGCTATGCAAAACTATCGATACTGCCGCAGAACTATCGGTAGTCGACTATCGATAGTAATGTCGATAGCTTTTCGATAGTCGACTATCGATGGTATTATCGATAGTTTACTATCGATAGTCACGATTTCTCGCGACTATCGATAGTTTTGCACCACTACACTGTGGTCGACATTCGCGATCGGTCGAACGCTCCCTGCGACGTCTCCATTTGGATTAAGTGTGCTTTCGTCGACGGAAATAAGAACAATGTGTCAGACTGCCGACTTCGACGCCTTCCACCGTGCTCCCCCCCCCCCCCCCCCCACACACACACACACACCCCCCATCGAACTTACAGTTGGCAACTGATGATAAAGGCACAGAGTTGCGACTACGACCGAGTACGCTGCTGCCATCTATCGGGCAGCCGTGGAACCCTCGACATTTTCCCTATATTACCGATTTTTCTTCGCACATGATTCCTTCGTTTTTAACTCGACAAACTTTTGGCAAAGTTATAAACGACTCTTTCTCACATATAGTACGTACATCTGGTCTCGCAAATAGCCCAAAAACCTTCGCTCTAGTGCGACGAAGTTCCAGAGTCACCTCATAGATGGCGCCAGCGTGCCTGTGTGTCCTTTCGTCGCGAGAGATCACAAACCAAACTCGGTCGTAAGCATTCGTGACGACACGGCGAGGCAAACCCTGGTCGTGACGCCGCAAACGGAAACCGGACGACATCACGAAACGTTCTCGGCGCTAATAAGTTATAACTATACCGTTGCTTTCATTAACCTCGTCCATCCCGAGCAACGAAGCGACACGAATGCTAGTTTCCCTCTCCCCCAAAACCAAGGTTGCCAGCCCGCTGCTCAACGGCGCGTGCCCGTTGAATACATCCGCGATGCCGTCTGCGACGTCCTTTCATGACCAGACAACACGTACCGCGGAACGCGCATTCAGGGGCATTTGCACGGGCGGCCTCCACGCGCATGGAAAACGCGTGGGCTCCCCTGTGCGAGCACGCCAACCGTTGACGAGCTTCCATCTAATTACCTTCGCTTCGGGTTCGTCTCCGCGAGCCAAAAGCTACGATCGACCTTGGCCAGAGAATATTGCGTTGCCCGATTAGACAAAAAAAAAAAAAAAAAAGAAAACCGCGAGCAGCTCCTGAAACAAAAACATCGCGTGCGTGTCACCGCGTATATCTACGAATATTCGGACGGTTGTGCTGAATGCGACCATATCTTCACGAAAATTGGACGGGTTTCGCCAACTATATAGTCGTCGTTACACGTGCACGTGCAAAGAGATTAGTCTTTTTTTTTTCTTTTCTTTTCCACGAAGATACTTTTTTTTTGTTCTTTTTCTTTTTTCGATAGGGTCGTATGGTTCTTGGCGGCGTAGTCGACCGTGACCTCAACTGTAATCGGAATTTTTGACAGACATAAAAAGGCATCTACCTCCTTGTGATGTCAAGATACATCCCGCGATTAGTGCTACAGCTAAATACGTCACCGAAAAGAAGGAACGAACATTTCAAAGCGAAAGTTCAACAAAAGGATACAATAGTTGTCCACTACTGTACACACCGTACGCTAGAAAAAAAAAAAAAGACGGGATTTTCATCCGCAAAGCAGGAACACTTGTCCCTGCCTCGCGCACACAGAATTACGGAGGAAAAACACGGAGCAACACCATTATTTAAAGTTCTCAAATACACGCAACTCTAATAACACTATCACAAGAACAAACAAACAAATAGAAAAAATAAAATAAAGAAAAACCGACTCTCGAAACGGCATTCCTTCGGATCGCGTGTCCACATGCAAAAATAACGAGACCCCTTGTCTACGAGCACGCATAGACAGACAGCCCGAAACAAAGGGGTTCTGTATTTGGCGGAACTAGGCCTTCTCATGACGTCATCGTTCGTGGCTTCCCGACCCGCCCCGAGCGGAAAACATGCTAAAGCCCCACAAAGAAGCCGCAAAGTGGAGGATGCGCCGCGTGCTCCAGCGGCGCGAGTGTTGTCTGTCACGCGACAGCGCAAGGTCTCCTCGTGGTGCGCCTAAAAATAAGAGGAAATCTCTTTCCCCAGCGCGAGAGCGCAGTCGCGTTTCCTTTCGTACGCGTGTCTTCGCGTTCTTCCGAAACCAGGTGCGACGGACGGACCGGACCAGACGGGGCCGCGTTGAGTCACTCGCTCGCGACGCTCGCCCAAGTTTGCGGGCGAGCGGACGAAAGATGCATGTGCAAGCGCGTGCAACGTTTCGCGAGCGACGTATGCGCAACACCCCCGCGCAGCCCACGTCTCGAGACGCATGTCCCAAGAAGTCGCCGCCGTCGGTGCCCGCCGCGACGTCTAGAAAGAAAGAAGTCCTCCCCCCACGAGGGGTCAGAGTTCGCCTTCGACGGGGGGTACGACCACACGTCGAGAGACTTTCCGAGTCGCCGAAGTTTCGCGCGCTGCGTCGGCTTTTCCTTTGTGCACGGAAGGGGGCACCGGAATTTCACTCGCGAGCAAATGATTACAGAAAAGACCAACCAGTCACGCGACAAGTCTCAATATGTACACCGAAACAAAATGTCGAAAGAAGTCGAAAGTCTTACGTGAAAATAACGCAACCAAAAAAAAAAAGCTTTTTTATTCTATTAATTATTTAGGAAAAACACTAATAAAATTGCACTCGTCAGCGCGAAAGCGTCATAGCAAGCTATTTTTCTCTTCAATATTGAACTCGCGTTAGGCACGTGGCTACACGCAAGGGTTGCGTAAGCTCGTAATGCGCGAATAATACGCAAAACGATAATCGGAACGCACGCAGATGACGCTCGTTTCTGACACATCCAAGTTTGAAAATTCCCCGCCGTCCTCAAACTAAAGTGGCGTTAATAACTAGCACGCAAGTTCGTTACACTGCAGAGGTCCCATCGAAGCCGTTCGGACCATCAGTGCACCTCGATTAATAATGCGATTAATAATGATAAATGTAATAACAACAATAATGCCCCTAACGACCGATTTCTCCGCGTCAAGAACGCACTCTTCCCCCAGACGTGCAAGTCCGACCCCGTCCTTTTACTGGGGGAAATTTCTCATTACTACGGTCTGTCACAGAGGGGAATGAGAACAGCTTCGACGAGATCAATTAGAACCAGCTGGCTCCCGGACGAGACAGGAACCATCTGCGCACGAACTGCTTGCCGCTCTTCGTGCTGCGAAGGGTCGGTGCCATCCGCCAGGCGGTCCTTGCTCGCCGACGAGGAACGGCGCACGTGCACGCGATTACGCGTGCTCGACCAAACTGTCGTCGGCGCGCGCGCGTCTCGTGTAAGCTGAGGAGAGGGAAACAAAAGAAGAGCAGTTAAGGGCTGACGGAGCATTTGCAACTTGGGAGCACGCCATCTGTGACCCCTTCCCCTCTTTCGAACATTTATGGGTCGTGAGAGACGTCGGATTGCCTACTTTGTTAGCCCAGATATTCCTCGGACGACCAAACACACAATTAAACAAGAGTTTACGTCAATTCTAATTGGAGATACTAAAATGTTACGGCCGGATTAAACCATTCAGTTTTTTTTTTCTTCGTTTTTGAGCTGCACATAGTGGGGTTTGGGATTTGCCCGCCTAAGAGAAAAATCCGGTTTCTACATTAACTCGGACGTATGCCCAAATAAATCAGATACCAGGGCCAACTTGCTAGAAATAGCCTCTAAGCTGAGACTGGGTGAAATGAAAGCACTGCCAAAGCCGGCGCACGAGCTGAACGGGACTCAAACCGCGTCTCAAAATGCTCGCGCGCCCCAGCCTTTGCGATTTTCGAAGAACATTGACTCAAACTCCAGTAGCCCGACAAGTATACACAGCCAATCTCGGAATCTGAAGGAGGAAGAGAACAGCCAACACCGCCTAAACAACGAGGCCACAATGCTGCATTTTTTTTTACGTCGCACGGAGAACGGATTAAACCCAAGTGCTCCGTCAGCGTGCGACTGAAACTCCTGTATTCACAGATTTGAACACGAACCTCCGACATAACATTCGTGAACAATATGTGCCCATGCTGGCATGTAGTAAATGACGTTGAAAAAAAACTCGACACTACGGACTTGCGATCAGGAGGTGTTGGTATGCGCGCGTGTTTCACTAAGAAATAAAGAAATAAATAAAGAAAGACAGAAAGAGAGAGAGAGAGCAACGAGAAAAGAGGTGTCCAGCAGTGTGTCGGCCAAGCGTCGCAATGCGAGAGAAAGGCCCACGGCGCTCAACAGCTGCATGCGGCGTCGTTCCGCCGTAAACCCTTCAGCCCGGATCGAGAAGCCGCACGCGCTCCCGGGGGGGCCCTCCCGCACGCACAGCTGCAGCTCTCGAAGCGATCATTCTCAGGGAGGAGACGCCGCCGTCCATGACAGGATCGCCAGAAAGCAGCTGATCCAAGAGGAGCTGCCGATCAAAACTTGAGACTCAGGCGCACTTCTACATCTGTCCAGGCGATGCCACTCAAAGGCACTCGAGGAATTCAACTGATTGTTACGACAAACACGCAATAAGAAAAAAGAGCTTTTTTTTTTTGCCAACTATAAACACAAGGACAAAGCAAGCGAACGTTCGCGCGAGTAATAAGAGGTTGAAAGAAAATACTGAAGTAACAAAAGCTGGCAAAAAGAACTCGAACAAGGAATTTCGGTGAAAGAAAGTCCCACAACCGGCCATGTCTCCCAGAAAAAATCGAGAGACACGATCCTGAGACGGTATACACTTACTACCACTCAGAACCTCATAAATCATTTTTTCTTTTTTTATCAGTCAGAGCAAGTGGTTGTAGGTCAAAATAACTTGCCAAATAACGAAAAAAACAAAAACGGCGAGGAACACACAATTGAGATTCAAGCTGTGAAGCAGACATTCGACCTTTGGAAAAAGCGCGTAACAAGCTTCCGCCGTACCCGACGAGACCACTGACACAATGTCAAGCTCAGATAGGATTCACATAAATCTGGAATCGAAAAAAAAGAAGAAAAAAGTAAGAAAACGAAGGAGACACGAAAATGCAGGAATTCAGGAACGGTATATACAATCGAGGCGTCCAATTCGAGAAGCGGGCCAGTCGTTTCTCGGCATCGCTTTTATACGACCGTCGAGGGCCCAGGTGCGCGGTGAGGCCGACCATCAGGGCGGAGAAGATTCCCTCCGAGGGCGTGCAAACAACGGCCGGCGTGGTCAAGACTTTCCTCCGCGGAACGCCCACCCGACGACGACTCGCGAAGCCGCGCGCGCCACGATCTGTGTCAAGTGTGGCGGAGCAGCGCCTATCAAATCTGGGACGGACCGCCGCGTCAATAAGCCGCCGAAACAGCCGTCAACCCGAGCCCCTAACAACGCCGCGTCGCATTAGGGCTGCCATTATTAAGAAAGAAGTAAATAAAGGCAATAAAACAAGACCGGCCCGGGCGACTGTCGGGGCAAAATCAAAAGATAACCCTCCAAACACGAAGCTAAGGGGCTTGGTCAATAGCACCTACGCAAGACAAGTCCACGGCCTTTCCATACCACACGTCATCGGTAGTGGACCCACGCAGCGCCGCCTACCTTGCGCGACGCTATAGCGGGTTTCAGCGTGTTTGCCGCTGTTGGCAGGTCCCGGGGTCCACTAACAATGACGTCCCGAAGCAGGCCTCGTCGTCTACTAGGTTCGTTCCCCCAGAAGCGTCAACACGTCACACCCGAAGGTCGGGCACAAACATTCATCCATTTACACGCGGTGGCGTGTGGCGCACCACGTGATTAGTCCGCAGTGATTGAGCACAGCATTGTCCACACGCGCCGCTGTCTGCCAATCAACGTTAAAGGGAAGATGGAGCACTTTAAAGGGAAGCCGCTATATCGAGACAACCCGGACGGTCATTGCAACCGAATGATGGGACACGAAAACGTTACGACAATCTCAAATCAAACTTTTGTAGCCCTTCAGTCCGCCTACGTAAATGATAAGAGCAATTTTATTTGTTTACACATTATTTACGTTTGGGGATTGTCTCGCGTTTATTTAAACCGACGTCTCTTCTTGCGCAGTTCGTAAGTGGTCGAGATATTGCCTCCCCCCCGCCCTTTCCAAATTGCCGTGGGACACGTGACAAAAAAAGTAGATATCAAACGCAGAAAAAAGGACTAATGAAAACCCGTTTGGTTCACTCCCAAAGAATGCGCCCGTACTACGGTGGCGAGAGAAGCTCCCTCTACCGCTACATCCAACAATTCGTCGAAGGCCAAGGTCAACCGCCGGTTCAGTCTCTTTTCCAAACTCGAGTTATGGCAGCGCCGTTGGCGAAAAACGCGCAGGTGCACCGATTCAATCGTTCCACTGCGAGACCAACGGCGGCGCCGCAACATTTTGCAAACGGCGGTTTGCAGGTCTACCCAGACCCTTCTCTTGAGACACAAGAATGAGTCTAGTGCTCTCGTCATAGTCAAACTTGGGGGCTTCACGCGCCTCACCGACGAAAAGTACCTGGCACGCCTCAGTGGAGGACTGACGATCCATTTCGGCAACCTGGGGACATTTGGACGCGCAACCGACAGCTGGGTCACACGGAGCCTTCTCCGCGATGAGCCTCCGCCCTTCACGTGTTCTCGTGGAAGCTAGCCTCGACAACAACGTAGCACAAAAACAGTTGACGCCGAGTGTAGCAGCAGACAGAACTGCGACACCATCCCGACTCGAATACTAAAACGCGAAAGAAGTCAGCACGCTCGAAACCACGGGGGTTAGCAGACGTCAACGGCCGTCTGCTAACCCCCGTGTTCCTTGTGGGACCATTCCGGCAACAGCCGGCGTGGACAGGTGCAACTGCGAGTTCTATGGTGGCGCAACGCCGCCGCCAGCGCGAGGGATCGGCCGTTGCGCAAAGGAGTTCTTCGGAGCGGAGGAAAGCGCCGACGCTCCGGGCAATGCATGTACGGGCCACCGTGGGCCGACAAGTGCCCGGAAGAAGAAACGGGACCCTCCATCTCAGACTTCCCACGTGCACGCGCAACCGCCGATGATCGCGCCGGTGCGCCCACCCGCCACGGCGCGAGAGATTGCGTGCCGTAGGGTGATCGGTCTCGATGGCTGCCCCCCTCCCTCCCTTAGGTGCCGGGCGGGGAGATTGTGAGATCGTGTTCAGCTGGCGGCGCATTGGGGGTGGCCTCTCCCAGTAACCCAGATGCCTAATACTCCCACTTCGTAGCCGGCTATGCGGAGAAGCCTCTCAATGGGACGACCACGGTGGACGCAACCTGCGCTCAATTCGGACACATCCGGGCACCCACCGACGAGCGCCTCAAGTCGGGCATGTGCACAACGGCTCGGACAGCTCCAGAAGTCGTACAACCAGCGGTTCCACTCAGCACTGACAGTGCGCCGCGACTCGTGGGTCTTTCTCTCCACGTAACACACGGCGCTGCAATTTCCAACAAGGGCAAGCAAGCAAGAAAAAAAAAAAAAAAGACATTACATTTTTTTTTTCTTTTAGGTGTCAGAATCTTTACGAACTGAAGAACCACTCGACGCCACAGTTTCTAACCAATTCAAGAAGAAAAAAGTTTTCGCAAAAATCAAAGCGGTTGAAAACCTACCAGGAGCACACATTTTCACCTTTACAACAGTAAAAAAAAAAAAAAAAAAAAAAAAAAAAAAAACAATTCGAAGCGTTATATAAGCCGCAGCAAGCGGAAATACCCAACAGGTTCCCACCCGAAAATCAAGAGCCCCACGTTTGTGACGACACGCCAAGTCAACGACGCACGCGCAAGTGATTTCCTAACACACACAAAAAAAGTGCTGGCAGTTTTTGTAGTTTTACGCACTAGTCAAAAAAAAAAAAAAAAAACAGAAAAATCTAGTAATATGCCCGCTACTACACTCAAAACCCTTGCCAACATAGACCATCCAATAAACGCTCGCGTGCTTGTTGAAGGAGAATGAAACCGGCGTACAAAGAGCGGCACCCGAAACAAAGTTCGACACTGGCATCATCGACGCCTCCACTCTGTATATGCCATCCACCTTCCTCCACATTCCCAAGGCCCACGAGAGACAGAGTCCAGCCACTTTGCTGTTACACAGCATTCCCTACGGAGGGGAAAAAAAAAAAAAAACAACAACAATACGTAAACAGTTTTACGCCTCCGCGGCCGAGGCAGGACAGACCAGAGAAACGCCTTTCACCAACGCTCACAACAACTATACCTTTCTGTTTGCGGCAATGTGTTTCCTAAATGTTTTTCTTCCCCCTCCTTTTACGTCGTTTCCTTCTTTCGTTAATTTTCTTGTCACGGCCGGCGATTTCAGTTTCCAGCGGCGTGTTCTCTGGCGCCTGACTGACAGCCGTCGAGGGACAGGCTCAAAGCGGAATCGTGCTGGGCCAGTGAATTTCGAGCCGCCACTAAAGACTCGGCTCAGACGACGGAAACCCAGGTGTCGGCCGACACAAACAAAACGAAGACAACCCCCTGTAAACTTTCGGGTCGTTCTCCCCTGTGTAATCGCGCGTCCACAGGATGCGGCCGACAGACTTATGACGGCAAACCGTCGGAAATAGGTATACGAGTAGAACAGTGTTCTCCCCGTCAGCTCGACACTCAAATCTGCGTTGAACGAGTGAAACACAGTGGTCTCAACTCCAGCTGATCTTCCCAGATCTGAACTGAACAATTGAAAAGTTTCAGTCCTCGTTTCGTGCAAAGAGACGGCTAAGTTAAACAAAGCTTGCAAAGAGGATCAAACAGTACAAAAAAGAAAATATATACATAAAGAGAGTTACGAAACGACAGGACACACACATGTAAGCTCACACGGTGTCAATGGCCGTGGTTACATGTCCATGTTTGACTTTTTCTTCCGTCCGTAAACTCGTAGGCGCAAACAGAGACAGCCACGAAGAGTGGGAAGCGGACAAGCGCTTGCAGGTTTTGTGTACAACTCAGAGGCGTGAGTATTGATCGAGAAGTAGAACGCAGTATATTTCTAGATCGTTGGTGCGCGCTCGCATTCGGGTGTGAACCGAAATTGGACACGACAAAGGGGAGGGCGACTCGCTTGGCGGGCTTCCCAGTCGGAGATCGGGCACATTCCTCAAACGTCTCGGACGGCGGTCCTGTCACCTGTGCATCGTGAAGCGAGGAAAGGAGCACAACCGTGACGGCCCGAGGATGTCTAGGAGAGGGTACGAGGTGCGATGCCACAACGGGATAAAAGGATAAAAGCCGCCGACAGGGAGAGAGAGAAAAAAACAACAGAAAAACACACGTAAGAACCAAGTCCGCATCATCATCTCGCATTGCGAGCGCGCGCCCAGCAGTGTGGCAAGGTCGCGCCCGTCTCGACCGGGGGACCACACGAGAAAGGAGATCGCGCGCGCCTTCCTGCTCGACTCCAGGGAAGAAGAAAACGCACACCCGGGTCCAACTTTCTCCGACAGAAAAGTTGTCCCAGAGCCCCACGATTTTCTCGGCGGCGCCGCCATTTTGGCGAAGCGTAGATCGTTTACGAATCGAAAATTCCACTCGGCTTTAGATAACGGTGTCAGGGAGCTCAGGCGTCGCGGACGGTTTTAGAAATTCTAGGGCAAGCAAAAGCGTTTCCGGACATTTCAGATAATGCTCCAGATAACAGGGAACAATGAGTTTAAGCACCACGGTGCGACTCTCTCGCCGGGGGAAAGAGGCGGGGATCGATATTTTTAGTCTTTTTTTTTTTGTTCGCGGTCCCCCAAAGGTCATCCTGGTGATATCCCACACCGCCTGGTGATTGTTACGAAACTGCAGAGGGTAAGTAAAGAAATCGTACTTTTGGTTCTTAATTTCTAGGCTAGGTGGCGCGAGCTATTGCCCGTTAGCATCCATCCATCCGGTGGCTGCAAGCGTGAAGCGTAGCTTATTTAGGTTGGTCTCGTCTCAAGCAACCAATGGTTTGGTTGCCGTCGTCGTATAAAACATGGACCCGTAAATAGTACCTACAAACTTTTTTTTTTTTTACTAAATCGAGAAAACAGCGCGACAGAGAGGCGAGTAGAAGTGGACGGGACGAGCGCGGACTGAAAACTAAAGTTTATTGAAGAAACAGATAGAAACCAGCCACAATAACCAGGCACGTAGCCAGGATTTTGTTTAGGGGGGAGGGGGGGGGGGGGGCACGACAAAATGCTGTATGAGGGGGAGGGGACGTCCCAACAAAATGGAAGATTTCGGGGGGGGGGGGGGGGGGGGGAGGGGGGGCGTGCCTGACAGTAACCACTATCAAAATTTAGTCATAAACCAACTCACCTGCATCGCCACCTTCATTTTTTTTTTCTTGCTACAAACGATTTAGATTATGGACGATTCTTTTTCGGTGGAGGGGGGGAACGAAGGCGCCCACAATTAACGAGACACGGCTCTATCCGTGTGAAGCTAACGGCGCATTTACAAGGAACCCCTAATTCGCAATAAAAAAGAAGTTCTTAAAAAAACAAAATAAGGCATCATCACATAGAAAACTTAGCGAGAGCTAACCAGAAGGAAAAGCTGCAGGAGAAACCGACCACCACGTAAAGCCCCACACCCGACGGCGCGCGCACCCCCCACCCCTCCCCCCCATACCCCATCACACGAGCCCATCGTTCACCCCCGAAATCGACCGACTTCGCGGAAAACGGGTTATATCAGCGCGAGGCGAGAAGCAGGGCACTCCGGGTGACTACCCTCTTTTTATTTCTCCATCTCAGCTTTCTTCGAGTGAGTCGGGCGGGCGGCAGGCAACGCCGAGTGCATCCCAAGAAGGTGCGCGCGCGTAGACCCCCGAGGGGCAAGACACTCCCTGAATGCCAAGGAACTCTAGAAAGAGCCAGCGCTCGACCGTAATCTGCACGAATCGCCCGTTCCAAGTGCCGAGCCCTCGACGACTCTCGAAGAGCGGGTGGGGCATCAAACTTCGCCACAACAACAATTACTCCCTAGAGAATTTCACACTACGAAAATGTACCCTTCCCGTTGGCACGGCCTCATCTGACTGAATTAACCGCACGTCTAAAACTGCATCAAGCCTGCATATAGCGTTCCATAGCCATTGTATAATCTATTTTCTCTCGTATACCAACTCCATGGCCCTTTGGTTTGTAACGAGTCAACATCGTATTTACTATAATAAGCATATTTTATCTCTGTCGAAGCTCAGTGTGCAATAATAATAATAATTTCCCATAAAGTTCATGATGGAAGGAGGCCCAGGAAAAAAAAAGAAAACAAAATCTGCCCATATGCAGTTTCTCAGTGCGTCAATAACGCACTCGTAACACCGCTCATAGCAGTAACACTTGTGTGTGACACTACACACTCATTAACACGTTTGTGTGAAAACAGGGATGGGCAAAATACATGCAAATATGTATCGAAATACAAATACAAAATACTTCGTCAAAAATGTATTTAATTACAAATCTAATTAAATTTCAAAAAAAAAACATTTAAGTACAAGATACAAATACAACCAAATGTATTTGGTCTCCTCCAAATACTTTTCCAAATACATTCCTCAAAATTTGCGTCAGCGACTTCAGGGCACCTGCAACGGGTTTCTGGGTATTTCATTTTAATTTTGCATCGCATACTCGGGAGTTAGTGTGAGAGGCTCTGGTAACGTAATAGAAATATAATCACAAAAAAAAAAAAAAAAAATGTAATCAGTTTGGACGTAATAGGTGAAAAAAGTACAGAGCTTCACGCAGCTTTTTTTGTCGATTACATTTTGTATAGACCAACAAAGAACCGAGACGACCAAGACGCGCAGCACTAGCTAGAGCATTTTTTATTGTTGCAACTCGCACCAGTTACGAAAATCTGGACGACCCGCGCATTTAGAATGTTCCACGCAAAAATATGGAGGGAAATCAGGCTGGAAAGCATCACAAGTTGTCACAGGCACTTATTTGGCCAGTCTGCCTGCGAACGTCGATTTCGTCACTACTCTTGCCCTGGACTAGTGCCGTAATCACAGTCAAAAGACGCTTGTGCTTGATTGAGAGACACTGCATTCGGCGCAGAACGTAGTTTCCTTCGAACGTAGTTTTCTTCCCGCTCTGGACGGTGAAAATAAATTTGAGGGATGTATTTTGGCCCACAAAATTGTATTTGAAATACCCACGTTTTAGTATTTAAGTACACACGTCAAACACATTACCCAATTCGTAATTAAATACAAATGCAAACTACACAAAGTATTTGAAATACGTATTTCAAATACTTGTATTTGAAATACTGCCCATCCCTGAGTGTAAACAAGCGTTCTTCGCAGCTTCGGTTCCTTAACCCTTTCCCATTTGCGCCAATGTCCGTCAATAAAAAAAAAAACAAAAAAACAAGGGGCTTCTAGATGAATTAATTCGCGGCTCGGCGTCCCGTCCACGGGCTCACCTGCGAACTGGACGACCCCTGACTCGCAGTAGTACAGCCTCATTCCGGCGACGGCGACGCAGACCGTGCGGCGTTGCCGCTAATCCACGAGCCGACGGCGTTTCCTCCGACGCGAGCCCGTCGACGGCCGGCGGCGCACTGGCCGCCTCTCCGCGTCGCCGTCTATTTCGGGGCCGCCTCCGCAACTTCCCTTCGGCAAAGCGCCTCGCCGCGGCGCTCCCGATCGCCGCACGATGCCCGCCGGGGGTCAATCGACATTCGAGGCCGCCGAGGGTTTTCTGCCTCGGACAGCGGCGTCCAGTAGAGCTCCATCAAGGAGCCGTTAGAGCACCCGTTCCCACGACGGCGGCACCGAAAACCGCGCCATTCACCGGCTGCCCAAGCCGATGGTGTAGTGCATCGGGCGCGGATGCCCGACTCCAATCGCGGCGCCGAGATAGATCGCATCGAGAGGAAAAAAAGAAAAGGTTCTCACTCGAAATTTGTCACGGTGCCGGCGGCGCTGCCACGGTCGCGCCGGAGCAAATTGTACCGTCACTACTGGGAGGTTGTCCCGTCACAGACAAACCACTGCGAGCGCGTGCGTGACTTTGTTGATTCACTGGTTTCGTGTGTACGGGCGAAGCGGCAAGATCCATATTGCTCACGGCGTGGGCGAACAGAAAAAAATATGAAAGTGACAGGGATATAGAGGTTTCGAGAGTGGGACGTGTGCGTCTTCAAAATGAGGCTAATAATCACCGATGCGGGTGGGAATTTAGCACGTAAAGCACTCCCACTAACTTGAAGTCTTCAACGTGCCCGGCAGAATAGTGATTACACGACCGCGTGCGTGTACATATACCAAGCTCGTACACGATGAAAGTGTGTGTGTGTGTGTGTGTGTGGGGGGGGGGGGGGGGGGGGGGGGGTGATCCAACTCGGAAGTGATCCGAAATTGCCACAGTGATCTAGCGGGTGGACACTTGCCGTAACGCCGAAGTAATGCCATTTCTTCATTCTTGCGAGTTAATGACGCGTAGTTTCAAATAAAAGTCGTCGAACCGCTGCAAGCACACCTTGTATAGGGAATCCAAACGCAGCATTTCCATTAAAACCTTGGATTGAGTTAGTTAATTTGTAATTTCAATGGCATTAAAAAAAAAACCTTCCTGTATTTTTTTTTTAGCTTTTTAATATTATTGAAAGCACTCCCACGCTGCGTGTGAAATCACGGCCCACGACCCCACTGTGCCACATTCACAAACAACGTGGATATGACCCCTACCAGGAGGTTAGAAGTGGAATAGTCCAGGGATCGCGAGAAACAGCCGAAAACTGCCAATCGGAAATCGAACAAACCCGTCAAAACGGAGACGACAAATGCGCCAGAGACAGGAAATTGCACATATTCCAACCGGACTTCGACGATGCGAGAGACAGCGTCACCGACGCGAAGGGAAAAGATAAAAAAACACGGGACACTTACGGCGCGTGCCCAAAGAGTGACGTACCGGTGCCATCAAAGAACGAGAAATAACTCATTCCCTCCTATTCTCTCCGAGTTCGCGTATCAGCATCACGTTACAGCGCGCGTCCGTCTATATTTACGCCGCCGCACACACCGACGCTGCCACACGGCCGTGGCGGCACCGCTCAAACAACCGGCGGCCTCCAATGCTCGCGATAACGAAAAAAAAAAAGAAAAAGAGAGAAAGAAACGAATTAAACAACGGGCCGCGAATATATAGGTCGAGCACGCAGAGCAGCGCCAAATAAACGAGACACGTCCGCCGGAGATCCCTTTAATCTCAAACAGCAGCAATTCGTAAATATATATATATATATTTATATATATATTTATAAAAAAAGACAGCTGTCCGTGGAACGCAGCACATAGCGGACCGATCGTGCTCGTCTCAAATACACGGCACTTGAATCGACACCTTCGCGGGTCGCGGCAAGAAAACAAGAAGAGAGCCTTTTCCGTCGCCTTTTCGTAGCCAATTGGAGCGACGCCCGACGCGTAATTGCTACCGTCGCCCCACCGGCAATCCCGTCTTTGGACCAGACTGCTGGGCGGCGTTTATCCACTCCCGCAGACCTGCAATCCGAGAAGCGGCGGCGCGTGGCATCGTCGACAAGTCCCTTTTGTCTAGAGTACGGTCGGCGGCGCCTTCCGTCTGCGATCGTTTCCGGCACTGGGCCCGCGAGGGTTCCGTTCGGCGGACCAGTGTGGACGACGTGATCCGAATCGACGGGATCGGACGCTGCCTCGACGCGCGCAAAGACGCTCACGCGAGGGAGTCTCCTCGAAATTGGTAGATTGCTCCTCTTCGCTCGGCTGCCACGGAAATCTGTGTGTTCGGGCAGGACCCACTTGAAAGCGTACATGTGACGACGACGTGACGATGTTGACGGCGGTGTTGGTAATTTTTGGGCTTCTTTGTATAGCGTGCCCGAGCCAACAACTTGCGACACAAAACTTCCTATTCACCCGACCGGTCTGACTCGCTTAGGTGTGAAAATCTGCAGACAAGCTTACGCGGTGTTTTGGTGGAAACACCAAAACAGCCTATATAGTGTATAACGGCGTGCGCACAAAACCAGTCTATAGAGTCCCGGTGTGCTCACCAAACCAGCCTATGTGTGTGTGTCCTGGTGTGGACGTCATACAAGCTTGGTTGGCTAGTTCGCGCACAATGCGACCCCGGAAGTGTCGTGTAGGATAGAATCCATCAATCTTTAGCTACCCTATAAAGTATCGTCCCCCCCCCCCCCCCCCCTTCCCCCTTTCAGGGGAACTAACAACAATTCGTTAGCATTCCATAGTTCCAATATTCGCTAGAAGCTAACATTTTCGAGTATCCTTTTTTCCCACACGTGATATCTGAATGGGACGCGCACTCTCCTGATATTTTTGGATATTTCCACGCCCATATAACTCGACGATCCAACTTCCGAAATGCAACCCATTTCCTTCCCGGTGTTTGCTTTTTGTACGTACCTTTTTTTGTGATTCAGACGATACAAATATAACTGAGTGACTGATGGTTGTTCATTGTGACAATGTAATTACTTCTTTTAATGTTGTTTGCGTTCTGGTTCCTCATCTTTTGCGCTTTTTTTTTTTTTAATACCTCTAAAAATATGAATCCACCAGATAATTATCTTAAGTTTTCGCTCGTGATTTTTTTTTTTTTTTCTTTAAATTCGCCTGTTTATCTCAACGTGAAATGATGGATGAAACGTGTTCTCGTTTTAAGCCTTCCTTTTAGTTATCTCCGCTTTGTTTTGTAGCCCGCACCTGCAGTCGGCATAGCATTCAAAAGGACTGCCAGGATGTTCTAAGCAAATAAATTACATCCGCTGGAATTCAGGTGCGCGCAAAGCGGAGGTCGCGACGCGATGTTCAAAAGTCGCAACCTCTCGAAACAACAAGTTGTTTCATTAGTTATGAACGTGGACAAAGCATGCTCATCCACGCAATGATCCCAGAGAGAACATATACGTTAAACTCTCAATTTACACTAAACGCCACATATAAATAAAAAAAAGAAAAAAAAGAAAGAAAAAAAAACGCTAATTGCCATAAAAAAAAAAAAAAAAAAGACTGTCAACGACAGTTGTGGTGCGCCGGGTCGACAGCAGCGCCTCCGCAGCGGGCATGACGTCAGAACCGCACGCTGCAAGTCCGGTCTTAGGGCGCCGCCATCTTGCTCAGTGGGGTGCGCTTGGGAGCGGCATTGACCCGACATACGACGCCTCAGCAAGGCTTCGTAATCAAACTATGACGCGTCCAAAACCACACGCTGGTCCATACACTTTTCCAGCGACGAGCCCAGGCCAAAAAAACTGCCGAGCCAGAGGGCCGCGGACGCATGCGCGAGGCGTGGGATACTCCAGAGAAAAGAGCGACTGCGCACGCGCAAAAAGCGTTCCACAGTCCATTAGACAAAAAGACGACAGCGCGCAGAAGGCGATTCTTGCGAGAGACGGCCCCATATGTTTGTCGGCTTGTTTAGTAAAAACAGCTTCTGATTCATTTGCGGTCAAACTATACTTACTTTCCCGTACGCCCCAAGTTTCGCCCTTTGCACGATGTCCTAGGTTATTAGCGCCTCATCTCGTCTCCAGAGGACACTCAAAAAAGGCTAAATTTAGAGACGAAAGACGAGGCCATTCACCCACGTGTCACGCAGGAAGAGTAGACTCGAAGCAGGGATGCATTCTGACGGATTTACCCCGACCTTGGCTACTTCTCCGTCACGAGTTTCCCTGACAATTCCAACTCTTTTCTACGCTGCCAGTCAACACCGCTTTGGAAACGTGGGCCTCCGCTTTTCCGCGTGCACGCGTTTTTTCGATGGAAGGAAGTGACGTCCTTCGATTGCTTCCGGCGGCCGCCTTGGAACGCGCTTTAGCGACCGAGTCTTATTTTTAATATCCGGTTGCCCCTGAGAGCGCCTACAACTCACGGAGTTTGGCCGCATGACGGGAAGAGTCTAAAATACATAATTTCCGTCCGCAAAAAAAAAAAAAAAAAAAAAAAAATAAATAAATAAAAAAAAAAAACGTGGAGACGCTGAAAAATGGTGACGCCACTGTCTGCGAGGACAAGGCCTTCACATAGGGATCTTAACCCATAGAGTTATTAGAATAAACGCTAGAGGCTCAGCTGGCGCTACTGTCTACGGGACTTCCAGTTGCAAATTGAAGCAGACAGCGTGCAGTCTACATTTCCAGCCTCCCAGGGTATTCCTATGGGAAAACGCGCGTGAATGATGTCTCTTCGCCGGAAAATAACATGAATAACTTTTGTCATTTCGGTTGTACCGGATTGCGTGCACCTTTATTGGTATTGTGAAAGTGTAATTCCTTTAGTTACAGCATTTTTCCTTTACAGCCGAACGATGTTAAACTTCGCTCTATTTCACCTCTGTTTCAAGGAAGGTATGTGGAAACGAGCGACGATTCTAAGCAAACTAACGATAGAAAGGAATGTAGAGTGTGTTCAAGGTTTGCTAGCATTTCGGTGGTGCTTTTATATTGCTAATATGCCCGTCCTGTCATTGGATGAAAATGATTCCGTCGTGCATCTTTACGATCAGTTAAAGAAACATTCGAACGCAAAAAAAAAAAAAAAAAAATAAAGCACGAGAGCTACGAAAGGTGCGTCTTTTTATTATTTCCTATGTCGGGCAGTTTTTATCGGGCACCTGCTCTCTGCCCCCCCCCCCCCCCCCCCCCCCCCTATTTGCAGAGATTTTGAGCGTGCGGTTGATGATTTCAACCCAGAACAAGCATCTTCGCACATATTCATGAGCAGAAAGAATAAAGCGGTACTTATTAATTGCAAATCTGACTATATTACGTGGCTTTCAATTTATTTTGATCGTCTGCGTACACAAGGAGTTACTTATCCAGTGTTACTGCTTAGTTCTTGCCGTCTGTTTTGGTTTTCCACATGTCCTTCGTTCGTTTGGCACGTATGTCCCTCATGCTGGAAAGCGTCGACGCCGTGTTCGCGCTAAATGTGTCCGACAGTGCACATAAATACACGTACGAAGCGGTTTTAACACCGTTTTTCATGCCACAAATTTCAAATAAAAATGCTGTAACTGACCAATTATTTCGTCTGCGTGACTGAGGAATTTTCCAATGTGCCTAGTACGTACATATTATTCGTGATATGTGCTCTTATAATCGAGCGCAGAGAGAAAATGCACTCGGCTTTTTCCCATAGAAATTCATTACCGGAAGTCAATTTCTGTCTGCTTGCTGTCTGCTTCAAAATGCAACAGCACACTAGCGCCACCTGAGCCTCTAGCGTTTATTGTAATAAGTCTGTCTTAACCTTCACCTCAACGCGGGAGACAAGAGGAGCAGAAAGATCTATGGTCATACGCTTTTCTTTATTATTATTATTATTATTATCTGGCATACAGTGCAAAAGTTTTGCTCTCGTGAAATGCAGTTTCAGGGCCACTTCACAGATGGTGCAAGCGTGCCGGTGTGTGTTCCATCGTCGTTAGCGATCACAAGAACTCGGTCGTAAGCAAACGCGAGTGTGGCCACCAGCCTAACATTGAAATAAAGGCCCGTTGACACTCTTACAACGAGAGGACACACTGGCGCCATCTATTGGGTAGCAGTGTAAACTTAGATAGCGGTCCGGCATATTTTCTATTTCTCTCGCGCATTATGCTTTCTTTCTTGGCTCGAAAAACTTTTGTCAACGTTATAAACGAGCCTTTCTTATGGGTATTATTGCGCACATTTGGCCTCGGAAATCCAGCAAAACCTTAGCTCTAGTGAAATGCAGTTCCAGGGCCACCGCATAGATGGGTCACCTAGGATAAACAACAATGTTCTCGAATTCACTAGAACAATTAACTGAAGAATAAATAAAAGACGAGTAACTCCTATGAATCGAACCCTGTTTTTTCGAGCAGAAAACAAGCAAAATAACCGTTAATCCGCGGCCGCGCTTTTTTATTTTTTATTTCATTCTTTGTATTTTGACAACAGCATTTGGTCAAAGAGCGCTTAAAGGCCGTCAACCTAGGTTCGGCTGACGCGGTCGGTTAAAACCCGGGACAGTATAAAAAAGACCTTTTCACCCTCCGCCGCATGGGCGCTGCCATCTTGGAATCACGTGATGGGTCCGCCATTAGGTTGCTTCAACTTGTTGCTCCGCTCTCCCGTCCGCGCCTTGGCGGATGCGTTGAATTCGTGTTTTTTGTCGCGTTTCACCGCGTCTCTTGCAAGTTGTCTTACTCCGTAAAGTGTCTTCCGATGCTTATACGTACCACGCAATCGCATTACATTATTATGCGCGCAACTTCTGTAGTTGGTTTTGTTACACGTTTTGAATATTTCTTTTTACCGTCGGCGTGCGGGATACGTGTGATAAGGTTTTATAGGAACAGGAATCAGCGTTAGCACTTGCGCACATTGAATACATATATGACTTGAGGAGAGCCTCGAGGGTTCAAATACCAATAACTTATGAGAACTGAGGTTTGGTTACTAATAAGGGCCGAACATTTGCAATAGGAAACCCAATGTTCTTGTATATATGAGTGCGCATTGGCGTCAAGGAAGGAAATAAAAACACTCAGCGTAATTAGCCACGTGTTTTTCCTCAAAACATGGTGTTTTGTAGTTACAACAGATCGAAAACAGTTTCTTTTGATTACACTAGGGAACTTGTGGACAAGACGCGGGAACAAACATTGTTTGAATTATTTTTTATGCTAGGAATAATGGCAGCTTAACATTAGGCAACTTGTTTGTTCGCAATATCACACCTATATCTGTTTCACGTTCTTAATCGCATATGTGATATGAGCATTCGCTTTATCGGTTTATTTAGGAATTCCACGGAATTGTATATCGTGCTTGGTCCCATGTTCATAGTCTTTCAGTTGCTTGAGTCATTTTTTTAATATAACCATGCAGTTTCAATTAATTTATTTCAACACAAATATTTGAACTTCCCGCGTAAGAAACTGTCACAGACAGCTTGATAGTGCCTATGATTCACAAAGTGCCACGCCGAAAAGAATCGTTTTGCATGAAAATCACCCGAGTGCAGCCGGTTGTCGACGGCGAATAGGGATTTACTTTCAGCAGCTGGCGACGTCAAAATGTCCAAAGCGCATCGCTTCAAATCAGTGAACAGCTTTCTACACAGGTCCATCGAGTGGCGCCTGGCGTTCGACTTCAGCCAAACTTACCGGAGATCATTTCTTTTGCGCTCTTCAATTTCATTCGGCAAATTTTACGGAAGATGAATATCAGACATTATTTGAAGTCTGGCATTCACTTATCTTACGATTCTCATACCTTGAGAACGTCGTAAGCAAATGTTCATATAACGAAAAGTTTATTTCATAAGGCCAATATTTTGAAATGCTGTAAATGAGTAGTTTAGTTAAAGAAATTTTCCAGTCAGCCTAGGCTGGTCTATCAATATATATGTCTCGAGCGCTTAATTTCTTTAAATAAAACAGGCCGAGACAATATCACTTTTTTTATATTGTCTACGTGATTATATGAAACTTTTCTAGTCATTATAAAAGACGTTTCGAGTCTCGAAGTTAAAAAAGGTTGGTGTACGGAAACCAAACATCAAACAGTAAACTTGTCAGTTCATCTGTTCTTGGTGATTCAGCAGATTGTTAATCATGTTGTCGACCAGCTTTTTCACTAAGCACTCATGCAATATAGCCTGTTGCAATATAAGATGATCAGTTCGATATCTGACTTGAGCGCGAGCTATCTACCTTCCGCACCGTTCGGTGCACGCACAGCCAAAGCACGGCTGCAGCCAACGAGCGCTCGCTGCAGGCGGAGCTTGTCCTGCTCTTTTTCTTTTCTTAAAATTAGTGTCCCCGGGTACGGATGTGGACAATATGCTCCTCCCTGTGCATCAGCACAGTTGTTTCACCGCCGAACCTGGCCGAAATTAACGATGGACGGAATCAGACGCATATAGTGTTCGTAAAAGAGATCGCAATTTAGGCTCGAAACCACTTCGTGGTTTGCCAAGTGGCTCAATACTATTGTTTCCTTCGCTGTGTGCTACTGGAAAGAAATTCATATCGCAAAATTAATCGAAAGTGACATGAAACAGCATCACAATCGCGTGCACGTTCAAACCGAAACCGACCAAATTGAAGCAACCTCATGGCGGCGAGTGCGCCAGCGCCCTCTACCCGCCGGTCAGGCAACTACTGAAATGAAAAGGTCTATAAACGCCTCTCAAAGTGCACACATTTTGAACAAAATAACTGCGAACTGGCTGTGCATCAATATCAGCGTGCCTAACAGCCATTGGACTCCTCCATATTGCGTGTAGGCCCAGCAGCATCAAGGCCCATTCACACTCTTGCGACCGAGTAAGACCGAGAGAGACCAGACCGGTTTTTAAGCCTCTTGCAATCTCTTAGAACCAGCTCCGCTGCAGCGCATCCGGTCCTAAGAAGTCGCAAAAGGCTTAAAAACAGGTCTGGTCTCTCTCGGTCTCACTCGGTCGCAAGAGTGTGAACGGCGCTTAAGAAGTCTCGTCTCCGTCGGTAGTACTCGGTTCCAAGAGTGTGAACGGCGCTTAAGAAGTCTCGTCTCCGTCGGTAGTACTCGGTTCCAAGAGTGTGAACGGGTTTGGATGCTTCTAGGCGACGGGCGGTACCGATGCACTCAAAAAAGCGTCTAGAACCGAGGGGTGGCGGCAGCCGCGACAAGTTATATACAACAACGCAACTCCGGCCCGAGTCCGTCCACGCCTCCAGTAGACTTGGACTAGTTCACCTGTGCACTCCCGCGTCGGTCTGGTTAGGAGATCGGTTGGGCGCGGCGGATCGCCGTAGCCGAACCACCCACGTGCGTGCACGCGGGCGCACAGGGGCATCGCTTAGCGTTTCCTGCTTGGTCGACCGCCAAATTCCTCAACCGACGCAAGGCGAGCCCCGAGAAGGGGACTCCTCAAACCAGAAGATTGCATCGAAGAACATAAATATACGCCGCTAAGTCGCTGTTCCTGGTTTAGAAAACCCGCTGGGGTAGAAACAATAAGAAAATAAATACTTACAGCCACCTTAATCTTACACCTCCTAATGACCCCACGTTAATCAAGCGATTTTGTTTTTGCCCGAGTATATAGCAGTAATCTTTCAGACAGCATCTTTCCGCGAGGTACGCAGTTCCGCCGTCAGTTTTCGGAAAGTCGCCGAAGACAATTAGCGCACTAATTATAGTCAGAAACACGCGTGTGGCCTGAATGTCCAACGACGACACCGAACATATATCCAACGAAAAGGCGAGCCGCAATATCCATCGAGACGGAAGATCCAAGACCGAGACGGAACGCCTAACGAGACTGATCGTTCTGCGTGCCTGGTTCGCTATTCGGACGCCTTCGACGTTCAGATAGGGACTCTCGGAAACAGTCACACGCGACAGGAGTGCTGGCCCGGAAATCGTGAACGCCCGAACGCGTGCACGATTAGTCGCCCTCCTCGTCCCATGTACAGTGTGCTTTATTATGTTATTCATCACGGGGATGCTTTCAAGGTTTACGTTTTGTTTACGGGAACAGCTGCCTCACATTCATACCGTACGCCAAGGTCATAGCAGTGCATGGTTGCTGCACGGGTCCCTATCAGGGCCCTTCAAGTCGCCCGGCCTTGTTCTAGCACGTACATATGCGGGGCAAGTCGAGCACATCGATAGGCTTTGACAGGTCTGTGTCGCACGAAATTACCTCGTTGGTCGCGCGACAACACGGTAGGCCTAATTAGATCCCACGCGTTTAGCACATTCTCGATTCGACCCGATAAACAGCCAGCTGCAAACCGAGATATACCTAGGACAATTTGATCGAACGCTTCCTGCCCCGTCCAGTGCCTTGACTCGACGCCAAGTCTCATGGAACTATTGACAAGCGTTGATTATTGACAGGGACGCTAAGTGTCCGGCTGAAATACCACTTATCAATGATTGAACATGTGCAGTCAGCATGGCCCTTCCAGCCCAGCAGGGAAGTGACTCTTCAGAGGTGCGGCGGGGGACAGCGGGTATTCAACCGCCAGCGGAACGCTGCGAAGCGGCGTGTACGGGAGGGCCAAATGGGTTAATATATATTTTTTTTTAATGTGCCATGCGCAGACTGTCGCCGCGAAGCGGCGTGTGTGCGTGTGTGTGTGTGGGGGGAGGGGGGGGGGGGGGGGGGCGGGTAGGTCAACGCGCGCCCAGTGATACACCCGCTGTTCAAAAGTTTGACCCGCCCAGCAGGGCCCGAATGGGAAGGTGAAAGCGATGTGAACGGCTGTGCCCTTCATAACGGGCGGCAGCTTGCGCCACCTAGCCTATAAACTGAAAAGTAAACATATCTCTTTTTCCTTCGCCCTTTTGAAGCCAATTTCCTCCCCCTCTGCATTTTTGTAACAATCACCTGTGTGGGATTATCGCCAAAATAACCTAAAAAGAATCGGGCAAAAATTAAAATAAAAAAATAAAAACACGCATTAGTCGCCTTCTCCCACCAGCGAAGGAGTCGCCAATTTTCCTCCGGTCAAGCATGTCGGTATTACTATTACCCCAGATACCGACACAAACAGGACTGACACGAGACAGGATTGAGACTTTGGGCCACAGCTACACGGGAGGGGAAGTCCCTATTTCCCTGTCCCCCAGCTGTGCTAGTTAGTTGATACTTCATCCGAATTTCCCCCAACATAATTTTCACCAATTCGTTGTTGACGATGTCACTCTCTCAATATGTGCGGCGCCATCACCACAGTCGTCGCGTTCGAGGGCGTTCTTTTAAACGAAATAGCTGCAAGTTGTGCGCACCCTGCGCCACGCGATCTCGTAAAAAACGAAATAATATGTAAAAAAAAAACCACAAACACGCGAGAAAAGAGAGAGGTGGGGGGCACCCCGTTCGGGGCATCGGAGTCCATGAGCCCCGCGGGGAATGCCGCTGCGTCGCCGGATTTAGACCCTTCGCGTGGCGCCTGCGACCGTGGGCCCGGACGAGTTCGGCGCTCGGCAAACGTGCGGCCAACAGCTGCATGCGGCGGAAGCCAGCGCACCGCGTGTCACGGGCAGGAAGACGCCTCGACGGCTCCTCAGGTTCCGCCGAACGACGACGCGTATTTATAAGCAAACTCGAGCTCTCTTCGAAGTCTGCGAGGTTGTGCCGCCCCCCCCCCCCCCCCCCCCCCCCCTCCTTTCCTGCCTTTCAAAAAGGTGGCAACTTCGATCCAGCAGTCGTATACGAGTTTGCAATTACGAACATCGAAAAAAAAAAAAAAAAAGTCGGGACACGGGATAAAGGACCTTTTCCTTTTGTCTAAAGGCATGGTTCGCATATATTTTCGGTTGAGTGCGATCGACCGCGGTACGGCCATATCTGATCGCTTAGCACGGATGGATGGATGGATTGATGAGTGTGGCACCCTATTAATCTAGAGTAACCGCATATGCTCCGCTATGGTGCTCCCAGGGCGGCCATGCTGGATCCAAGGCCGAACTGCGGGAAGCGACCGTCGCTTCTTCAGGAGATCCGGAGACGCGGATGGCGTGGCTGTGAAGCGGCGCGCTGCGACGTGCGGAGCAGAGACGATATAGTGCGACGAAAAAACGCGCGTACGCCGTCGTCTCGCCATTTGTTTCCTGTTTGTCTCCATGCCTTCGGCAGAACACGGTAGCCGACGAAAACGTCGTCCCTTTGATGAAAGCCGTATATGCACGTCGATGCCTGGTCCGAAGTGCCCGGATCTGCCGGTCGAGTATCACTCCGCGAGCGCCGCAGACGCGATCGTCCTTCGTGTCGTCTGCTTCCCAGACCTTTGGAAACATGCTTTAAAACATCGCTCGCGTTACGAAACAACCCGTTTATACTGTATCCAGTGGCTACACACAATGTTTAATGGTAAAGGAACCTTCCAGGTCGTTCTAGTTTAGTGTAGGATGTACATCTCGCAAACGCAAAGCGAGAAACATGATCCGCCCGAAGCTCGGCGCCTGCAAGGTCGCTTTCCCGCACAAAGATCGGATCCAGTGCGGTGCACGCGACCGCTTCTCCGCCAATACAGAGTTGGCGGCGCAACGAAAAGGAACGCGACACTATGGCTCCGCAAGAGCCTATACAGTTACTCTATATAAATCGGGCTGCTTCAGCTACCAAGCCAAAGTCGAGAGAACAGACCGGCGCTACATAGTATTAGCCCCCGAAAGAATTTCGATCTCCGCATATATTTGGAACCATTTTTTTAAGCACAACTTTTTCACCGTAGACTCCGTCAGTTCTTTTTCAGTCCTTCTTTTTTTATGGTAATGATAACATTTGTAATAATCACCTAACAAGCCGCGTTTTCTTTTTTTTTTTCACAGTTTTTCGGAGTTTGCAGGCCATGTTAGAGCCCTACAACAAACACGATCAAAAATATCTTCAGCAAACATTTAGGTATGTTCCAGCTATTTCACGAGATTTCCATGTGGACGGGGAGAAGAAAAAAAAAAGAGAAAGAGAAACGCAGGCTGAGACTATTTGCAAAATACACGCACTTGCCGTCGCACAGCAAACCACGCAGTAAAGCCGGGCCACTGTGCGAACATTAAAAAAAAACACTAATTCCCATACTACAAAAAAAAAAATCTTTCTATATATATATATGCGTGCTATTATTTCGAGTTTGTTCAAACTAAGCGAGCAATTGAAGCGCTCTTACGAAGAAACCGCCGCCGCGGCAAGTGTGGGAAATCGGCAGATAACTTAAGTAGCACGCCTTCAGAAAGGTGGCCACACCAGCGTGCACGCCGATTTTTGAACACCTCGACCGTTCGGCGCAATAATAAATAAATAAAAAAAGCCCACGTATTTAATACAGGGGGGTTGCTCGGTACAGCCGTTTAGGTGCACGGCACATCGAACCAAACCGCGCGATCCGTAGCACCACAAGCATGCATCGCGCGCGTCCGAAGCGCAGCGCGGTCGATGATTACAGCCAAAACCCGCATGCTCGCACATTCATCTAGCTAGCCGATTGTTGCCCACGCATTTTCAAAGCGCGGGCCGTGATTTTACGATTGCGGCCAGCCCGCACGTCTCAAACCTAAATAAAAAAATAAAAATAATAATAAAAGAAATCATAGGGGTAAAAACTAAATCGACCGAGGCCGAAAAGTGCGCCTCCCATATGGCTTCCGAAGCTGTTCGGCTGGACGCCGAGCCAACCACCCCGAACCTATCAATCAATAGTCAAGCTGAACCTCAAATTGGCCGCCGCAACCAGAGGCGCGACCCATATTTCGCATCTCCGCAAATATAAAAAAAAAAAAAAAAAAAAAAAAGCACGGACTGAAGATTGACGGCGAGCGGTGAATTTCCCCGCCGAAAGGGAAGACCCAATGTTTGGGTACAGGATAAGCGGCTGTGCAGGCGTCTAGCAGCTCAGCAGCGTCACGTCGCACGCCTAATCCGAGTGTATACATATATGGTCGTTACACAATCTCCAGCAGAGGCGCCCAAGTGTGCACCGTGACACAAAGGAAGGGGGGCAAACGCGGTCTCTGGCTCAATATACGTCGGGACGCGCTTGATATACTTGTGTGATTGTGTCGTCTTCGTCCTACAGGCTTTTTTTTTTTTTTTTTTTTCTTGCCTCGCACTCAATACTTTCTTCGTCCACTAATACGCCAACAGGAAATTTTAGCGAAGTCACAGGTCGCACATTGAAAGAAGGTTTACAAACAAAAGCGAGGTGATGCACTTTCGCCGATAGCTTTTTACCCTCTATTATACGGAACACGCGAACCCCAATCCAACAATATACCCCGATTCGAATCAGACTGGAAGATAGCACACAAAGGTATATAAGCATCCTGAAGAGGCAAATAAAGGATACTAAAATTTGACGTATGGTGTAACTAAAGAAATACCGCTAACCGGAAGCGCGCCACACCCGCTATGAGAGAAGAGTATCCGAGGGTGACCCTCGTGTATAGATATACGACTCGGCATGTTCATCCTGAATGATTCTCAGCAGCTTCGTTCAGTTTCTTTTCGTTCCCTCTCTCGGCAAAGGAGGACCAGTTTACGTACCACGCCGGGAGATGGCGTTCCCACGCACTGGGATCCACACTAAAGTCACTGAATCCAGGGCAAGTAACGTCACCGCGTTCCCTGCCTGCTAGCCGAACACAAACAGATACCAACAAACAGATGACCAAAATCTCGCGAAGTGACTGACTGGTCGGTCTCAGTTACCATGACAATCGCTATTTCGGTCCATTCAAATCTTCGAAGGGAATCAGTGTCATCAGTGTCACCAACGTCGTTATGGAGCATGGAAGCGTTCCTCGCCAATACAGGCGCCTTTGGCGCTGCGCATGCAATCCACTTATCAACGAGGCTTATCTCCACGTATCTCTTAAAATGGCATAGTTGTTCTCGCGTATTTAAAGAAAATTACTTTTAGATGCTTCCAAGCATCGACGCCGCACGTGCTGGCGGTACGAAGATTCGCGCTTGTTTCCCCGCCATGTGGAAAACAAAATCTCGCGGTATTCAAGAAACGTCTCTATAAAGCTACCCGTCACCAGCGAATCTATATCGGCTCACCAAGAATGAAAGAGGTCAAGTAGAAACTGCTCATCCCATGTTCCGAAATGGCAACCGTACGGGGAGCCCTACTTTCCCAGGATCCAGTGGCACTAGTCACTGAGAGGATGAGAAGAAAACGGCAGTCTCTCTCTTTCAAATATGCAACCGCCACCACGAGCTCGAGGCTGCTCGCGAGACGCAAGCTTTATCGACGATAGGAAGCTCAAGCTGGAGGCGGTGTCGTTCTCAACCTGTCAGTGAATCAAATTCACACGCCCTACAGGTCGATTCGTGCGAAGCGAGCCGAAAGGGGAACTTGACACAGAAGCCGCGTCACCTTTGAGAGTCATCGATAAGCGAATGCGCCATCGGTCAGGAATGCGCTGATTCGTGTCGACAATAATAGTGTATATCGAGATAAACGGGACGTGGCCGGCCGCCAGTGACACGCGGTGCGCGTTCTGCTGAGATACGGAGAAATTATATACTATCGCTTCTCCGCAGCCGATAAGCGCTGGACGCTGGAGAAATGCACGCTCTTACGTGACCCAACGCACACTCGGTCAGGAGATGGCAGGAGCCTAAGGCTCCGCGGCGACGTTAACATTCGTCACCTATTTACATGTCAATATTTGGAAAAACATCTTCAGAGGACACAGTTTTTAAACAGCAGAGACATCTGATCGAACCTTAGGGACGCTACAAGAGACCGGGCTGGATAAGATCACGCAACGTCACAAAAGTATCGAGAGGACGTGGGGAGGAGGCCGGAGCCAGAAGCAGGATTTGGGCAAACTTGAAGAGTGCCACACGTCCTCTTGTTACGAGTCATACGTCCCCCTAGCAACGCAGCGTCTACGTGGAACTGGATTGTGAGCAGTTTGGGGGTACAATTGCCCGTGACACTGCGCTGGGACATATGGTAGTGCACCTGTCGCCAAGGTTCGTGCAAGACGAACCAGGAACAATAACCTCGAACACAGCAGCTGGGGTGGAGCACTTCTCGCGAAACACGGCATACGTGCTCATAAAACCAAATGTGGCTCTGTCGTTAATAAATAAACAACCCGATAATGCGCGAGTCTTGCTACAGCTATAAACAAGAAACCAACGACAGCAACATGCCTCGAACCAGAGTCCTTCGCGATCTGACAGCTTTGAAAAAGAAAGGAGGATATATGCTCAAACACGAGCATCATGCACGCGAGGGTATCTTTGGCAGGATTGCAATCACTTACTTCGCGAGTGCCGAACGACTAAACGCCTGCCAAAGGTACCGTCGCGAGCGCGCTGCATGTGCTGGAGGCTTGTCCATGTCGGTTGCTTTTGTTTGTCGCTCTAAAGGGACTCGGGCGTAAGCCTGCCAGATAGGTCGACCCTCCCGAGTCTAATTCCCGAGGATGGCCATCCTCGTGCGCAAACACTTTTTGCTTTCGTCGGCATGGCGCAGTAGCACCTACTCGTTGAGAAGATCGAGTTCGTGCTGAAATCATCCCATCTTTCTCTGACTGCTGCCAACCAGAAAAGAACGTGCGGATGCAGGCTAGGCTGTTCGAAGATCGAACGCGACCAGCCATATTGGCTGGACGTTCCCGCACGGGGTATCCAAAGAAGGCTGCCGCGAAAGGCAGCCCCTATGGCAGATGTAATGACTGACGCCGACTCACTGTAAATTAGTTATATTTACACTCGCATGACAGATGACCCCCAGCGTCATACACTCGCCCCGGGCAGTGTATGACGCTGGCCCGAGTCGTATTGAGACAGCCCGCCTTTCTGGCCGCCCCGGGCATCCGCCATGATGCGGGGTGAGAAGCGTTCCCAATGAGTTTTAAAAACACCATTCGCGGCGGCACACAAGAACACAAGACGCGCCCTGATACCCAGCACCGTGCAGCACCACACAGCACAGCCAACGCGGGAGCGGCGCCCCGAAGAGCGCCTAGCTGTGTTAGGAGATTTGTGCTTGTCCTTTGTCTCTCTTGTTCCCCTTCTCCGGGGATTTCGACATTCTTGTCCAGCTGACTTGCACCTTTGCATTTAATTGCATTATAATCATAACTTTAAAATGCGAGCCTTTCACCCTTGTTGGTGTTAGACTGGTGGCAGCTGATAAAACCTGTTTGCTCTACTGACGTCTAACTCCAGGTTAGCTCAGTTGGTAGAGCGCTCCACTGGAAATGAAGAGGTTCCGGGTTCGATACCCGAACCAGGCGGACTCTTTCGGTAGTGCACCAGTCACCTAACTGTGTTTGGAGATTTGTGTTTGTCCTTTGTCCCTCTTGTTCCCCTTGTCCAGAGATTATTTTCGTCAGCACTTTCGAGAACGTTTCTAAAACCACTCGGCATGGCCGCGGAACCTGACGCTCGTTCGATGGCGCCACAGTATTCAAAATGGCGCTACCCACGATAAAACGGTCTAAAGGACTTCCTTGTCGTAAAGCGCTTCTCCGCTATTCTTCGCTCGCATCTGCGGTGGTCACGGTACGGTCCCCCTCGTTCATTCGCCTGTCCACTAAAAAAAAGTCCTCGCTCAAGCGGAAAAAAAAAAAGCGGAATAAATGACTCGTGCCACAACAAAGAGGTCCCAAGGTCGTTTCGAACCAGCCAGACACGCAACTGACAGACCGATATTTTGATTCTTTATTTGTCATAGGGCTTTTACCAACAGGAAAATCGTCCGCTGTCAACATAATACAACCTTCCCCGATCATAATGTGAGAGTAATCATTCGAGCTCGATTTACCTTATAAAGTAAATACATTACATAGAAAAGAAAGGAAGTGTTGCAAGATCAAGGAAGTCTACGTCAAGAGGGAGGTCACTGTAGCAATTGATACGTAAACAAACAAGAAACAAAATCTAAGTAGGTACGAATGTTTCGCTCGTGCCCAACACAAAAACAAAGAACGCGCCTGGCCTCCAGCCGGGCAAGGGCTCCTCGATTTCGCGAAATGCCGGGCAAGCCTTGACCCCGTGCGTGCGACGGAAAATATACCCTATCAATTCGGCTTGGTACCGCCAATAAAATTGGGAATTCTCACGTCTTCGGCAGCTCTATTCCCAGGCACCAGAATTCGAGCGGTCACACGATGCGCCGACGACAGTGTGGTATAGCACGGTGAAGCGTTCAGCACCGGGGAAAGGGGACGGACGATCCACCGAAGATAAAAAAGAACGCGGCTCCGAAAGGCGTGCAGGCGGTCTTGACAATGGATGCGTCGAGGTCATATCGGAAAACAAAGACGGCGCTGACTCTATTCCCAGGACAAAGAGGGAGGAGCTCAGAAACATCTGAACTGCGAGACGACGACTTTGTCGTTCCCCAGAGTGCGCGTGAGGACCGAGGGATGAGGGCTAACGAAGCAGCACTCATTAGATGAGCGAAAGATCATCGACTGTACTCGAAACTGCCGACAATTAACCGGTCCTTGAACGTCTTCGGGGTGCAACCGGTGCAACGGACCGCGCCAGCTCATCAACTCTGTTGTGTGGGCGGGCTTTCCAACGTATAACACGCGGGCAAGGCAACAGGGAAGGTGACACGACGACCACAGATAAAGCCTGTGTTTCTGTTATTCCTTGTTAATACCGAGGGCATTGAATCGTGTTACGCGTTTGCAGCACTTTCAGCAGAGACCACGATACCTCGAAGGAAATCGTTATCGTACTCCTGATGTTGCGAGGTATACAAGGTGTACTTAGCGAATCATTGTGGGCTTTTCTAAAAGATTGAAGTCTCGAACTGCTTGACAGATTGGCAATGGACAGCTGAATAGTTATGTTCGTTGTTTTATGGATTGCCGTGGACCCGCACCTCTACGCGAATTGCGTCTGTTTCGAAAGACGCACTTTACAAGTATGTGGCCAAATGAAACCCTCCGTTTCCGGCGTAGCTATGCGGAAAAAAGGAAGCAGACACAGGAAAATAAGCGGCTCGCTGGACGCGAATCAATACCAAGTAGAAGGTGAGCATATAGACACAAGGACGAACTCGAGGCATCGTTGTGATGCCGAGCGCAGCCAGGGAGTGGCAAAAACCGCTGCCGTCTGCGCGCATTCCGAAAATGTCGAAAAGTGACGCTATCGTGACAGACAGAAAGATAAGCTATTGTTTGCCGAGTGCAGCCTGCTGACAAGGTGGCGATACTGCGCGTAGCCACACAACGGTGAAGAGACCTGGCGGCTCCTTTCTCCTTGAGCCGATTATCGCGGATAATCTGCCAGGGGATTACGCTCTGGGGGCCACTTTCCACGCGAGAGCCCAAACAGGCTCTCCGTGAGGCCACGGATTCCCCCAATCAGTTTGCCACTGAAGTGACGTGCTTAGTCATGCTCTTAATCCGCGAGCAAGGAATGAAAAGCATTGCTCCTTGCACCCCTCACCTGGTATATTTATACGCGAGAGATGTGCCAAATTGATATTTCCGGACAGCCACCCCCAGTTAGTAACATCACGGAAATGACTTCACCAGAGAATGTTGTCACCGTAACACTGCCTCAAAAATCTCACAAAAGGGAGGTCCCCCGACACCCAGATCAAAAGGTCACTCTGATCCAGTTTTCTATTACACGAGTCTGTAACGATACGTATGATGTGGTTGCTGAGAAGAGAATAGTCCCCTCGACGAAAAACAAACCAAAGCGACCGCAGCAGTTCCTCTCTAATAATGTGCATTTCGTTAGGTATATCGCCTGCACATGAAAACACAAGAAATTGAATTTTTTTTTTTTTACTATTTCTGCTAACTCCAGTTTATTTTTAGTTTATGACCCCCTCTAACCACCAAGCTAGCTAACAACAGCAAAGCATTGATCAGATGTGCATCTACGCGTTGTGACTGCTGCACCTGTTAGACTGAAAACTGGAATCATCTGTTACCCTTCAAACTTACTAGCAAACCTAAAAATGCAAAAAAAAAAAAAGGATGATTTGGGGGGGGGGGGGGGGGGGGGGGGTAGGGGGATTTTTATTTAAAAAGCCGCATGCATCCATTGTGTGATCGGTAGACGTGCAACTAATTTGTTCAATTTGAACGATCGGCCTGACATTAACCCACGACGAGCAACGTCGAGCACGAACACAAGGCACCTCGTCGACATGCCTCATCCGTGGCTGAAACCATGGCTACAAAGCAATACCGGTATAAACATGACTAGCCTATCCAAAAATACGAACAGGATGCCGGTAAGGGGAAATCCACCTCATAATCGTAAAATGCGATAAATGCAGCGTCAGAGGGTCAGCGCTATCGCCAACAAGTCTTGTAGCAGAATTTTTTCGCCTCTTCTTTTAGCCAGGCAGGGTAAAAGGGATTTTTTTTCGGAACTCGCAACGAGGGGAGGGGTGGTGGGAGAATGCGATAATAATACACGAGCAAACAGCTTTATCGGCCTTTTGTCAAAGACCGGCCAACACGGGAGACGTCACAATGAGGAATCCGAGGCAGGAATGTAGCCTTGATTGCGATTCGTGGGAGGAAGTCCGCTTTGATGAGACCGTTCCAAAGACCCCCAAGGCTGACGCATATAACATTGTCAGCCGATCGGAATGAATGCTGGAAAATTACTCGGAGAAGACCTGCCGCCCATTAAGAAAACGACGGCACGGGTTTGAAAGTTCGCGAAAGCTCGCTAAGCTCGCGAAGGCTAAGCTCGCGAAAGCTTTTGCCTTCACCTCCTCATTGTCACGAATATTCGAAAACAATCGCGGTTTTGACCTATCAGACGACGGATGATTCATAACCAGAATTCACGTCTGAATGAAGTACCGTCGCCGATACATGTTTAGGGTTAGCATAAGGCCTCGATCTTACGCCGCCGATCTTGAGGATTTAATGCGTAGCGACGTGTAAACGGAAGACGAACAGTGTAGAGTTGCGTATAAACTGCTCGAAGACGTAAGGAATGAAATGCTCACTCACCCAATGTCTTTTTTTCGGGACTGGCAGGCTGCGGATCATCCGCCATGTCAGAATCCAGAACAGCTGCGCATGCGTGTAAACATTTTAAGCGCAACCACACCTACGACGACGTCATACACGCGTGCTACCCTGCGCGCACCGTCGATCCTCAGAGTCAAAAGAAGAGTTCGTTTCTCCGACGCTGCACAAGTGGCGCTGCACAACACCCTCCTCTCCACTGCTTCGAGTTAATTCAATCAGTCAACTGCATTAGTAGCTTACTCACTGCAATATCTTAAAATTATTTTCAAGCCGTAAGGTTTATATATAAATATATACACACTTAACGTAAAAATTCAATTTTAAATAATTATAGATTTTAACTATTGATAGCGCCCTTAGCGGTGGTCGGATGCAACTTTCTGGCACCACACCACCGACCCATAATCAGCTGGCCTGAAGCGAGATATGCGAGATATAGGTGGTTTTCTGCTCAGGCTTGATTTCGACTGCTGCGCGAGGTTTTATTTCTCCGCCGCTCTCGACAGCTTGGCGCTAGTTCTGCGTCTATGTCTCTATGTCCTCTTGTTTTACCGCGCGAACCATGGCTGGTACAGCTGATTCGAATGGAGTGGTTGAAATCTCGGTGACACAGCTGCATAATTTCTGAGACGTTCTGATCGAGACTATGACATCAAGGACAATACACCACAACGCGAATATTTAGACATCCGACTCTTGGCAAAGTATTTGCGGGAGCCTGGTGAGCTGAGCATATGTTCCTCTTTTCTGAATCTGAAAGCAATTCACACTTTCATCTTTCATTGCGTTTTGTGTGTGTGTGCGTACGATTTGTGCGACTTTGCGCATTAGTAATTCACGCTCACATAGAGGTCAGTGTTCACGCTATATCTCAAAAGGTTTATCGGCATATTGATGCTTTCCATTCTGAAGCCATGAGAGTGCACTGATTTATGCTCTAATTTGTTCGTGCTATACCCGCTTTTTAAATCATTGTTGCACGCATAGGATACTGAGATGCAGAGATTTTTACGAGATATCCGGTAAAATGTGCCGTTTGCGGTTCATCACCAAACCAGCCGGATGGATCTCGGAAAAATTTCTGAAAGACAGTTTTTGTTTCACGCTCAAGCGTGCGCGATGTCGGCGCGGTGAAACTGTTCTCGCTGCTGCCTCTGCTCTGCGATGGTGAACAGATTCACAACTGAAGTCTTCATTGTGCATCGTAAATGCAGTCTGAATGTGTGTTAATGGTGCGATATCATCCATGATCGCCCTAAAATATTTAATAGTTTAGTCCCGTGAGTCGGCGTTTGCACTGAGGTATGAAATTAGGCATAACCTTTTCGTTCGTGTAAAAGGTCGAGTTTAAGTTAAGTTAAGTTAAGATTCAAAACAAGAAATACAATCTACGATCGATACAAGCAATGAGAGGAGTAGTAAACAATTGTAATATATATTACGAACCTCGTGACATGTGCCACCATAGCTCAGTGGTAGAGCACTGGTCTCGTAAACCAGGGGTCGTGAGTTCAAACCTCACTGGTGGCTGAGTGAGCTTGGCTTTTTTTTTTTTTTATTTGTTTTTGTGAGATGAGCGATATTTTGAGTAGCACCAATAAAAAAACACTTACAATTTCTTTTTGACAACTTTGATCGTTTATTAATGTTGTGATAGACGCTGCACATCTTGGTTCAGTTACTATGACTTAATATTACAAGGAAACCTGAAATGAGAGATTCTGTGCACATCATTTGAACTACTCGTCTATGCAACTCGTGAATTCAAGTGCCTAGTACATTTTGTTTTTACCCCTCATGCTCTTTTCAGCCTGCTAAGCCCAAGTAAAAATGATTGTGAATATTACTGCACAAGCATATTCCATTAGGAACATATCGATCCCTGGGCTCTTTGGAGACACCACCTGTGATGTCTGGAAGCAGCCCCAGCATGTGCTTTTCCAGCTGGCTAACACATGTTTCTGCATCTCTTACCTGGCACCAAATGGAAGATATGGCAACTTGTTCCTGCATTCATTGCTAATTCTTGGTAAGTTGCCTTCTGGCAAGTGCTTTTTAGCCACATTGGACACACATGCACAGCCCCATTTTCACACACTTTGACATCATTTAGGTTTCCAATAAACCTGGTATACTGGGCAAACCCGTTAACAGATTGTCCCTTTGAAAAAACCGCACAAACCAGTCTTTTTGACATATCGCATTATGACTTTCTACACAGGTGCTGCATTTTGTGTATCAAAATTTCAAAAACTGAACATATCTGAGCAAAAATAGAGTAAATAAGAATGCTTTTTTGACACACATGGCGCTTTTCCGCAAATAACACTTTTCGAATTGGGGCAACAACCAACATATGGCGGCAGCAGTCTTCTTGCCGAATGCAGGTAATTTCCGAAGTCAAGAAAGGTGCACACTTTTTCATGCTTGTTGTGTGTGCTTGATTGTGTCATACTTGCTTAAAAACCGCTGAACAAGCTTGAAATCAATGAAATAATATGATTTGTCATGTCTTTTCGGCTATGTGGACGCCCTTTGGGGACTTAAAAGGAACCATCTGCTGATTGTTGTGCCAATCAGAAATGCATTGTTTGCAGACAGACGCCATACGAAAGGGGGAAACAAATTGTGTTTGCTTTTTACTTGGGTAAGGCTTTTTTTTTTTTTTTTTTTTTTATACGTAAGTTGCACCATCTACGAGCAGCTTTGTAGTAACTTGTATGCTGACACATTAAGAAACTTATTATGCTGTCCATTTTAAGGGCCAGAGTATCATCAAGCTGATCTTGTTTGAAGGGGTTTTATTTGTTTGTTTCAACTTCACATGTTTTCTGAACACATTGTGCCCTACCGGATCTTAAGAACCTTCTTTGTTAAATGTGCATATAGTGCTGGAGTAATAAGCCAAGCATATATCATTAATAAAAGTTGTATGTCTGGATGATTTGTGTCACTACTTGTAAGTAATACAAAAAGTGAGACGTGTAATTGCAACAATCGGAGGTAGGCCCTTGCATAAGAGCTGCCACTTAAAAGATGTGTTTGTCTTTATACCCCGAGGTTAAAATTGACATCCTCTCCCTTTATGTAATTAACAGCAGTCAAGTGTGCTGTGGAGATTCTTGGCAACAAAATGAACAGTATTTGCCTTTTATAATGCCTCACTTCTGCTTCATAAGATATCCCGGCCGAGGTGCCCGCAATCTGACGGAGGCTTATTGCGGAGAAGACGCCGCGTAACCGAGCTTTCGATTGCACGTCAAAAGATCCCCAGGTGGTCGAAATTAATCCTCAGTCCTCCGGTGGGGCGTGCCAGATGCCCGTCGTTGGTTTGGCACGTAAAACCCCCAAATTTGACTTGCTTCATAAGATGTTTCCTGTTAAAAGAGATAAAAGGATAAGAAGGCAGGTGAGTTGACTGAAATTACACGTTTAAAATTTACAGTACAGTACAGTACAGTTCTTCGTCTTGGGTCTTTAATTGATAATAAAGAGGCAGCGAAATAAATAATTTTTGTTTTCATTGGTTGTCACCCCATGCAGCATTAACAAGGGGTTTCATATGCGAGACAGAAATAGTTCTTTTTTTTTTAAAGGGATTATAAAATTGGATTTGTGTTTGACCATGGCCTTCTTCCTTCTTAGGATTTTTGCTGAATTCTACCTGGGCATGGAATGTGATCTGTGCACCAGACATGTTTTCATGGAGCTTCAGTTTCATGATCCTTAACATGGGACAAACGCTCCTACTACTGTACACCATGAGGCAGGTGAAGTTTCCTCGAGAGCTGGAAGACATTTATGTGCTCATGTTCCAGCCACTACAGGTGACCACATTTTTTGTGGCAGTATTACTTCTACTGGTTGCATGACTGTGATTGTTGAACTAGATCTTGTCATTGCAGGTGCCTCGTCTACTTTTCAAAAAGCTGGTCAGTTTGGAGTATGCCCAGATTATGAACCTTCATGCCGGAGAGGCTTACGCCATGCAGAACCTGACCAAGACTGATAGACTCGGGTTACTTATAGCCGGAAAGTATGTGTGCCTTAATTTGTATTTTAAAATCAAAACAAAAAAATTTTTTTTTTTTTTGAGAGTGAAAATTATGTGAGGGCATAACAAAAACTAATGTCCTCATTTGCACAATATTTTTTCTTTTTGTCTTTTCATTGACTTTAATTCTAGATTTTAAGGGGCTCCCTGATTGAAAGGTTCCTTTCTGGAACATTTCTTAAAAACCAAAAAACTGGGCATCCTGTTCTGTGATCTCTTGTGAAGATGTAGCTGACCCTGGTATCATTGATAGACTTCTTAAATTTCAAAGCTTTTTAACTCAACGGTCGCAGAAATTAAGATGTGTTTTGTTTTGGAGCAACAGTAGGTAATGGCAGATCAAGCAATGTGTAGAGTGCAACATGCATGAGTAGGTAATGGGCTGCTGCCTCGTACTATACCAAGTTGTTTTTTTCTCCTTTTTATTTAAGTGTATGTAACTGTATATAACACATTTGATCTGTTATGTCAGCTCATCTGTTTTTATGAGCCATCATTAATATATTTGTTGTCATGAATAAGAGTTCCTTTCAATACAGAAAAAGGACTGCAAGGAAAAGAGGTAACATTATCATAGTGGTGAACGATAAGCATTTCATCCTAGGCTGTAGCGTTTTTTATTCAGATATGGAATTGAAAGATGTTACAAATTTGAAGATTGAAATCTTCTTCCCAGGAGCACATAACTTTTTCAATGTAGCCCCGAGCGGTAGCAATGCACTTCCGTTACCAGTGCACTGCTCTCCACATGCCGTCGTAGATGATTGAGGGCGGCTTTTGACGACACCAACAGTGCACTTCATTGGTAACCTCGTCTTTGGACGCAAACCGTGTACCCTTCAAGTGTTCCTTTATCTTAGAAAACAGTCAAAAGTCTGATGGCCTGAGGTCCAGGCTGTAAGGTGAATGAGGTAAGGCACCTTGGAACTGCAGCTCTTCCAGTTGGTCTCATCGAGAACCACCCTCACTCGTCTACGACGGCATGAGAGAGTAGTGGACCGGTAGTGGAAGTGCATCGCCGCCGGTGGGGACTATATCGAAAAGTTCATGCTCCTGGGAAAGAGGAGATTCCAAACTTTCATTTGAATGTTACATCTTTCAATTCCATCTCTGAATAAAGAAAAACGTTACAGCCTAGGAGGCAAAGCTTATCGATCATCCCTCGTGCATTGTTCTTTGTTGTTGCCAAATAATTTCTTCACTGAGTGTTGATTGTCCTTTTCTTTATTTTTCAGAGTGAGTGTTCTTACAGACCACCTATTTCTGCATTACATTTTTCCCCGGCAATTTCTGGACTCCCCTGAATTTGAGTCGACGAGGTCTGGGGTAGACGACAAATTCAAAGTAAGATGTGAATATGTTTTAATGTTACTTTTCTGTTGCTTGCAAAACTTTTGTTATAATCCTGCATTTCCTTCACATTATCTTATGCCTTCCAGGTCTCAATACTTGCTGTCACACCCTGTCGTTACTTATTCTGGCAGCGATCCAACCTGGAGTACTTGCTCATCAAGGAACCACAGCTTGCTACCGTCCTGTCTTTACTCATTGCAAGGGACATTACTTCCAAGCTCTATTCTATGAACGAAAAGGTATGTACATGTGTTATCATATGGTCACTGCCATTTCAAGCTTGTGCAGCAGGGCTGGGCAGCAAAACTCCCAAGTTGCACCTTCAGTACCTATACCCGATACAGTAAACTGTCAATTGAGCGAACTTCAAGGGACTTAACTGAGAGTTCACTAGCTAAATATATTTACTAGTACCATATTTATTCGAACATAAGGTGAGGTTTTTTTCCAAGATCCGTAGTCTTAAAGTCATACCCCGCCTTATATTCGAAGCTCAGTATAGCAATATGACAATTTTTTTTTCTTTTTCTTGGGTCCTTCAACTGCCCCCTCGCCTTATAATTGTGACCGCCTTATATTCGAATAAATACGGTATATGGAACAACATAGGGCACAACATACATTGAGTCAAAAGTGTGAAATGCAATTAATGGAGTCATGTACATTGATATATACAAAGTGCATAACACTTATGTTGCTGCTAATCTCGTTTTGAAAAAAAAAATCTAATTTTCATTTGCACCGGTGCTCTTAAAGCGCATGAAGTAACAAAGCTGTTCAGAGTGTCTGTTTTTTTGCACTTCCTTTGGCACAGCTTGTTGCTGTGACGAAGCCATACCGTAACGGCACTGTCCACTGGCTTGAAATATCCCGTGCAGAGTCGTTTGCTGTTGGGATTGAACGCAGTTTCTCCTTCAAGCTTCGACTTTTGCTTCACTATCATTGACAACGTCGACGGTGGAATCCCATAGTCCTTCACAACGTCCACTTGCCTTTGACCGTTGTCTAGACGCTGAAGGATTTTGAGCTTGTCTGATAGAGACGACTGCTTCTGTTTCGTCGTGCTCATTACGAAAGTGGGCGCACAAACTGCCGTCCTGCCGTTGTTTACCCGAAACTAAGATGGCCGAACGGAACCGATCACAGCAGACACACAATGTGGTTCGTTTTCACCTACCGCACCGCCGCTTTGCCTCGGTAGCGCTGTAAACGTCAACAATGATACGCCGCTGCTGCAGTGGTGGCGGCGGAAGGGCGGCGGGCATCGGCTACGCCAGCACTGCAGGGCACAAAACTTCGTTGAACTGATTGCAAAAATAATCCTGGGTCCACCGATCAAGTTTGTTGAACTGAAATATCTGCTATTCCGAAATTCGTTAATTTGCTTAACTGAAACGTTTTTGCACAGAATGCATGGGAAAACCACCGGGGATTTTTTTAATGTTCGTTATTCTGAAATATTTGTTAAACCGACATTCGCTCAAGTGAGAGTTTACTGTACTATTCCTGCACAAATAGAAGATTTTGAGTTCAAAGTGAATTCAAAGCAAATCGTGGTCTTGACCGAATATTCTCGAATCGAATATTGAAAAATTTCTCTGAGCCTTTCACTACTGCATTGTGCTTAAACGAAAACCTAGGTAAAGCTGTAAAATTTGTTGCCAAGCTTTTGCTTATTCATTTCTGAACTGAGTTAGTTTTAATCTAATTATATTTACTGACCTTGGCCTCCAAAAGTCCAATGCCTGCGTTGGAATGGCAAGTAAACGACACATTTCACATAAAATTGAATCTATAGAGATGCCCAGCTATACCTAATAAAGGGGCTTTATAAATATTTTTGCTATATGCAGATATTTTTTCTTCAATCACGAGTGGTTAACACAGGTTGTCAGGGCATCTTTGCATAATCAGAGAAATAAAAACAGCAGAAAAACAAACACGGAGAAGTGGTAGGGACTAGTAGAAGACAAGCAGAAGAGTAGAAGACACATACACATTTCTGTGACTGTGACCATGACTGTAACTGCTACAAAAAAATGCCCTCTATAGTTTTCTCTCTTTCTTGTTTCGTGTCAATCTGATTTGTTCTGAAAGAAAATGACAGTCGTTAGCACTGTGTTTTTCTGTGCCTTCTACTTGTCCCTGTGTTCATTATTGCACTGTTTTTATTCTTTGACCATGCATTGACTCGCACATATTCACACCTTACTACATCTCTGCATATGCTCATGCATGCCAGTTTAATTTTGAAAATTTTACTGCAATATAGATATTAACAGTCACAAAGTTTCTGTTTCTTCTTCAATGCACCAGGCATGCACATGTACCATCCCGCTTCGGAAGTGAGCTTTCCTCTAAAGCACGTGGCTGCAATATTTCTACTTTTCAAATTGTTAATCACGGCGGGTTAGCCCCGTTGAGTGCACTTCTTACCAAGCACCGATGCACTGTGGAGAAGGCACACCCACGGAAGCGAGCTCCACGGGTGTTGCTTCCCCGCAGTGCACCGGTGCTCAGCAAGAAGCGCATCCAGCGTGGCTTCTTAACAAGCATAGCTCCTAATACCCACTTCTGCGCAGCATCTCGTAATACCCGCTTCTACAAGACGGCATCGCACAAGTTGGTTCCTAAAGCGTTGTTCACACACTTGCAACCGAATACGACCGAGAGAGAGACAACCGGTGTTTAAGCCTCTTGCGACGGCGGAGGACCGTATACAGTGCTGCGGAGCAGGCTGTACGCCCTCACAAGAGACTTAAAAACCGGTCTTGTCTCTCTCGGTTAACCTTGGTTGCAAGTGTCTGAACAGCGCTTAACTTTCAGATCAAGCTCACCTCGAATGTCATGGGCCGTCATAAAGCGCTGGTCGACTGCAGCTGCGACAGTCAAACGATCCTCCTCATCAATAAAGGACCTTTGTCGGACGTCGTGAGGGGCGTCATGAATGCGGCAGTTGTCGTCCCGAAACGCCATGAAAATTTGGGCCACTACAGTTCGGGTCCTTCCTGTCGTTTGGGCGACTTCTCGTTGGGGCATCCGCAGTATAGGTCCACCATTCGCCAGCGTTCGTGAATTGGCACTCACGAAGGCATCTTCACGAATGGCTACTGATGGCAGTGAGCTGACAATTTATTGAAAAATAAATGTTAAGTGAAATGGCACTGTGTTCTTTATTAAAAGAAAAAAAAAGAAAACTTGCCTTTTTGATGTTCTTTTAAACTTTGAGACAGGATAAAAGTATGCACAGGGCACAGATTGCGATAAGACCACGCAGTGATTAAATAGCAAAACAAAAGGCTATCACTCTGCAGAGAATACCAATCGTGGGTTAGTGTACTATGGGGGATTAGCTGATGAGCACTTGTATCAGCTTTGCGCATGTGCAACTCTCAACACCAGGGCGAGCATCTTTTATTATACTTTGTTTCAGCTTCGGTCCAGACGCAGCCGATGCTACAAGCGCGAGCATGTGTCCCAGAACAGTGCTTGCACTGCACGAGCGCGCGTGCTTGGCAGGAATGCTGAAAGCCCGGAGCTCGCGCTTGTAGCTTTGGCTGCGTCTGGACCGAAGCTGAAACGAAGTATAGTAGGTTGCACAGCAAGTCTGGAGGCCACGCGTCCCGCTAGCCCATTTCGTTTCGTCGAGCACTATACACTAGGTATATGTGTTTTTTTCATTTTAATTAACCCCTGAACCGTTTTTTTTTTCTTCCTACTTTTGATCCTAAACTTTTTTTTTTTTATTGCAAGCGTGGCCCGGCTTGCGTGTGTCTCCACAATCGGTCGCCGTCCTTAAAAACGTGTACAATAAAAAACATTTTTTTTATTGTACAGGCTTAGTGTACAATAAAACGTTCAAAGCTTAGCGTGCGGCACTGCTCTCTGAACAGCATCGAACACTAAGCTGTGAACGAGTTTGGGTTGTCCAAAACAGCCAAGGGGCAAGGTAGGTTGCGCGGAAGAACTATACTCGTCTTAAACGGTTTGGGGACGGGCTAGGCTTTTGAACGAGCTAGGCTCGTCAAAAACGGTTGTGGGGTTAAAAAAGTTAATGAACTCGCTGAAGAGCCCACCCGCACACCTTGAGGTAATTCTAGTATCTGTTCTACTTATCCTTTGATTTTGGAGTGATTGATTGGGTCTGTCGCATTGCAGATTGTGACGGAGAAAGGCTCTCATTTGGACATCCGCCTTCCAAGCGTTACTGGTTCAATGACCTACCAGGGACAGGTTCCGCCTCCAAATCGGAACAACTCAATCACATACTCGCCAATGACTGCCTACAAGTCATACAAATATGAGACTGGTAAGGCTGCATTCTGTAATATTGCTGCCCTGATTGCTTTGTGCTGCCTGACTAGCTGACGAATAAGTCCTTGCAAAATAAAAACCTGGCGTCCACAGCCATTAAGTAAGAGTCAACTTCACCATAGCATCGATAGCTTTGCTATTTGAGACGAGAACAGGAACATTAGGAACCAGAACACATGGTGAAAAAAAGTTCTGCCGAGCCTGACATGGTGAAGACAGCATCCACTACCGTTTTAGAGCGCGGCTCTTGGGCACGTGTTTCGGAGTTTGCCGGCATCGCCGTCGGCGTAACCAGGCTGAATTTTTCGGCTAAATTTAGTGGGGAAACTGGGAGGAGGGAGGGTATGGGGGAGGATGAGGGGAGGGTATGGAGGAGGAAGATGGGAGGGTATGCAGGAGGAGGAGGGGAGGGTATGGTGGAGGAGTAGGGGAAGGTATGGAGGAAAAAGAGGGGAATCTACAGAGGAGGAGGAGGAAAAGTAGGGGAGAGGAGGAGGAGGGAAGATGGAGGAGTGGAGAGGGGGAGGAGGGGGGAAAGGAGGACAAGGAGCAGGGGAGGGGGATGTGAGGAGGCATAGATGGTACGGAGGAGGAGCGGAGAGAAGGAGGATGAGAGGAGGAGGAGGAGGAGATGGAACGGAGGAGGAGGAGACGCATATTGTCCCCTCCATACCTTCCCCTCCTCCTCCTCCTCAAGAGCTGCGCTCCAATTTTGTGTTACGGAGATTTGTAAATGTCTTTAATTATTTTATCTGTTCACCCCTTTTTTTGTACTTGCTTAAGTTAAAATTCAGTAACCTGTATGTCTTCTTCTCTACATGAACTGACTTTCAAGTGCTTCCTCCATACCAGGGGTGGCCAAGCTGCGGCTCGCTAGCCGCATGCGGCTTTTTGCGTGTTAAAATGCGGCTCCCGGCTCCTTCCCCAACCCCTCCTCCCTCCCTCCCAGTCACACGAGCACTTCCCCCAAAAAAAGAAATGGAACACATTTTAAATCAAAAGACAGGTTGCGGTTTGGCAGTCTTGTTCTATACTGCTATTTTACGTACAGTTGGGGTACTTCTGACTCGACAAATTGAAAGTAGTTTGAGTTTCGGTTATTGCGCTGAACAAACATTTGCCCCCGCCCCCAGCGGTTCTTTGAAGTTTCGTGGTTTCGTTTGCGGCTCTTAGGCCGTGTCAACCTGGCCACCCCTGCTCCATACACTCGTATACTTTGAACTTTGGTTGCGTGGAGCCCCAGGGAGATTTGTTACACAGATGCCTGAAAGGGGTCTGTCACGGTAAAACATAGAGTGGTAAAGCACACGAGACTTAAAGGGGTACTCCGGCCATTTTTTGAGCTACCTAAACAAATTGCATTTTCTGACTACCCGGATTTCAGTCGTCATGGTATGCTATTTATTTTCTCGAATTTCAAAATAGCAATTGAGAAAACCGTAAATGAAGATGATGCCGAAACCAGCATTCAAATTTTTGCGCGCTGTGCAGTGGTGGGACGTCACACATGGTACAGACTTTCAGGTCGTGGATGTAGTCTTAAACAGAGTATGTCGAGTGTTTTTTGCGTGCTTTTCAGTGAATCAGTTACCAAACATTTTTTCCCCACCATCAAACGTCTTGTAATCAGTTGGGAACATGGCTTACTGCCCACTTTGTACCATTTCTGTCGTCGCACTTCAATGTTGCCAGTAGGGGCTCCCGGTTTGAGAAACACAATGAAAACGAAATTCGAAAATTCAATAACTTCGCGAATTTTTTTTTCTTTTCACACAAAACTTGGGAAACTCGTAGAACCATGTCTATCGGTGCGTTGAGTCAATTTTGAGGCAAATCGGCAACCATGGAAAAATCGCCGGAGTACCCCTTTAAGCCTGCCCAGTCTGAAGAGACGGTAGACGTAGCTGATGCTCTCGGGCCGGCTGTCCGATGAGGATGGAAGGATGGGGATGAAAAGGTGTACTCCCACACAGAGGAGGCTAGATGCCTGGTGGATAAACTAAGGGACGAGTCAAATAGCATGTCGAGGTGTTTTGTTCCTGAGAGGAAAGTTTTGGGCAGCCATAAAGGAGTTTTTACACTTTAGGGCCTGGTGGTGCAAGCTGCTGCCCATTACAAAGGCTACAGCTAGGCGCTATCATCCATCCATCCACACTTTCCTGGGACTTCCAAGCAAACTGATTTTTGCCCTTGTTGAGCTTATAAGCTTTTCAGCATTGTCCCATTATTTGTTCGGAAATTCAGGATGCCTACTATTGTCCTGCTGAAGCTTATCTATGTTTTGTTTTAGTAAAGTTTCTTCTCATTGTGATTTCATCTTTAGTAACAGTTTGTGTTTATGTCCCAGTTTACAGCAGCCAGGAGACCCTGGTTCGTGAGACAAAGAAGAGGCTGAGGAGGTCCCACAAACGGAAGGAGTCTTCGGACGACTAGACAACCATTATGTGTTTAAAAGCTTATTTAATTATTTATTTATTTATTAATTTATTGCCACAGTGGGCCACACATAGTGCAAGAGGAGTTTAACAGAGAAAATTGTTGCAATTATATTTACAGTAAAAGCACAAATATGAATTTAAGTGTAGTAGTTATAGAAGTCTACACATAATGATCATGTGCTATAGCAAATGTAGTTGAACATCAGAAGGATGTCATTAATAAAACAATGCAGCTGACAATAGAACTGCTCAGAAGAAAAGGTGCATTAATAAATATGTTCGAGAACTATAGAATTAATGTGCTCTGTATAATTTATTAGTTTCCATGACATCATGGTGCCTTTTGATTAATCTGCCCCTTGTGCACTAAAAATCTACTTCGAGCTGCGTTGTTTTATGGAATATATTTTCTTACACATATAAACAGGATGTTGCACTCAGGGGAAAAGTGCAGTGTTTCAGTGGCAGTAAAATTTTCTTACGTGCAGTGCACAGACTGCATTAGAAGCTGCTTATGAACCAGAATGAGGAAGGAAGTTTTAGTAGATTTTTTTCTCTCTGCGCTCTGCTCCGAGCCTGCCCAACTGCCCATTTTGCCATTGAGGATTAAAAAAAAAAAAAATCGCATAACTTATGAATAAAATTATTGTTAGTGCTGAAACTTTGGAATCTAATTCGGAACGCTGGCGCTACATTTGGGCGGAGAATTCGAGCGTCCGGCAATGCATAGTTTATTTTTGCAATAAAAACGAACAAAACATAAAAAAAAAAAAAAAAAAAAAATTTATGACACTGTGCACTTACTATATTTTATTTGAAGTCCCACCCATATGTTGTCAATACCAGTATTTTTGCATGCGTGACTTGTACAACTAGAGCTGTAGGTGAATCAGGTTAAAGGCCGACACACATCCTCCTCTTTTTTCTGCTGGGAACAATCCTCTTTGCGCTCCCCTCTTCTAAGCTGCGAGGGGAACCAAGTTGGTGCAATGTAAAAAGTGGAGAGGATATAGGAAAAGACGAGGAGGGCAAAAGCGTAAGGTGCTCTTGCTATCAATGTTATATGCCATGCTCAGTCACAAGATTGGTGTGGAAAGTGACACGCATGAGCTTGCTTGAGTGAGGGGTCCTTTAAAAAGAAGAGACCATAAGCTCATTTAATTTGCTTTCAGCGGTCTACACAGGCACAGAAAGTTTTTACCGGGTGCATGAGAACTTATTGTTTCAAGTTTTCTTGTTTGCATTTCGTTCACTGCCCCAAAGGTTACTTCACCACCATGTTGTGGTGCGATGCAGGCAAAACAACTTTCCGCTTTCTAACAATGTGTATCCGAGGTAGGGTGTCCGATATCCTCAATTTTTTTGGGCTTGTAATATGTGGCAGCGGCATCACTGGGCTTTAGATTAGTTTCCTAACAAATCAGTCTTTAAGTTGCACCTAGTTCAACCTTATTACTATACATACTTATTGAGTGGTCTAGAGTGGTCCCGGACAGCTACCGCCATCTACACGTGATCTTGCCTAACATTCGATTCCGCCTCTGGCCGTGTTCTTTGAACTGCATTATTTAGAGGAATAAAACTAAATAATATAGGTAATTAAATTTATCAGCTAAATGTCGTCATATAATCTAAGAGTTAAAGAAGTTTTAGAATTTTTAAGTTGTTATTTCCTGTTGCTAACCGGTTTCAGCTGCCAAATCTTTCGGTCGCTCGAGTTGGCAACGCTCGAACGCTCGAAGGCGAATCACGTGGTTTTTAACCGGGTCCTCCGCCATTTTCTCTCAAGTTCGGCGAGAGGTCGGGCACCTGTATCCTGCAGGTGTTCTCCTTGTATTTAGCTGGTTCTGGTCTGCGAAGAATTGGCCACCTAACTTAAGACACGATGAATAACTTTAGTCAGCTTCTCGAAAGCGCCAAGCGCAGCCCTTTCGCCAGGCCGTTCACAGCGCATTGCGACGCGCCTGGCGACGTCTCCAAGCCGGTATGCCCCGTTGCGCCGAGGACCTTCGGTGCTGCGGCCGCGGCGGGTAAGTCGAGATTTTTTTTTTGTAGCAACCAATTTTATTTCGGCTCCAAACTGCAACAAGGAATGTCGGACTCAAGCGTGTACGCCTTCGTTAAGGCCATGATCCGCCTTTAGGAGGAAGAACCTAGTGACCTTGGGAAAAAATGATAGAGGACAGCTGCGAGTGACGGGGAACGTGACTGCTTTCTTCCGGGGTTTCACCGAACTCTGTCAAAGCTCGGCATAGTTCAATGAAAGACGCGCTTAGATTGTTCGAGCTTGACGGTCATGACATTAGTTTTGGCATGGGCCTATGAAGGTGACCGGCGGTGGCCTGTACTCGAAGTGCGTCTACATCGTTCACGGCGGTTCTGAATTAACCTCATTTTCAGTTTTGGGCGGGCGGCGTGGTATTTTGGAGGACGTTGGTAGTCTAATGAGATCGTTGTTTCGATTGCTGTCGCCTCTTGATTTTAGAATGTAAGAAATATGCTTTTAGGCTAGGGGTATAACTGTTAAAAGGCAAAGCAATTGTTACACAACTCAAAACTACTGCGGATGTTAGAACGTCGAAGAAAGGAAAAAAAAACCTGATGCTCCTAAAACAAAATGAACGTCAGTATGGTTGCTTTTTATGCTGCATGCATACGTGTGGCTGTTCCTGACGACCTCTTTCATCGTTTAGAAGTTCGGGCGTGCGTAACCCCTGCGCAAACGCCTCATTTCGGGGGTATACTTGAAACGCAGAACCGGTTGCCTACGGCTCCATGAAGTACTACGCCCTGTGCGGCTTTGGAGGCATCCTCAGCTGCGGCATCACTCACACCGCCGTCGTCCCGTTGGACCTCGTCAAATGCAGAATCCAGGTAATTATGTCTCAACATGCTCCTGCAGTATTGACAGGTGTGATTGGGGCGTACACCCAATAACCAACCGTGTTCAGCTCTGGCACTAAAAATATAAGGGAGGAGATTTAGTTGTTATGCTTCCAGCAGGAGTTTCCTAGCTTTGATAATGCTTGGGCATCTTGTGCGAGAGCACGGCGAAAGCCAACAACACATGCTGAAGGCTGCACATTTGAAGAAAACACCCTGTCATTCTCGCCTTGTTAGTGGCTATGCCTGCTTCTGTTGGGAACATTGTTGTCCCGTCAGTGTCTTTGTTGAAGGTCGCCATATGTCTGGAGCTTATTTGTGGCTTTTTGCAGACCAATCCAGCGAAATACAAGGGCATCTTCCACGGTTTCAACTTGACCGTCAAGGAGGAGGGCATGAGGGGCCTCGGGCGTGGCTGGGCACCCACCGCCATTGGCTACTCGCTGCAGGGCCTGGGCAAGTTTGGCTTCTATGAAGTCTTCAAGATCCTCTACAGCAACATGCTGGGAGAGGTGAGGCTGTTCTTTTGCTGGACACGTGTGCAGCTGCTGTCTCTTTGTTCTCGACTGCCAGCGTTTTAGTTTTTTATTGTCCCATTGCAACTGCTTGCTCAGGGTAATGTACTCTGTTTCAACTATTTTGTGCTGCATTGTCAAGAATAGCGTAGCTTCTGCTGTGCTTCCATGTTGTCAAAGCTACTTACATGTGCAAGTGCAATTTAATTTTATTTACATTGCTCCTACATTGCCTTGTGGGCATTATTGGGGGAGGGGGGGGGGGGACTTTTTTATGCATTCAGACGAGCAGGAAAAGTAAACTTGTCATCAATGCACACTACCTGTTCCGCAAGGTTGTTCCACTATCTGGACGTCTTAACAATAAATTAATTCGCTACAAGTCTGTTTTGTAATTACATACATCAATGTCTCTGGTATTATTTCAACAAAAAGAGCTGTAGGAGGGCTCCGCCAGATATGCTGTTTTATAAATCCCGGCGTTGTTTTAAAATGTATGAAAAAACTTGAGTGTTCATTTTTTTTTATTCTTATTTCAAACTATTCCCATCCCAGCATGGCTTTCAGGGCCGACGAGCTGTTGTAAGGTTCGCGGTTATTTTTTACAATGTAAAATCTTGTGCTGTCTCAGCAGCGTGGGGCTAGCATTGTCGCTTGCCATGTCAGGTTTCATGGCCTGTTCACAGAAGGAGAGGGAAAGGAATAAAGAGCAGGTTTAGTGATCTCAGAGTTAAAATTCTCGCTGAGCTGCCGCTGGCGTTGCCAACCGAAAGAGCCCACCGTGCGGTGTTCCTTCTCTGACGGGGAGTTCTTGCTAGGAACTGTCGTACCTATGGAGGACGTCGCTGTACCTGGCTGCTAGCGCCTCGGCGGAGTTCTTTGCCGACATTGCCCTGTGCCCAATGGAGGCGTGCAAGGTGCGCATCCAGACCATGGCTGGCTGCCCCCCCTACCTGAGCAAGGTGGCTCCCATGATCCTCAAGGACGAGGGGCTGCGCGGGTGAGTTGGCGGTCTACCGTGCCTATTTCTTTCTCCATAGCAGCCACGATAGATAGCTGAGGAACCCCCAACAGTACCCACAGTGAAACAGATTATGCGAGCTTAGAAACTCCGACATTACCGTATTCACTCGGCAGAAAGGGAGCGTGCAATAGACCATATGCGAAATGCACAGCGCCGTCTAGTGGGGTGAAGAAGAACATGCTCAGTCTCACCTGTTGGCTTCGGCATTGGTAAAGGACAGGGCGCAAAAGTGTAGTTCTGAAGAATCCTTCGCTTGTTAACCACTCGTGCTGAGAAAGCACTTTGGAAAACAAGGTGCCCGCGCTCATGTCTTTGCCGGCATTCAAAGCCGAATTTCGAACTGGAGTGTTCGTCTGCCATGTTTGTTGCGGCGAGTAACCGGCGGGCGACAAGCAAATACAGGTGCAAGAAGCGCATAAAATTATACTAAAAGTCATAAGTGTGGGTGAGGATCAATGGTGGTGAGCAGTAGGCCCTGGTTGTTACCGACAATGCTACGAAATTGACTAACAGCAGAGGAATCTCGAAGTAAGAGATGGCAGCGCACAGAGTGTTGCCAGACGCTCAAACAATTTTGCGTATGGTCGATTGGGAACCTTTGATTGCAGTAACCTTTTCTTTTGCTTTCTGAGATTTCTTTAGTGTCATGCCCGAATCACGTGGTGTGATTCTACTGGCAATTTCTCAGTTGCGACGTCGCTCGTGTGGCAAGAAAGTGGAGAGACGGCTGCGATGCTGTCGCTGCAAAATTGCGAGCAAGATCGCATCATGTGAATTAGGCTTTATATGTCAGAACACAAAGTAATTTCAATTAAAACTTAGAAAAATCGGCTGCATCAACAAGCTAAACACGGCGACATCCCCGAGACTTGCGTGGATGAAGGGTAACAACCGAAAGACCGTTCTTTCTGTCCACCTTTGATCTTACTCTTTTAGGGGCGAAGCTCCTTAGGGTCTAGCCTTCTCTGTCCGGCATCCGTGCTCAGATCGACCTTGCTGGTGCTCGTGCTCGTGATCCTGCTCGTGAGCTCACGTGCTCGTGTAGGGAAAAAAAAATTGTTTGCGCAGTCGACAGGATTCGAACCTGTGCGGGGAGACCCCAGTGGATTTCTAGTCCATCGCCTTAACCACTCGGCCACGACTGCGGGACGAAGAGGGCTCCGAGATGTGGTAGTAACTCAAGAGCTGGGGATGTCATGGATGAAACGTTGCATGGAGCCGCTCAAATGTCTCAGGAGAGGGCGCTGCGGTCAAATGCGTATATAATCGCGTTAGACTTTGCATGCATTGGCTCAACATTTATAGACGAGAAGGCGCTGCGGTCAAATGCTCAAATGCGTATATAACCACGTTCCATACCACACATTCTCTTTCTGCCATGGATGATAATGAACGAAAGGCTCGGCATGCTGCGGCTCAGCGTCTACGCAGACAAGCACCACCAGAGCTTCGCCCCAATCAACATCATTTTTGCACCCCAGTTTTGGGCTTAACGTTGCCGTGTTTAGGAGTCACCAGGCCAGCAACATTTTCTTTGTACGCATCGAAGAGGTTCTTGCGTTCGCTTGCTTTGACGACTCACTAAAGCCGTGTTCCACTCGCCCGTGTGCAGGTTCTACAAGGGCATCAGCCCGCTGTGGATGAGGCAGATCCCGTACACCATGATGAAGTTTGCCTGCTTCGAGCGCACTGTGGAGCTGCTCTACAAGCACGTGGTGCCCAAGCCCCGCGACCAGTGCTCCAAGCCCGAGCAGCTGGTGGTCACATTCGTCGCCGGATACATTGGTACGGGCCGTCTTGACCCCGACTATGCTTCAGAATTTCATGTGGGCCGGTGTGACGTGCCATTGCTGCAGGAACCATCCGTTGGTTTCACACTTGCGAATGCGGAGCATTTATTGGGCCAGGTCATGCTGACATGCTCCGGTGATGTCAGCATTTTGTAAAGTTCACCGTGATGCCATCGTGCCATCACTTTGTCAGAGACTGATCAAATCCAAGATGGGGATGCTTTTTTAACTTGGCCCCACCCCATTGTGGATCAGGTTTTCTGCAAGCATCTAGGGCATAGCACACATGGTAGAAACAAGCCCCAACTCCAGCATTTATGACTGCAGGGCCATATGAAAGCATTTAGTCAATGCCAGAATGTTCAGGATATATTATCCAAAGACTTAAGACCAAGTATCCAAAGGTTTAAGACGAAGGCATTGAATGATAATGTGCTTGGGTGATTTCATCTTAAATCGTGCAAGAAAAAATGGGTCCTCAAAAAAATTTTGAAAAAATATATGTTGGTGGAAAATGTGGGACTGGAACAAAACTGTAAATTAGAACTATGGAAATTTTTTTGTTCTTGAGTATTGGGCTTTGAAAGGGCAGAAGGTAGGCCTTGCAATTCTTGTAGCTTCACTACTGACACCTTTTTAAGTCTCGCAACGTTTAGATTGCCTTTTTCACAACAACTTTTTTTTTCTGCTTTATACTTTGTATAGAAGAATTAAATTTCTCAAGAGTGTTTTTTTTTATTATTTATAAAATAAATTTCGAATCTTGCACCTTTGACAATAATGGGCCTACTTTGGACCGAGCTAGCTTTTGATGTACAATTATTTAAGGCACAAGAAGCATATCAAATGAAAGCTTCTGTCAAAGCCTATTTAAAATTATAATATTGTTAATTTAAGTATAGTTCACATAGAAGAAACAACACAGAAGAAAAGCTAAACATACACAATTCAAGGTCATTTCAAAAATTGTATTTTTATTAATTTTTTTTTTTTCCAATTTTTTAATATGAAAGGTTTTTTATGTCTTCTTATAAATGCAGTAAAATTGATTCGAGATTGAATCACCCACTTATTGCACTTCTATAAGTGATAGCATCAAAAGGCATGGTTACGCTTAAGGGGGGACACTACCCAGAAAAAACAATTTCTGCAAAAAAAAGTTGATTTTGAAAGATCCCATATTTACATCCACCAACATCTAAAGAGTATTCCCAGAAAGTTTTGTCAGTTTACACTGCATAGTTAATTTTTTTATAAATTATTTTGGGTCCACCGATGCTAAAGAAAAGGTAGGGGTTGGGGCACTTTGAATGCATATTTCTCCATTCCACTTTTTGGCATAAATTTCACTTTAGGAAAACTATCGTTTTGTTATTACGCAACTTGGATTCATTTTTGAGTTTTTCTGGGGTGAAATTTTAAGGGGAAGATAACTATGAGCTTGTATTTTTTATTTTTGTCATTTCTCATGCTCAAGAACTAAAAGTTTGGACAAAGGATGGAAATCTAAAAAACTGTATTTGTGTTTATGTGGCTTTTTTGTCATGAAAGATAGTATAACATAGAAATATAGCTCCATAGTTATCTGCTCTGAACTGTCCTAATGCAATGTAACATATGAAAACAACAAATTTGTAAGTAATTTCAAAACGATAGTTTTCCTACACAGACGGGCCCACTATCGTCTTTGAACGTTTGCAATTTTTTTTGTACTTCACCCAGGTTAACAAAAATTGGCAGAAATGTTCTCAACATCAACAGAAACAAGCCCTGTAAATATAATTTAAATCAGACAAGTGGTTCAAAAATTTACTTTCTTGGGTAGTGTCTCCCCTTAAAACACTGAAGTCTGCTGGTGTTCATGAATCTCATTCTCACTTAAATTCCTCACCCAAAATCCATCAGCTTCTGTCAGCAACTGGTAGAAGTCTGTTATTGTCCAATACCTGACAAAACTGCAGGTTCGGTGTCATATTTTAATGCAACACTACTTTGAAATCCTGAGCATCTGCCAGTTCCAGAGTAAGCGCCCACTTCTCAATTTTGTAACATTTGGAAAACACACAAGGGACGCATCTCTACATGTCGTCGTCCTAAGAAGTGCTCATCCCCCGGACTGGCATGATCATTTCAAAATATTAAGTGAGCGCTCGAACAAGATTTTACGGTAGTCATTTTTCCGAAATTTTTGAAATGCGCCCCTTCTAGAGGTTACCCCTAGGCTGCCATAGTTTGAGTATATGCTTTGAGGATGCATAGGAAACAAGTGCTGCATTAGTGCACGGTGCGAAGTCAAGTCTATTCGCACGCATCGTGCAGAAAGCGATGCCCAGAATATGGCGGTTGTCAGTGTTGCTTTGTAGACTTTTGAAAAGGGTCTATTTATTTTGAAGTTACTTTTATTTGCAGTAAGTAAGTGTAGTCAGCAGCGTAACATAAGCGTTTCCGTTTCAGCTGGCGTGTTCTGTGCGGTGGTCTCCCATCCCGCCGACACAGTGGTCTCCAAGCTGAACCAGGAGAAGGGCAGCACTGCCATCGAAGCTGCCAAGAAGCTTGGCATGGCCGGTGGGTGGCACTTCGAAGCATTCTTTCATGATTGCGTCGCTGTTGGGTTTGGAGAACCATGCGGCAAAAGTTATTGTAGTGGGGAAGATTGCACGTATCGGTTGGCTGTGGGTCATGCAGCTATGGTCGAACCTTATTATTGTAGAGTGGCATAGAGTAAAATACCGTATACACACAGTTTTTTTTTCTCTTTTTTAGTTTTAGTGAAGGTTGGGTATGGCAGTTGTACACAAAGAAAAAAAAAAAATTTTTGTTCTGAAAAATATATTTTTGGATCAAAAGAAGTTTTAACTTGCTTCCTTGTGTTAAAAGAAAAAAAAAGAAAAGGAGTGTTTATTCTTGTTACGAAGAAATCGGCTGTTAATGTCCGTACTGCAATCACTAGTCCATACAATCCTCTTCGGAAGTAGGCACCACATCGTCAGAAGACGTCTCCACGTTGTCGTCCCTATCCTGATCCCTGATGATGTCATCCTCTATACCATCCAACTTGTTACAGATGCCTCTGACCTTGAAGCTCTTCCCTATGATCCTGAAGGATACCGACCCGCACGTTTTAAGAATACAATCTTGCACATGGAGGGCCGCCCTCTTCAGCTGACCAGTCAGCGTTTTCTGGTGGGCGGTTGTAGCCATCCACTCAGAGTGTGCGCGGCGAAGTGCACACTTGAAGGGCCGATTGACTGAAGCTTCTAGTGGCATGCCTGTCATAGCCCCAGGTATAACGGTTAAGTCCGTGTCAGAGTCGCCAAGTCATTCTCACATATTCTCGGTCAGATGTCCTTGAAAGCTACCAAGGACAAGGAGGCACAGCGTGCTGAGGTCTGCACCTGGCCGCTTTTCTCAAACACACGTCGACCAATCTTTACCCAGCACGTCCGCCATCTATCTTTTTTCTTGTGCTCCGACAATTATGCCGCCAAGAAATTCCTTCGTGGGTACTCGTTTCCCTTTAAAGACAACGTAAGGTGGTAGTTTTCGCCCATCTGTTGCGATACGAGGCGTCGTTGTCTTTCGGTGTCCGTTGTGTGAACTTGAACGCTCTTCTTCACCTTTGCCTCCACTATGACGTTGTGCTGGGTGCACCAAACTAAATCGGAGTTTGATCTGCATGGCCTGCCTGTGAGAGTATGTAACCCGTCCTCTCTGCGCATCTTGATGATGATGATTTGAAATGCCAGCAGGTTCTGTTTGTACTCCGCAGGTAGACGTTGACGCATTGTTTTCCGACAGCAGAGCGACGGGCCTTTTCGCGTTGTGAACTGCCGTATTTACCCATTGCTGATTTCAAACACTTGCCCTGGAAGCTTCTTACTTGGCACAATCTCCAGCACCCTCAAGCGCAGCATCTCTGTCGAAACTGCGTAACCATTGCTGCGAGTGTCCGTCATGTACTGCAAAGGCAACTCTTCTACCTCGGGAAACGTGCTCTGCTTTCTTTGGAGAGCCTGCATTGTTCACTTCGTCTTCCTTAGAGCGTCTTTTCTTGGAGGCACCAACAACATACATATTTTTCTTCAAGTTCGATCTTCCGTCCGGCGGCTCTTTTGCCATTTTGTTTAGCAAAAAAAACAAGCTTCAGCTTAAAATGGGCTCTGTAGCTCACATGCTCACCCATGGAGCTAGTCGCTGGCAGGAGATGCGTAGTTGCTGGCAGGAAGGTTAAAGGGATACTACAACGAAATTTCGGCGCTCATTTTTTGGTCTATATGTGTTCAAAAGAGCAGTATCACATGGAACATACCAATATCTTGTTAAAAAAAGTCTCGAAAAGGAATTTTAAACGATTAGCAAAGAGCACCTGGTGGATGTCGCTAACGCCTCGTTTGTAATGCTCGTCTAGGAACCTTCACAGCTAGTGACGGAGGTTGTCTCGTCTCCGGCCACGACGAGAGAAGGGTGGAAGGGGGAACTCCCCTCTTCCCGAGAATCCCTTTTGTGTGTCGCAGAAGTCGCTATTGTCCCCCTAGAAGATTATAGAAGATTAACCCGTCACTCAAAATTCGTACAAAAGCAGCCGCTTCGGTGGCTGGAACGACTAGGCCATCCTCTCGACGTCAACCTCGCCGTAGCTTTGCTCGTCTTGAGACGACCTACGTCACGATTGCGTTGGATGTCACGTGCTCTAAGCTGGGCCTTCTCCGATCGCTTTCCAGAGTGGGCCGTTTATAACGAAAAATACAGCCACCAGGATCAAAATACAAACGTGCGATTGTCATTTACGGATATTGTGGATCATATTCAACCTATTTTTGAACACGACGGGAATATTTCAAATTTCGTTGAAGTGTCCCTTTAGCTGTTCGTACGCTTCGTGATTATGTTTGCTGCGAGCCCAAGATGGCGCATAAATGTATTGACAAACAGCGCAAAAATTTGTGCGCCATCTGGTGCAAGCTGCCTATAGAATTTTCTGGAGTCTCATGTCGTAGTGCCACAAAGCAGATGGCACTTTCAACATTTTTCAAATCACTGATATGCGGCCTATACGCGTGTAATTTAGAAATATATTTTAAGGCGAAAGCCTTGCTTGTCTCATTGAACGGCAAATCGGAGTAAATCGCCGTAATAATGTGATTGAGTGGCATGCGCTGCTCAATCGTGGGCTCAAGGGCGCCCCTCGTCCTTGCGGTCGTCCTAGAAGTCGTCCTGACCTCTAGGACGACCTCACTTATTACAGTACGTGTAAAACAAGCGGCGGCGGCATTGTTGTGCCCGAAAGATGGTCATAAAATGTCATCATGCGTCATCAGCGTGATGTCATCAAGCTTATGTCATCAGCATGATGTCACCGCCGGAGCGCCGTGTGCAAAAGGTGCGCTTCGTGTGATGGGCTGTCAGGCGACCGCGTCTACATCTACGGCCTCGATGTCAACAGCAGCAACTACAACTACGGCAGCTTCCGCAGGCAAACGCCGCCCATGCAAGTATGCCACAGCCTACTTAGGCGTCCTCCTTTAGGCGTCGTTCTTGTCGTCCTCTAGGCATCGTTCTGAATGTCATCCTTAAGGTCATCCTAAATGTCACCCTAGAGGTCGTTCTTGACGTCGTCCTAGAGTTCATCCTAATGGGTGTTCTTGACGTCGTCCTAGAAGTCGTTCTCTAGGCATCGTTCTCAACGTCGTCCTTGACTGGGTTTCGCCTTCCTACTTGTAAGCAGTCTTAAAGGGATGGTGAAGCGAAATTTTGATTTTGGAAACAATGCAGGAGCTGTAGGCGGGACGCTACAATCCCTACAATGCTACTCGTAAAGCAATATCTCGAATGGACAGTCGTATTTTTGGAAAAAGAGGTAGAGACTGAACGAGGCCGACGAGGCACGCGACGTTAACATATGCAGTTTCCTCCTCTCTTCGCTTTGCCCCCTCAAGGCGGCGAGGCGAAGAAGATGCGAGGCCGTTCCCTCTCCTCGAATTTTCTCAGAAAAACAAGACGTCAACCTATGTGTCAAATGTGCTTCCTTTTTTTAAAAAATATGGTCATCCGTTTGAGGTAATGTAGTATAAGTCAGGGTGTCTACCGACTGGGAAAACCGGGAATTGTCAGGGAATTTTAAGACACCTGGAAAAGTCAGGGAATTGTCAGGGAAATTTCCAAAAAGATTGCCGAGTCAGGGAATTTATTCCATGCTTGCCCGCTTACGCTAGAACAGGCAGGCACGGGCAGGCATAGCCACGAGCGCAGTCAAGTGCGGCGTCGCGACCCCCTAGGCGCGATGCGACCCGCCCAATTTTTTACACGCTGCGCTTCACACGAGAGCATGTGCGAATCTGGCGGCTCGTCATTCTTTTAGTACACTCTAAAGCCATTAAATAAGCTACACTTTAGAGTAGCAACGCTAAAGTATGGCGGCTAAAGAGTTACTCACAGTCACTAGTGAAGCAGAGTAGCAGCGGCCATTTCGTTTAATTCGCGAGTCTAGTTAGGTGGTGTTGCTCTAGTATGAGGCGAAACAGTTACTCTAGCGGATACTAGGTGGCGTGAGTCACCACTCACTCGAAAGAGGACAGTCGTCGTCTATTCATCTACCCTCTGAGAGGTGCGTGCCTAGCGATCCATTCGTTTGTCAGATATGGTGTTTTCGCGCTTCCCCGTAAACGCAACCTGGACGCCTGCACTCTTCGAGCTCTGCCACGTGTGTTTGTGGCTTTGGGTAGGGCTTTCCATTGTGTTATTTTCTGTTAGTGGAGATATGTGAAAGTGACTATGTCGCTGTCGAGAATGTGCTCCTTCAACCTCAACGGGACAAACCCGGACATATCCACGAATGCAAGTTGGATTCGGCCCATTCCAAATGATCCAATTAGTGCTCACTGCACAATGTGCTGCAAGAAGTTCTCCCTGAGCAACATGGGGAATAGGGCGATTACTACTCATGTTGAGGGTAAGAAACATCAAACTGCTATGAAATATCTGCAAAGCGTTTCCCAGAGCCCAATCATATTTTTCAAAACTGCGACAAATGTGGACTTGCCTTCCAGCAGCGGGTGTTTTTTGTCCGGAGGTAGCAATGGTGCTTGTAGGGCTCCGGCAATGTGTCTAACCACAGCCACGGAAGCTCTTAGCCCCTCTGTGAAGACGTGGGTGGTGGCTTTTTATTGAAGAAGGAAGTCACAAAGGCTGGGGATCATGTTGTGCTTGAACACTATAACTACTCGTGGGTCTTTCCATTCAGCGGCAGCGTCTGTTTCGCCGTTTCTGTTGATGTTCCCCATGTGTGAGACCGCCAGAAAAATACAGCTTGGAAAAGACAAAGTGCAATATACCATATGTCATGGTATCGCCCCATACTTTCAAGAGAAGTTGCTAGCAAGCCTCTCTAGCTTCCTATATCTGGTGGTTGCTTTTGATGAGTCACTGAACAAAGTAACTCAGAGAACAAATGGATGTACTGTTCAGGTACTGGTACCAAACTCACTGAAACAGTAAACCTGGGTCAATGATGTATTCTAAACATCTTCCAAAGTTTGCTTTATCTAACTTAAATAAAATATTTTACTTTGTGAATAGTGTCTATCATATATTGTGTTTTGGTGTTGGTAGTTGTGGGCCAGGGAATTTAATTAAAATAGTCAGGGAAAACCTGGAAAAGTGAGGGAATTTTAAAAAAACAATTTGGTAGACACCCTGATAAGTGATGTTTTGGTGTTTGTAGCATCCCATTGCACGCTTTTGCCACCGTGTTTTGTGGAATCCAGACTTCGGTTCAGCATGGCTTTAAGTGTACTTGTGTAACTTTTTTAATGCAAAAGCATTAACTGTCCCATGGAGCGAGCCAACATCATCAGCTTTGAAGCCGCGCCAGACGGCACCTTAAATCCTTTGTCCAAGTGAAGCCAGCTCCCAGCTATGAAACTATGCGAAAAGCCTAGTCAAACGACACCTAGTTTCCCCGATCCCAAAGGAGTGGAGTAAGGCTGATTGATTTCGGCTTTGGTCCTATTGGCTGGCACACGTCGACGAGGCTCCCAATGGCCGCTGCACGTCGGTTTCGACGACCGGCACCCTATGGCACTGCGTGTCCGCTAGGCAGCGGCTCCACTGCTCCATGCCCAAGGTCAGCGCGCCGAGGGCAGCGCGCGCGCTCGACCGTCACGCAAGTACTTCGCAGACGAAGGAATGGAGCGGAGTCCCTTCCTTCGTCTGCTAAAAAAAAAAGCAGAACACGCCTTTTTTTTTTTTTTTTTTTTTTTTCAGCCTTTTTGGTTAGTAGTTGTAGGTTCCGCTAGATATGAGCGCTGCCATTACACGCACGTTTACGGTAGTTATGTCCAATGTCTGTTAAACCAGACGCAGGGGTATAGAAATATGCCATTGCGTCCCTCAAGCCTTATTATGAATGTGCAGATCTTGTCTATCATTCTGTGCTTCATTTAAAACAGTAATAGGAACGTAAAGAGGTCACTGTACCACTGGAGACACAATGTTTCCTTTGTGGAACAGGTCCACAATCCCATTTGGCCGCAGTTAGCTTCTCTAAGTTTATGACAAACCTTTCGCCATACAAATGGCAAATAGTCTCAAGTCTGTCCTTGAGAAGAAAGGCCATACTGTTTGCTTTTGCTTAGAGAATGACATTAGGAAATTGCAAGTGCTCTGTGCTTACATCTTGAAACTGGAACTAATTTACATCCATGACTGCATAACGGCAAGGTACATCGCGCTTCCTGTCCATTATTGTGGCATTGTCCATGTAATCCTCTTCAGTAGACAGTGCTAAGTAGAAGCTTGAAGTCTGCAACAACATACTTCTTACTGCCGCTGTGCATCGTGCCAAGCTTTTTTAGGGGCAAAGCTCCTTAGGGGCTAGCCATGTCTGTATGTCCGTCCGATGTAAGGTGCTCGTGTTCACAAGCACGTGCTCCCGTGCTCGTGTAGGGAAAAAAACAACCGCATCTCCACGTGGTGAATGATGTTGATTGGGGCGAAGCTCTGGTGGTGCTTGTCTGCGTAGACGGTGAGCCGCAGCATGCCGAGCCTATCGTTCGTTTTTATCCATGTCAGAAAGAGAATGTGTGGTATGGAATGTGGTTACATAAACATTTGAGCATTTAACCGCAGCGTGGCATGGATGAAAACGAACGAAAGGCTCGGCATGCTGCGGCTCAGCATCTGTGCAGACAAGCACCACCAGAGCTTCGCCCCAATCAACATCATTCACCACGTGGAGATGCGGTTGTTTTTTTCTTTGAACAGGCAGGCTTGTGCCGCTTCTCTTTGTTTTTTTTTTTGTCTTTGGATGACTGGAAATAGGGAAACCGGGAAATTCAAATTGCATCTTAGCTTCCGCAGGTAAAGGGAAAGGGGGAAGTCAAGAAAGGCTATGGTATCTCTTCCAGCTCTGTCGGGTGTTTGTCACTGTCCATGGATGGCGCCACTATTGCATGCTTGTTTATGTGTTCAGTTTGGAGGTGGACACCACCCAAAATACAGTCGAACCTTGTTATAACGAACTAGACTCTGGAGCGGAAATTTGTTTGCTCAATGCGATATTCGTTATAAAAGTACACACAAAAACTGACGTGAACGTTCCCGCAATCGAGCCAGTGTAAGAACGTCCACGGTACTAAGATATAAAAACACGCTATTGTGGACCGCGAGATCCTTACCTGTCACTAAGCACCATTAGAAAAAATAGATCGGAGCATGAGGATATCAAGTTGCAACACGAGAAATGACGTTAGCTGGGTATTCCATTTATTTGAAAACGTGATTTTGGGCTGGTTCCTCTTCACCTGGCGCCATCGCGCTGGAGCCAACTGCTGCTCGCGCTGAAATTATCATGCTCTAACAGACATTCCAGACTGGATGCTTTCGTTTGAAGAAGCTGACCAGACACCGGCAAAGTTCGCACCGTTACGTCCTTAAACTTTGAGAACAGAGCCTCTTCTATGTCCGGGTCGAGGCAAGGCCTAAGACTCTTTCGGTCAGTCTTTACGGTGTTGTTTGCATAGCAGATTTCAATCTTCTTCCTTGCACTCAGGATGGTAGATATCGTGCTTGGTGCAAGCTCGAAGTCCGCACTGATGTCTTTTTTTCTTCCGGCTGCTATCTACCGCCCTCAAAACCTTCACTTTTGTCTCCAGAGAGAACTTTTCGCTTCGTCGCCATTTGCTCCTCCGCTACAAGTGGCGTGGATGGCGGTTGGCTTTAGTCTGCACTGGTTCTTGATGCTTCGCATAGAGACAAGACGCGGCGCAACCGCCGTTATTCACCCAGTTCATAGGTGGCGCTATCTCCCAAAACGCACATTTTGCACATGGGCGATCTAAACTTTCCAAATTTTTTGTTTCGAAAGTACTTTTTGTATTTCTTATACTCTGCTTTTTAATAACCTTCGTAGTATTTTGTGACGCTAGGAAAGCAGGAATTGCTTCGCTGTAACCGATAGCACGTCAGATTTCACGGTTTCGGTTTCATTATGTAACTAGAACACCCATCCAAATAAAGCATGGCCAACCAAACTTCGTGATTAGTTCGCTATATTCGATAATTTGCTATATCAGTGTTCGTTATAAAGAGGTTCAACTGTATTAACTTTTGTGTGTCAGGCTATTGTAATGCTACAAATGTACACAAATGATTGGAACATTGCATTCGTGAATTGCTTTTGTAGGCTTTTCTAATCTTTTGCTGCCAGCTTGTATACTTTCAGGCGCATGCGAACTAGAAATTGCTTCACCATAGCAGATGCTGCGGCAGATCTGGCATTTTCGCTTTTGTTACGATGGGTTAAACCAGGGGTGGCCAAACCGCGGCTCTTTGCTGGTCCAAGTGCGGCTCGCGGATCCCTCGTAAGGGGACCCACCCTCCCCCCCTTCCCGCATTTCCCCAAGAAAAAAAAGAAGGGATTTCAGGCAGAATGAAGTACGGCTCGCGGTTGGGCAGCCTTGTACATCCATACGTACTGTCGTACAGCCTTCTGCACTCATACGTACAGTCAGACTCTGAAAAAATATTTAAACTTGCCCGCCGCCGCCCCCCCCCCCCCCCCCTTCCCCCCCGTGGCTCTTAGAAGTTTCGTAATTCCGTTTGCGGCTCTTAGGCCTGGTAGGCCTGGCCACCCCTGGGTTAAACTCCCATTGAAATGAAGCCTGACAAACGATATGTTGTTTTTACTTTGCTAAATCAATAATCATATCTCTGCATTATAGCGAGGTTCATCTGCGTTTTATTTCTGCCAAAGTGACCTTTCCTATTACTAAGTTACTTGTAATCCTCCTTCTTTTTTATTAGTACATAATTAGAATGCACTAGTCCATAGGTGATATGTTTAGAAGAGTTGCAGAAAGGTATGAGATGTCCACCATGTTTGTTTCTCTCGTCCATTGCACGCAGGTCTGTGGAAGGGCCTGACTCCGCGTATCATCATGATCGGTACGTTGACGGCGCTGCAGTGGTTCATCTACGATGCGGTGAAGGTGTGGCTGCGCCTGCCCCGGCCCCCTCCCCCCGAGATGCCGCAGTCCCTCAAGGACAAGCTGGCCGCTGCCCAGAAGTGAGCCCAGGACATTTTGGGCACCGTAGCTGCAATACCCGCCCACCAATTGCTCCTAGCGTGTTCTGCCCTTGTACAAATACATTGCCGAGGAAGAAAAGGAACCATACACAGTGTGTCCTCTCCTTCTTTTGTGGGTCTGTTTTTGTGCCAAAGACGACACCATAGGTTTCCATGAAAGGTTGCGAAAGCAATGGGCCTGTGAGCGAATGGGACAAGCAAGGAAGGTAACAGATTTAGCCGATCTCTGCCCTTGTTCTTTCTTTCGACTGATGCTTAGCGTGGGCACGACGCCGCGTAGACAAGCTGCCCGCTCTGTCTACCATCTGTGTTTGCCATGCTGAGTTCGCTCCCCAAAGTAATTTCCCCTGCTTGACATCCCAAAAACTGTTCGCATCTAGCATTGCTCTGTCTTATATTCTCAGGCGGATTGATTTGCAGGACTGGCTCGAAGCTCGGATTTAATGGTTTCCCCCCAGTGAAAGTGGCAAACGACAGTAACGTGCCATGTTTTTCGTGTATCTGTGCTGGAATGTGCTTCTAGAAAGTGCTTGTAAATTCGAGAGTCTGGTATCTACTGTGGGACGACAATCGCCAGTGTCGGCGGCGGGTAAAATTTATGCGAGGTATTGTTTCTCCACTTCATCTGATATCTTGGCACTCTCTGGTGGATAGAGTTAGTCTATTCAAAATGAGATAATTGTGACTGTTTTTGCCAATGCATGGAAGCATCGGCTCAATTTTCATCTCTAGCGTAAAAACAAAGTTAGTACCAACTGTGGTCGCGAATGTTTTGTATAGCGTGGGGGGCTCGGGCAATACGACCTAAAAGACAAGGCGTGACGTGTTCGTAACCCGCCTTAAGTGGCAAACATCTTGAATTCCGACCAGAGTCGCCATAAAACATGTGTTCGTCTTGGCACAGGCTAGGCACCGCTGCGTGGATCCACTGTTGATGACTTTTGTGGGGGGAAAATGTGAAGGCCTTGACTTCTGGGTGGTAGTGGCTCATGTAAGCTGACATTGATTAGAAACTGGTTGGCTGCTACACACATGAAGCGAAATGATTCTGCTAGGAGCTACATGGCGGTACCACTGCCCTGTTGCACGCTTCCAGTAAGTCCATTTTCGTATTGGCAACTCAAGCCCGCTGCTCGCCTTCTCGCGGATGAACGAACAACCAGAGGAGCAAGACGACGATGGCAGGGACTGTTGGCCTTCGTGCTGTTGCTGCCGCATGGTTCTGGTTGGCGTGTTCGTGCATCATGCGGTTTTAACAGAAAAAGCAAGCGCATTAAATTAAAATGTGTTCCGCTTCGCAAATCTACATACTCTTCTTGGCACATGTCAACATCTCTGTCGCCTCTCTTCGTATTTGTCGCCAAACTGGCTGGTTTTGGTGAGCAGGCACTTGAGAAATCCTGGGGAATCTCCCCATCTTTTCTGCCGCTTTGCTGCCATTTTAAGGCTGCCTAATTCTCCATAGCACCATCAATTTTTTTCTGCCGCTTTGGAATTTCACAGAGTTACGAATAGCCCCGTGGTGCTCGGCATTTGGCGTCCAGGAGTTCCGACAAGCTGGGCATTCAGTGTTATGCCTGGAATTGTGTTGAGCTTTCCACTGCCTCATTGCCTGACATTCCCTAGAGGAACAACAAATACGGTGCTGGAGCCACCATGTAGTGCTGAAGGTTGCAGTCCATGCTGGCAAAGAATAGTGGATACTGCATCACGTGGCTACAGATGTTTCTGTTGACTGGCAGGCTGCACAGGGAGCTACACTAGGACAGGAATCTGCCATCGTCTTCATGGCTGCGCCACTGCCAGGATCGTGGAGGTGTCACTAGCCTGGAATAGAAAGGACAAGACGGCTCGTAAACACAGTTTGGAAACGTGGTCCAGGCACCCATAGTCTTGTGATATGCGTGGACTATGCGCCCAGAAGCTGAGCGAGAGGAGGAGGTGAGGGCATGCGGGGACGTCAGAATGCTGAGCTCTGGTTGGAATGATTATTGGGTAGGCCTAAAGCTAGCCGCCTTTGTCACCACTGCACTTGAGAAACATGTGAGAATGTGGAACGCCATCGTCCAGTGTTTGGCTTTCGCATTCGTATGTCGAGTGCAGTGGAGACAAAGGCAGCTAGCTCTGGGTCTGCCCACTATACTCTTTTCATCCTTAAAGGCCGACGTACATTTCATGCTTTCCACTTTTTCCCGCCTCCTCTTCTATTTCCTCTCCACTTTTTACCTTGTACCAACTTGGTTCCCTTCGGAGCTTAGGAGAGGAAGCGCTAAGAGGATTTTTTTCCCGGCAGAAAACTGAGGTTGTACCTTTAAGCTGAGACTAGAAGCTCTGCCTTCAACACGAGCTTTCTGCCCTTGCTAACACAAGTGTGAACGCACAGGCACATGCAACCAAAGCACTTTGGAAGCCAGCGAGCTCACGCTGAAGTCGGAGCTTCTAGTCTCAGCTTAAGGGTGCACATTTGAAACAACTTGGCACTCTGATGTTCATGCATTCTCTCGTCTCGTTCTCCCTCTCTCTGTCTGTTTCTTGACACATTGTCAGCAGTACAGATTTCTATGCATTACTTCAACGTATTTCACATGCTGCTGCTGTTTCACAATGGATCAGACCTTTCGATTCAACTGTGGTTCCAAATCTGCTGGTTTGGCTAGGCCTTGTTTTTATTTTTCCTGTTAGCTTTTGTGCAGCATCTTAAAAAGCATGAAACTAAACAGTCGATAACAATACCCCTGCTATTTCTAAAATAACACTCACAGTAGTGACCTCTCGTAGGACATGATTAAGATATGAATCGTATGAAGGGTCAGCATCCTCTCTAATTATGATTACCCAAACACATTGGTAAGTATGTTTTCAATGTTTGGAAATGAGGCTACCATCTGAGGCAGATCGCGAAAAAACCCGTTTTGTACTACCATTCACAGCACTCCAAATAGTTTTCGCACTCCATGATAACAGTCTAGGTAGGGCTAAACAAAATTCGCCCAATGCCGTTTTTTCTTCTTTTTTTTGTTCATATAGGCTGCATTTTGCGTGCAGTTTTGAAGCTGCATTGAACCATGTGGTGTAGTTACAAAAGTAATCTGTGTAATGAAATGATAAGCGTAGTGATGTCTGTACATGGTTCAATTACTCCAATGTGTTGAAAAATGTTTGAGAAAATTATGAAAGATTGCTACCTCTCTATTTATATTGTTAAGGTGGATTTATTTATTTTGTTAGGAACTGATACAGGGGCACAAAGGCTAAAATTTGGTAAAAATTAACTGACACCAGACAGTTTAATTATGGAGGAGATAGGATCAAGCACAGTGGAAAGAAAAGGGTCTTACACGTTTCCAGAGGTTACTGCAATTTGAATTGATTTAACAACACTCGGTTTTTTCGAGAAGAATTCGAACACACAGGACTTCTGGAAGATCTAGGATAGACTAGTCCATGCCAATCAAATTTATTTGTCTTGGTCTTACCATTTTTGAAAATCAGCCATTCATCTTGGATATCGTTGACAAGGGTAAACACAAAATTGCTGAAGGGAGAACAAGCTACATAATTTGGGACAACCATTGCTTTGCTTACTCAAATGTACAGGCACGGTGGATGCCAACTGCCATGTTCACGCATGCGTAGACGTCTGCCGAATATTTGCCAAAAAGGTTTCCAGTGCAGTGAGGTAATTGCTGCGTCATTTCCGCCAAAGTAGCTCAATTGCTCTCGGGCTCCGTTACACTGCCAGACCAATAAGTTGGACTTGCGCAAGTTTTCACAAATTTCGGTTGTCGATTTTCATGATGTGCTTACTATTCAACTCTGCCTTTCTGCCAATGAGTACTCAGAAGTCCCAAATAGTTCGCTCGGGCGGGTCAGATATAGATTCCTTAAGGGGTAGTCACACGAGGGAGAAATCCCGGGGATTCCTCCCTGGCACGCGCATCCCACGACGAAAACGTCAGGCTTTGCGATGTGCAAAAGCCTCGCGTTTTCATCTCGTGATGCGCGCGTGCCAGGGAGAAATCCCCGCGATTTCTCCCTCGTGTGAATACCCCTTTAAGTGCGCTTCTCGCCGTGTTCTAGTGCAATGCGGTGAAGCGACACTCGCGGAGCGGACGCCGCGATTATGCGTATCTTGCCGCGACGGGTTGAATTGTTATGTCTAGGGTGCCTTCGTGTCCTTACCCCTTTAGTCAATTGTTCCGGGTCATAATAAAAAACTAAGTTTAAATTATTGCTGGATGAATATCAGCAGTGAGCGAATCCAAAATTAACCTTAAAAGTGAGCAAAAAAAAAAAAAAAAAACGAAACTCGCACGAGTTTTAGAACATAAAAAAAAAGATTCCACGCCATTAATATTAATAATAATAATCTTTATAGGCTCAGGAGAGCCGTGGCACCGCGGAAAGGCGACAGCCCATACCATGGAGGCCCGCGGTGGACGTCTAGTGATGATGATTATGAGATGATATGTACAAGGGGGGACGACGCGGTCTTCTCAACATCGCAAGCACCGTTGCTCGAACGTTCGCGGTTTGCCAAGACACTTCTACACTCGGTTTCACCTTATGTTTTACCGCAGCGAAGGCTAGAAGCGCGACCTCATAGCGTTGGCAGCAGCCCTTGGTGCACGAGAGCTTGTGCCGCCGAGATGTGCCCTAGAGCAAGGAGCTCGCGCTTGTATTGTAGCCTTTCCTGCGGTACGACACAAGGTGAAACAGAGTATATCAGTACCAGCTGGGGGTAGAATTGTCTTGGCTTCACCTTGCGTTCGGGCTGGGAAAGCACTGGCGGTTTGGTGGTGCGATCGCTCACTTCGTTTATAGCATTAAATGGCCATTAAAAAAAAAAAAAAAGGGGAGAGAGAAAGAGAAAACAAAGTTGATTAATTGTGGGATGGTATTTGTCGAGATAGTTAAGGTATGTTTTTTTTTTTTTTTGACATCTCACTTTCACTAAAAACTGAATTAATCTAGGCGCTTTTCCGGTGAAACCGGGCGCTTTCCGCGTTATTTTACGGTAATAAATATTCATGGTTTCTCGAAGATAGCGTGAAACGATCTTTCGCATGCTCTGAATTGCGTGCAATCTTCGGTTTATTACAGCAAAGCTGTTTATGGCTAGGGTTCCGTGGATTTTTCATGTGCGTCAACAAAAACTCTCGCGCCCTCTCTTTGTCGTCGTTCCAAGCGCTTGTGTGCCTAGTTTCCTTCAGCTCTCCCTGGATGGCGGTCCCGTCGCGCGTGTCTACTTTCCGCCGTGAAGTCCCATCGCGCGTGTGTAGTTTCCTCCGGCTCCTCGGGGCGGCAATAATTCGTACCTTTGTCCAAAATTCTGTGTCACGTCTGTGTCATGTGCTAAACAGCTTTGCTGGTCATCCACTTTCACAAATTAAAATGACTCATGGATTATTTTTTTTTCTTTTGCACGTGTTTTAGCAGTTTGAAACATTGTGAGTAAAAAAACGCGTCGCGTGTCGCCGCCGAGCGTCGTAACCAGGGTGCAACGTTACTAAAACACTCAGTTGGAAAACTCGCCGTCGAAACCTGGGCCGCTGGCGTCCACCGAGACCGAGCTAAATGCGACAACAGCGCCACTCTTTATCGTTTGTCTGTACTGTGGTCACCTTGAGCTTTTTGAAAGCCTGTTTTTGCTTAAAAACAAACGGAAAAGACTCTTTTTGTATGAAATTTATTGGAGTTTAGTACAAAAAGAGCGGCGCGTTATGTTTTTAAAATCTTTAGTTTGCAGGGCTTTGCGGCACAATTAATATTGTTTTTATACAACCATGCCTCAGCGGGGCTTTCAGGTAGCGCGTCCCGACCTAGGTGCATTTTAACTTACGTAGCTCGACGCGGCGCGTCCGCCGGGGACACGGGGGTGGCACCCCTGTAACCTCTTCCGCTGTATCTGGTCTTAAAGCCAAAATAAAAGTCACGTGCAGTTCCTGGAGTGGCCGCTGCGGGAAAAATGGTGGCGCTCTGTTCGTCATTAGCTCGGTGCTCGGAGACAGATAAGGGCCACTTTTTCAAAGCTGTCTCTATGGGAGTTTCCCAACTGAGTGTTTTAGTAACGTTGCCAGGGTGTAAGATAGACAGGTGGGGAAACGGCCCATAGAACCCTACCGCAGCGCCGTGACCGGATTGTGTACTCGTCTGCTTGCGGGTACCCCCGATTTGCGACAGATGGCGCTGCTGCGAGAGGAAAAAAAAATTAGAATCGAATTTGCATGGAACTTTATGGGAGAGTGCGCAAAATAAACCGAGAGCACGACATTCCTTCATTGAAAATCCAAGAGAAATCATCTCCGTCAGTTTAGCCGGTCGCCACCGGTCGCCCACCCGGAGTGAGAGTTCGCGGTGCTCCACATAGGTGGCGCCACAGAAAAAGAGAAACCCGAAGGGGACACAATCCGGTCGCTCATTTGGCTCTCGTTTCCCCACCTGTCTATCTTACACCCTGGTCGTAACCATAGCAACCGCCGCTGAGGCTATGACGTGGTTGAATGCCGCGCCGCTACGTCACATCACCAGCGACGGATGGTTACGCTGCTGATGTTCACTTATTCTAATTTTGATTCTTCTGAAAATATTTTTCTTAATATGAATCCTCCACTCGGTCGCATGGTTAGAGTTTGCCAAATCTTACCACATATCGTCGAAAAAAGAAACACAGTTCGGATTTTTTTTTTTTTTGCATATTATATATTCGAGTAGACATTTAAAGCCATTTATCGTAATGACCCTCATTTCGAGAATGTCGAAGAAGGTCAGACATGCGATCCCCGACAGGCAGGAAATAGTCATGAGAGTAAATTTTTCAAACAAATCTCTCTGGTTGGGAAAACAATAAATAACGAACGTCAGGTCAGGATGTCAGGAAATAGTCAGTTTCCTCCTCGGTCGATTAAATTGTGTATAAATTACAATAAAAGGAAACAATTCGCCGAACTTATCGTTCGCTCCCTCTTTTTGTTTTCAGAAAACCCACCCCAAAATATTTTTTATCAAAATTAAAAATTTATTAAATCAATTTTATCTTCCCTGATTTGAGATGAAATTACGCAGAACCGAGCTGTTTTAAGGGACTTCGCAACATTGTAATTACAGTTACGAAGTGACCGTGTTAAACAGAATGTCTTGAGTAAATTATCCTAAATACAGAGAGTGTTACATAATTAATTGAATCCAACGTTGTTGTTTCTTTTTTTTTTTGTCTTTTTTATATTGAAAATCAAATATATCACCGTAGTTTTCTACTGAACGTCTTTAGACTAAACAGTTTTAACTTCATTGTTACCAGATTCCACCGATCGACATTTTCGGGACCATATTGTGTGGGTTGAAGAAAGGCATTTATTATTTGACCACGAGCCCCACCAAGCAATTGACCTTCAACCATACAACTGCTTGACTATGTTCATGGCACTGATCAACTTAGAAAGCAACGTTAAACTCACATCGGGGCAGAAAAGGCTAGGCGATCTTCTGTCAGTGATACATGTTGTACCAAACTGAAAGTGACAAGTGCTTTCTTTGACATAACAATTTTTAAGCAACAATAGTCATTTTATCTATCTTTAGAAACACTTTTTTTTTTGTTATATGTTTCAAGAAAGGAGCCTGAGGGTAGGTTGGTTGGTTGGTTGTGTTGTTTGCCAGACGTGACATTTGCCTCACTGACGGCGGGCACGTTTCACGGGCCTGGGTTATTGTAGGTTGATGAGGGTGAATGGGGGAAAGGGAAGGGAAAATGTGGTGATGAAGGGGTCCGGGGATGACGAGGGCAGCGTTAGAAAAATAATGACTAAACACGTTTCGCGGGCCAAAATAAAAAAAAAATGATTAGGGCCGTTAAGACGAACTGTGATATAGGTTCAAACAATGCTATACACGACAGAACCCCATAGCGCGCACCAGCAAGCACAAAATAAATAATGAGAGTACTTATATCACGGTGTAAGATACACTCTTTAGGTGAGGACACGGCGGGGCTGAACGCCCGGCGCGAGGAATCAGATAGTGTTTGTTCGGCGGGCATCCGAAAGGCTGCATTATTCCGCGGCCACCGTGCCCGCGGCTGACAGCGTCGCTGGCGGCCAAACGGCGAAACTGTCTGAGAGCGAAAAAAAATTATCTCGTTGCCATGACACCCCGGTACACCGTGGTCTTTCTGCACGAGCGACAACCTCGCTGGATCTCTGCGCGTGTGGAGCATGAGGCGGCACGAGCCGTCTTACACCGTGCCCAGGCTCTGACCGTGCCCACGGGTCGACGAGTCATATGCCGGCGGCGCTTGAAACCATAGTGAGAGAGAGAAAGAGAGAGAGTGAAAAGCGAACTTTATCTGCACTGCGCGAGGAGCGCGCTGTCCTCACCTGAAGAGTATTATCTTACACCGTGACTTATATCGACCTAACTATACTTCGTTTCACCCCACGTGCGAGCGAAGGCAAAGCATGGAAGCGCGAGCACGAAAGTTCCGCGCGTTCAGGCTTTGCTCGAGCGCGCGAGTTGGGGAGAAGCGCTAAGAGCGCTGGTCTCGCGCTCTCAGCTCCGGCCCCGCCCGCAGATAAGGCGAAACGAAGTATAGGCTACCGTTCTAAAGTTTCTTACACGTCACAGTCACAGTCTTGAGAGTAGTTCGCACGCGCCCCAAAAACAAAACACACATTTTCTCAGCCGTATGCACCTGGAAGTTGGTCCCTTCGGAAATAATGTAGCTTCGAGCGTGAAAGGAATGTCCAGCCCTCTCAGGCAGTTCAAGAATTCAATTCGTTCGGATGCGTAGTGTTCGCACTTAAGAAATATGTGTTCAATTGTCTCTTGTTGGTCACAGAGTTGGCAATTAGGGCTGGCCGCTTTTCCAGTCCGGAACAAGTTAACGTTTGTATGAGCGGAATCTGATCTAAGACGGTGAAGAAAGGAAGCAAACTTGCCTGTTAAGCCCCGCGTACATGCCAGTGGAGCCGGGTCATGCATGCGCTGCAATTCTTGAAACCGGATCTCTATGCTGTATCCAGGTTTGGATTGCTATTTTTGAGTCAGTCTGGGTCGGAAGCTGGAAAGTAGCAGTAGGGAGGAGCAGAGCGTTGGAAGCCAGTTGGTCCGCCTTTTCATTGCCAAGAATGCCGACATGTGAAGGTATCCATTGCACTCGAATGTTACAGCCTCGGAAAACAAGTAGACGTCCCAAGTTAAATATCTCACGAGTCATGTTAGCATTAACGCCTCTGCCACATCAAATGCTTTGCATTGCACACTCGGAGTCCGTCGCGAGCAGCCAGTTTTCTGGTGGCCTTTTCAAGATATAAAGAAGAGCTGCGTGAATTCCACAAAGCTCGGCCGTAGTCGATGAAACAGCGTGATCAAGCCGTCCTGACCAAGAATGGTGTTCTGATGGGATATGGTATGCCGCAGACGCGGAATCAGTAATGAGATTAACAGAGCCATCAGTGAATATGATCTTAAAGCGCGAAACACATGTACGACGAAACCGTCCGATCCGACGTCCGACCGCGCAATACGACGGTCGGAGGCGAGGGTTTTCAACGCTTTCCGATGCTACGGAAACCTTCTCCCCTCAAGGTCATTCCGGCAGTCCGCACGTCGGATCGGACGGTTTCGTCGTACATGTGTTTCGCGCTTAAATGAAGCGTGGCGGGACGCCAGGACGTCTTCCGTCAAGGCGCGGCTGGCCAGCGAGGAATGCCGTGATTTTTCATGAAAGCCAGGGATGTCATCATATACGGTGAATGGATGCTCACTCCACGGTGAATCGGCTGGAGAACGCTGAACAGCTGGCGTAGATCCGAGCGCCTCTATCAAAGTGTTGCAGTGTCTGCCATAATGAGAACAATGCCGCCGTTGGATATCCTCGTAAAGAGAACCACCGCCGCTCGACTGGGCGAGTCGAACCAGGTGGCGAAGAGCCCGTTTCTTAGCGTGCAAAGATACTGGCATTTCCTGGGCCTCAATCCAAGTTGCCTCTATTCGAGAGTAAGAGGGGAGTCCTAGGGCCATCCTTAGACCAGCGCGATGGCGTCGTTCCAGCTGATCCAACAGAGGGCGAGTAGGGGGCAAGTACGGCGCGACATAAAGAATCCGAGACAGGTTCAGCGCTCGATGCACGTTAGTTAGGGCTCGAGGAGTTGGTCCCCAATCAAGGCCTCGAAGCCTACGAATAAGAGAGGTTGTCATCGTGCTTTGCCGTACAAGAGTGGTTACGTGGCGACGCCAGCAGAGCCGCGAGTCGAGATCAACGCCCAGATAATGGTAGTTTCGCACACGTGGCAATCGGATCCCAGATAAAGTTAAACGTGGAAACCCGTGGCGAAGAGGACAGCGGGAACATGCGAGCACAGCTGTCTTTTCTGCCGAGATGGACAGGCCGAGGTCTTCCAGCAGGTTTGCATAAAAGGGCGAAGTATTATACGGCGATCGGAATGGGAAGCCCACAAACAAGTGTCGTCAACATAAATTATCATACCACTAGGATGAGGTGATGAGTCCATGCACAGTGGTAGCGTTGCCATTACGACGTTGAAGAGTGTCGGGCTTAGACAGCTACCTTGAGGTAGTCCCCGCAGCAGTGGGCGAACAGCACCTTTAAACGTTCCCAGGCGGACACTGATAGTCCTGCCGTTCAGGAAGTCTTCGAAATATCTTAACATCCTTCCCGTTACGCCAAGATGTCTCAAGCGCGCAAGAACAACATCATGGGGAACAGCCAAATGCGCGTTCCATGTCTAAAAATACTGCCAAGCCTGTATGTCCCCGGGAACGGGCGTCTCCCAATGCTGACGTGAGAGTCGAAATGCAGTCAGCGGTGCAACGTTCGCTTCTGAATCCTGCGAGCTCAGGGGGAAGAGCTTCAGTATCGTCGAGGAACCACTGAAGGCGTGTAAGGACCAGGCGCTCTAAAAGCTTGCCGACGCATGATGTCAAAGATATCGGGCGATAGGATGACAACTCCGAGGAGGGCTTTCCGCGCTTTAAAAGGGGTGTTATTAATGCGTGTTTCCATTCTTGAGGGATCACACCCGAAGACCAAACTGAATTTAGACGTTCGAGTAAAGAGCTGCGTGACTGATAGCTGAGATTTCGTAATGCTTGATATTGTCACGGGTGGTGACTAATAAACAAGAAATAAACAGGAATAAATAAACGTTTAATGTGGCGAACTTGTGCCAAAAATAAAGAAGGAGACAGAAGAAAGCAGAGCGTCGCGGGCGTCGAAGTCGGCGTGTCAGCAGAATCGAGCGCTAGGGCGAGACTGACTCGACAAGGTCGCGGGCGGCCTCTTATCTAGAGTGCGCCGCTATCTCGAAGATTCGGCGAAAGCGGTTCGAGCGTCGCGTGATCGGGGCGAGAATGAACACGTACTTTCTAGAAAACAAAAGCAGGGATAAATGATAGAAGTTACGTGCGGTACATGAATAAACGGGAACTTTCTGGAGGACCGTGACCGAGCGTTTCTTCCTCAGCCTTGCGCGCGGCATTACTCCCCCCTTTAAAAGTGCATCGCCCCGATGCAGTGTAAAACAAATCAAAATAAAAAAGAACGATAAACTAAAGAGTCTTTTGGAGCACAAAAGGTCCACAGTCCTATCGAGCGTAGTACGGCTTCAGGCGCACGACGTGGACGACCTCAGGTCGTGGTGGGCGGCGTGACGATGTTCGTGTTCCGTCGGGCATCACCTCGTAGTTCAGCTCGCCGAGGCGACGAAGTACCTTGTATGGTCCAAAGTACCGTTTCAGCAGTTTCTCACTGAGGCCGCGGCGACGGATGGGCGTCCAAACCCACACCCTGTCTCCGGGCTGGAAGTGAACGTCCCTGCGACGAAGGTTGTAGCGGCCCGCGTCGGCGCGTTGCTGGTCTTGAATCCTGAGTCGGGCGAGCTGGCGGACTTCTTCGGCCCGTTGAGCAACCACCTGGGCGTCGTCGCTCTCACTGTCAGCTGGCTCATGGGGCAGCATCGCGTCCAGCATGGTCGTTACTTTGCGCCCATGCACCAGTTGAAAGGGTGTCACTCCGGTGGTCTCTTGTACGGCCGTGTTGTAGGCAAATGTGACGTACGGCAACACCTCGTCCCATGTCTTGTGCTCCACGTCGACGTACATGGAGATCATGTCGGCGATGGTTTTGTTGAGTCTCTCCGTCAGCCCGTTGGTCTGCGGGTGGTACGCCGTGGTGCGACGATGGCTGGTGTGGCTGAGACGAAGGACTTCTTGCGTCAGCTGGGCCATGAATGATGATCCACGGTCTGAGATCAGGACTTCGGGAGCGCCGTGCCGGAGGACAATGGACTCGATGAAAAACTTGGCGACTTCAACAGCCGTTCCTGATGGAAGGGCTTTTGTCTCGGCGTACCGCGTGAGATAATCGGTTGCGACGATTATCCATCGGTTTCCTTGCGTCGACGGTGGGAAAGGTCCGAGTAAATCCATACCGATTTGCTGGAATGGGGCAGATGGCGGCGTAAATGCAGCTACGGCGCGGGTCTTCTCGGGGTCAGGTAGAACACCCTTGTTGTTCACGACGTGGCCAAGGAACTTTAGTTCCCCATAGGCGAACCGACACTTTGTTGGCTTGAGTGACAGGCCGGCATTCTTGATGGCTTGAAGCACGGCTCGAAGTCGTCTGAGGTGTTCGTCGAAATCTCGTGAGAATACCACGACATCGTCCAGGTAGACGAGGCAGCTCTGCCATTTCAGACCTGCCAGCACGGTGTCCATGACGCGCTGGAAGGTGGCTGGTGCTGTACAAAGTCCGAACGGCATCACTTTGAATTCGTATAGTCCGTCGGGAGTGACGAAGGCAGTTTTCTCCCGGTCACGTTCGTCGACTTCAATCTGCCAATAACCACTCTTCAGGTCCATCGACGAAAAATATCGGGAGTGGCGCAGTCGGTCTAACGTATCATCGATGCGGGGGAGCGGATAGACGTCCTTCTTTGTCACGGCGTTCAGTCGACGATAGTCCACGCAGAACCGCAGGGTTCCGTCCTTCTTCTTTACAAGGACGACTGGGGACGCCCATGGGCTCCTTGAGGGTTGAATGATGTCGTCGTCGAGCATCTCCTGGACTTGATCTTGAATCACTTTCCTTTCCTTTAAGGAGACCCGATACGGCGACTGGTGGACAGGAAGTGCGTCGTCGTCGGTAACAATGCGATGTTTCGCCATTGGTGTTTGGCGAATCTTTGATGTCGTGGCAAAACAGTCACTGTATTCGGCAAGGAGATCAATCAGTTGCCGGCGCTTCGTAGCTGGGAGCTCGGGGTCAATGTCGAGCGGCGGCGGCGTCGTGCTTTTCTGCTGTGGCGACGAGGTTTCCTCGGAGATTGCGGTGACCACCGCTGGCGCTTGAAGCTCCTCGACGTGGCCCACGGTGGTACCCTTCGTTAGGTGCTGCGGCTCCTCTCGAAAGTTCGTCACAAGAACAGTTGTACGTCTTTCTTGGAGATCCGTTACGCCTCTTGCGACGCCAATTCCTTTTTCGAGGAGCAGTTGGACGTTGCCTTCCAGAAGAGCTTCACCGTGCATGGCGGCGTCGGCCATAACGGTGACGAAAACACTCGACCGCGGCGGTAGGTTCACATGGTCGGCGATAACTCGGATCGCGGTTGATGTTGTGTTGGTCTCTACCGGCGGTAAAACAGGTTTCCGCAGCGTCAACTGGTTTGCCCCGAGGTCGATGACGGCGCCATACTCGCAGAGAAAGTCCATTCCGAGGATAACGTCCCTCGAACAGTCTTGCAGAACGACGAACTTCACAGGGCACGTTTCACCGTGGATCTCGACGCGAGCAGTGCATCTCCCGAATGGCGTGATGAGATGTCCTCCGGCGGTTCGTATTTGGGGTCCATCCCACGGCGTCATGACTTTTCGCAGGCGGCGAGAGAGCCTCCCACTCAAGACTGAGTAGTCTGCTCCGGTGTCCACGAGTGCCGATGAGTCGAGGCCGTCAATAACAACGTTTAAGTTGTTGGACACCGAAGCAGGAGCGTCGTTGTGATGCGTATCCTCGGGAGAGTGGGAGCGCTCCGTCGTTCGTGGAGGCTCTTTACGTCGGTCGTCTTCGGCAACTCCACCTCCAGGGGTTGCCGCGCCTAGTTTCCCCGGCGAGGAGCGAGGGGCGACAGGCTTTCACGTCGGGGTCGGTGCATCGGCGAAGCTGGACGTTGCGGTGACGGCGACCGGAACTCTCGGCGGGACGCAGGCTCGGGGGACTGGGGTCGTCGCAGGTACTCGTCGATCTCCCGAGGGCGTTCACCATACCGGGGGCGCGGGTCGCTTGGGTGGAATCCGCGCAGCCCGAGTCGACGGTATGGGCATCGGCGGTAGGTGTGGTCTGCCTCCCCGCAGTGGAAGCACAGAGGGCGTCGGTCGGGCGTTCGCCACACATCGGTCTTCCGGGGTGCACGGGGCTCCTGGCTGGCGCACTGGGGCTGGTCGTCGTGGCGTCGGTCGTGCTGCGGCGCAGGAGACTGGCGTCGGGGCGGCGCGACATAGGCGCGAGGAGGAGGCGGTGGCCGTCGGGCCACTGCGGCGTAAGTTAGCGCGGGTTCTTCGGAGACTGCTGCGCTGATGGGAGCCTCTGGTTGAATGGCTCTCTGCACCTCTTCCCGCACGACCTCAGCGATGGAGAGCGAAGCTGGTCGGTCCGCGGCGGGTAGTAGCTTTCGCAGCTCCTCCCGGACGACGTCGCGAATGATCCCGCGAATGCTTGGGATGCTGGACCCAAGGTCGCAAGCGGACGGCGGAACCGCGCTGACGCCGGGTAGCCTCTGGTAGTGGCTGGCTCGGGCTTGCAGGGCACGCTCGATGTTCGTTGCCTCGGCGACAAAGTCTTCGACAGTTGTCGGAGGGCTGCGGACAAGGCCACCAAAGATGTTTTCTCTCACGCCTCGCATGAGGATTCGTAGCTTCTTCTCCTCTGTAGCCCGAGGGTCGGCGCGGGCGCTCAGGCGCAGGACGTCCTCTACGAAGCCGGTGACACTTTCGTTGGGGCCCTGGGTTCTGGTTCGCAGTAGGTCCTCGGCTCTCTCTTGGCGGTGGTGGTTGATGAAGGTAGCCTTGAGATCGTTCTTGAAAATGTCCCACGACGTCAGGGAGGACTCATGATTCTCGTACCAGTGCTTGGCAGTCCCCTCAAGCGAAAAATAGACAGTGTGTAGGCGCTGCTCGTCTGTCCAGCAATTGTGGCGGGCAACGCGTTCATACTGGTCAATCCAGTCTTCGACGTCTTCGTACTGCTCGCCGTGGAATGGAGCCGGTGTCCGAGGAGCGACGGGTAGGTAGACGACGGCAGGAGCGGCGGGGGTCTGCGACTGGTTGGCCATCGTCGGCTGCCTGGTCCTGGGTGGTAAAGGTCCGTATTCCGGGTGTAGCCCTTGGGTTCGGCGACTTGATCGAGTCTCGATCTGGTCTTCGTTGGGTCCTCGGGAGCTTGGGTTCGGACTTGCAGTGCGGGAACTTGGGGGGCTGCGCTGCACGAACATGCGGTACCCCGCACCTCCACCAAAATGTCACGGGTGGTGACTAATAAACAAGAAATAAACAGGAATAAATAAACGTTTAATGTGGCGAACTTGTGCCAAAAATAAAGAAGGAGACAGAAGAAAGCAGAGCGTCGCGGGCGTCGAAGTCGGCGTGTCAGCAGAATCGAGCGCTAGGGCGAGACTGACTCGACAAGGTCGCGGGCGGCCTCTTATCTAGAGTGCGCCGCTATCTCGAAGATTCGGCGAAAGCGGTTCGAGCGTCGCGTGATCGGGGCGAGAATGAACACGTACTTTCTAGAAAACAAAAGCAGGGATAAATGATAGAAGTTACGTGCGGTACATGAATAAACGGGAACTTTCTGGAGGACCGTGACCGAGCGTTTCTTCCTCAGCCTTGCGCGCGGCAATATGTTATGTGATCAGGCCCGGGAGCGCTGTGACGCTTGCATCTTCGAAGAGCAGCTTCCAGTTCTGACATGGTGAGGGGGTGGTCCAGATTCTGCGGACGTCGCGATGGGCCAGTCAGCGATAGAGGCCACGATGACCTTACAGAGCGTAGAGCAACGGCAAAGCGTATCGCAAATTCGTCGGCAAGTTGACATAATGCCAAGCCAGTTTTCAAACTAAGAGCAACGAATACGTCTCGAGGTGTCGGAGATCCACTCATACCTCTGAGCACTTTATAGATCTTCGGCTTCGGTGTACATGGGGTCAGCGACGAGCAGAACTGGCGAAATTGTCTGCGACGAAGTATTCGGGTGTGTCGGCGTAAGGCTGACGTTATACGGCGACACTCCACCCAATCAGCGATCTTGCCAGAGCGGAGCGCACGGCGCTGGGCACGACGGCGAGCTGCCCGAAGACGAAGAAATTTCAAGTCCGGGCTAGGTTGCGATACTCTGAGTGTGATTCTTGTTGTAGATTGGACGAGGCAGCTTGGAATGGCTTTTAGGATATCCTCTGACGGATCAAGAGACAGAAGACGTTTCCGGAACAGGTCCCAATTGGTTACATGGTACAGACGACGCGGCAAGCGGCCCACCCTGGGTATACCCATCAAAACTGGGAGATGATCGCTTCCGGTCGTGTCCACGTCCAGCGACCAATATACGTCAAGATCGGGCGAGGCGAAACTAAGGTCGAGGACGCTAGGCTTCCCGCTATGGCCGGAAAATGTTGGAGAGCCATCATTTAAGAGCACCAAGTCTGTAGATTCAATTGCGTCTGCAAGGGATGTGCCCCGCGGCGTCGTGCGTTCACTACCTCACAAAAGGTGATGCGCGTTAAAGTCTCCACATAAAAGAAGAGAACCGGGAAACTGTCGACGTAAAATTTGAATGCTCTTCGCATTGAAGCGACCCGCAGGAGATATATGCACGGATACAATTATCATCCTAAAAGAAACAAATATGACAGTGCAAGCCGCGAACTCTGCTGTTTCGGTACACAGATGTGACACATCTTCTGCAGCTTGTTGAATGGTGGAGTGAACAAAAACCGATGCTCGCGACAGGCTGTTTGGGTCAGATACGGCACTTTCGTAATGAACATGTGGCTGAATTCGAGATCCAGGTGGGAGCCGGCCTTCCGAGATTGCAAGTATAGGCACTGGCGTAGAGGCGAGATAATATTGCAACTCAGGTAGTTTAGAGGCGATTCTGCGGGCGTTCCATTGTAAAATAGAGGGGCAGACTGTCATAATGATAATGCTAAGCATGATAAGGACCTTCATCGCAGGAAGCTTTCGATTAAAGGTTCTATCAGTCCAATGAAATGCAGTAACTTGCCTGCCCATGAGTACTTTATGAATGGTAAAAATTCTCGTACTGCAATGAATATCTGGCGAACGATGCTAGAGAACGAAGAGGAGCCGGAGAAAATTTGAGGCGGACGTGAATCTGCGTTTTTCGGTGCGGTGTCCGGGAGTTCCTGTGAAGGCTTCGGTGTAGGCCGCATTTGCACTTGAGGAGCCGACGATCTAGGGCTGCTGCACAGTACGTCTTTGAAGCTTCGTTTCTCGTTTTTGTTGACGGAGGACACGGGGACCGACGTGGTACCTGGATCGATGTTTACTGCACTTGATGTCTCAGGCAGGGGTGAAGAGGTCGATTTATCAGCGCAGTTTTGTTGCACCTGGCGTCGTCGCGAATGTCTTCGCCTTTGTGGGTTTTCCGGAGAAGCGCCGACGACTTCTGGTGCAGCTTGTGCTTCCGGCACAGCCTGCGCATTAGGGCTTGTCAAATGCTGCTCGTGCTTGCGCAAACGGCACGTCATTCTCGCAGCGATAGCGGCACACGGTGCGCTCGGCTTGCCAGAACGGGCATATGTGAGACGTTGCTTCATGCGACTTGTTGCAGTTTACGCAGTGGAGGTCAGTGGCGTCACACTGCACAGTTGCGTGGGGGTGCGCACAGCGGAGGCAAGCCAACGTCCTCTTGCAGCCAGCCGCAACGTGACCGAAGAGCCCGCATCGGTGGCATTGCAGAGGGTTGTTAACGTACAGGTCGACTTCATGCCGGACCAAGCCAACGTAGATGTGTTGTGGAAGTGTGGCAGATGCAAACTCAATGCGAACTGTGCTTGATTTTCCAAGCCGACGAACACAACGGATGCTTACACTTGACCGTAGTGCTCCGACGATCTCGGTGTCTGAGAGAGCGATGTCAACGTTGTGCACGATGCCTACACTGGAAACTTTTCCACGGGGCTCAAAGGCTCGAACTTTCATGCCGCAAAGTGTGGTCAAGCCTAGAAGCACCCGCGTTGTCTGGCCATTCCGGGTGTCAACCGCGAGAAGAGTTTTTCGCCTGTTGAATCGAGCCTCAATGACGCATGAGAGCACCAGCGTCTCCAGGGTATTAAAGACGCAGACCGAATCAATGGAGTCGATACTCACGTCTAGATTCAGTGGCGTGAACAGAACCACCAGGCCAACTGTCGGCTCTGTGAGGGCGACGATGGTCGCGTCGCTGGAGCCAGAGTTGTGGCTGCTGCAGCGTCTCTTCTTTCTGCATGCCACTTCCTGGAAGGGACCTTCAGTGTCTTCTATCAGCGAGTCGGACAGGCTTACGGCGTCATCCTGCGCGGTCAGGTCGGGTGTTTCATCCATGGCAGTTGGAGGGGCGGTCGTGGTGTCCATACCTCGCCGGTTTAAAAACCGGATCGAAGGGTCAGAAGGCCCTGGAGGGGACTATATAGGGACCTCCCGATGACGTTGTGAAGCTACTTGCTGATATAAAGTCGACGTAAGCAAAACATTCAATGAAAATAGAGGAGATTTGAACGCACGTCCGATGCGTAGCTTTGTCTTCGTCCAGCCTGAGGGTAATGTTTAATAAACTGACTAGATCCAAGCCTAAATTCGTTCGCCTTTCTTTTTTGTTTTCGAACTATTCCTGTAATAACAACCATGATGAGATCTCGCTCGCTGAGTTTCGGACTGCCAGCATGAACTTCATGGAAAGTGAGCACGGCTTGCACATTTATGAACACTTTGCAGCTAAATCGCGCAATCATGTTACTTTGTCCTTCCGTCGCCACCCTTCCCCCTACCCGACGAGGAGGTATGCCTAGTTCCTTAGGTATTCCGAGTGTGAACGGGTTATACGCACCACTGAGCGAATGCATGTTCGGCCTGACAAATGGACCGCTATTGGGACAATGTCTTGTGATCCACAGCTGCCATTCATGTGTGTACGTATTTACGCATAAAGCAGAACGAGAGGATTGTTATGGCGTTACTCAATTCGTTCGGCGGCGGGGCCCTTATGTCACGAACAACGCTTCTGTATACAAACCTGGCGTGCCATGCGCTCTCTCCTTGAGGCAATCGTTTGCAATCAGATCCGACCGGCGTAAAATTCTGCCTCGATCAGTGCTGCATGGTGCCGCTTCAGTGGCGATTGCTCCTTGGGCCGTTTTCAAAGGTAATCATCGCCCATTTCTCGAGGAAAAGGGAGCGGCTACGGATATGAAGGGAAGAAAGTCAAGCGATGACAGGGCGGTCGAAGAGCTCCGCCATATTGACTCGGAGCCCGTGGCATGACCTGGATCGTGGCTTCAATGATCTCACTGAGATGAGTATTATCCCCTTGGTGGTTATCATCCCGCGCAGCTATGGCATTCACTTTCGTTTGTGGGAGTGATGAGAAAGAAGAGATTTGGAAAGTGTGTAGTTCATTGTAACGAAGTCGACGAGCTCAAAGGCTTTTGTGACAAGCCTTTTCCCATGATTGTTTCTCTCGACTGCGCCCTCTTGAGCGACAGCGTCAGAACGCCGATTTCGTTTACGGAAAAAAAAGTTCAACGTAATACACGTTCTGTAATTATCTTGTGATGCCGAACTAATTGAGCTTATCAGGGGCTTATGTATTTATTTATTTACGGCATCTCTGACGCCTTATAACCCTCAGGGCAATGAGGAGTTAGAGGGAGGAGTGGGTGTTATGTACAATGATGGAAACTGCGTCTCGAAATTGGTGGAGTCCTGGATGGTAATGATGTCTTCGGGAAGGTCATTCCAGTTCACAATTGTGTCAGGAAGAGGGACATGCTGGCAAGCTGTGGAAAAACTCTGCGGTCGGACTATTTTAACGCAACGATCGATTCTGGAGGAAAGATAAGCTGGGGATGAAAGAAGAGGCTGATTTAGAGATAGCGGGAAAAAAAAAAAACAATAAAACTTTATGCAGCAGCAGAAGGCATAGACCCGAATGCTGGGTGTACAAAATTGACAACTCATTATGCATGTAAAGAAGTTATAAAGCTAGATAATGCATCTGGTGGTCGATAACACACGCCAACCAGGATTGTTTGAAAATCACATTTCACCGAGACACAAATGGCCTCAATTGACGTAAAAACGAACGGAAGTATGCTTTGAATATTCTTACCTAGGCATAATAAAACGCCGCCACCACGACGATCTTTTCGATCGCGCCGAAAAAACGTGAAGTTTGAATGATTTGGCAGTATTTCGGCTGTCGTGCATGTCAATGTGAAGCCAGGACTCGGTGATCAGTAAGTACTATCTTAGCGTCACAGGTGGAAACAAGGGAACACAATTCGTCACATTTTGGAAGTAAACTGCGCGCATTTAAGTATAAAACACTAGGAGAGCCTATTCGGAAGCATTGACCGCAGAATCCGAAACCGGGTTGTAAATGAACACATTTTACCCATATGCAGTTTGCCAAACGTAACTTATATAGACCACTGTGAGATTTGGCAGATGCAAGAAGCCTCTGACGCGCGACGCAAACTTTGATAAGTCTTCGGATATGGAAAGAGAAAGGCCACGCAGTTTCGGTCCACACATAAACAGCTGCTTTTTTTTTCCTTTTTTTTTTTTTTTTTAAGATAAGCTTGTTATAATAGGCCTATTCTTTTCCGAAGAATGGATTCCCAATCTGTGCGCCCGCAGTCAAGCGTGACACCAAGTTTATCAATCGCCAAATTCAAAAACTTTTGTTCTGATAAATCCCAAGACTCGCCTGCAGCATCGGGTATACCATGTAATATAAGATTACACCGTCGCGATCGGTTTTCAATGCCATCAAATCGGGATAGCACAGTTTCGGTTGCAGGCGATTGCACAGCGATGACATGTTTTAGATCACAAATATCTGCTTAGGCCTGTGTGATAGACGAGATTACATTTTCGAATGAAGCGGTCTTGGCATTTAGAGCCGTTACTGAGCTCTCGAGTTGAGCCTGCTTGCTAAGTATCGCTTCAACATCGAGTTTTAAGGCAGCTTGTCTCGTCGCAAGGCCAGTTACATTAGTATCGAGTTTCCGCATTAGCTCGTGCTGAACTTGCTCTTCTAATTCAGCCCTGGTAGGACAAGGATTTGCTTCAATGTCACCGTACAATAGCATCAAATTGCTAATAACATGCGCACAATCACACGCGAGACAAAGCAACACTTTGGGACACGGGAACAAGAAAGTGCACACGTTGTTTGCACTTTTTGCGTGCAATAAAAAACGCTTACAGATTCATACGAAAGGGAACATTTCATGCGTAAGCGTCCGTGCTGTTTGGATCCCGTTCCCCTGCCCACTGAAGTAGAAATCGGCGTCCTTATGTAGGCTGAATCCGGGGTATGCTGGGAATGCTTGCGACCAGGTTGATGTCACGGTGCTGGGGGGTACCGTTGTATTAGATCGCAGGTTGTGGGCTAGAAAGAAATTTCAATTAAAGAAAAAGTTTGAGGTTAAATTCCCTTACTACGTATTATGCGTCATTATATTTCGCGGGGGAAAAGTGTTTACAGAAATGAAATCTCGCCCTCATGAGGCGGTTCCGCGAGCTAATTGAATATTATTTGAGGTCACGATCGATATTTATCTGACGTATCACTGCATCCACACGTTTCGGCGTTGATGGTCCATGGACCGACGACCCACACCTCAGGAGAGATCGAGGTCAGAGCATTCCTAGCAATAATAGTAGCAACATGCATACGACCGGAACCGTGTGTGGATTAAGCACAGTCCAAAGCAGCAGTCACACTGCGGATATGCATCGTATAGACCGACACACTGTTTACAAACAAGCCCGCGTTTGCCCACACCAGGTGTGGGCACTGCGCATGCGCAGAAACTTAATTCGAGAGGAGTCAAGCGTTTGCGCATGCGCAGCGCCGTCGGCAGCGCCACCGCAGCTTCGTGACGTCAGGGCCGCGTGTTGGTTTATACAAAGGACACGGCGTTCGCATGCGGATACGACTGCGGACGCTCCTCGATAATGTTTTAAGCATGTTTGCTTGATACATGCTTCGAATATGCATGCAGACTGTTTTTGCATGCCAAATGTGACAGGATGGTCATACAAGGAGGAAACACGCTTGAGACAGCGCCTACTGCAGACTGTCTTTTGTATGATGCACTTAGCAGATCGCCGTTTCCGTTGGCTCTGTTTTTTGTAACTCCCCAAATTTCACCACTCAAACTTCGGTGAACGTATTCATTCTGGAGTTCCTCCGGTTCTGCCCCAGTTCGGAATCGATGGCGTAGCGGTGCCACGAAGTGCGCAGCCCCGAAGCCTCCTGTTCGGAGTCACTCCGTGGGTGCGTTCCAAGACATCGTCAGACGTCGACACACGTCCTTCTCCAGCGAGGACAGTATCCCAGAGTTCGGAGGATGAGAACGCGGTGTGGACGGACGAACCCGCCGCTGCTTGGTTCTCGTCTCGGTACAGCGTCCCCCGCTGCTTTCCGTTCTAGGCGAGCGAACTCCGCGAGGTCGACGAGGCACATTCTTGCTCTCATCACGCTGTTGACGTTTGCTCACGGTCTTCTCCGAGGGCAGAGCTCGTTACTGCTCGCCAACGTCGTGGAAACGCATCCTTATCCCTGGGCCGTTCGTTTGCCCAATGTCACTGTTGTCTTTCTGTCCACAAAGAGTAAAAAAAAAAAATAGCGCAGTTTTTGCGTTCAATACGAGTTGATACCGTCTTACATGCTTCTTTGGCGTACCTGCAAGTTTTCTAGGGATATGGGGTCCAAACTAGAAATGGAATGCGAAGTTGAGGTTCTAATCTGTACTTAGGACTCTGACAGATTGAGATAATAAAACTTGCAAAAATCACAGAAGCCAAAAAAAAAAAAGAGGCCGGACAGGGTGTTTTAGGTCATGTTGATTTTGATTGTACGTCCTAAGTGACCAGGGAACATCTGCAGACTACCCGGTGCAAGGACTGAGGGTTCATTTAGACTTGAGAATAGGAATCACATTTAAACATTGTTTTAACTGAGACAAATGAGTGATGGACCCTAGACTGAGAAAGAGATACACGAAGCAGGTGGGCTGAACATGGGATTATCAAGCGGAGTTGGCATGTATTCCAGTCGAACGGTGACCTCCGTGTTGTCTTTTCTCTCGCCCCATTTTTTCCTTGGTAACGGCTCTTCATTATCCCGATTTAACACCTGCTCGCCTTATTTCCAATTTTAGCTTCATCGTTAAAAAAAAAAAAAAGCTTTTGTTTGATTACCAATCCGTGGGCTGGCAAGTTGGGACAGGTTTTGTGGTCTTTGTTTTAATGAATCTTTAGTAGTTACCTTATTTATCTGTAGAAGAAGCGATTTCAAATCTTCTTGTTTAATGGTGAATTCCGCTCGCAGATCTCGAGCGCTCCAAAAGCGCTCCATTTGGAGCGCGCATATTCTGCTCGTAGATCTGGCTCAAGTTGGTCATCTTCCGCTTGTAGATCTCTGGCAGCGCCCGCTCCACGGAGCGCCCCTAACTCCGCCGAACTTGCTCTGCGGGATTTCACGGATCTCTCCGGAAGTTGACAGAGCGGTCCATGTGATTTCCGTCTAAATCGGCGGTGCGCATGCGCGGCGAGGTTAGAGAGATCGGCGGGCCGGTCCGCCTGGGCCCCTGGGCCACGACCCGGCCGTGGCCCGGTCGGGCCACGGCCGGGTCGTGGAGTTGGTTCTGTTCGGGTGCATAGGTTGTTTACTCTGGATTGTGACGGCTCGAACGCTTCTACCTCGCGTAGATCAGGGATAAAAAGCCGGGAATGTGGAGTGTGGCAAATCGTAAGATCTGACATCTGTTATCGTGAGAGGAAGAACGACAGAAAAGCCGGTGGCAGACGCAAGGTTAGGCCTATTCGTTCTGCAGCCAGTGATTGTTTACCTATTACACTGCATTCCGTCGGCGTTTTCCCGTAAAATAAAGCAAGAAGTAGTAAGGCAACGAAAGTGATGGTTTGTTACCTCTGGGTTTATTAAAGTCGTACTACAAATCTGAACTCCACCGCTGGCAATCGCTGTCCGTGCCCCGCCGCTTCGAGGTGGCCGAAACGTATGTGACGGTGCCGAACGCGGACGTCTTCGTTATTTGTGACATGGGCGCCGTGGTACGTATAATTTCACCCGCCCTGTGTCGCGTGTTACTTCTGCAGCTAAGCAGTGACAGTCGTCACTGGTCGTCGGAAAGATCAACCGGCAGAGGCGCTGGCGGGCTGGTCAAGTTCGAGCAGCGGCCATTTTGTACGGCGGAGGGAGAAGGGGTGGGGAGGGGTGTGAGGGAGGTCGCTCCAAAAATTCAAGTTTATCTTCCCCTCGCCGATTCGGAGCGGGTCTCACGGAGCGGAATTTTGCCTCCCTCGCGGATTTTGGAAAGCGCTCGAGATCTACGAGTGGAATTCACCATAAGTATCGTAAGCGATGTCGGAGAAATATGTTATAGTTACACGCAATTACACGTAGCTATTGTCATTGTTTTAGAAAATGAAGTTGCTCATATTTTCGGGAGCAAAATGTTATACATGATTCGAATCGGAGACGACAGGGAGGCAAGGGACAAACACACACGTCTCACTCCCTTGTCCCCTTGTCGTCCGTCGTCTCCGTTTAGGATCACGGGTCACATTAACCAGCTCGCCTGTTTATTAACCATGTACTTTAAACATTTTATCCCCACTTCCTAGTACAATGCTAACTCGCCCCCCCCCAGGAGAAATAAATTATGGTGGTAGTGATTTGAAATATTAAGCGACTTTACGAGGAATTAAGAAGCAACTTATATCAGAAGTTTCTAGGACATAATACAGCTGTACTAAATTACGAAAATCAGAACAGAATCAGAGTGTCAGCTGGCCGCTTGGAGTATATTAACATATCCACTAGCTACGTTTCTTTTACTGCTGCGTTGAGTCGCCGTGATGAGATTCACCAAGAAATAAACAAACAAGTAATGCATTATAATTAGCGTAGTGCGAATACTCAGAAATTTTGAATAGTAGTTCGAATAATGCTGTATTCGATAATCGTTTTGAGGTGAACCTCGATATTCGTACTTTCCCCAAGTGTTGACTGCGGCGGGTTAGCCCCGTTGAGTGTGCTTCTCTCCGAGCACCTGTGTACTGTGGAGAAGCAATATCCGCGGCGCTTGTGGGCTCTGCGGGTATTGCTTCCCCGCAGTGCAAGGGTGCTCGGTGAGAAGGGCACTCAACGGGGCTAACCCGCCGCGGTTATGCGAAAGTATGTTAGGCAGATATGTCTTGACAGCCCGCGGTCATCTTTCGTGCTTTTTTCTTGTCTAGTATAAAATAGAAGAAATAACATTTGAATATATAGAGCAGATTTATAGATCTCTTAAGTAGGATAGCAGTGATAAATATGTCGTTTACATGTCACAGCTAATAATATAGTTTCATTAAAATTAACTGAGCTTAGAAGTGGACGAGTGGAAGGTAGAAAAGAACATTCGTGAGTTCAGCTGAATTTTCATTTAAGCGTGGTGCACGCGGTAGTGATATTCGATTCGAAAATATTAGACCCAAAACATTATTTGTTTCGACTTCGCTTCGAACTCAAAATCCACTACTGGCAGACGCCTAATTATACTACATGTGACACAATGTAGCCAGCAGAACTTCCCGACAGAAGTAGATTATAACGCTTTGATAGAATAAACATACTAAAGACACACGGAACCAAAAAAAAAAAAAAAAAGAGAAAAGACTCGCATAATCGGGAGATATTCATGAAGAGGAAACTGTGGGTGTGCACTGAGTACACCGGAAGAAACGTGTGGCATTAGGTTACGTGAATGTATCTAACCCTTACCCACATTAGCTTAATCAAGGGTGCGGCGTCTTTTGAAGCAGGTCGTCGAACTGTCACCCTTGAAAGTGCCGAGTATTTCTCGGAACCCCGGCCGTGTTTAGTCCGCTACTGGGACGCCCATTTCTCAGAAGCCCGCAGTGCGGCCGCCGCACGAGGAAATGTAGCGATTGCGCCTTCGGTCTGTGCTCCGCAGGAGAGTCGTAATGCTGGGTGGATGTGGGCAGACGTTACGTTTGGTTCCTCATCCATAATGCAACATCCGTGACCGGCGTAAAACAAAAGTCGTGCCGCCGTCCCTTTTTCACGACCTCAGACGGGAGCAGCGAAAGCATAACGTCTCGAGGTTCCGCAACACCCACACCCTACTACACCCTACCGCGAAATAAATACCGTCTATTTTCCTATTAAAAAAAAAAAAAAAAAAAAAAAGAATCCCCGAAGGGAAGCATGCTTTCGGCCATGCCACGATAGCTAGCCTGTTTTTGTTAGTAATATTGATCATGAGCCTTTCGGTGGGGTTAATGATTATTAATACTGGCACGACTAAATGGAAAAATAGTGTGAATTTAAGGAAGAAAACAGGGAATAAATTGGTCATGGTTGGTACAAGCATAACGATAGATGGTCTAGAATTAAAACATCGCTCGCAGTTTCTTTTCCACGAACGGCGCCCTTGGGTAAATTATGCTTTCAAAATGTCAGCAATTGTTGCAATGAAAAAAACAACAACAAAAAAAAAACATGGTTTGTTTTTATTTGCAAATTCCGTCGCTTTACCGAAACTAGAGGCCAACGAGAAGCTCTGTGTAATGCAGACACTAATTTTAATAAAACACGCAATTCCTCGTTTGCTTTTCCGCTAGCATCATTTAAAAAAAACGCCGATACTAAAAAGAAAAAAAAAAGAAAGACGTTTACAAATCTCTTTAACGCGAAATTAGAGCGCAGCTCTTGAGGAGGAGGAGGAGGAGGGAGAGTACAAAGGGAAGGGTATGCTCGTCCTCCGTACCCCCTCCTCCTCCCCTCTTCGTCCTCCTCCGTACCGTCCCCTCCTCCCACAGTTTCCCCGCTAAAGTTAGCTGAAAATTGACGTCCCGTGACCTCAACACCAGTTCAGTATTTCCGCTTAATTTAGCGGGGAAAATGACGTCACATGACTTGCTGTCACGTCACCCATGAACGCTTTTAGTTTCTCAGCAAGATTAGTGGGAAAACTGACGTCACGTGACCTCAACGCCAATTAAATTCCCCGAATTCAGCGAAAACTTTTCCCGCTAAATCCAGCGGAGAAACTGAATTGGTGTTGAGGTCGCGTGACGTTAATTTTCCCGCTAAATATAGCGCGGTTATGCCGACGCCGCGAAACACGGAAACGGGCGCCTAAGAGCTGCGCTCTGAAATTCATCTGGTCAAAGACTGTTTAAGTTATCGGGTCTAAGCCTGGGCGGTATCTTTTGTGCATAACTGCCACGGCCACCGCGTACCCGGCATAGCATTTCCAAATTCGCAAGATATGATCGCGTGACGTGACGGCAGCCTTACGCTGCCTGTCCAAACCCTGGGCTACATTTTATACCGAGTATGGCACGTAGCATGGTAGGTCCCATTCTTGCCTTTTTCAATGTTTTTTTAGGGTGTGACCAACATCTGACCTAGTAGACGAAAATGTGAGAGAGAGGAAAAGACAGGGAAGGCGGGAAATATATATCTATGAGCTGAAGGTCGTGTCGCACTAATGACGTCAGCGTTCGGCTGAGCGTTCGGCTTAACACGAATGACGTCAGCGTTCGGCTGAGCCTCGTGTCCAATAAACGCGTCGAATTGCAGCTAGGAGTCCGGCTCGGGTCAAACTGCTGACGTCGCACCATCTAGGGTGATGATTGACGTTTCATGGAGGCAGAGGAGGCTGTTCAGACGCTTCGATAATTTTTGGTGGTTTTGGTCACAGGCGCGTCTCATAACTTTGCGTGTTTTGGCGCTTCACCGGCGTCAGCATCGCCATCATCCGCTTTTAAAACTTCGTTTTAGGCCATGTCGTTCATTTAAATACGATGTACTTCGTGGAATGGCAGAGTCTGCGCTAGAAAGTACGACTCGGAAATATTATAAAAATAAATCTAGTTTAGCGCTAGTCTTCCCGAGAGAGTGGCAGATTAGGTTTCAGCGTAGAAAGTCTTGGCTCTGCGCAGCTTTCGCACTAGCTCAAGGTAAAGACGTTCGTTGACGTAGCTATAGTAAGTGCTTGGTCCTTGAGGTTTGTAGAATGGAGGAAAAACTTGGCTCGGATGAATCACTGAATACAGCAGGGCGTAGACATGCATTATGCAGGTTGTCACTCGCGTGTACGTGCGACATGGAAGACCGCTCTGCTCCTCACATATCTATATACACGGGTCGATTCACACCCTCTTGCAAGCCGACACGTATGCCTCCCGCTACGACACGCGTCGCGAAGCTTCAGTTGTGATAGCCTTGCTGAGTTCCGGAGAGCTCGACCATGTTTAACTTGTGAGCATTGATGTTCATTTACGAGTGAATCTTCGCCCTAGTTTAAAACTCGAATACCCTATGTGGCCGCCGCCCAAGAACGACGCGGCTAGGCAGGCTTTACAACAGCGTAGCCATGCGCTGCTCTGAACTCAGCACTGAATTTGCAGTTTGCAGTGTTCAACAGCTATCGCATTTGTTCGGCTTCACAAAAAGGCACGTATAGCCCACCAAACCATGAGATCGCGAGCGTCCGTGAGCGTTTCTCCGCCTTATTTAGAGGCAAAACCTGAATCGGTGTATGATGGACGCAGCGCCACGTTTTGCTGCACTGCGCCACATATGACCCGATGTCACGCGACATCATGTGACGTCATATAACGCCACAGTGTCACGTGAGCTCCCGTTCACGCTAAGGAGTGTGCACGGGACTCAGTCACTTGAAGAAATATGGAGCGTCTACTTTCCTGCAAAGCAGTTGGGGGAACCAATCGCTGCAGGAGGAAGCTCGGCGAATGGCGTAACTAAAAATGTTTTCCTAAAAAATAAACAAAAAAAAGTCTCATCTGTGACATTGAGCATGACGTTTCACTCTAAGAAATGCCTGCGCGTCTACTTACCCGCAAAACACTCAAAGAGCCAATCTCTGCGGTCTACGGAATCAGCTCAGCGTATGATGAGACGGAACATCAGTTTAGACCTAAGAATGAAGTGGCATTACGCAATGCAAAGCGTCATGCTTGCATTGCGCAATGTCACAACGCAGACTTAATTTTGAGGTCTAAACAGATGTTCCTCGTCATTCGCTGAGCGGATTTCGTAAATCGAAGAGATTGGCTCTTTGAGTGTTTTGCGGGTAAGTAGACGCGCAGGCATTTCTTAGAGTGTTATCCATTGTCAGTGCCCCAGCGCAGACTCTTTTTCTGGGTCTAAAGACTCTAAACATATTTTCAGCTTCGTCATTCGCCGAGCTCTTTCCGTAGATTAAATCCGATTGTCTCGCCCTATGTGCTTTGAGGAAAAGTGGACGCTCAGACTTTTTATATTGTATACTAAGACTACTCTTACCTCCTGCTAAGAAAACCGTTAAGAGCCTGCTGCCCCAAACCCGAGTCTCTAAAGCGTTACGCGACGTTCCTCTTCTTGAGTAGTAATTAAATATTTAAAGCCACGTCAGGTGATGCAGAAGACGCACAAAAGAAGCAGCAATTAAACTGGGCATGTTACACAGAAATGAATGAATGTACTGCGTCGAAGCTACGCGCTCTCGTAATCAGACGACATCAAGCCGAACGGGTTAACCGTTTCTGCGGTTACGTGTAAATGGGCGACGTACCTCTAAACTATAGTGCCGGCTTGCGCGGTCGAACAGTCTTTACGAGGTGGCGTGCACTTGTCGGCCGAAAAACATATCACGGCATATCACGGCGACACCGGCAAAGTAGAACCGAAATATACTGCAGCGGCGGCGAGAGTCTGTAATATAAGGACAGCAGCAAGCTATTTGAACTTCGAGGTTGAACCTGATCGGCTTAGGCAGACAGGTAGGTCAGGCGCTAATGTGCCGAGACGTTTCTTTCTTGAGATTTGTTTTTACCACAGAGATCAAGAAGGCACTACGAACCGCTAAGAGACGCACATATATATGCTCGACTCGCGGGTGAGAATATGCATCAAGTAACCATCGTTATCGTTCTTTCGGTGGGAGCTAAAGTAGCAACGTTTTCGTAGATGACAGTCTAACAACACGGATGACTGGCAGGTCACTATGCTCAAAATGAACTGAGTCAGGAAGCTACGCGGAGAGAAAGTCGCCTGCTTCTTGCGCAGGGGCTGTGGTGACGTCAGAATGACACTGAGTTCTGATTGGCTTTGATTGGAAGGATAGTGGGAAGACCTCAATGCTATATCATATGCCTTGAGGTCTACCCAGTATTTTTTTTTTTTTTTTTTGATCAGCCAATAGCGGCTTGGTGTTCTGACATCATCGCAACCCCTGTGCACGAAGCAGACGAACATGCGCCCCGCATAGTTCCAAGACTTTCCAGATTCGAGCCAATGTAGACCTTCAACCAGAGACCTGTACTTTCCAGGCACGATTCTCGAGCAAGAAATAAATTATTTGATGAATGACATCGTTTACGCGCAATTAAGAATTTAAAAAGGAACCAGCTCTTTTTTTCTTTTTATTCTTCGCGCTATTAACAGTGAAATAACTGACACAGTATTTCGTTAAACACTTTAGGGATGTAACGTTTTAGCCCTAAGGCGGTCAAATTCACGACGACATTAAAAGAATTTACTTTAATACCCCCAATAAACATATATTTGATGCATGCCGTGCATATAAACGAGCGTATATGCCGTAGGCATCCTTATTGTTGGTTTGTAAGTAACACTAGCGGCGTCGAACAGATGGCAGGAAATTGACTCAGCGGCATCCGAGTGCCGCTGTGTGGATCTCTGCCTTGACATGGATTAGACGCTGACACCGGAGACGCTGTGGTGTGTACACCATAGTATTCCCGGGTTTTCCGTGAAACTGGCGACGAAGTCTTCACGGTCTCCCTCGGCTCCTCGGAGGAGGAGTGTCTCTTCTATAATTCATGGTGCATTTCGCATTCCTCATCCGAGATGAGGCTCCGGGGTGACCTTGGCGCAGGGAGAGCGTCGTCGCATGCGGGCCGTCCAAATGGCGCACGGCCTGACTCAGCGTTTCCATTAATATACATCCTGCCACCGCCGTCTGTCGCGCTGCCTGCACCCCTTGAGTTCGCCGAGACTCTGCTGCTGTAGGCCCGTAAGGACCTAAGAAGGACCTAAGACGCGAGCCATGGAAGGGATCTACCCTTATTTGCGTTGGAAATGGGCCTCACTTACTACCGGTGACACGCAAGATACAAAAAGAAGAAATGTCAGGTTAGCAGCAGGGTGCCCTCGTGGAGCGGTATCTAGCGGCTACAGATGACACGAACTTGTCATGAACTCTTAGATTGATACATATGTTGAGCTAAACGTACCTATCATGTGTGTCGCTGCCCACATTGATTGATATAGCAATCAAAGCGGGCTCACGGCTTGTTCCTCTTGCGTGCTAAACACCGATGTTTGTCAGTAAAATCAGATTTGGGCGAGAGGACTATTGTCCGCTGTAAATTCTTGTTCAGAATTTTTTTTTTTTTAGAGAGGGGGTTGGGGTGGGACGAACACATTACTTGGTGACGTTGAAGTTGGAGGGTAGCTATGAAATACTCACTTATACCCTTGTTACACGGGCACATTTAACTGCAGTTACGCTAAGCCACAGATAGCGCACAATACTTGCGGACAACATTCTGCGGCTATGCAGTCAAAGCTATGGGCGCACGTGCGCTCGAGCATCTTGAGCATCTATCGAAGCAGTGCGCTCGCGCTCTTCACTTCTTCTGATATAGCTGTCAGAGAGTATAGTGCGGTATCTGTGGTGCCGCGAAACAGCAGTTAAGTTGAGTTAACCGCGGTTAAGTGTGCCCGTGTAACAGGGGTATTAAAGTGTTTGAGCAATCATGATCGCGGCACTTTTTTGGAGCAGCCTTCGGAATTTTGTTTTGAATCCTAGTGAAAGTCTGGACTATAGCCACGGAAACACTGGTTAGGAAATATCCTTTCTGAAATCACAACCTTTTTTTTTTTTCTTGTCAGTAGCACTTGGAAGCACAAATAATACGTCAATACCAACGAACTATGTCAGCTGCAGTTCTTTCGCTTGGTAGAAACGGACAAACTGCGGTCGCGCGTGCCTTCACCCTCCATCTCCTTGAGAATCGGCTGTTCTTGGGAAACTTCGTCGCAAGCTTCGTCATTCGGCCGTTCACAACAAGACCCTTTGTTTCAGCTGCCAAACCTGAACGACCTCGTTAATTAGACTAGCGTTTCGGGCCGTCCCCAAGGCAGATGTCTGCCTCCATCACCCTGGAGCTCCGCTCGCTAAGCCGGCGAGGGCGATTGCCTTCGGCAGTCTGCAACGCGGCGGCGACAAGAACAGCCAAACTAAAAACAAAACAGAAAGAAACGAGCCGTTGTCTTTTTCCCGACATCGAGGCATTCGTTCGTCAACTCCGTTCGTTATCTGTTTATAACGAGCGCGACACGCGGGCCTGATGCCGGCGCTTGGAGGACACCAATCGACGAAATACCCCAGGGTCCCCCCCGCTTCACGAGCATTGTCCCCGACGCTTTGTTTGGCAAACTGCACGTTTACTTTTGTTTCTTCTTGCGCGATGGGAAAACGTTGGGGGAACGCGGACCGCTTGTCTGTCGAGGCGCTCTCTTCTGGGCAGCAGTGTAGTGTGCCTACAGATTGCAGAGTGTTACAAACTGCTCGATCAAAGTCACGTGGTTTATTCTCTGCCTTTCCCCGCTCGCTCGCTTTCTTCCTTCTTTCCCGCAGGACACCGCCGTGCAGGCGCACGATCAGTTCGAGTTTCCTCGTCTATTACATCTGGGCTCTCCACATCAGTCCTTCCCTGCCCACCAGCCGGGTCAACGGCAACGGAGTCCCGGCAGAACGCGCCCAGGGTCGCGGTGCTGTACGGAAAGCGCTGGTTCGGTTGGATGCGGAACGGTCTATTGAGGTGGTGCGCTCGCTTCCTCGACGAGCTCGTATACGCGAGCAGGGTAAGCGGTCATCGCGGAGGCCGGTAAGCACCGCGCGCGTTACGCGGCAAGAGGCGTTTAGTCAGGCTTTTGTCTTTCCACGACCTTGGCGTTCTTGCGCGTCGAATGTGGGGGGCTGGAGACGAGAGGCGGTGACTTCGGGCGGTGAGGTTCCCGCAAGGACCGCAGTCGAAGAGAATTTTCCGTTATCGAGGTCACGTTCAACCATGCCGCAAAAATACCGTATCATTATCTGCGCAAAGAAAGAAAGAAAAGAAAGGGTAACGAAATCATTGACCTTGGTTCGTTGTCATGTAATACTCGCATTCACGATTGCATGTTTTTTTTTTTATATGGCTGGAAGCGTCATCGGTGGATGGTGGGATGCCGATGAGTGAACATGATTATATACTCCGTTTCAGTTTAAGTACGACCGGAGCCGATGCTACGACGCTCGTTGTCTTACAGGGTTTCTGATATCCCCGGCTAAGTCAATCTCACGCCGAAACAGCGCAGGATCGCAGCGCATCCACTGTGCGTGATTGGTTGAGTCGGTGATAGAGCCAACGCACAAAAGACGACGATCGCCGCCGTGACGATGCACTTTTGGTGCTGCTTGATTGCCTCTATTGGATGGTAGCATCGGCGTTGGTCGGGTTTAATGTGCAGACGGAGTGTATAGAAGTTTTGGGAACTGATCACTCCCTCAAAGTCGAAAAATCGTTTACAAAAAACAAGCTAAAGAAAAAAAAAAAAAAAAAAACTTTGCAACAATGCTGGTCAAAAGGCGCTCCTCGTCTGCACACGGTGATGATCTTTCGAAATCATAGTCGATAGAGGAAAAACAAACACAGACAGCGTGAATAGAAAGAGAGAGAGCGCAACACACGATTTTAGTTCCCTTCGTGCAACTCGATCGTGACATTATTTCGAGTCATCGTAAATCGCCGGTATAGACCGATTTCACAGCCTATAGTTTCATTACGCCACCTCGGCCGCCGTGCATCGTGGGATCTGTAGTCTTTCTGCTCGCGCGACAACCTCGCTGATGGTTTGGGCGAGCAGAGCACGACGCGGCACGAACACGAACACGTGCACCGGCGCCTGCCTCCCATGAACTACAGTTATGGCGGCGTCACGCGTGCATGGATCATTAAGTGAGATCAGTCTATTGATGGTCCATAAAGTTGGAGACCACCCTGACCCGCCGGCTAGTTTCCAGGGTGGCGGGGAACTGAAGAATGGTAGGGAGTGGTCCAAGTGGACATTCTCCCTTGTTTTTTGGCGGGTTGTTCTCGTTAATTCTGCGGCTGAGGCCGTGAGATACTCTTTGTGTGGTGTCGAAAGGTGCTTTCGCAAGATAGTGATCGGAGAAGATTGTATTGTTGTCACTTGATTCTCGTGTGTAATTAAACAGGATTAACGGCACGACATGAACACGCTGAGGCTCTCTGTCAACACACATTCGCGAGCAAGACGCACCCGTCTCTGAATACATCCCCGAGTACGCTCACTAGAAGAGTGGTCGCGGATTTTTGTGTCTCCAAGCATGTGTTCTCAAACGCTAAAGCCGGGGTCATCATACTAGAGCCATTCTGCAAACAGATTCGAACGCAAGTCACCACGAGATCCTTGCTTCGAATGCCCTGTGGCAACGAGTTCAAGTAGAAACTTGGCACGTGGCATTCGAACTACGGATATCGCGGTGATTGATGTCTTCAGACTGTCTTTTGTATGATGTATGACCCTTTTCATGACAAACGCCACCAGGCGGTGCTCCAGTCTTTGACGTCGCGGAGAACTTCCGGTTCATAAAAAGAACGAACAAAGCACACCTTAACACCGCTGTTTGACATGTCAATGAAACGTTTAACCGCCAATAGACCAATCCACGGTGACCAATCTCACTAGTAAGTTTGGGTACGCCACCGCTGCCGCAGTGCATCGAGAGAACTTCAGTCTTTCCGCAGGTGACCCAACAACATTGTAACCCAACCTTGCAGGAGCTCTGCGTGTACAGAGCAGGAGACAGCACGAGCCATTGCCTGCCTCTTGTAAACTAAAGTTATGGCGGCTTCACGCGTGCGTCGAATGCTTGGTGAGATCGTTCTACCAAGTGAATGCTAAAAGAGCGAAGAAGCGCGTTATGTGTTTACATTTTTTTAATATTCTTATAAACCAACTTGCCTCCTCCAAGACCTTGAATTGTACAGCCAAGGGCCTTCGTTGAATCTCCAACTTTGCTGTCTCTGTAGCGTTTATGCTTTTTAGCACTGGTGACATTAGCAAGCTCGACAGGCTTGCAAAGACGGAGAAACCGGAAGTCGCTTGGGACACAAGCAGAAGTTCATGTTTGTAAAAAGTAAAAACGTCTATAAGCACGCAGTGTGGCGCCTTCCTCGTTTAGGCACCAACTTCGCAAGGTCCTGTCTGTGCAGCTTCACCAAATATTTGGTGTCGTAAGCTTGACTGGACACTCGGACAGACATTATCCACCTCTCCCTTGCATTGCGTGTACTGTAAAAGGGTTGCATGGTCACGTGACAATGATGTGAAACACGCAGTTGTGCAGAAAAAGGTCAGCATGTTGCGCGAGCGTTCAAATAACAGAATAATATCTTCTGGAACTATGCATGGAAGTGTCTGTCGTCCGTCTCACAGTAAATGAAGCTTTAGAAAACAAAATCTCGGACTGGTGGTGGGTATGCGCGACGGAAATACTAAAATAAAATAGTTCAAATAGGATGGTGACCAAAACAATAGCCGAGGAAAACGTTTATATAAAGCAAGTTAAGCCCTCTCCACTACACCTATCTCGCTTCAAGCTTAAAACCGTCGTTTGAGACGAGTGTTCCGAGAACGGTACATATGCCATCCGTCTCATGATTAGAGTGTTGCTGAACTCGTTTCAGGCGATAGGTAGACACACATACAACTTACTGAAGAAGGACCACATGCTCGAATGCCACAGTTACAGTAGGCGCGGCATGCGCCGAATGCCCACAACAGTCCCATAAAGGTGCCGTGGCGCAATAAGCACGCCGACTGGTGACGGTTATAACCCCCTGATATGTCGAAGTCAAGCTGTTTGTCATTTGTTCTTTTTTTTTTTCATACAAGACGTGCTAAGTTTAGAATTTCATGAAAAAAAAGTCACCTAAAAAGTGTAGCGCAAAAGTGTAATACCTTACTTCCCTACTACCATCGTAAACCAAAGACAAAAAAAAAAAATTAAAACGTAACAAGCTTAAACAAGATCCCCACCTCTCATCTTGCGCGCCTCAGCTTTGTCATAAGATCAAGCACCCAATAATTTTATTTAGTACGTGTTGCTTGAATTTATTCTCGTTTTTTTTTCTTATGTCTTTTGTTAACGTACCACGTAATAAGCACAGTTCCTGACTTTTAGTGGTTAATTGTTGAGTTTATTTGTGCTTGTACATGCTCTATTGCTGTTATATTCGTGTCCCAAATTATTAACATAATGGTAATAATGAAATGATACATAGCAATACAGACGAGATATGACCGTCAAGATATAAGTAATTGCTAAAAATACAAAAGAAAGCATTAAACCGGGGTTCTAGCCAAACTGCAAAGAACATTGTTCTTCGTTTTTTGTAAGCCGACAATAAACAAGCCATCGTTTTTGTTTAAAGTTAACAGTTTCTTTAAGTATATCTATAATCTAACTCTTTCTCTCTCCCCCCCCCCTCCCCTTTCCGGGGGGCGGGGAGCACACACGCACACACAAAAATAGACATAGGAGTAGCGGTACGACGAAAATGATAGAATAACAAAGGTTAGTTTTAAAAGGTGCCACAGGAATAGTCCTCTCGACGTGTTCGACTTTCGGTTTCCTCGAAGTCTCTCACATTTCAGAGCCCCACACGCTCAAGTTTGAAAGACAACACCAGACTCGGGGATAAATACAGCCTCCGCGAATGTGCTTTCCCTCCCCCCCCCCCCCCCCCCCCTCCCCCCCGAAAAAAAAAAAAAAAAGAACGACGCGCAGAGTCATTCGGGTAAAAGCTGCCGCTCCTTCATCCAGCCGAGCACAGAGCGTTCGTCGGCGGAGTGCGCGTAGCGAGCGAGGAAGTCCAGATTTGTTTGTTGCTCACTTTTCACACCACGCAGAATCTTGCTTCGAGAACCATTCTCCCCTGGGAGAGAGCGATGATGGACCGTGAGCATCGATCGAGTGTTGGGGAACTTGCGACTTCCGCGTAACGCGAGGCATAACGCTGATATAATCGCGTGCCGTTTGCTTGCTTCTTTTCTCGCTTCGTGTTTTATTTGCATCGTCTTGCGTTTTGCTCGCCGGCAAACAAAAACCTATTTCCGTGCGGCACGCGAGCAAGACGAGCCGCCCGCCGCCTCTGTGGCTTTCCACACCTCGACAACAAAAGAACAGCCACAGCTTGAAAGCAAACAAACGTGGGAAGGAAGTTTGAGTTAATGTTGCTTGATTTCGGTTAATGTTGCTTGATTTTATAATGCGACCGGGGCTCGGCGGCTTCGAACGGACGGCGAGGCTTGAGTGGTTTTTGATATCGGAAAAAGCACCGTCCGTGCAGATAAACGAAAAAAACAAAGGAAAAATGCTCGTGTTAATGATTTTCGCTCTCTTTTTCCTGCTTCTTTCTTTGCAGGGTTTACAATCGCTCGAGACCTTCGAGCTGCTGATTGCGACCTTTTATCGAGCGATTAATCGGCTAGTCGATTAATGGAAACGATTAGTACGACCGAGTTAAATACACGCACACTATGTAAGTCAGAGCCTAATTCACCTTTTTCGAGGGGTGACGCCTGTTCTTTGCATTGTCCTTTCTTTTCTTTGCTTTTTTTACTTTTTTTTTTCTCAAGGAAGGGCGCGACTGAGCTGAGATCAAGAATTACTCAATTCTGTTACACAACCAAACGATTTTATTTTGTTACGGTTACTGAGGGCATCGTAAAGCTTCTAGGTTTCATGGCTCTATAATTTTATATAACAGTTGATGTTCTCGGACTGAGTCAGAAACATTTTCGTAGACCCTGTTAATTATCATTATTATCTGACTGTCTATTTGCAATTTAAAAATATTAATGTCTTGTTTTGCGTTTGTGTGTCATTTTTGGCGGTATGCATATCATGACTTTTTCCGTATCTGATTGATTGATTAATTGATTGTTTGACTTACATTTTCCCCACAGAGCTCTCCAGGGCTCACTTTTGGGCCTAACGGAGAAGAAACATTTTAATGTCGGTGCTTTGATGGCAAGTTGGAGGAATTAAGAAACGATTTCCTCACTTCCGGCAACATAGTTTTGAGATGTCAAATGCCGCAGTGACTAGTCGAGAACACGGACCCGAATCCATATAAGGGTGGAGTATTTTGGCGTCGTAGTTAAAGATATGAGTTTAGATGAAGTTAGCACCTGAGAAACTGGACGTATTTTGATAATTTGACCAAGGTCTCGGAAGGAGAGAAAAATTAAAAATATAGTCCGCTTTTTTTTTTTTTAATTGCACTCCAAAATTGTTTTACCTCATCATGTCTGTTTGTGTTACGCTATACGATATAAATACCCTAAAAATTCCAACTTCATATAATTTTATGGTGCCTTTGTCAGGCTAATCAGTACGATCATCTCTAGGTGTGTGGCATTCAAATTATTTTTAGTATATGCTCAAATTTTCTAAGTGTAAAACAATAAATGAAATGGCTTTTCAAAGTTTCCAACAAATATTAAGGAAGTTCGGAATTTGACAGCGCTATTGTCTGTTTACACATGCTAGCTCTGAAATTGGGAGTTGCGTAATTGTCATCGGAATGTTGTAATGACACCCGCGAAGTATGCAAAACGAAGTATGTTTTATTCAAAGTGCCATAGCCTCAACTTACCACAAAAAAATACAAAAAAAAAACAAGCACACGCTTAACTTGAAGGGTCATCCCGGTCAGGAGTCGAACCAAAGTAAATGACTGATATCGATTTACGGAGACTAATTACAAGCTGCGAAAATATTACATTAATGGGAAACCGCAATACACTTTAATATCGATATTAAAAATGCCGGGTTGGTTGTTTGTGAAGCAACCTTGTGCCGTGATGTCATCTTCGTTTTCAAGGAGGTCTCTTGTTCGTGCTGCCACTTCTTTCGCCGCGTTCTTCTGCTGCGTTTTCATCCGTCCCAGGGGACGATTTGTGCTTGTTATGTTATGTTTTAGCGTCCGCAGTTCGTAAGTGCTCTTTGGCGTTCGCGCACGAAGATTGTTGACTTCCTGCTCGCTCAAGCGCGTCGTGGTGCCGAAGGTGTCATTTAAGGTAACTGGATCCTGGGAAAGTATAGACCTTTTCCACAAGGGCGCCGCCATCTTGAGTTGTCGTCACTTCCAGTATGGGCGAAAACATTACTTTGCCGTCGCCACGCCAATAGGATATAAGCCTAACCGTCACACATTCTCGTTTTGGCTCCCCTCTATTTTTTTACTGGTTACAGGTTGAAACGTTTTACTATTTTGTCGTCGCCCATACTGGAAGTGACGACAAATCAAGATGGCGGCGCCCCTGTCGAAAATGTCTATAGCACCAAGCTCCCCGTATAGTCGCCATTTTGGTTTATAAAATGAGCAGTATAGACGCCATTTCGGTGAGCCGATCTAAATTCGCTGGTGACGGGTAGCTTTATACAAACGTTTTTTACAATATATTTGTAAGAGATCCCTAGAGATGGGCATGATTGATAAGTTGATTGCATACCGAGTCACAAAGACGTTCATAGTGGTGAAGAACGCTTTCAGTACGACGATGCTCCATGGTGATCTTGGTGCGACTGGTTTAGAACGACCCTCTCGAGGCTTCGGAGATATAAAGGGGTCGAAATGGCGATTGCCTAGGCAACAGACACCGATCAGCCAATCTTCTCGCGAGGTTTTGTTCATCTGTTTGTTGGTATCTGTTCATGTCCGGCTAGAAGGCAGGGAAGGCAGGGACGTTACTGGCCCTGGATTCAGTGACTTTAGTGTCATTCACTGTGGCCATAAAGTTTAGACCGTTGCTGCTCCGCGCCAGCCTACGATTAGATTTTTTCACAACGCTTCTGCAACGTGCATTGCACTCCACCAAGATTGTAGTTCTTCTCAGACGATAAATGGGGGCTCATTCTGAGCCTGGGTTCATCGTGGCCTGCGTTCATCGTGGAAAACTCGCTTTTCGGCAGGAAACTTCACAAATGTGTGCTACAGATGTTTGATATCTTCGAAACAACGCAGTAAAATAGCCGTAGTACCTTACCTGACTGATCGGAACTGCTCTTGCGACTAGGCCAGTCGTACCTTTTTGCGGTACCGCAGTACGAACTTTGCGTTACACGATGGTACCCCCGCGGGGGCACCTACCGCCTGACGTACCTAAAGCTCCTCTAACCTGGAAAAAGTGGCGCCATTCATTGTTGTGGAAATGCTCGAGACACATGCCGCGCGCCACTTCTGGGAAGTACACGCCCTCTGATATCTAGCTCGGTGCTGCGCTGCGCTGCCATGATCTTCCCAAGGGCTGCACGCTGCACGTGCCTCGTGCATTGACGCACCTTGAGCTACTTTTGAAACATAAAGGGGCTTTAGCCTCTTTATGTTTCATAAAACCTCACAAGAGTTGGCTTGCCATCATGCTCGAGCCGGTGGTTTTGGTTTCGCCATTGACCCCCGAAACAAAACTTTGAGATAGGAAGTCTGCAAAGCTATACACAAAGCATAAAAAAAAAAAAGAAGACAGACACTTTGTAGGTCACTTGCTTCACTAAAACCGTCCTAACCCTAAAATAAAATAAAAAGAATGTACCGGAGTTATCCTTTAATGATTTCCGATGTACGAGACAACTGGCAACGCAAATAATAACGTCACACCACTATTTCTGGTGAGAAATATTGTCGCTTTCCTACGCCGCTCAAAAGCGTTCCACAGATGACAGTATGTTTCCTAGATAAGCTGTGCAAATTTACCAACGTGAATTGTTGTTTCAAGCCCCCCCCCCCCCCCCGGCCTCTTAATATAAATATAAAAAAAAAACTAAAAATATCCTAGACCGGAAGTTACTTCCGCTTTGTTGAGTGACCAGCTTCCCCAAGTCAGTGCGTGAATGCGTTTTCAAATAGTACTTTGGATATTGCGCGTATACACAACGAACAATCAAACAAACTGGACATACATATACATATATAAAAACAACCACAAACTATGGGCTACGTAATATAGGAAGTCTTCAACGAGGCCCAGCCCGTTTCTCGCTTTACGACCATTTTATGGTTGCTTTTTTTTTTTCTTTCCTTCCTCGATTAACATGTCAGAAGGAAAGCGCGAGCAAAAATACCAGGGACGCAGCGGACACACGAAGCAATAAACGCGATCACGACGCCGGATATCGTCCTAAACGTCAATCTGCTTCGGCACACACACACAATATATTACGCGCTTGCCTTACCGGACACACCCAAGAAGAAACCCGCTCGGCCAGAGCAGCGCACGGAACCGGTGCCCTTTGCTCCCACAACAACGGCCGCGCGCGTTTAAACCGTTCCGGCAGCGCTGTTGGCCATCCGTCCAATCAAGCGCTCGCCCAGCACATGGATCCACCCTGCCGCCCCTGTTATAGTCACACCGAGGATTGCGCACTATAAAACGTGACCGTAAATGGCTAAATCCGCAGTCACGTATACTGCTGATACGTCACACGTAAGACACGGCGGTCGCTGCAGACACGATGACAGAATCGTCTGCGGACAGGCCTCAAGCACGTTCGAAGTGCGGTTGCTTCGAACATGCTTGCATTTGCATACTTGGAACATTCGCATACTTCGAACATTTGTATACTTCGAACATTCGCATACTTCGAACATTTGTATACTTCGAACATTCGTATACTTCGAACATTTGCGCACTGCGAACATTTGTATACTTCGAACATTCGTATACTTCGAACATTTGCGTACTGCGAATATTTGCATACTTCGAACATTCGCGTACTTCGAACGTATGCATACTGCGAACATTTTATACTTCGAACATTCGCATACTTCGAACATTTGTATACTTCGAACATTCGTATACTTTGAACATTTGCGTACTGCGAACATTTGCATACTTCGAACATTCGCGTACTTCGAACGTATGCGTACTGCGAACATTTGTATACTTCGAACATTCGCACACTTCGAACATTTGCGTACTGCGAACATTTGCATACTTTGAACATATGCGTACTTCGAACATTTGTATACTTCGAACATGTCCGCAGACAGTTTTTTGTATAAGCAATGTGACGGGACCGTTGGGAAAGAAACACGCTCCAGAAAGTGTCTGCTGACCGTCTTTTGTACGATCTATTGGCAATGTGTGACTACGGCTTGAGGGATTCTCAAGCCCGAGCATCACATCAAAATTGTTTATTGGGCATCTATACATATACAAATGCCAAAACCACGGGGTAAAAAAAAGAAGCAGACTTTTGTTGACTTGACAAGGCCCGAGCCCCGTCAAGTGCTTGGCAGATGGCCACGGAGGTAAAGAAATATTAAGCAAAATAACGTAGATACGGATATACATACAGCGAGCAATAAGATAGACAATTAAGTGGGTCATCTGAAAAGCACGTATTATACAAAAAGTAGGCACGGTGATTCGTGATCTAAACCAAGAATGGCAATGTTATCCATACACTATAGATGGAATGGACTGGTTAGGTTTATAATTCGTAGTGATTGCAAACTGAATTGCGCAAAAATGGGACGCCTTGTATTCATCCGAACGGCGGGTCCGGAAGGTAGTTAATTATGTTTTCGGTGAAACCTATTGACCAAGGCACTGTTCACAAACAAGTCCGCATCTGCCCGCACCAGGTGTGGGCACTGCGCACGCGCAGGAACCAAATACGCTTGAGATAAAGCGTCTGCGCACGCGCATTGCTGACAGCAGCACCACGTCATTGAGTTGAGTTTGTGTGTATATTTGAACCAGTCGAAAAATGCTATATATATATACCGGCGGTGTGACAGAAACGAAGTTACACGCTTCACTAGTACCAGCTCTACCACACGAAACGGGCGATACTAAAACGGTGAAAAGTTCGGAAACTCCAAGATATGTCTCGTAGAACTCCTCCGCATTGCCGCCATACTTTTTAACGACGCCAGATCACGGCTTGGAGATTCTTAGTAGTCCATCGTAGGAGAAAACAAAGCAAAAATATAGGTTATTAAAAAAATAATCTAAAACGGTTTGGCCTATCAAAGTGTAGTGCGCTTGTATGCGGGTCTTGTCGGTGCATTTAGTGCTCACACTGCAACCACAGTAATTAATGTACTTCGTTTCAACTTAAGCCCATACGCAGCCGATGCTACAAGGTGGCCCTGAACCGTAGCCTTCTTCATACTCACAAAGCCTGGCGTTTCAACGACGGAGCCATAGAGTGCCTCGTCGCAGATTTGGAGCGCGAGGATCTGGTAGCACAGAGCATTCCTCGGGGAATCTTGTCGTCAGCGCACAGATTTTGCAGCGGCGAGGACCCGAAACATGGTGTTCAATTCGGACGTGAAAGGGAGCGGTAGCGCGAGGAACGCGAGGAGCACGAGCGGACACTCCATCGCTCGGGAAAAGTGTGTTTCGGCGTCTCGCCGCAGCGAGGCGCCCGTCACCTGGTTCTCTTCTCATCCGTTGTCTGCCGCTCTACCTCTTCCATTTCGGCGGCCGCGTATCGTGGCGATCTGCCAGGCTTTGTCAGTATAGAGGCTAGGCTTGAACAGTGCCTGCACCGCACAAGCGCGCGTGCTTGGCAGGGACGCTGAAAGTTCAGATCTTGCGCTTGTAGCATTGGCTGCGCCTGGACTTAATCTGAAACGAAGTATAGTGTACTACACAAAACGAAATCTGACGCGAGCGGATGACTGTCGAAGATACTCTGACGGTGCAAAGAAATAGATAAATAAAATCACTTCAAAAGTTTTGACAAATTTAATTCAACGACGTCAGAGCGTTGCGGTGGCGGGTTGTCAGAGAGCAAGAAACACTGTGCATGTTCTTATATATATATATGTATATATATATATATATATATATATATATATATATATATATATATATATATATATATATATATATATATATATATATATATATATAGAGAGAGAGAGAGAGAGAGAGAGAGCCTCCACATATGCTCATGTTCTTGCGCACAACAAATGTCGCGCGAGGTGTCTGCAAAACAACAGATTCCGGCGTCAATGAAGGAATGACTTGATTTCAAGGGAGAAAAAAGCGACTACAGACGAGTCGAGGTATACCACCAAATGTGATAATAAGTGAAGTCTACCGCAATAAATCGCCCCAATACGCGGGAAACGTCGGAGCACCCAAATATCAGGCGGTTTGTCGGTCCGCTCTCGAGTTGCGTGCGCGTTCATACCCCGTTTGACGTGCCTTGGCGCTTCCGGGAGAAAAGAAGCGAACTTCCAGGGTGGCGCTCTTATGACAGCCGGGTGCCCCCACTCTCCCAAAAGAATCTCGTTTCGCGAATCAGGAGGACCGAATGGCGGTATACGCTAACGGGAATACTGCTCTTTATACGCACAAACATATACCACGCACACAAGAAGGCGGTGCCGGTCTTGACGAGCGAGCCGAGCGAGAGGGGGACGGAATTCGTTTTCCCAGGAAGTCGCGGTCGCGGTACACACGCGGATACCATTGTGTCTACAAGTTCGTTGTCCCACAAGCTGACAGTGCAGTGGAAGCTACGTACTCGCGGGGCCAATCACGGCCGTCCGGATTTCGTCACCTGACCTCCGCTCTCTGCGCGTGGGTATACGAGCTGGAGCGCCACCACGTGGCGAAAGGTGGACGCTCGACTGCTCCACCGGACAGGTACAGCTTCCATCGTACCGTCAGTTTAAGGGTCGACCGGAATACATCTGCGCGCGAAGGTACCCGGCGAGTGTCGAGAGGCGTGTATCTGCCGCGTATACCGTCGAGGGGCCGCAATTAGACGCTTTTTTAGTTGCGTGCGCGATATGACGCCGTGGTGTGAACAGAAAGTCAAGCTGCCCGGCGCGTCTGATGAGAGTGACAATTAGACGCCCGAAGTGATTGGCGGCAGCAATGTGTCTGTGTCACACGCAAAAAAAAAAAAAAAAAAAAAAAAAAAAAGCGAGCTCGTAATTAAGTGGCACTTTAGCGCGTCTGACTATTCTGGGCGCGGGAAGACAGACAGCCCAACGAGATTGTTACAACGAGACCCGTTGTGCTACGACTGCTAGGCGCCATAAACACACGGTAACTGACAACGACTGTTCGCTGCGTCATTTTTTTTTTTATTTGACTCGTGTCTTGCCGTGCCCTTTGGTTTGACAGCTAAAATATGGCCTAGGGATTGCGTTAGGTTAAATGGCATGAATGAAGAAATCAATATTGTAGCGACTTCACCTTTCAATGGAGGCCATCATTTCTCCCAGTTGTTTCTTTACATTTTTTCTATGCACTATACCTAAACAAAAATACCATGAGCTGACACTGAGCATAACATTGCATGTGCTTGCGTAATAATCAGTCTTACAGCGTAGACTGTTTTTAAGTCGATATATTTTTTTTCTTTTTATATATATATATATAATCGCCGAACTCCCTTCCCCCGTGCATTGCAGCGATTGACCTCTTCCAAGTTGTTTGCTATAAAGAATACGGACTGGATATATTTTAGAACGTAGCTTTAATTGGCCTCTTTGCTTCAGTATCAAGTTCTGCAGATGTTGTTTTAACATCTACTGTCCTTTTTAATTTTGTTTTTATAATGAGCCAATTCTTTGCTCGCTTTGCTTTTCGACACCTTGGTAGTCATGTTAATAATAACAACTAAAAACATCTATCGCGATTCAAAATAAATTTTGGAATCAAGCTTGGATTGTCACTAAACAATATTCCGGAGAAAAGGCAATTATCTCTTTCTCACAGAATAACAAAAAATGAACTACGCATCATTGAACGTTCCGTTTCCTCCCAAATATACCGCTAGCAATCAGGGCCAGATCTCAAGCCTTCGGAGCTTACCCTTATCCGATACAAAAGTTATCAGCAATGTTTCGGAAATTTCCAACGAGAAAGTGGCAGGCTACCAGAATTAGGCCCACAAATACGAGGAGAATAATGGCGTCGGAAACGGGCCCCGTTTTCTCGACGATAATTTTCGTGAATCGCTGATAGCGTTTAAAATCTAATAACGGCAAGTTATGAAAACCTTGGCATGTGGCCCGGACCGCTAGCGCTACACACGGGAGGAGATTGCATGGGCGTTCCGCGTTGCGTAGTTTATTTTTGCGACGAAAGAAAACACGCTTATCTTTTCTCCCAGACACACGGTACAAGTTGGTCTCCGTGCGGACAAGAAGAAGATTAGAGTCTTCCTGATCTCACAGCGATACAATCGCGTATCGGATTAGAACCTCTTATAGGCCTGCGCAGTGAGGAAATGACGAGCCTACAGGGCCGTACGTGAAGGCTTAAAGTGTTCGCGAGAGCGAGCTGTCTTGACTTGTCGCCGTAACGGCGGTGTTATTCGCGGCGAGGCTTCGTTAGACCTAAAGAGAGGCTTATGCACACGATTTACATAGATAGGGAGTCTAGAAACACAACGTGGCCATCACCGTATCTTCTTCTTTGTGGCTTTGTCGCAGAAGTTGTATTTTGTAAGAACCTGTTGTCTAGGAGAGTTCATTCAATGCCATTTAGAAGACCTGGCAAGACTAGGACGTTTCAGCAAATTCAGCATTGGACACCGTCGCGATCATTGGTGTTATTCGCCCATCTGTCTAACCAATCACGGTTCTCTTTAAAAAAAAAGAAAGAGAAAAAAAAAAGGTATTTCTTTTAGGTAATCAATGCTAATCATAGACCTTTCCGGAAAATTTCAGGAGTCCTCATGGCGAGGAGAGTTATGGAGCTTCTGAGATGTACACTCGCGCCGACTCGAATTTCTTGTATGTCCTAAAAGTGGCATGATTATTGCTCGCTTATCATTAAAAATTCAAAACGCAAAAAGCAAAAAAAAAAAAAAAAAGCGAACGGAAAATGAGGGGTTGTATACTCGGCTCTGTCGTGCTTTCTCTTTGTTCTCAAAAAAAAAAAAAAAAAGTTTATATTAACGTTAACTTTGTTTGAACGTCACAATGAGATGTTGAAGGTGACACATATTTTGGAAAGGTCTATTATAGCCAAACGTGTCATCCGTTCAACCAACAACTCTGCATGCAGAAAAAAACAAAAATCGGCGGCCGGATTTGCTTTTATTGCGGTACTCCAGAAATGCTGCAGTAACTGTATACTGTAATCACTTCAGAAATACAGGGACTAGCGAGTCCAGAACATGGCATTACTTCTCCTCGGCCAATGAGATTGCTATCGATAAGAACGCCAAAGAATCAATCACAAAGCGAAAGGTGTGAAGATGTTTAGCTAAGCCCTTTGTTTCTAAAAAAGAAAAAAAAAAAAGAAAAAAAAACCACCAACATTGCAATAAAAAAAATAAAAAGCTTATTTAGGACACGTATTTTGTTTTTCTTACTTTTCGCACGATTTATTTTTCGCTCAATATTTACGCCATTAGACGCATTCTAGATGGAGGTCACAGTCCGCTGAAAGCCCAGCCCACAGGTCAGCGGCCTTACCCATTACTACTGGATTGGCTTGGATGCAGGGCCGAACACGCTCGGAAGTCTAGTGTGTCCTAGCTCTGGGGTCTCCCTTTCGCGACACCCGGTGCCGTGGGGCCTGGGACGCGTCTCCGACTGGTGTGTTTACCGCGTCCACAAAAGTGCTCCCTCGATTTCCGACTGATGACGTCAACAAAAGTGTCGTGCTGTCGCCGGTCGCGATCCTGGCGGCGTCCCAACAGCTGTCGTGCACGGGACAGACGCCTGCCTCCTGTTCTGCTGCAAGTCGCTTTCTAGCGTGACAGTTCACGAAAGCTCCGGCAACCAGAAGTTGGGACGCTGCGATGACAGCGACACTCGCGCTCGCTCGTGCTTTTTGCCAGGATTTCTATGACCAACCGCCAGGATCGCGACATCCGACAGCATAATGCTCTGGCTTCTGTGACGTCATTTGTTGACACTTTGGGACCAATTGTGATGTATGGGCGGGACTAGTGCCACTAAATAAGCTTCGCTACAGAGTAACGACACTTGGCCATATTGTGTCTTAAAAACAGGGTTGCCAGTTATCTGAAGCTTTATCTGACGTCGCAGGAAACGCTTTTCCGCCCTCCAAAAATGTTTAAACAGTTCGCGACAGAGCAAAGCAATATTACACGACCTTCCTAACACCGAATCTAACGCTGAGGAACTCGCACTTTTGAATCGTGACGATCGGCAGTTGCGTCTGCTCTGCATACGAGCCAAAATGGCGGCGCCCAGAACAATGTCGGGGAACGGAGTGCCGATACTCTAAGCGCAGCTCATTTAGTGGCTCTAGGCGGGACGGAACGCTAAACACTCCTGTCGAAGACGCGCTCCGTCCGTCTGCTATTCCGCCCCCGTGTAAAAACTTCTGCAGCGCTCAGAAGACGCGACCATGAAAGCAACGTTCTAGCGTTCAATCATGCACAAGCCACCGTCCAATACAAGCGTCTTTCAGCCTCTATCGATGTGTGGTAATAAGCGATCGAGGACTAAAAAAATCTACAGAATGAATATGTAGTCCTTCCAACTTTACTGTCCTCGTTATTTTTTTCTTTTTCACATGGCTTCCGCGAGAAAGTTGTGTGAGCGTCATGACGCATAATTAAAACACGACGTAAAAATATTCGCTTGCCTTTTGAAGCGAAATGATGGGAACACAGACAAACTTGATGCGAACCGAACGCCCGGTTGCCTCCAGCCAAATGGCTCGCAAGTTCTTACCCGTGCGGGTATTTTCTCGGTATTAAATCATGGTTGCAATCAGAACGGTTGAAGAATTCTAAGAGCAGCGGGGCCGATTGTACGGGAACAAACGTTTTTATTAATCGCCAACACGCGCAAAGGAACAAATCAAGCTATTGGCGACGTGCGCGACCGAAAGCGTCGCTGTGGTCGGCCTTCCACGATTGGCCCAAAAGCTGACTATGACGTCGGAAAGGGTATACCGTCGACGGAAATAAGAGGAATGGAAGAACTTTAATTTCGACGGTGTTGGCAGTGTTTCTTTGAGAGCGCAATGATTTCAGGCTTCCACCGTGCTATTTACAAACACCACCGAACTTGTTGTTCGCAAGGTAATGACGTCACAAAGGGGAACCATAGGAGGGCGCCACCAAAACATCTCGCCGCTAATATCAAGCAGCTTAGTTGACGTGGGACGCTAGGCTCAGGCCCAGTCTCGCAACGAACTCAAGCAGCTTCACAGGCTTCCGAAAGCGTGTACTTGCGACAGTGGTTTGCTTCTAACTAGGTCGGTTAAAGAGGTCTTCCTCTAAACACCTCGGTGAACGCAGAATGACTCGCACTCGTAAAAATAAACTAAGTCATTCGGATATATGCTCGTTGAGCACGCCGCAAACGCCGGCAGCCAAGTATGTATGTTACCGTTTGAAGCAGAAGCGGAAAGCTAATCTCGGGATATATTTTTGAAAACAATAATGACTCTATCCAGATTATTTGTTTCTCAGAAATAAAAAAAAAATATGGTCGATATAAATACTATTACGGCACGGAGGACAATTTCACAATGAACATTTCACACGTCAATCATCTCTCCCTCTAATAAAAGCCAAGATAAGTTGCTTAGTTTTGTAACCACCGGGCGGGGCATAGGCAATGGCTGCCCCCACCAAAATTGTGTCGAACAGCGCAAAAAAAAAAAGCCCCCCCCCCCCCCCTCCACCCCTTTAAGAAAAAAAAAAAAAGAATTTATCGTAAAAATGTTCAAAAACAACTTTTTTTCCTTGGCACTTCAGTGTCCTTTTAAGCTGATACTTTGTAAAGGCGTCCGTCTCAAAAGCACCATACGCGGTGAACTCTCAGATTTGACGAGGATGATGCACGCAACGGCTGGGGCAATCGCCTCAATTGCCCCAGCCGAATTTACAACCGACATGACGAAGACGTCAACAGGGGACAATGTTATGGGCCCTTCTCGGCCGTCCGGATAGCGGGTATCGATGCACCGGGGAAAAGATAACTGGACTCGCTTTGCATGCGCCTGTCTCCAGAAGGAGCCGCGAGGTGCGTGTTCTCGGACCTTGTCTCGAGCGGACGAAGACAGCTGCTTGAAGATACGTGTCAATTCGAGAATGGACCTTTTTCCACTAATCTTCTTCGCAGGCGTACAGTCCCTTCCCCTTGCCTTCCTTCCCGCTGTTGCCATTTTCGGATGGCAAAGATTCCGGTCGACCAACATATGCAGCACCTACCTTTGCGCGTCTTTCGTCTTTTTTTGCCGATTCTTGTTTCAGTATACGCTAGTATAAGTCACAAAAGGCAACAAAGATCAAGACAACGGCACGATGCCGATGTATTCCGACGCGTGGAGACAAGTTGGGCTGCCATTCATTTGTAGTTCGGGTTTCGTCGCCCCAGAGACCGAAGTCATAAAATAACACGTTTTGAAAACCTCTTTTTTAAATAAAACATTTTTACTTTTTTTTTTATTACTCAGTTTCTAGGCCCTTCATTTTCCTTTTCCATTTACCCATCTCCTTCTTTGGTGAACCACAACAACAAAAATCTTTCTCCACATTTGCAGGCCTAACATTGCGTCGTACACTTTTCCTACTTTTTCTTGTTATAAACTAAACGACAACAACCATGTCAACATAAAAAAATTGTCAAGGTGCAGGTGAGCCGGTGTATGTTGATCATAATGTTAAAATCCTAAGACTGGGATAAAAAATTGGAAAAAAATGTGTAAGAAGACGGAAAAAAAGGGGACAGTACAAACGTCTCAACGTTTGTCGTTTGTCCTGTCCCCTTTTTTCTGTCTTACACTTTTTTTCAATTTTCCATCCCAGTCTCAGAATTTTTACATCATGTCAACTTATAGATATGCGATGTTGATTGGGTTTGGTGCAGAACGGGACATATTGATTGTTATGAAACATTCAGAGCGGAGGATCTTATTGATTGGTTCCTGGGGTGAACACTTTGTCTATATAAAAATCATGGACTTATCAGGCATTCCTTGACACGCGAGTGTATCCCGGTTTGTTCTTAGGTTACTTACACGACAATAAAAAAAAAAGAAAAAAGAAGCTGCCTTGCACATTTAACCAAGAGGCATCGATGCTGATCACGATCGCGATGAATATGGCAAACCTTTAGCGGCGAAAGCGACGACACGTGTGTGATGTCAATGACATTTTACACTTGTTTGACGCGTTCTATGGGGTCATTTTTGAAGACACTTTCACCTTTTGATTGTTTTTATTCGGAGCAATTTACTTCATGGTTATACATGGCTTCGAGTGAAATCACATCAGCTGTCATTGTGGTGGTATTGCTGCTAGGTGTGTACCTTCTGCAGAATGTATTGCGTCCCCCCCATATATGTCATATTTTGCAAGAACAAGTAGAAATAATGACTACCAGGAAGGTGCTTTGGAGGCACGTGCGACTTTCAAGCCATGCCTAGACGTTCGCATGAGATGTTACACAGACCGTTACAAGTTTTAGTCACCGGCCCGGGCTTACATTCGGAATCCTGATTTTTATTGGGTTGGCATACTGGTGAGACACTAGCTAGAAAGTGAGTAATGGCGGCTTTAGCAGGGCACTCAAACTTGTCTGAGAACTTTCTCTAAAGCCGGAGTTATACTGCGTATATATGTTATACAAAAGACAGTCTGCATACCGATTCGAACGCGAGCCGCCGCGAGATCCGTACTTCGAATGCCACGTGGCAATGAGTTCAATGAGAAAACTTTGCACACGGCATTCGAACCACGGATATTTCGGTGACTCGTTTTCGCAGACTGTCTTTAGTATGATGGTGAGCAGTGTGATCCCGGCTTAATTAACAGGGAAGCCAAAGATGGGTGCGCACGTGGTCGCGCACCTCCGACAAAAAGCTGTTCACAGGCATTCTTTCGTTCTTCTGTAGTACCATATAAAGTTGCATTTATGTGCAGAACTCTCGTTGTCTTAGGTTTGTTCACGCTGGCACAGACAGACGGGTCCTGACCTGCGTAGCTTAGAGGCAGGTATGGGCGACGTGCGCGACTAAAAGCGTCACTGTATATGGTCGGCATTCACGATTGTCCAAACGTTCACTAAGACGGCTCTAAAAGCGGTACTCGTTTTGTAACACCAGCAGGAAGCATATCAAAGGAAAATAAAACATTTGCACTCATTTTCTTGGAAATGTTTTTTTTTTCTTTTAGAGACATTTTTATTGAAGCCGCGGTGTTGCCCTATATGCATTGACGTCTCGGTGAAAAGATAACCCGACACTGTTTTTTCGTTTTAACTGCTACGTTTCCGCAGCGTGAAGAAGCACAGTGATTCATAGCGTGGACTCAATCGCATCTTTGTAGTACGCATTATTTTTTACCTAGTTAACCCGGGTTAAAAGAATCGCTCCGCAGCTCGGTTAGTTTGAAAGGAGGAGAAAACAAGGAGGAAATGACGTCGCTTTAAGATTTGCAGCCGTCAAAGAAATACTTCCGCGCTTCTGGGAGTTCCCCATTGTCTGCGTCGCTTTCTCGCGCCGTTTTGGCACCCCCGTTGCAAACCGTCTTTTCCCATGTTTGGGTAAACACAAACACTTCGAGCAACCCGTCTTTGGTTAGGAATTATGATATTCTTAACCCCGAGGCACGGAAAAAATAAAATAATGGCGCTTTTTAGAGCTAACTATATAGGTTGCGCTGATTGGTATAAGGGCACCCCATTCTCCGAATTGCGCGTGGACGCCGCCATTTTGGTTCCTAGTCCAGAGCTGGCGCAATTGACTATCGTTAGGATTAAAAAAAAAAAGTGAGTTCTCGAGCTTTAAAGATAGATACTCTATCAGGAAGCTCGAGTTCAAACCGTTTCGCTGTGCCGCAGACCGTATTGACATTTCTGGAGGACGGAATTCAGGTTTCCGCGATTTAAGATAAGACTTCATATAACCGAGAAAAAACAAACGATTTTATGCATCAAGAGTGTCGTTACTCTAAAACGTAGCTTAGTTGGTGACCCTATAGTCACTGGCGGCTCAAGAGACGCAGGGCGTGGCCCACTTATGTTCGCGCTTTCTTGCTTCGTGATTGGTCCTTTGGCGTTCTTCTTGGCGAATGCTGTAATCTGATTGGCTGCAGAGTGATAACGAGATGCCCTGGGCTCGCCACACCCTGCCTTTCTGAAACCGTCGGTGACTCTACTGTTGTGTATATACTCTACAAGCTGTGGGGAAACAATACCGCGAAACGCTTAGTCGAGAGGTTAATCGAAACGACGTGAGGTCAGCACGAAATGGAAAGTGACGTTGCCAAATCCAAGCGGCGGTCGGAGCAAAAGGGAAGGAAGGCGTCTTCACGCTCCTCGTGCAAGCGGCCAACACTGCACGTGTTATCTCATCTTCGCACGTGCAGTGCAAACGGTCCCGTAGTCTTCGCAGAAAAAACAAACCACCCACAAAAGTTTCATCTCCCCGCAAGAGTTCCAGGACCTTAGCTGATCCTTCATTGTTCGTCAATCAAGCGATCTCCAGACGGTCTGGTCTACACGCGCGCCGTCCGACAATGGACGTGCTCGCTGGCGTCATCTCAAAGAAGATGCTGTGCTCGGATGCCCTCAAGACGGGGGTGACGAAAATTGGGATGTTTCTTTCGCAAAAAATGAATCTCGGAGCTCATCTTCGCCTCTCAAGCAGCGCGGTGGACCGTCGGGTCACCACGGTTGTCTACGCGTCACGAATTTCCCATGTCGCTCCGGAACCATACACCGGCCGCGCTGACTTGCCGGCTGCGTCGCTATACGGGCTTGGCTTGGCTTAGTCTGCTCCGACTTGGCTTCCAGCTGTGCGGGTTGTTGGCTTGGTGGGGGCGTTCCTGAGTGCCGCTTGTTGTGACACCAGAGTTCGTCGCTTTACTTCCGTTTTGCGTGTTTTTTTTTAATTTTTAGTTGTTGTTTTATGTTTGGGCACGCGTAAATATGACGTCAGGTGGCCTTGAAGCGTTCTTTCGCGTTTCTCCACGGGACGGAGACGTGACTGGGCGAGAACGTGCACCTCGCGAGAGAGAAGAAGGCTGAGAGCTTTGTTGCGGCTGGATCTGTTTGTGTTTCTAAAGCAGAGGATGACGGCGACTTGCGTTCTGTCCTTAATCCTTAGGGTCCGAGGGGAAGCATCCATTCAGATTGTTAGACGCCTTGTCATGCAAAGAGGCGACTTTGTGACGCCAAAGATTTGTCGTTGCGGGTTTTGGAATATTTATTTTAACTTGACTGGGCTTTCAGAAAATTCCTGGTTATGGCATGTTCGACGGTCCCTCAGTGTACGCTTGCCTTGCTTTGACATGGCTCCTTTTGCGAGCATCAGCTGTCAGTTTATTTTAGTTTAGTTTGTTGCACATTGTGGGAACAAAAAAAGATAGGCGACAATAACTGTGTATTCGCGATGTGACAGCCTTTGGTAGCCGAATTGAGTAACGAACTGTGTTGAGCAAAGCGTGTTGTACAGAATCTCCAGCGTGAAGGAATCGGATAATGACTAACGTTCGACTTGCCTCTTTAAATTTGTGCCATTGACACATGATACCGTTACACTCTAAATAAATTATAAAACCTTTTTTTTTTCTTTTTAATTGTCGACTGAAGGCAGCAGTTGTAGTAGCCAAACCCAGGTCAAACCGAACAAACAAAATAAAATGATGACGCGAATTCCGGAATTTTAGTAAACCTTCTACGCAACACCTGAGTGTATTTTCTGGTTGAACGGGTGTCGAACCACTCGAACACGGAACATTTACGACGTAAGCGCTGCGAATGGCAAGTTAAAAATACTTCTGCGCTCAAAGAGCGAAACCTTTGCCGAGAAACACGAGCCCTCGAAACGTCATGCAGCCTCATTGCCACGTCGAGAGTTCATCTTGGCCTCGTGAATCAAGATCAAAGTTCATTCACTCGTACACACTAGTCGGCTGCGAAAACATCCCGCAAGCAAAGACGCATCACAAAGCACCGGCCCTGAGCACGCCCAGATGCTAAGGTATACAACGAATCGATCATATCCCGTGTCGATTGCGCGTACATTCGTGAGCCAGCGCGTGAAGTAACACATCCTCTGTCAAGAACAACTTTGACGGCTTAAAACAAAAGGGAGTGAAAAGCTCGTTGCCAATGCAAGCGGTCGATCCCAGGACGTATACGGGTATGACACACAGCTGTATCGACTGGACAGTGGATGCCACAGGTGCGTCACCGTTGAACACGCTTGGAGCCTTCGGGGAGACGGTTCTGCCAACGAAAACTGTTACGAAATCCTTGACAGGATAAGAACTGCAGGGAGATCTTTCAGTGTTCCCGGCTCTGCAGCGCCTTCGAGAACATATACACTTCGGCGCCACGTGGGTTTCGAGCGTGCACGCGCGGTCGGAGCACTACGGAAGGCGATTGGCCCGTGTTGAACGCGCTGGGCATCTCGCGAAAGAGACACGTCCGGCGCTTCTCGCTCTGTCGGTTAACTTACTTATACCTTTTCTTTTTTAACGCTTACAAATACACAGTACAGGATTCGGTCTCCACAGCCGAGCACGTGTGTGTACACGTCGCTTCGGGAACCGAGCAAAACACGTGCAAAATTGATTTGCTCTGTATGTTTACAGAGCCTTGATGGAGATACGCCACGACGGGTAATCGGTCTCTTAGTTGTAGATGAGAAATTTAGCCAGTGCAGTACAACTGCTAACCTGGGATTTTGACGTGTATCACGCAGTAGTGATTGCACGAACGCGTGCCGGTATTAAACTCATCCAGATCGAAACGGCGGGGGCGGTGGGGAATCGAGCCTAGGAGGTTCCCAGCGCAAGCTTTCGCTCCACGCTCCGAGCTGAGGCGCGTTAGCCCCATTCGGCCACTTCCTCCCCTGCAAAACACGTGCCGTACCATAGCCTCTATATATACTGACAAAGCCTGGCAGATCGCCACGATCTGCCAGGCGGGTGGAGCGGCAGGTGGAGCGGCAGACAACGGATGAGAGGAGAGCCACGTGACTGGCGCCCCGCTGCGGCGAGATGCCGAAACACACTTCCTCCGAGCGAACAAGTGTGTTTCGGGTCCTCGCCGCTGTAAAAGCTGTGCGCGTTGACGTTCAGGTTCCCCGAGAAATGGCTTTTTGATGATCTGTGCTACTGGATCTTCGCGCTCCAAATCTGCGACCGGGCACTCTATGGCTCTGTCGTTCAACTGCCAGGCTTTGTGAGTATAGAGGAGGCTAGGGCCATACGTGTACGACCTCACGACCTCCGAAGATGGCGCCCACCAGAAACTTCTTATAGACGCTTTTCAGCGCCTGTTCACGGGTGCAGTAATAGCTGTCCTCCGCTATGCGTGGGGTGACGCGGCCGTTGGTTGATCTCTAAAGCCGCACTTACGTTGCTCATATGCATCATACAAGAGACAAGGCCTTTGCCGCAGACATGGTGACAGGAATATCTACCGACACGCTTCAAGAATGTTCCAAGCATGTCTGCTTCATGTCCGCAGACAGTTTGTGTGTGTGTATGACCAATACCACCTAGAACACAAGGCCTGCGCGTTTCCTCCTCTAAACGTCATCACTAGTAGATCCCCTCAGCGCCCCCTAGCTAGCCCGGATGAGAAACATCGTCTGCTACATCGTCTGCTCCATCGCCTGCTTCAGTGGTTTGTGTAACAGATAATGAAACAGATGCTCACGCCGAGTTTCTCTTGTAAATAGCATACGATGAAGTTAGACGTTCACGTGGAGCGTCAAATGCATGAGCGAAATTGCCTTACTGCTGCGCGAAGGGCTGAAAAGCCCTTCGTTGGACGCTGGACGCTGACACTGGACGCCATTTTCGAGGGCGCTGTTTATACCCCGGGTAGCTGCTTCGAAGCGTTCTACCGCAGAACGAGCGCGCGCGCTAGAAATACGCGTCTCAAAGCCAGGAGCGCGTGCTAGCTCGCGCTCCTGGCCGAGGGAGCGTTCGCGTGCACGTCGCAAATGCACTGGAAGCTCGCTATCAGCTCGCGCTCAGCAGTCACGCACACAGCTGCCGCCGCAAGTGAATGCGACGTAGTTGCGACGCGGCCCCTACTCTCGTCAAGCTTCGGGGTGTTTGCCGCTTGAGGCGGGTCGGGGATCTACTAACGAAACGTCATGCGCAGGCCTTGTCTTCTAGGTGGTATTGGTATGACTAGTGCCGGTATGACCAATCTGACAGAACAGTCCTACGAGGAAGGAACACGCTTTCTCATACAGGGTCTGCAGTCCGTCTTTTGTATGATGTATAAGCAGTGGGGCTGCTGCTGCTTTAGAGAACACTGCGTCGTCCTCAACGCAGGCTATATGGGAATTCGACATTAGGCCAAGATTTCTGGGTGCCTCGGCGTGAGGCAACTGAAGGTTAGTTATGGCGGTTTACCATTCCAGAAAGGAGGCTTCTGGCTGCAGCAATTCTCACCGTTTCCTGCGCATATGGTGCGTGCTTTTCTGCGCATGCTGGACTGTGAATTTAGCAAAAATAAATGGCGCTCTAAAAAAAAAAAAAACGCATCTCTACGTGGTGAATAATGTTGATTGGGGCGAAGCTCTGGTGGTGCTTGTCTGCGTAGACGCTGAGCCGCAGCATGCCGAGCCTTTCGTTCGTTTTCATCCACGTCACGCTACGGTCAAATGCTCAAATGCGTATATAACCACGTTCCATACAACACATTCTCTTTCTGACAAAGATGAAAACGAACGAAAGGCTCGGCATGCTGCGGCTCACCCTCGGCATGCTGCGGCTCACCGTCTACGCAGACAAGCACCACCAGAGCTTCGCCCCAATCAACATCATTCACCACGTGGAGATGCGGTCGTTTTTTTTTTCCCGAGCACGGGGGCTCACGAACTCGTGAGCACGTGAGCTCACGAGCAGGAGCACGTGCACCCGACGGCGGACGGACATACGGACACGGCTAGCCCCAGAGCCGTATACGTAGAGAGTTTGGTCAATTTGAGGCGCGGGCCATGGCGCGGGCAAAGCCAGGACGTGCGGCACACTCGGAAAGAGGGCTTGCCATGCTCTCTTGACCAAACAGAAGCCGAAAAGAATCCCCTAGCGGTGGTAGCGAGAAACAGTTCTGATCGAAAGTCTATGTTTGTATGTCGTTTTAATAAGTGCGTACGAGTGAAGTGTAGTAACCCCTCGTCGTTGAAAATAGGGTTCACGTGTTGTTTTGATCATGATCATGCAGAAAGATGTAAGAAACGAACGCGCCGCTCAACTTTGTTTTGTGCGGACAGAGTGTGACCGCTCGGACGGCAGATTCCCGACCCTCGGCGTTTGGCGTACGGATTATGTCGATCGTTCCGCTAGTCGCACTCAGAGGTCGCACTCTTCCACCATCATTTTGGATGAGCGTGATTGAAACATCACGTGTACCATATTTTCAGCCATCGAGAGTTACTCCAACGCAGTTATCAGGTTTGCTTCTCGCGACCACCACCAGGGTAGTATTTCCGGCTTCTGGTTGGTCATATTCGAATTTCTGAAGACGCCCTGGAACACGCCCAGCCCGCTTTCGGCCCATGGCGCCTCCTCATTTGTTTCCTATACTTCCCAACGAATGGCCAAACTCTCCCAATATACGGCTCTGGCTAGCCCCTAAGTAGCTTCGCCCCTAAAAAAAAGAAGACGAGCTTAAAAGAGCATTTTATAGCTTTTTCATGAAGAGCCCTTTCAGAGGGTGCTTCAAAAATAACTTTTTTAGGGTACAAAATATGGACAAGCCGAAAAACCCCTAAAAATCGTTTACAGACTTCTTTTTTTTTTTAGTGTGATACGTGTTGGGTTGTACCGTTTCGGGTAATTCAACTTCTATACGACGTAAGTTTTGCGGAGAGTATACGGAACCAGCGGGCGCCGGGCGCTCCCACAAAGAAATCGGTGCCGAAACAGCGGGAAGTGCGAAGGCGCTTTACGATAAGACAGTTGACAGACTCCTGAAAATGAGGAAACCGGGCTCGCATGAGATGCGTCTTTCCGGTCGACTGACGTTGGTGGCGTTTCGCCGCCTGAACGATAAGCGGTGTTCAATTTGTTAGCAGTTATGTTTGGTACGCATAGGGTGGGAAAAAAAAAAGGAAGAAAACGAAGAATTTCTTACGCCCGTCAGTGTATAACTTTGTGAAAAGTAACGAGAATGCCGCGAGTCGGTCAAATATGTTTCACCGGAAAGAATACGTCACTTTTTGTTATGCGTACAACGAACACGTCCAATGACCTAAAAACAAATTTCGGAGATCTGTATTCATTAGTTTCACGAAATCCATCTTTTAGAGGGTGTGGCTCTTCTGTAGCCATGCTGGAAAAAATCGTAGAGGAGGGATCTCTGGCAAAGTTTTCATGATATCACTAGTTGAGAAGAAAATATGCCTAACCTAAAAATTTTAAATCTTGAACGTTTACGGACGGTGCTGTTTTCTAAATTTTCTGCACATTTATAAATTTTGTTTGCAGGTGAATAGAACATCGGATATTGTGACTATAGTTTATTGGACACGCACATACACACACACACATACTTACACACACACACGCACGCGCGCGCGCACACACACACACACACACGCGCGCGCGCGCGCGCGCGCGCGCTTTTACACACACAGATTTATAAATATCTACATATACTGGGTGTTTCAACGAAGACTTACAAAAATTCCTAAAATTAAGGTACGTTCACACATTTGCGTTCGGCGCAACCACTACGCTGACGAACGGATGCAACCGGTTCAAACGACGAGTTGCCATGGCAACATAGAGCCAATCAGCCGTTTCGTTCGTGTTCGTTCGCAAGGCTGAACTTTTTCGCCACGTTTGGGAGCGAACTCAGTGACCGCACCGACGGACCAATCACAGGCCGAGGAGAGCTCGGCCGCGCGCGTTGCATGCCGGTCGCGGTTCCTGCTATCTGCCGAAAAACATGGCGCAGGTGGTGATCGTCCACGTGCATGGTCGGCGTGGTAGAAGCTCGTCGTTCCGCGTAGAGCACTACTCATATAAATTCTCGTCGTGCGTCGCGATGGTAACCCAGCACGCCCTAGAAGAGGAGGTCCATTTACTCGTGCGGCGGTGCCGTGGCGGCACCCTCCAGACAGCAGAAGCGCTCGCGCCGTCAGATTTGTTTACCTCGACTACAGTGGTGCTTTCTTGGCATATGTGTCCTCGAACATCGTTCGGATTTCTTACTTTGCGCGCTCCATGCGTTTGCTCAAGTTCAAGGTATTACTGGTGCGTACTATAGTTAAAGCTGTGTATGAAGGATCCGAGTTTTGACGCGTTTTCATCGCCCGAGAAAAGTGATTAGTGCTAGAATTCCTGAACGCTCACAACGTGTTGTGATCACGAAATCATATTCCTACGTTGCTATATCGCTGCTAAAATTACATCGTCTTTTGTTATCGTAGAAAAGGCGTGTGGAGAGATATGTACTATCGGTAAAGTCGTGGTCGTCCAAGACCACGTACTGCATTTATTTATTTTTTTCTTTCTTTCGTCCACTCTGCCCGGCGAGCCTATCCCGAAATAAATAAAAATGAATAAAGCTTGAGGCTATAAAAAACTCTCAATTTTCTGTTACGTTAGTAAGTGGCAGCGCGTCCCCCTTTTTTTTTGGAGGCACCGCATAAACAGCCAACGGCGACGAAGAAGGGCCTCCGTGCTGACGGCAGGCGCTTGTTGCAGTGGTTGCAGGAGTGTGTACGCGCGGCGCAGAGCGGTCGTTCCAGTCGCTCCGGTTACAATGGACGCAGTCGTAGCTAACGCGTTCGTTGCAGATGTCTGAAACAACCTTTAATGTATTCCACGTAAAAATATAATTTTCTCGGGAACGTATTACTCGTGGTGGCGGACATCAGAAAATGCGTGATACTTGCTAATCAGTTCGCTAATTAATTGAAATGACTAATTGAGTTTTTAATGAATGAAAATATTTATGTTGTCCGAATTAGAAATTTGCTGAGCGTCATCGAAAACCCCTAAATTAGTCATTTTGAGAAAGACTTTGAGCACGTGGGAAGCGTCGCAGTGCGCTAAAGTTGCCACTCGTTGAGCAGGTACGAGGCTGGGGTTCTGATAAGAGGCGGAAAAATCGCGCGGGCGCCTTATCGGAACCGCTAGCCGTGTACTTGCTCCACGAGTGGTAACTTAGCGCGCTGCTACGCTTCTCCCGCGCTCAAAGTCTCTAAAAAATACTGATTTTGTGGTTTTCGATGACGCTCAGCAAGTTCCTAATTGGAACCATATGTCGATTTTCCTTAATTAAAAGTTAATTAGTCATTTTTTTATTTAGCGAACTAATTAGTGAGTATCGCGCATATTCCGACGTCCGCCACTATGAGTAAACAGTCCCGAGGAAAATATGTTTTTACCTGGAATAAACTAATTTTAGGAATTTGTGTCAGCCTACGCTGAAACACCCCATATGTATATATATGTATATATATATATATATATATATATATACATACATACAGAAAACCAGTGATAGCATTTTACTTTACGTGAACAATTTGTTCAATGCATCTCAGAAATTAACGTGAAGCTCAAGTCGATTATATGTTTGTTTTTTATTACCGGAAAACACCGCGGAAGCGCACACCTCGTCCAAGCGCCCGCTATTAACATTTCCCAAACTTGGGAATTCTGCAAATTGTACGGTAAAGGGGCGATACAACGATTTTTGTACTTTGATCAAAAACCGCTTTTAGAACGGATTCCTGACCTGTGAAACACCCGCTCGTTTTGCACCACACGCAATCGAAGTCGCAGAAAAAAATTAAAGAAAAACGAGCAGCGTTCACCCCCTCAACTCGCAGCCAGAACAAGCGGCCACGTGATCTGGAGCCGATTATATGCCGCCAGTGTTGATCAGAGCCACGCGCTGGGGTTGGCAAAGCACAGGACACACGCTTAGTTTCAGACATTGCTATGGTTCGGCTATTGTCGTCATTGCAGCGATTGGACACGGGCCACTACCCGAATGCTTCTCGAGCTAGCAGTTATCACGAGCCCAAGTCGAGTGCCCAAGCAATGCTCGGGTCCAGTCTATGAACCGCATTCAAATATCGTCACTGGGGGTATACTGCGATGCCCCAGTTACGTTATCAAGGTTTACGAAGGAGAGACTAAATGAAAACGCTCGCTTTTGTCCTTAAAATTACAGTGCAACAAAGGAGTTTCTTGGCCAGTGGCGTTGAGTGCGAGTATCCTTGAGTCCCCCTCTGGTGCCACACTCTAAAAAAAAACCGTGCGTCCACTTTCCCACACAACACTCGGAGAGCCAATCACCGCAACTTACGGAGGCAGCTCAGCGAATGGCAATGCCCAAACATATATAAAGACGAAAACACGCGGAGTGAGTTGTGACCTTAAGCAATGCAAGCGTGACGTTTTGCATTGCTTAATGTAACAACTCAGACTGCGTTCTTTGGTCTAAACACATGTTTCGGCATTGTCATTCGCTGAGCTGCCTCCGTAAGTTGCGGTGATTGGCTCTCCGAGTGTTGCGCGGGAAAGTGGACACACGGGCTTTTTTTTAGAGTGCAGTAAGCTCGTGTAAAGTAAAAAAACAACAACAAAAAACATTCCAATGGAATATCGTTGCGCCGTCCCTTTAGGCGCTTCCCCGGTATTTTACGGTATATGTTAATATCATGAAAAGCGCGGCAGTCGTAGAAACGAGAAAGGGAATCAGATGCAATGTTAACTGAAACGGCGCTGAGTCCGAGTACAAAGTTCTAATAGGACATCCAAGGAAGGGACACCCAGGGAAGGGAACGGGTGATAAGGCTAATCAAGAGCAAATTAGTAATAGAAGAACAAAGTCAAAACACGCGGTCTTATTGTAAGTGTATGATTTATGACATGTTAGCACGAATGCTTCAAAAAGTCTTCCCCAAGTTTATATACTGTTGAGAACTTGAAACACCCATTCAATGACTGAGCTTTGTTATTTGCTCGGACATGGTCCAAGCAGCTTTAAACAATAAAATTTCCGGTGATCGAATAGCTATGCTGCGGATTAATATAAATTGCGTTTTTTTTTTTTTTTTTGTTTCACCGCAATACTAGCACTTCGTGCTTGCATGTTGTCTAAACTTCAATCGATAACATTTTGTGCGTGCACAGCTCTGGTGGAACTTGTCTTACAGGGTTTTCAATTCTCATGTCAGATCATCGGAAATTAGTGTTCTCAACTTATAGGTCGATGTTTTGTACGAATGTAGAGATGTAATCGGCGGAGCATCACATGTGCTTGCTGGAATTCTGGACAATGCCATTCCTGAAAGATATAGAGGTGTTCCACAGATAAAAACAACGCTTCTTCTTACTTCTTACGAACAAGAAAAAGAAATCTGGCCTAAATGCTTACTTATTAAAGGAAGCGGCGCCCGCAGGTGTGTGATTCATGGAAACCAGCTGTTGATCACTTCAACGTCTCCCCTAGAGTTGAGGCACATATTCCGTACAAAAGCGGCGCAAGGAGGAAGCAAAACTGATAGTCACTTTTTCCTGATGTGATCCTCAGCCTCATATTTCATGACGTGATCCTTAGCGTAAACGATAAAAGCGTCGTGATATATACTTTGTTCTACTTAGTCGCACCAGTGTCGTTCCAGATATGCCGAAAGCTCATTAACACGTCGGGGAGTGAAGGAAGTAGGCGCATCATATGCCGACGGCGTCCGATGCTTCTCTTCGTGAAGAACTCTCGCGCTTAACTCGATTTTCCTGATGGGCGATTTAAAACGTTCCATACTCAGAAAAAGAAGAAAATCCGCGCCGAACTCGTGGCGTCAACGCTAACGGGATTTCGCTTAGGCAATGACAGCTCTATTCTGTCCTTCGAGTAAGCCAAAGAGATTAGTCTGTGTCATGTAGATGGGCGTTTGCGAATAACGCTGTTCCTGTCTATCCACAGGCAAAGGCATTTTGGCAGAATCTTCAGATTTCACCAGACAGTGAACAGATTGAAGTTCCTTTTGCGTGCAAATGCAACAAATGTCCTTAGGAGTTTCCCGTTTGGTATGATGAATGTGCTCTTCGCCTCGGTGTCTTGTAAGTCTTTAGAATGACAAGGTAGGGGCATATATGTTAGCCATGAATATCCGGCGATAAACTTCGCATTATCCGAAACGCAGGGCAGCAGCGCGACCTCGAAAACCGTGACACGGTTAAAGTTTGGAGTATACAAGGCGACTTCTCACCTTGTGTGCGGATAATATGAGCTGAAACGTCCCCCTTCCTCAGTTTATACTTGTCAGTTTTAGAAAAACAGCTTTGGTTTAATAAACAAGCGTTGGAACACAAAGCTTAGGTCTTTTTTTTTTCTTTATTTGACAATTTAGAAGATAATAGAGCTCGTGGGAACTGTAAGCTTAGCGAGAGTCCAGATTGAATGTTTCAGTTCATATATATTGTCCGAGGGTGTGCGTCAAATTCACCGAACGATCTCTCTCTCCGAGTGCCTGCATGAATACCGATCGGTGGTGCATGCGCGATATAAATGATAAATATCTGATCTTATTTTAACTTGATTAGTGAATAAAGCTAACGGTGTCGCGCTCCTGCGCTCAAGCGGCCACCGTGGCAAAAAGATGTCCTTCCGTTTTGCCCGTATAAAGCCGCGGCCGCATTGCTTCTGCATCACTCAAAAAGACACAGTGTTCGCTGCAGAATGGAGAGTTTTAGCGAGTCGTTTTTCAAGCACACGGTTCCGAAATCGCGAACGGTACAGCTGGTCCGTTCCGTGAAACCGTACGTCAAATTCGACATACTTTAGCGAATCGTAAAAGTGGCGCGACCGTGCAAACGATGATGATGATCGTGCTTACTGGTGGCGCCATCTTCTAGTAAACATGTGAAACATTCCGCAACATGTAAATCAGTGGCGACGGTGGCGGACACCGTGGTGGCGGTCCGTCTTTCCGGCGTACGACTGATGTAAACAAGACGGCCGACGTAACATTTGCCGGTCGGAATTTCAAGAACTGCGAAGCTAGATAGAGTAAAAAGTGTCTGAACGACCGTAAAGGTATGTGGTGTGTCTCCGTCATCTTCAACTTGAACGATCGTTCACGTTGTGTGCCGTCGCTCGCGGTCACCACAGCAGCTAGTCTGTCCGCAGATCGCAAACCTTTACTAGCATGCGCAGTTTACAGCATTCACGATCGCTTACCATTGTGAGCAGTCCTCGAAATGATTTGGTTCAACCTCTCAAATGAAGCAGACTTAAAGGGATACTACAACGAAATTTCGGCGCTCATTTTTTGGTCTATATGTGTTCAAAAAAGCACCATCAAATCGAACATACCAATATCTTTTTAAAAAAGTCACGAAAAGGAATTTTAAAACGAATTAAACGATTAGCAAAGAGCACCTGGTGGATGTCGCTAACGCCTCGCTGGTAATGCCCGTCTAGCAACCTTGGCAGCTAGTGACGGAGGTTGTCTCACCTCCGGCCGCGACGAGAGAAGAGGGGCAGGAGGAACTCCCCTCTTCCCGAGAATGCCTTTTGTGTGTCACAGAAGTCGCTATTGTCCCCCAACAAGATTATAGAAGATTAACCCGTCACTCAAAATTTGTACAAAAGCAGCTGCTTCGGTGGCTGGAACGACTAGGCCATCCTCTCGACGTCAGCCTCGCCGTAGCTTTGCTCGTCTTGAGACGACCTACGTCACGATTGCGTTGGATTTCACGTGGTCTCCGCTGGGCCTTCTCCGAGCGCTTGCCAGAATGGGCCGTTTATAACGAAAAATACAGCCACCAGGCTCAAAATACAAACGTGCGATTGTCATTTACGGATATTGTGGATCATATTCAACCTATTTTTGAACACGACGGGAATATTTCAAATTTCGTTGAAGTATCCCTTTAAACAGGACGGCAAATCGCCTCCCGCTGTCCTAAGCCTAACGCTCGGCTGGGTCGGCGAAGGCGGTCGCCGAATCGACCGCCATCTTTTTTTTTTACCCGAGTCGTGAACGGTGCTGGCTGCGTTGCGGTGACGACTCCAGCGGCCGGAATGGGAGAAACGAACGAGAAGAGCCTCCCGACTCCCCGAACGACTCGCGCACACATGCGCAGTGGCGTCGCGGATGCGTTCGAGGGCGAACCGTTCGTGTGGAAACGACCTGCCAAAACTCCGGTAGACCCTCCGGTTCGAACTGCGCATGCGCTGCCACAGAAGACTCGCAAATGCGCAGTTCGTACCGGACGGCCCATCGTATGCCGTATCGGATGTGCAAAAACGGTTCCCTAAAATTAAGGGCAGTTCACATACTTGCGCTTGACTACGACTGACTACGACCGACCAACCGAACGACCGACTGATCGCCCGCATTTAGCGGTGCGATGGCGACTTCAGTGTACTGTACAACGCCGGTATCAGTGTCGCGTGAAACACTGAGCACCCGCTGTGTGGCCCCACCTAGCGATCCCGCGCGGCTAGGAGCGCTCCTTGTGCATGATTTGCATATCACGCTCTTATCGCCGACACGAGTACAACGCCACGTCGGTTCGCGTAGACAATAATAGTCGCACTCCCACACCCCATCCCTGGGCAGCCTCCTCTCGACGCGCGCCGGCGATAGGAAGGAAGCGATCGGGCTTGCCCCCTTCCTTCGTTCTCGGGCCGAACCAGGAAATCCAGCAGGGCGCCCTGACCGGCGCACGGCCGCGGAGTACACTGTGCCACAGTTCGATAGCAGGAATCCGAAAACGAGGCGCTACCACGAATTCCGGGACGGATTCGAAGAAGGTCCATCAGTGATTTTCCTCTCGTCGCTGGCGCGTGTCTCGGAACAGGTCGCGGGCCGGGGGCTTTCGCGTGGCGACCGTGGTGCAGAGGTCTCCCGGAACGTCCGAGTCGCCGATACGGTCATTAGTGCGGCCACGAAACAAAGTTCTTTTTTTTGTGCGTGTGTTTTTTTTTTCTTTTTAATTGACCGCTCCGACGGCGTACCCGGACGCCACGACTCTGTCCCGCGCGGGGCAACCCCGCTGAGAAGATCGTGTCTGAACTACGATTACCGAGGTCTTTCGGACCTCGGTGGTCGTAGTTCTTTCGGACAGTTAGTGAAGAGTGTAACAATGCCAGTGTCGAGAAAAAGAAGATCGTAAAAAAATTATTAAATAAATAAAAAAAGAGAGACAGAGAGAGAAAGAGAGAGATTGATTCCTACCCTGGTTATTCTCATACATATATTCCAGAACATGCATTTGAGTACGATTCTATGTCCTTACGAATGTGAGGGCCGACTTAAAATATTTAATTTAAGCGTGCTATATAACTGCGGTGACGTATATTCTTTTGAAGTCGGAACCGACGTAAAAAAAGTAAAAACACAAATCAAAATTGTAGATTTTTTTTTATTTTTACATTTTAAAGCTGGCTTTTCAATGCTGTGGGAATGTGCGCAACGCTGGCAATGTTTTATTACAAAGATGTCGCAGGTATTTTCGTAAAGCTTTCCAAGTGTAGAACCTGCTTGCAAAGAAGTCCGTGAGTCTAAAAATATAGATTTTGTAGACAAAGATATTTCAATGGCAGTAATATGATGTTAACGCAATTAATGCAAATATGCCGCGAGCTGGGCAAGAATAGCGATAGTAAACCCTGGGGAGCTGTGTTTGGAGATTTGTGTTTGTTGTTTGGCCCCCTTGTTCCCTTTTCCAAGGTTTATTATTGTTGTGCAGCGATACGATTTTCATTTGTCGTCATGATACAACAATTCATGCCTCTGCGAATGAATAAGCGAACTGCGTCCGTTGAACTTTTGTTCGCTCGTTTTCATGAAAGGCTCCCTGAATCGCCATAAATAATAACTTTTTTATATAAAAGAATGGAGGACACAGAGACGAGTATATCCACATAAACAATTGATACATTCGATTTAGATCAAATTTTATCATAATTCTCAGTGGGTACCAGGAATTCTTTGTTAAGGCTTATACATTCCAATCGAAGTTTGTTACTGCCTTATATACTATACGGAATATCGGTACGCCAACACTTTATCGATTCCGTCCAACTTTTATTTGTTTTTTTCATTTGGTCAGTTATATTTTTCTTATAATAAATGCCTTGACTACAAATATAGTCTACGTAAAGAATCGCTAAACTGTAGCCGTTTTGATGCATCTGCACGTTGGATCAGTTTGCGACACAATTAGCAGAATCCATACGTGGCTCAACACAGCGAGTGCCAAAGACTATACACTGTTTCACCTTATGACGTACCGCAGAAAAGGCTAAAACCGCGAGTTCCTTGCTCTAGGGCACGTCTCGGCGCCACAAGCTCTCGTGCACTAAGGGCATGCTGCCAGCGCTATGAGCTCGCGCTTCTAGCCTTCGCTGCGGTACAACGTAAGGTGAAACGGAGTATAGCATTGGAATCTAGCTGACCTCATCGTGTCGACGAATTTACTTTTGCAGAGGCCAACTTTCATAGAGAAAGTGCTAAAGAAATAAACTAGTAAAAGAAAAAAAAGGAAAACAACAACAACAAAACAAGGCTTGGTCAGGCAATGCGATATTTCCAGCTTTATTGATGGCATGCCCACACGTCATGAGTTTAACCTTTCCAGTGACGATATCCTTTTTTTTTTTTTTTACAATTTTAGAGCTGATCTAGCGAAATCGATCGTTTCATTGTCTATTTCTGAGGTCTCTTTCCTTTCTGCTACCGGCAGCCAATCTACACCGACTTCCCACCAGGAGCGTCGTCGTTACATCATGGACCGGGGTGGAGTCCGTCCGTCCCGACCTCAATTAATGGAGTCTCGAAACGGCGCGCAAAATGGAGCGCGCGTATTGTTGCTTTGTTTGAGTTGAAGGCAGATGAGAAGATCGAGCCTTCCGTTCGACCGCTGCCATTGTGCCTTTGTAGGTATTTGCGAGCTCTATCGAGCGCCCGTGCTAAAGGGTAGCTGAACCGGGGGCGCGGCATCGGGAAAATTGTTTCCGGTGCCCCACGTAAAACCTTTGTTTCAAAGAGCATCCGAGTCGCCGTGCGGCGGACGGCCCTCTACGCCGAAACAATTGTTCTCACCTCCCGCTGATCGCATCTCGATTCTCGAGTCGCTGAGATGCGTTTCCTAGAGGGAGTCGGGCCTGCTTGCATAAGCGGAAACGAAATCTCGCAGGCTTATCTCTCGAGCATTAAAGAAGGCACTACACAACCCAGCTGCTCATTGACAAGTTCTCTTTTCTTTTTTCGCGAAAAAGCCAAGTGGTGTTCCTTCCAATGCCTATCCTTGCCTAAAATGGCGTTAAAACTAGCTCCCAACGAAGCAATATTGCAACTTGAGTTTACTGAAACCGAAACCTTCCGAAGAGTTTTTTTTTCGACGCCCGGAAGTAGCGTAGCCTCTTAGCGCAACGTCTGCTATCACATAAGGGAGTTGTAGTAGACCGCGTCCGCTATCCCGCTATGCTTACCGCGACCGGAAACGAGACCCGAAATTCTGCAGCCAAAGCAACCGGCAAGCGGTCGTTTCCGGTCGCGGTAAGCTTCGGTAAGCTTAGCGCGACGGTGGACGCGGTCTACTACAACTTCCTAATGTGAGTCCCAGGAAGTTCCCTCGTTAGCAGAGACTTGCGCGACCAAAAGCGTCGCTGTGGTCGAAGTTTGAGATCGGCCAAACCATAGCTTCCTTTATACTCGTAACGGCTACCCAATCGCCGAATCACGGCGTGGCAAATACCGCCAACCAGGGCGAGGCAAATCCTGGTCGTGACGTCACTAACGGTAACCGTCAGAGGGCGCCAACGAAATATCCCGGCATGGAGAGCGTGGCGGCCAATGGGATTGCGGCAAGTGTTGACAAGCGCACTGAAGAACAAATCACCAAGCAAAGGATAATTAACATAATAAGACACGCCCCGCGTATCTTAAGCTGACATTGTGACTTCGAAGCAATGAACATTGAGTTTGGGTGACACTTTGAATGCCACAGGTATTTTTATCTTTACATTGCAGAATTGTACTGTTATCAATGCGGTGAGCAAGTCGTCTGCTTCGTGTGCAGGAGTTTCGGTGACGTCAAAACAACGCCGAGCTTTGATTGGCTTTGATTGAAAGGATAGTGGGTGGACCTCACAGCTATGTGCCTCTACCGATTATTCTTTTTTCAATGAGCCAATAAGAGCTCTATTTTCGCAACCTCTGTGCAAGAAGCAGACGAACTTGAGTTTTGTATTGCATTTTCAATCATTCTCGGGGCTCGAACTGACCAAAGCTAGCATCGTCAATTCTTTAGTTAGCATTTGTTTGAAGCAATGGATATACTGTGCTACGGGACAAATTAAATAAAAAAAATAAAATAAGACAACATACTAACTGCTTCGGTTGTTTATTTTTATAAATTTATATATATATATATATATATAATGGGATTGAGTGAAGATTGACAAGTGCAGCCGTAGTAATATAGAGAGCGAAGAGGGGAGAAGGTGATTATTGAATTTATTGCATTAAAGTTAGGGAAAGGGAAAGGGAAAGAGAGCTGGCGAAAAATTGGGCCAGGAGCGGGGATTGAACCCGCAGGTTCAATCCCCGCTCCTGGCCCAATTTTTCGCCAGCTCTCTTTCCCTTTCCCTTTCCCTAACTTTAATACAATAAATTCAATAATCACCTTCTCCCCTCTTCGCTCTCTCTCTCTCTCTCTCTCTCTCTCTATATATATATATATATATATATATATATATATATATATATATATTCAAGATGAACATTGTATCTAATCGTTATATTTCATTTTGCGAAAAGTTCTTACAAAGAATGTACAGCGACCAACACCTCCCGAGAATTTAACAAAAATATTCCCATAAAAAAGCCTCAAAACCAATCTACTTGTTTTGATAATCCCGAGGTCAAAGAGGCCGTCGATTACAGTCCGATTTTAGGCAGGCACACAAAAAGAACCCAAAGGGAACAACAGCACGAAACCTGCTACCCACCGGCCCGCAAAGCGACCCGTAGCATCTAAACGGTCCCAAATTACCCTAGAGTGTTTCCATATGATGCGCACGCTGGAACATCCGCATTGAAATCAAACGTATGCCCATCCTGTTCATTGCGGAGGTGTTACGCCATTTCCGGGTCAAACAAGTTAGCTGTCTTCTAAATTGAACAGAAAATTATACTCGTGCCAACGGGTATGGCAGCGGTTGGCGCGGCCAAAGTGGACATGCACGGGCTGGTCAGCCTAATTTGCCCATCGCGCTGAGTAGACGGACAGGAACCGCGTTTCATTCGGACGAGCGGCGCGCTCAAAGGTGGCGAGGAACGGAAACACGAGGGAGGCGTCTGACTTCCGTGGGCGATACAAATTGTACCAGGGATTGACGTTTAACCCCGAGTCAAAGAGAGCGACGCTCCGCGTCGAGGAAATATCTGCCTGTCAAGGTGCACATTGCACGGGCTTCATTGATGATTCGGTATTCGATTCGCATCAGCCCACCCGTACAGTTTTCGTATTGTCGCGTCTGCTTCCCGCACCGTGTTGTCTTGGATCAACCGTGATTTCCTGATATGTATCGAAGTGAGCGGAGAATAAGTCGGGTCTGATTCTTTCGCAGCAGTTGCGACGACGTCAGAAAGGCGTTGAGCTCTGATTGGCTCTGACTGAAGGGATTGAAGGATAGTGGGTAGACCTCAAGACAAGCTGCCTTGAGGTCTACCCACAATCCATCGTTCAGAACCAATCAAAGCTTGCCGTTCTGACGTCACCACAACCTCCGCAAAAGAAGTAGACGAACTTGCACTTCGCATATACCTTTCAAACGGTTATCACCAAGGCGAAAAAATGATGAGTCACTGGGCTGTGGACAAATGCGCAGAGTCTCGCATTTCCTGAAAGAGAGCTACTGCGCATGCTCAAAACACGTTCCACTGCCCACTAGGCAAAGATGGCACGGGGCAGAAGGTGATTATTAGAAAAGAGTATACGTCGAGCAAGTGTTCCAAAATGCGTCTTTGGCGCGTCGGAACGCAAGGAGGGGCACGCCAATCGCAAGGGCAACATAGAGAACGCGCGGGGAACGCGCGATGACGAGGAAGTCCAGCGCGAGCCGCCATTGGTCGAGGTTGTGGGGAAACAAAAGCACGCCGGTGCGTTTTGCCCGGTAAAGAAGCGCACCAGGTGCGCAAGGAGCAGACAAACTTGCACGTATGCGGAGAGAAAGTCGTCTGCTTCTTGCGCGGAAGTTACGATGACTTCTGACAGACGCTGATCTCTGATTGGTTGTGAATGAAGGATAGTGGGTAGACCTCAAAGCAAGCTGCTTTGAGGTCTACCCACTATCCTTCAGTCAGAGCCAATCAGAGCTGGGCGTTGTGACGTCACCACAAGCCAAATGCGAAAGAAGCAGACGAACTTACGCCATACTTCGTTTCAGCTTCGGTCCGAGCGCGGCCGATGTTATGAGCCGAAGGGCCAATGAAACTGCGAAAGAGGCGCAACGTCAGGGCGTGCTCTCGGCAGTTGATAGGACTAGCCGGTATTCGCCGTCTCTCTGTGCGTACTCCTCCGCCGGTTAGTCTTATCAAGCGCCGAGAGCACGCCATGATGCTGCGCTTTTTGCGATGTTTGATTGGCCCTTCGGCTCATGACATTGGCCGCGCTCGGACCGAAGCTGAAACGAAGTATAGCTCCGCATACTTTGTTTGATTCTACGTTGGACCGTAGCCGACGGTGTATACTCTCCGATGAAGCGAATGAGACAGCGCCAAAAGTACGTTGTCGCGGCGCTCTTCGTTTTTTGAGAGCTTGCTGCGCGTGATTGGCTGAACCAATCACGCACCGTGAATGCGCCATGATCCTGCGCTTGTTTCTGCACGTGATTGGTTTAGCCGGATATATATTAACCACACAAAGACGACAAGCGCCGTGACGATGCACTTTTGTCGCTGCTTGATCGGTTCCGTCGGACCTTAGCGTCGGCTGCGATTGAATCTAATGTGAAACGGAGTATGGGCCGAGAAACTAAAGGAGAGGAGGACACGAGAGCGCACCGGGACATCAGAACTCCGATCTCTGCGTTGGAATTTCGCATTTGAGCTTTGAGCTGGCTTTCGCATTTGAGCGCGTTCGACGAGTGCAGTAGAGAGAAAGGCAGCTGGCTTTAGGCCTATATTTGTTATGTCGTCTTCTGCTAAACTCGCCGTGAACTTACGTTCACAGCGAGTTTAGCAGAAGCCGAAGCAGCTTTGGTTTCTATTAAAGTTAACAGGCTTCAATTAAACGACTAACCGATGCAGCACGGAATATCGCGAGCATTGGCCAAAGGCTTGCGATGGTCTTTTTGTCCAATGGCCAAAGACTGTCCATTCATCAGCCAATGGCTGGCCACTGTCTGGCTACTGGCCAAAGAACCATTGCCAGGCATTGGCCTTTGATTGGCCAAATTTGTGCTGCTTGGGAATGTAGTGGAAGGTTTTCATTGGGGACAGTAACCCAATCGGTGAAATTTGGAGCCCACTACTATTCGTTCAATTGCAAAAAAGTGCCAATGTCGCATTCGCGCTCTGTCGCGAATTGTAATTCTAGAAATCGTTGAGAAAATTTGTTTAATCTAATGGAGTGAACTGGGACTCCTAAATACTAGTTCAGATGGTGTTTATCTCTTTTTTTTTTTTCTTTCCTTCGAAATATCACGTTTCGACAACACAGATCCGTAGAATACTGAACAGAACCTGTCGCAATAAGTAGAATGTTCCCTACGGATTTGAATTTTGAATCGCAGGCTGGTTAGTTGATTTGCGCTGAACAAAGAGAAGGATCGAGCAAGGTTGTATCTATGTGTTAATTTTTTAGTATTATTACTGAGCACCGCACAGTGAAAAATTTTCTTTCCCGAAAGCGCATTCGATAGGATCTAACGTAAAGTACATTATATATTCTTTCTCTCAAAAAGAGCATACAATTGTTTTGCTCATATTTAGGCCAAGTAAAGAGATATTAGCATGTTCTCGTATATAATAAATATCGCCAACCAAACCGAGCCTCAGTAGTAAAAAAAAATAATATTGTTTAGTTTCTTGTGGGTTCTACCTTCGACATTTTAATAGCTACTGCTAAACACACACACAAATACACACACACACACACAGGTAATTTTATAATAGGCACGTCTCCCACCGAATGTATCAGAGTTCGTCGTTTAATGATGCCACAGCTTGACGTGAATTATTCCATCAAGCGACGACTCAGCCCTAGGAGTAGAGGCCGATTCCGAGAAAATAATCTCCCGCCTGCGTTCTCAAGACTGGCACCCGCGCGATTTGACACTAACGGCTACCGCACTGCACTGCTGCATTGCAACGGCAAAAAAATCGTGACGCGAAGTAATCGGGCGGTAGATCTTGACGTCTCGCGAGCCACGCACATCTAGTTCAAGGACCGCCAAGGGCATTCGGACTTCCATCATTGAAACGAGACAACGCCTTTGACAGTGGTGGTACGATATGCCTTTCGAAACAATACCGTGCGCTTATGGTCCGCTTCTGAAGGGACAGCGTACGTTCGACTCTTTTATATTAAGCGTTCTTCGTCGTAAAGTCAATCGTATAAGAGAACGGTGAACAAGCGGTCCTTGTCTTAATGGGTTTTATACGGGGGCCATTTAAATTCCGCGCCTAAGTTATTCGCATTGTACTCGTCTGGACCACCGTGATCTGCAAGTGAGGGCCAGCGCGTCGTGCTCTTTGCATACTTCGAAAGAGAAACGAAAACATGAGAGGGATGCGAAAAGCAAACAGAGAGCCTATAGAGTCGATCGTGGCAACCAACCCCTTTGCGTGCGGCGTATTTCTGCTCGTTAAATCGGTGGCTTCATTTGAAAAAGCCTAAAACTCTGAGCAGTTTTTTTTTTTTTACCGAAATGTCTTCTACTCTGATTTTTCTCTTCGACCTTCTTCCGAACCATCTCCTTTCTCGCATAACTTCTGACTAGGTTGGGCCAAATACAAACAAGCCGCACTCACTGACAGCTAGTTATTGTGTTCACGTCGTCTCTTGCTTCTTGATTTGTTCCTCGGAGTTCTTATGGGCTAAAAGAGCGATCATAGTCTAATAATAATAATAATAATAATAAATAATAAATGTTTATTTCTCCATCACATTCATGATAAAAGGAGACCGAGGAAAAAAGCTGCGTAAACGCAGCTTGACGAGTCCTCGGCCCCCTCCCTACAATCAGCAGCAGTGGCAGCTCACAAAGAACACAAAGTAAAAAAAAAAAAAAAAAAACAAGCTTAGTTCACAAAAGTACAAAAAATACAAGCTCAGTTAACCGAAGCGTCTCAATGACATGCAGAATGTAGCAAGTTTAACTCTAACAATTCAATAAAGAGTCATGATTATCACATCAAAAACATACATATTCAGAGATATCGAGAGCATGATTAAGCACTGTTATATAAGTTATGATAAATTATGAGCTTATGGCGAACAGACATAATAACTATACACACGTCAAGGCACTAGAACATTGCTCGATCGAAGTCATCAAATTACACGCTTAAAGGGACACTGACAGGGTATTTATGCTCGCTGAGGTTTTTAGTTGTACGTGACATATGAGAGCTCAACTACCCAGAACAGAATTTGCGGCTCGAAATTTGGTTTCTTTCCGCCCGAAAACCGCCGATCAAGAACTGGCTGGTTCGAGTCTCGCTCACTCTCTTTTTCGCGGTCACGGGCCATTTTCTGAGGTATCGATGCGACCACCAAATTTAATCGAAGTCATGGGTCGCTGAAGGCACACACTCAATATTAAAAATAGAAACAAGTATGAAACCCATTTTTTTGTGGCTTCTAAAAAGCTGTAAATACGTTGATTGAAAAAAAAAAAGTTCCACAGACAACCGGAAGCATTCTGTGCGTTCGTCGTTTCGCGTATCGTGGGACTCGCGGGGCCGGCGATGGCAGCGGACGACGGGCGTGGGACTTCTATTTCAGAACTGTCGTTCGCGGTACCGGCGAATTCTGTCTACCGTTAAAAGAAAAATTGGGGACTGATCGAAAGAATTGGTATTCATCCCGTACGACACGCCCGGCCACCAAGCCGATTTGCACGAAGACGTCGCCGAGCCGTCGCTCCCTTCTCGTGGCTGAAGAAATCGCTCCCGCAAACGTCAAGCACGACGTGTCTACTTCGAGTTCAATATGCACGCGTACGATTTCTTTACTAGGTGCGAATGTCCCCAAAGCGTGGTGCTTCCCGACTTCGACCCGGGAGTGCTTTTGCTAGAGAAAAATCGACAGCAAACTTTCCAACTTACAGTTTACCGGCTCAATTATTACTAAGGAAAGAGATCCATCGGAAAAGCGATGCCCCAGTAGCTCAGTCGGACACGCGGTAGGACCGGGTTCGATCCCCCGTGAAACTTTTTTTTTTTTTTTTTTTTCAAACATTTTCCGATGTTTACATATATATATATATATATTTTTACAATCATCACTGAAGAAACAAACAAAAAATAACAAACTAATGTTGTGGACGATACTTCGCTGAATTAAATGGTATGGGATTTCCGTTTTGACACCTGCGAGCTCAATGTAATCACTTTCCACAAAATGCAAGGAGCATATAAATCAGGTAACGTCCGCTTTCCGAGGTGCCCGTATATGTTCTACAGGAATTGCAGCCAGCCGTTGGTCCCGATCCCGTTGATCTTTCGGAAACTCTGTCGCACAACGCCACTTTTTTTCGGATGCAGGAAATGTGAGCCAGCTGTTCACGCAACATCTTGGGTGTATTCTTTTCGGAGCCGATCATGGAAATTCACCACGGGTACTCACTACTCATCTCCAACTCCTCAATGTACAAAACAACTCATCTTGGAGTACAGAACAACGAGCGGAACAAACATAACTGCAAAAAAATCGCACGGCGAGCAGTTCCCGCACGCCGCATCGCACGCCGCATGTCCTGTCGTCTGCTACCGGAGAGGAGAAAAAAAAAAAAAAATAACGCACGGTCGGGTGTAGTCACGTGACTTCCGCCACTCACTCTCTTCTCTCCACTTCTCCGACCTCCGTCGGGTTTCGGTTTCGGTTTCGAGGAGTTGCGTCTTTTGGCTTTATTAAAAAAATACGCTACTCTGTTGCAAAATATTAATTGGGTAGTCCTCCGACACCATAATGAAGCGCCTGGCGAAAAATCAAAAAAAATTTTTGGGGGGTGTCAGTGTCCCTTTAAGAAAGGATTGGATTTTTTTCGGTTTTGATGTTAGGAGTTCCATATTTTGAGTATTCAGATAATTAAGTGGGTTGGGTAATATATTCAGTAACATCTGCTCAACGTAAGTAGTTCTACAATTTGGCACTTTCCAGTTGTCTGTGTTGCCAGTTGAATATATTGGGTATCTCCTCGTAAGAGACGCTAGGTTGACAAGATGACATATATTGTTCATGACTTCGGACTTGCACCTTAGGCATAAACGATAATTATATAAACTATACACATTCAATACATTCAAACTTTCGAAAAGTCTGCACCCGTTCTCTCGCTACCGACATTGCTGGTAGTCTGGCACCGGTTGTTACTTTCACATTTCAGTACGATGCCCCAAATCAGCAGCTGGGATGTATCGTGTGTCATGAAATGGGGAGTGTGGCGGATAATGAATACATTAATGTTGAAAGCCGACCGTGGATCTTACAGGTAAGCTTGGCGCCATGCAGTAATCAATTACTCCCTCGAGTATTCGTGTACTCGTTTAATTTCTTTCTTGCTAATCATCGCCGGTTCCGTAAAAGAAATGAACTGCGATGTATTAAAGCCTATTACAGTCAAAACTGCGGAACGCGGAGCAATATACTACGCGGTTTCTTACTGGCTCATTATTAGTCCAGGCAGCTAATATAGCTTTGGCTGAAGTTCATCGTAGGGTGTGAAAAAATATATACATATAAGTCTCTCTGCAAGGAAAAGAACAACAACTGGAGGGAGGATTTCTGTCATAAAGTTCATGACGATATTAAACTTTTATAACCTACAAAACGCAAAAGGCACTTCGACGCCTGTAGGACAGGTTGTTAAGGGCTAAGGGACGAACGGGCTGGAGACCGGGTTTCGGCTATAAGAATGACGATGTTTAATGAGACATGATTAGATGATGGTAGCGTAGTGATGACTGTTGGCTTCGATGAAGATGAGGTCCAACAGCCTCTTTCATTGACCCGGTGGTTTACGTCGTCGCAGCAGCAGCTTCTCTCGATGTTCAAAGACAAGGAAGACGCAGACCCATTGACGTTGGTTACTTGGGCAGACAATTGAAAACCTCGCGTTCCGGGTCTTCAAGAGGGTTTCTGTCGAGCGATGGTGTTGCGGACCGTCCCTGTAAGTGAGCCGTGGTTCCAGCACGGTCTCGTCGGAGTAGAAATGTAACAGCTTCCCCGGCGGCACGGTGGTCTCTTTCAGCAGTGCCATCTTCCAACTGGACGATGAAACCTCAGGAACGCCGCGGCTGACGGGCATGCTGAACAAACGAAAGAACAAAGACCGAGACTATAGGGAACACAGACACCGGACTCGAAACCCAAAGAGCCGCCAAGCTTTCAGTTTGCTTCTGCTGTGCCCCTCACGGATTTGTTCTCGAACATCCGATATGCGCTGACTATGAGTATGAATGAAACGTTCCGAAAGAACGGCGCCATCTTATCGACAGTCCGCTGTGATCGTCGGTCAGAGCCAAGCCTCATGAACGTCCTGAGAAGGGTGAATACACTGCATACATTCAAAAGAGAAAACGACCCCACTTCCCGTAGTATCCATATGTTACCATTTTTCTAAAAAAAAAAAAAAAAGTGCTTGCCGCATAAACGTTGAAACTTCGTAGAAAACATTATTAAGCTGTTATGTACACTCTGCAGTGAATACGCTGGATTTAGCTGTACTGTAATACAAGTGAAATTATTTTACGCATTTCAAAACAACGCTCGATTGTTTTCAAAGCAGCTTTATTCCAAGCATAGATTTGAACCATTCTTAAACAAATCACATTAACATTAGGGAACGCTAAAACTGACGTTTAAACAGGGAACTCGAAATACATAAGTAGGTGATTGATCTTCTTGAGGCCTCGTGTTCAAAACTGTATCTATACATGCAATATTAATTTCTATTGGCAAGACCAACGTGCAGGAATCTGGTATCGTTTGTCCAACGTGGCAAGATTTAGCTTAAGATACTTGACACGTTGCCGTAGGCTCCTACTGGGGATTTTACTAGAGTTCATGGACGAACTACAACTTTCACACAGGCTCACTACGACTATCTTAATCAAGATGTCTTTCATTCGCTCCAGGATATCATACTTATAAGACCGAACCGAGTACTCTTTAGGTTTCATATCATGTCCTGGGTGACCTGAGTTCGAAACTGCGCTTTTTCTTTTTTGGCTCTTGAGTGAAATGTGGCCTGGCCGATCGCAGATGTATCGTGTGACGCGTTTACGTAACTCAAATACTTTTGTGACCATCTGGATGACATTTGCATCCTAGTTTTGCGTGTTCTATTGCTCCGCAAATTTACGTCTGACTTCGTCTTCCTATAGCCTTAAACCTTTTAGTATGTTTTTTTTTTTTTGTTGTTTTTTTGTTTTTCCGGTTTCCTACAAAGGAAAGCTCATCTTCGCGGAATAGCTGGTGTCGCAACTCGTATCCCATGGCAAGCTCCGCGGCTTTCTCAGCAGTTTTTACATCTTATTGGTGTTTAACCCAACTCATCACAGATAGCAAAATACCCCGAAAGAAAACCGTTTGCGACAAAACACCGCTCCAAACATCTCCAAAAACTGAGATGCTTTTCAACTATTCTACCATGTTGGCTCGCAAAATGTAAGTGAAGTCAGCATAGGACTGGCTGGGCTCTTGTTTTTTTTTTTCATTTCTGAACTATTGGTGGAAGGCCTCCGCGGACAATCTGTATCTTTTAAGCAAGCTCGCCTTCACGCAGTCATAGTCATAGAATTGCATATTTCTGAGTCTAGCCATAGCTTCCGCAATTTTGCGAGGCAACAGTGCCAGAACACGAAATAGCCAAGGCTCCATTGGAAAAGGCCCATGTTTGAAGACTCGTTCAAAGTTAACTAGAACAATCTACTGTCGTCTGCGATCTTAAATGGCTGCATTAACTCTCTCATCTGGAAGAACTCCATGGCGCCGCCATTACGAATAAGATACATTGGCGTCTGATGCCTCGCTCTCGAGTTCACATCTACTGATAGTTAGTTCGTCTTGTTCAGGTCCACTTGTCTTTCTTGTTCTGCGGTCTCATGCGCCGCCTGTTTTTCCTCGTTCTCTTCCCTCCTCTGCCCCTCGTGTTATTTGTCTTTGCCGCTCCTCGGCCTCTCGAGTTATTTGCCTTTGCTGCTCCTCGGCCTCACAAGTCTTTCATCGATTTCGTCTTGATCGGTGTCTTTTTTTTTCTTTCTATTTTTTTTAAATTAGATAACGCTTTCTAACAGCTCTTGAAATACAAATCTTAAGTTCTCTAGCAAGCTCCAGGAGTTCTTGTTTTCTTAGCTTCGACAGATTCATCTCGACGCAAGGGTCAGTCAAACGATACCCTGTTACTCTATCAGAACCCTATGCTACTTAATCTTTCAAACCACGAAGAATGCACACTTAAAACTAAACTCTGCATAAAACCTGCGCTCCACGTGTCTCATGGCACACTGCACTCAAAACAATTTCTGAAAACTTTTTGAAAATCTTTCACCAGGAACCTTTTCTAAGGTTGAGCTCACCTTCGGGACAAAGGAATCCTGCGGGAAACTCACAACGGGGTAAAACAATGCCCGCATCTAAAGCAATATTTAAATTTTCATTAAATTTCCCTTGAACGCCAGCCGGACTACTTCATTTTCTAAGAGTAGTCATAGTAGCTACCAGGCTGCACGAAATTCGCAGCATGCGTGGAAACAAATCTCTTAAGAACTGGCTCTGCCTCAGAACCAAACAGTCGGTCGTTGAGAAGCGTTCAACGCCATTGAAACTGTTCGCCTCTGAGCGGAACTTCGCCTTGCGGGAGTTACAGTTTTTTTTTTCTTCAAATTTCTAGGGGCAAACACATCTTCGACAACCTCAGAACGATCATGAAAGCTCAGCAGCTCCCCAAAATTAAAGACCAATATCCGCAAAACCCGGCCCTCCGATCTCTGCCAGCGACGTCGTTCCGATGTCCGCAAAAGGATTAGACACCACCGACGGCTGAACCCTGGGCCGTGCTCAGGTGCTGGCTCAGGGCGCTCAGGGATGTCCGCGTCGACTGACACCCCTTCTTTCTCAGCCAGAGTGTGGCCGCTGCGCTCATCCGGGCCAGGAAGGATTCCGCCGTTGGTCACCAGTCGTAAGGGCTGGGGGACGGACAAGCTGGAGACCGGGTTTCGGGTATAAGAATGACGATGTTTAATGGGACATGATTTGATTATGGTAGCGTTGGTCAGTCCCATTCTGTCTCCGCCGCTTGAGTCCGCAGGTCCTTCTTATATTGCCACTGTGACGTGACCGATATTCCGTCACCGGTAGGGATCCTGGTGTGATTGGTGGCGGCCGCTGGCCTTGCTGAAGATGAGGCCCAACAGCTTCTGTCATTGGCCCGAAGGTTTATGTCGTCGCAGCAGCAGCTTCTCTCGATGTTAAAAAACGAGGAAGACGAATACCCATTGATGTTCTTTACTTCGGAAGATGTTCGAAAGCCTTGCGTTCCGGGACTTCGAGAGAGTCTCTGTCGAGTGATGGTGCTGCGAACCGTTCCTGTAAGTGCGCCATGGTACGAGCACGGCCTCATCGAGGTAGAGACATAACAAGGTTGCTGAAACACTACGCAATTCGCCTTTTTGGTAGTTTAATTCAGCCGTTGAATAACACACACGAACAGACAGAAGTTTATCTATGCTCTCCTCTTCCTTCACTTCTGTCAAAGAGAAAAACAGAGATACAAAGAAAGGAAGAAAAACATTGAGAAGAGAGGGAGGGACGGAAAAGGAGTAATTCGTGTAGAGAATTTAATTTTGGGGCGGGATTTTCCATCAACGGAGTCGCTCAATTCTGACCCAAAAGAGGATTGAGGGGGAATTACTTCTGATTTCTTTTAAATATCGACCACGCATGCTTCAATTATTTCAGTGAATGTTTTTTTCTTTTCTTAAATAATGTTGTTATTTTTTTTTGTTACGACAATTTTGTAGTATGGAAGGTGAGAAAAAATATATGATAAAATTACAAAGTCGTAATAAAGCTAAATATAGCAACTAAACTGTTCTACGCCCTTAAAAAGTTGCTGTTATAATATCTCTCGAAAAATGTTTCCGGATGATAACAACATTTGATCATCAGCGTTAAAGGTGCTTAAAGAGGTGATCACTTAAAGGACAAAACTACGAGTAAAGAAAGTTGTTTTACGAGGTGCCAACTTCTTGCGTCAATACGGAAGTTTGTTCGCGCGACTTCCTCCGCTAAATTCACGACGCAGACTCATCAGAAATGCAATTAGGCTCTTCTATCGCATAAATGGTTAATGTGGTACGCGCGAAGGCCTTCGGTAGGATGTCGGGGTGCATTAATGACGTCACCTTCGATCTTTGCCCGTGTTTGGTTGTCGAAGAATTATTGTCCACGCGATAGCGAGTTCTTGATCGTTGCTGTGTACTGTACTAATACCGAACATACAGCGTGATTAATTAGTTTATAAAATAATTAAAACATGTCGCAGTCTTCGAGATAATTAACCATCAATTCGAAACAGGTGTGCTAATAGACCAATGCCCTCGTAGAGCTAAAGCGAAGTTTCGGTTTCGTAAGACAACCATATGGATATCAATAAATAAAATACTATATTTTTCTCACTCTCTTTTTTACAAAAACCGATCTGTGTCATGATCGTCAGGTTTTGAAAATTCCGGCATCCTAACCAATGTCACAAAGCCGAACGTCCTATTCTTGAAACGCTTTACATGTGTGTATACAGTAAATAGGGTTCACGCGTCAAGGATTGTGGAAACAGACGATAGGTAACATTATGGACCATTTACATGAGTGATGCATGTATGTTATATCCAGTATCGATAGAACATCAAAGTTGATGGTTATCATGGTTTCGTGTTTACTCGTACATGCTCTGACTTGTTTCGGTAAATTGTATTCTTCTGAAAGGATCCCTCGCTATTAGCGGTGAGATGTTTTGGTGGCGCCCTCGGTTCCCCCTTGTGACGTCATTACCTTGCAAACAACAAGTTCGATAATGTTTGTTATTAGCATGTGGAAGCTTGAAATCATTGCGCTCTCACTGCCAACACTGCCAACACCGTCAAAATTAAAGTTCTTTCATTCCTCTTATTTCCGTCGATGATAAATCCCCTTTCCGACGTCACAGTCAGCGTTCGGCCAATCGTGGAAGGCCGACCACAGCGACGCTTTCGGTCGCGCACGGCGCTAATTAGTGGCAATATGTTTTGGTGGCGCCCTCCTATGGTTCCCTCTCGTGACGTCATTACCTCGCGAGCAACAAGTTGGATGGTGTTTGTAATGAGCATGGTGGAAGCTTGAAATCATTGCGCCCTCAAAGAAACACTGCCAAACACCGCCAAAATTAAAGTTCTTTTAAGAACTTGAGATTGGGCGAGTTGGTTGTTCATGTTTATCGACGTTTAGCGCACTCGAAAAACTGTGGCCACTTATACACTGTCGGGATTGTGGGTGTGTCGCGCACTTCAACAACAGCACCGTGTTGGGCAAAAGTGTAAACCAATTAACAAGGGAAATCATCGAAGCAAACAACATCATACGACTAGAGGACAAAGGTGTTAGTACGCCGTTGATAACATTACAGAGTTTTAGCAGATCGTTCCGATACCTTCGATAGCCCCGATAACGATACTTTGCATGCGCAAGGGAGGCGGTGGCGGAGTATCAGGAATCGTTATCGGAGTCATGGGAACGATCTACTAAAACTCTCAATTATCACGAAAAGAGATTAATTATTTAGCCGCGAATTAGCCTAAAGCCTGGTTCAGACAGTTGTGTTTGACTGCGTTTGACTGCGTTGCGGCAGCGAGAAACCAGGACATCCCTGCTGCTTATGTCGCGTGCCAAGATCATTCCTTGAATTGGATTCCTCGCTTCATACGAAGGACAGATGTGCCAGTGACTCGCTTTCGGTTCTCGACGCAACGCAGTCAAACGCACTCAAACGCAACTGTCTGAACCGGCCTTAAGCGTTCAGGCCTGTTCAGACACTTGCGGTTGAGTGCGATTGACTGCGTTGCGTCGAGAACCGAAAGCCAGTCACCGGCACATCTGTGCTTCGTATGAAGCGTGGAATCCAGTTCAATGACTCATCTTGGCACGCGATATTAGCAGCAGGGATGTCCTGGTTTCTTGCAGCCGCAATGCAGTCAAACGAAGTCAAACGCAACTGTCTGAACTAGGGTGCCTCAATGACCTTCTGTTTAGAGTGATGCCACCCTTTGTAGTACCCGATGCCGACAGCACGCGCTCACGGGGAAAATACAAAGAAATTGACGAAAACAAAATGTCGCCATAGCACAGTCAGCGTCATATACGCGTGCAGGGACACGCTCTTTCACGCACTTCTGAACAAAAAATAAATGTAAAAGTGGGAACAAAATGGCCAGATGTCTCCACCCTAAGCAAAGCGCACATGAAGGCACCCTAGTCTGAACCAGGCTTTAGACAGGAATTTTTTACTCTTATGTCGTCTTTTTCTATTTGCAAATCGTCTAAAATCTGAAGAAGTAAAAGCCGAAGAAAAACACGAAATACAAAGTTGTTAGTGAGCGCTGTGTGAAAGGAGTGTTCTTTGGGTGTGTGAATGCTTGAATGACAGTTTTTCGAGTGCGCTAAACGTCGACAAAAATAAAGTTCTCACATTACTTTTATTTCTGTCGATGAGAAAACCTTTGCTGACGTCATAGGCAGCATTCGGCCAATCATGGAAGGCCGACAACAGCGACGCTTTCATTCGCGCACGTCGCCAATACCTGATCACTTAATGTATTGTCATTTATATTGTTTTTGTAATGACTAAAAATAAAGAATACAGAACAATTTGTAAGATTACCGGGAATGCGGTTGTCGCGCAACAGATTTTAACGCTATGCGACTGGTAATCGAGCACGAGCGGCAAAAGCAATCTGCCCAAGAAAAGGGCCGGCGTGCGCGGCTTTTATGTATTTCTATTTCACTGTTATTCTATGCAGCATGGTCAACACATGCATGGCTTATCCTATAAATAAACATATTGCTGCGATAACGCAATATATAGTTTCCAAGTCAGGGTGATTCGAGCACAAAGTAAGCACGAGTTCATCGGCGGCTCACTTAGTATACCCGTTGCCACGATGTGGCCGTTTCCAAGTTAACTCCTGCTCCTTCTCACGTTACAGTTTCCGGGATGAAATATTTCTGGTTTGTGTCCACCATATAGCTCCCCCGATTTGTCTTGTAACGCTGACATACATTGCCTGTGTTTGAAAAGGGCGTCATTTTGCTGAGAACACCGACTTTTCGAAACGAATTATTTATAAGAAGATCGGTGGCCGAGTGGCCAAGCGCACACCAGCTCGGAGCACGTGCAGCGAAAGCTCGCGCTGCAGAACCCAAGGATTCTGGGTTCGATCCACACCCCTGCTCGTTTCGATCTGGATGGGCATCGTACCGGCGTGCGGTCATGTATCACGACTGCGCGGTGCACGTTAAAGACCCCAGGCTAGCGGTTGTACTGCACTGGCTAAATTGCTCACCTACAGCTGGGAGACAAGTCGCCCGTTGAGGCCGACTAACTTCAGACTGCATAGACACACACACAACACAATTATGTTATACCCCCTGCCAATGTTTCCATATAAAGGCTCGCACTGCGATTGCGAACACCGTCAAAATTAAAGTTCTTTCTTGGGACTTGGGACTTTTGCTCGCAGGCAGTTATTGGATATGATTCATTTCACACAATCGCCTCCCAGAAATTTACTGTACACAAATATTTTTGAAGTTGTCATTTTTTTTAAATGTCCGAGCAGTTCCAAGCTCTGGGTCAGCTATAGCAAGGACAACCATACATGCCAGTTGCTCGTCTTTGAACTCTTCCTTCTGTCAGACGAAATCCGCGACAAAGACTAAAAGAAAAACTGTAACGAATAATTAATAAAGCAGCATGCGAAATGACAGATGAAAGTTTAGGCGAAAAAAGAATCAAGTAAAATTAATTTTTCAGTTTACAGCCGACGATCGAGATTGCGCCGACACTAATGGCCTGTGCGTTCACTTTCCCACAGAACACGCAGGCAGTAAATTGCTGTGTGTATGTTTATACAGCCTGAACTGAGTCTGCCTCAACGTGCGACTTGTCTCTTAGCCGTAGGTGAACAATTTAGCCAACCGCTAGCCTGGGGTCTTTAACGTGCACCACGCAGTAGTGATTCACGACCGCACGCCGATACGATGCTCGTCCAGATCGCGACGGGCAGGGGGGGGGGATCGAATCCAGGATGCGTGGGCAGTCAACTCACTGTGAACAACTGAACGGCCATAGCGATTGGCGAAGCTCAACCTACGACTACATCTCAAAATTGCGACGTGAGCAGGGAAAATATACAAGTGAAACTTCACGATCACTATTACTACGCACATCACATTTTTTCAGGTTTTTTCTCATTCTGAGCTTCGTCGTTGGCAAGGATCCTTCGATTGTTTTTTCTTTAATGATTGACTGACACAATAATTTTTTTCCGGAAAGTGGACACACGCTTTTATTTTTATGTTTCACAAACATTCATGTAAATGTTCGGGCCTAATCTTTTACTTTAAAACCCCTGGGCATTTTGTAAACGTTATTGTTCGTGGTGAACTAAAGAAAGGTCTTTAAGTAATGGCATGTTGGTTACAACTTTCAAGTGAGTTTTACCTTTCTCAACAGTCCAAGCCACTCAAGCCTTTTGTGACAACCCGGTGACAATAACAGGTGACATCGTATCACATGACCCTCGATAGTCTCGAAATAAGCAGCTAAAGCTGGAATCTAGAACACAATTTTGTGACATGACATTGAAACAAAACTGACGCGATATTCGCAAATAAATTAAATTTTAAAAAATCGCCCAGAAGTGTTTTTTTTTTCTTCAAGTGTGGTAACAAGATAAACCCTAAAAGCAATACTACACAAAAAAAAGACAGGAGCTTGTAAATATTGTAATGGAGAATGGCGTGGCTCCGTCAGTTTGACGAGTTGTCACCTTGAGACTGAAATGGCATATTGTTTACACCCAAGAACAGACATCTGTCTGGAGTCTTTCCGTTTGTGCTGTCTTCCAACTGCGATTGGGGTGATGAATTTGTTAGTCATAAAATATTGCTCCTCACCTTGAAAAACAACTTTCGTCCTTTCTTCGGAAGGCGTGAGTAATGGCTCTTGTTTTCTTTTCAACGTGACTTTTTACCAATAACGATGCAAACGTGTAAGGCATTTTCGTTTCTTGTTTTGCGGCAACAACATTTGTTGACATAGAATGCTTGCAAAATTTTAAGGAAATCATTGATGCAAGGACAGCTGATTGCTTCCAAGGTTACGTGACTCTTGCGCCAGAAGAAAACAAACAAAAACCACAACGCAATAACTGCTTTTTTAAAAAAAATAAACACCGGAAGCCTACAGCGGAATCTGCAGGTTGATACTTCGTCTGCGTATTTAATCGTGCGGCCACCCTTTTTGGTGTTTTACACCCGATAAACTTAAACAAAAACTGAATAATAATGCACTTCAATCGATTCTTGACCGTACACGATGTAAAATTTACAACTATATGCAGTGAAAATTTTCAATTTCTAATTAATTCCGTTTGAAAAACTGTGACGTCGAAAGAATACAACCATTTTAACGTCAATGACCGATATATTTTTTACTGTTTTCTATCAAGCACGAACATTATTACTTCCACCAAGAACTTACGGAATCATTTTGAATGTTCGGTATTATAAAAAGCCTTCTTTTTTTTTTTCTTTCTTTAAAAGTGCTTTGTGGATATTGTTTTGTTTTATGTCGACACGACTTCTAATAAAGTATAGTTACTTTTTCGAGCTGGTTTTGTGGCTGGGACATTTTTCGCAGTCATTTTTTTTTTTATTATTATATCTTAAAATACTTAGTTTTTTCTCTTTTCTCTTTTAGCCAGCAATATGTGCACGCACTATTTGTGAGTTCGTCTCTTCGGCGTTAATTTGGTGAGAAAGTCTCGGTTAGTCTAGCCACGCCTGTTACAGTCCCTGCATCAAACTGAACACTACCTGCACATAAATTGTAACAATCAAATAAACTGTCAAACCGTTAGCAGACGTAGTCACAAAAATATTAGCGTTCCCCATTCAAGAGTTTCTTCCTGCATTTGAGAACAAGTCCAAGCATCGAAAAATGGAAACAGGTTCCCCCAGACGCAGCCATCACCACGAGCTGATGGGGCCAATCAAACATCAACAAAAGCGCAAGTCACTCGGACTTCCTTTTCTTAAGCTGTCAATGACGATAGGTGTCGTTTTGTAAATTTTGTTTTTTGATGCATGTAGCAAGGCTGACGACGCAGGAATATAAAATAAACATAAACGTCTTCCCACACGTAACTCCTCGACTTCGAAACGTTTTACTTGGCCTAACGTTCTTTCCTTTCTTTCTTTTTTCCCCTCTCTCTTTTTTAGCTCCCCGTGAATCCTCGAGCGATGATTCGGTGCATGGTATTCGGGATAAAGAAGCGCGTCCGACTTACAACACACTCGTCGGTGGGCAAAGCGATATGCCGCCGTAACTCGGGAGAATCCGTCGCGCGCGTTTTTCGCAACGGGCGTCGCGGCTGCTACGGGGACACGGTGGTTCACGTCGGGTATGCGGGCGAGCAGGCCCCGACGTCTGTCCCGCTCCGAGTTCCGGTATACGACGACCATTCCGCGGCTCCGAGGCAGAAGCGTCTTAATCCGATTCAGCGCGACGAATGTCTCTCCGACGTTGGCACCTCTTTCAATCGACTCGCGGCTCCTGACGCCTCCTCGGTGCGGTGCATTCCAGCTTACGCGCTGGTCTCGAAGGGGCTGATGAATTTGAAGAGGTGACTCAATGCTCGACTTCTCGCACGTGCCACGCTACGAGACGGAGACGTCGCACCAAGTTTTAGGGACGACGACGCCAAGTGCGAAGCAAAGCGACCTTGAGCGCAATGTCTCCGATCTCACGAGGATTACCCCATGAGCTAAAATTCATAATCATTGAGCGTGCATTTCTTTCCCATCGCAGCAGAAAAGGCAGAAAAAGTGGAAGGGGGGGGGGGGGTGAAGTTGTAAAATGAGCTTGACGAGTTCTCCTACTGAATCGAGACACCTGACCCACGATAAGAAATTTGTTTCAGTGAAGCGATTCGTAGATAGCGCTGTTGTTTGTGTGGTGTCGAGAGGAGCACGAAAATTACGTTTTGTATGCCTGTATGTAAAAAGGGAAGCAGTAAAAGCACTCGTCTTGTGTGTCACCTAGCGCTTGTTACTCTCGCTTTCTTCTTCTTCTTTTTTTTTTTTTTATCAGCGTGATCTGGAACAAGTGTGATAGCGTGAATAAACTGGTGAAAAGCCGTTGAAAGTTTGCGAGCTTGTTTTTTTCACACTGTGGCTTGCCAAGGATCGTACAATCGATATTTACGCCGGCACAAAATAGGCAAACGAACATATGTCGGTGCGAGTGGTGCTACTTTTTGACCAACACTGGTTGTCAACCACGCTATCTATTTGCAAGTTTTTGTCGTTGTTGTTTTTCTCCGGGACATATTTATGTCACGTCATATAGCTAAAGCAATCTTTGGTTTGATCCGTCTACCCGTTTTTTTTTAAATTAAAACTAAGCAATTTATAATAGAAATTGAAATTTCTTCACACTGTGCTGGCAATTCAGTTGATTTGGTTTACTCTCATATTTCAAAACGCGCAATGGAGGCAAGGGAAAAAATTGCCGTAACACCACCCCGTACCCATAGGAAACCTAACCTCACACAGTGAGGACAAAAAAGCTGCAGAAAACTTTTCTCTTTACTCAACTCCCGAATAGAGAATCGAATCATCCGTGACGCATCCAACCAATAACCCCTGGTGGGGGCTGTTCTTCCACTTTACTTTCTTATAAAAAACACACACACAAAAAAAATAAAGTATGGCTGAGATAAAAATTACATTGAAAAAATAAGCGTGCCGAGCGGCGTTTCTTTTATTTTTTTTTTTTTTCTTCTTTCGCTACGGGAGGTGAGAAACGAGTCACCGCGGAGTGTCGGTGACTACAGCCCCCCGGATTGAGACCTGACCGGTGATTGATATACGCACGGCTCTGGCGTCGGCATCGCTGGCCTTGCACGGGTCTCCCCGCGAGAGCCGCGAAGTTTGCTGCACTAGGGAGGCCGAAACCAGTTCTGCATCTGTCCGGTCTGTCTGTCAAGCCAGAACGCGCGGGAGAACCGCGCTGCTATATCTCTCCTTCCCTGCACGAATTGCCCAGGCAGGCGTCGGACTTACCGAGCATTCCGATAAGAAGCCGTGATCGCATGCGTAAGCACGCGTCACCGGTACGTGAGGTTGTGCCTCACCCGCCACACAATCGGTCGGCCTGAAGGGCGTGGGAACGGCACGGAGCGGCTTCCCGCCGCATCTAACGAAGTGGTTAAGGAAGACGTAAGGCGTTTCAGATGGGTACCCCAGGAGAGGGGCTGCGATTTCAATCGCGTCTATGGACCCTTTTGCTGTTTACAAACATGAACTGTCGCTTGCGTCTCGAGCGACTTTCGGTCGATCCATCTTTGCAAGTTTGTCGAGGTTGGTTATGTCACCGGTGCTAGAAAGCATAAATGCTACACGGACAACAAAGTTGGATATTAAACGAGGGCCTTCGGTTGTACAATTTAAGGTCTTGGAGGAGGCAAGTTCTGTTTACAAGAATGTTCGGAAAAACATTTAACAGATCTCGGGCTTTTCCGCTCATTTGGCGTTCACCTGGAGAATTGGTGGTTAAACGTTTCATCGAACCACCTGGACAAATGGTAGGTAAACCTTTCATCGACATTTTAAGCAGCGGACGTCAAAAGCTAAAGTACCTCCTTGTGGCTTTTGCCATGAAGAGGGTTTATAGGGGTTATGTACTGGCGGTCATAGCTGAGTTCGTGGCTGCTGAGAGCGTGCTGATGGCGAGCTGCCACACTGCTTTGGCAACGTGCATTCTATATCACCAAGATTTCCAGTCTTTCCAGCCTATACATGGGTTGCACGTGACGTTATTCAAAGAACGCTCCGATGACCACCAGAAAAGAGGGCAACAAGGAGGTCCCTTCTTATCAGGACCCTCTTTTGTACCTCCCGGATTTGCACAGGCGTCGCTATTCTCCTGCCAGAAGATTATAGAAGATTAACCCGCCACTCAAGATTCTTACAAAAACAGCTCCCCTCTCATCCTCTTACATGGTGGTCAAAAGTACGCCATGTGACGTCAGTGAAACCCTTGTATAAGTGTGAGCTCGTTCAGATCAGGCGCAGTGAACGGCACGCTTAACTGTGGCATCCAGTGGCTATTCCCTATACTTCACTGGACGCCATATTTGAGTGCAGTGTTCACTGGGCATGCTGAGACGAGCTCACACTTATAAGTTACCAATACCATTGACCCAGAGTATACACCACTGCAATGTTTACCAATCCACAGCCCCCTGCTGCGCCAAAAAAAAAACCCATAAAAGAAATACAACAACATCCAATCCACAGCCCAGCGTGCGATCTTAACAGCTCAGCACGCGCATGTTCGTCGTTTCGCAATGTGAGCAAATCACACGCATTTCGCGTTTATCTACGTTGATCAGCACCGTGGAAGGACAGTGGGCGGTTCATTCATCGCTTCCTCAAAGAAAGCAAGCCTCTGGAAGCTCGCTTACGCCAGCAGATCGCAGTAGGTTCGAAACGTTGAGGATAAAATCGGTGCAAACCATTTTGAGTTCAATGCTTACTTTGGGATGCCCCAGCGTTGTGCTGGCACACGGCACGGTACGATCGACCTGTATTTGACCGCCGTATTTGCCCGATAGTAACGTCCTCCATGGGTCGCTGGAGTCTTGAGTAGCTACAGACCTGTTACTTTACAATGCGAGCGTGTATGGGTTTCAAAACAAACACGCAAGAGCGTTTATTTGGGATTTAAATCGACGAGAGGCACGGGAACCGCGCGCAGAAAGAAAACAAGTTCGAACTACGTCGCGGCGCAGTTCACGAAGAAGTCTCTGGTTTCCCAATTGGAATCGTGTGTCATCGCCGTTGTCGCCGTACAAAATATACCAATTTATTTCGTTAACGTTTCTGCCCTTGAAACTACAATCAGCAAGCGCTACCTGCCATCTCACATGATTTGGCGCGCAGCGCCATTTAATATTCCCAAGGAAATCTAAAAAGTAAACATTACAATTCACGCTTTATACAATCCATTAAACATAATACATATCTTCTCCCCCATACTTTATTTTAAACGTATGCAGTTGCTGTAAACCTTGACAGAGACGGAACGATGTTATAAATGATTCGGTATCACTCGATATTTTGTTTTTTTACCCTTTCGTCTACCTAGTTCCGACTAAATGTAGAGATTATTCTAACCAACACTCGGTAATATTTTTTGAGAGCGAAAAAAAGAAGACATTTTTGAAGCTATTTCAGCAATCCAACACTCTCGTTGACAAGGAGCGACGAAGACATCGGCGTCAGTATACGTGTCGGGGTGTCAGGCTCGTCTGTCAAGGGGACGCGGACGAGAGCGGAGAACTAACCCCACAAAGGAAACAACGAGCGAGACCTCGACCCGAATAAATATTCCACGGGTACGGCACGCGCCACCATCCTTCCAGCACGTATTTATTTCACCAGGGTAGATAGTATCCTCTTCGGAGATGAGCTATGGCTCCGCACCGTGGTTTATCAGCAACGTCAGGAAACACCAAGGAAGGAATTGACAGCAAGACCGCACCAGAACCTATGTTATTGTTGTTGTTGTTAAGTTTCGTTTCGTTTTCTTTTCTTTTTTTTTGACTCTAGGGCGGAAAACTACCAATGTCTCGACGGCCTTTCTACGTTTAGATTTCCATTCTTTCTCGTGCTAGGGACGTAGGAGAACGAGTTACAAGGTATCAGTTGGTGTTTTGATGAATCGTTTGATAAATGGACTGACAGTAGCATACAAGAGACCAGGAAATAATGTTTTAACTTCTTCGTTCTTAGCTTTCGTCCTAAACTAATAATAATAAAAAATAAAATGGGAAATTGCGTGGTTGTGTGACGTAGTGTTTCAGCAGACGCGATGACTGCAAGCTTCCACCGTGCTTTTTAAGCACACGGAACTTGTCATTCGCTAGTGATGCTATAAGAGCCGTCACGACAGCCATTGGCCGCGAACGAGTCATGAAACGATATCGGGTTGGAATATTCATGGGTTTTCAGGGGCGTACTGGTCCTAGTATGGCGCAAGTATACTGGCACGAACCGCCACTGATTCAGAAGCTTCTTGGTCGAGGTAAATTATCAAGAAGAAAAGGGGACGATTTCTTTCAGTCTTGCTCTCGCAAAGCTTGATGACGTAATTGCGGGATCGAAACCCTTCGCCTGACGACAGTAGAGCGCAGCACATGGATTGGACACGAGAACTGCGTGAGCACTCAACTTCAGCTCGTAAAAATCGACACCCCGGGTGAAACTCGGGTTGTGGCTCGTGTCTAATCACTGCGGTGACGAGAATAGCCGAAATCTAACAATGCCTGTAGCTCAACACACGTTTTCTACTTTGCCGCGTCAGCGCGTGGCTATGATTAACGTTGGTGGATAGGATAAGCACCAGACCACGTGGCCGCTTGTTCTGGCTCCAAGTTTGAGGGTGAACGACGCTCATGTTTCTCGAATTTATTTGCGAACTGCCATTGCTTAGAAAGAAAAATTAAGAAAAGTTTATTCGGTTATTAACGTTAGGGAGTGATTCTGAGTAGTATTTAGCGGAAGTAAACATATCGCTTCATGACCCCTTTGACAAGTGACTGCAATATTTGTACTTTTCGAAGTGTTATTCGCGCGGGTTAGTCCCGTGGCGCGCGCTTCTTACCGAGCACCGGTGCACTGCGAAGATGCAACACCCCCAAGAAAGCGAGTTCCGCGGGTGTGTCTTCTCCGCAGTGCACCTGTGCTAGGTAAGAAACGCGCTCAACGGGGCTAGCCCGCCGCGGTTAACACTTTGAAAAATACGAATATCGGAGTTCATCTCCAAGCGAATATCGAATAGCGTATTACTCGAGACTACTATTCGAAAATTCGATTATTCGCACAACACTACAGTTTTCTTTCATTCTTTCTGATGTCTTCGTTTGCAATTTTGGTGCGTGTCGCGGCACCGATTGTTTTACGAGTGCTTACTTTTTGCGTTGGTAGCAACGGGCAGCGGACCAGGAGCATACCTCGGCATTCTCACTCATAAGTGCAATCACTCACAATCACTCACGCTCACCGTCAGATTTGAGGTGATCGTGAGTGAGACCGCGAGTCACAAAAAATTGTGAGCGTAAGTGTCATCGTGAGTTCTGAGAACTCATGAGTGTGAGTGCGAGTCCTGAGAACTACTGAGCGTGAGTGTGATCGTGAGTTCTAAGAACTCATGAGTGTGAGTGTGAGTCCTGCGAATTCATGAGCATGAGTTTGATCGTGAGTGTGATCGTGAGTTCTGAAAACTCTTGAGTGTTAGTTTGAGTCCTGAGAACACATGAGTTTGAGTGTGAGTTCTGAAAACTGATGAGCGTGAGTGTGAGCGTGAGTTCTGAGACTCATGAGCATGAGCCTGAATCAAGACGTGAGTCTTAGGGTGGATATGAGTCCGGTGATTGCATTAGTCTGCGTGATGACGTGAGTCTGGGGACCTTGGCCATGATGAGTCGCGGTGAGCGCAGGTATTATCTTAGCTGTGTTGGTCACGTGAGCTCCCTGGCCATCATAGTGGGCGAGGAGACTCTCGCTTCGCAACTACTGCGCGGGGATCAGAGTTGGTTCGGGTGTCGTTCGCCTGCTCCTCCGCCATGTAAACGCGGTGGGTCCTGTGGAGGGCGGAGGAGGGGTGGGGGGTGGGGGGAGGGGCGCTTGTTCTTGCAGACTCCTTACCAGCGCCCTCCGCAATTTGTCAACCAGCTGTGGAGGGCGCGGGGGTATGGAGGGGGGGGGGGGCGTTCGCTTTCATCTCTTCAATTCAGTCTCAGATTTAGAGTGAATAATCGCACATCGTTCTGTGGAAAGGTTTTACTTCCTAAGGAAATGTGTTACTTCCTAAAAGTAAGATGTAATTGCACTGAATTGGATTTTTGAAGTAATATTGTAATTAGTCTTAAACCGAAGTAGTTGCGTTTGTTATTAGATCAAATTCATAAAGTAATTTACCCATATTCGGATACGATAGAAAGACTTAAATAACACCGGATAGGATAAAGTATGATAGCATAAAATAGGTCAGTATGAGATAGAATATGATTAGGATTTGATAGAACACAATAGGAAAGATACACTAATAAAACGACGGGATAGGGTATGTATGATACGACGAAATATGCAGGATACGTCGTTGTATAATATCATCCTATCATCACTTACATCAGGCTAAAAAAACGCAGGGCTACAAAATACCGAGAAAAAAATACGAACTGCATCGCGCCTAACGAAGAAGGTGAAAAGGTGAATGGTGATAAAAATCACAATAGACTGCGTGGTACGAAGGCAGTAGTCGTGAAAGGCCAAAGTAAGGGGAAGTACACAATGCCTGCCTTCGGGTTTTAACACGGAAGAGATGATTGAAGGCGGACGGGGTACGGGGAAGAACTGTAGAGCAGTCCTGTGAAGCTGTTTGTTCGCGAGAATAGCACATTTAGTGGCAGCGATGTTTCGAGGCCGAGAGGTGGACGTGAACGCTGATCGGTTTCGGCAGGCAGCTCCGCTGGAAGCTCCTCGTTGTCGGTTCCGTGCAGGAAGCGTCCTTCTTCTCAATCAAGAGCATCGGAGGAGCTTCGTGCTTGCAGGCTGCGTAAACTGCTCGATGCGGTTGACTTCTGACTTTTCCTCCCTCGAATCACATACCGTTCTTTTGTTCCGAGCAGCAAAAATATACGCTTATAATTCGAATTTCTTGGGTGTTGCGAGCTTTCTACGAAGTGCGCCTATGTTTAGAAGGAAATTCCCACTGTCTTCGCTGTGGCACCTACACCACAGACTTATTACTCGCGTTCAGTGTTTCAGGTGTTATCGAAAAAAAAAAGTAACAACTTACGTTACCCTTTGCTTGGAAATAAAAGAAACGCGCTACAGACATATGTTACGACAAAATAAAAGGGACGCGTTACTATTACCGTTACCAATAAAAAAGTGGCGCAGGTTACCTTTTGTGTTATTATTATTTTTTTTTTTCTACGAATTAGAACGCTCCATTGCTTGGACGTTACAGGTATGTATGAGTGCCATATTTCAAGAAACACTGTGTTCATGGAGAAACGTAACGTAATTACCTTCCTTTTTTTTCGGTTTCACCTGAATACTCACAAGAAAAACGCGAAGAAAAACGCGAAAAATGGAAGAATAGACTCTTTGCACACGCTCCATATTCCAGCCGCCATTGCTGACCTTCTCTTGTCTTACCCAGATGCCCAATCAGTGATGCGGGCGTTGGCGAGCTTCTGCGCAAAGGCAAAAGCTGTGGAGAAAGAGAGTAGAATCTAAAATGGCACTAACCTGCCCGCTGTATACACTCTCAAGAAAAAAGGGTGTCAAAAGGTGTAAGGTTACACCCTTTGTCCCTCTAGTACACCCCCAAACTTCAATTCCACGTACACCGCCCTACAGTCGAAGAGACGGCCCGAAATTTCGCGAGGGGCTTGATAGCCGTTTGGTACAACATTTTAAATAGCTAAAGTACGTATATCAACGACCATATAAAGAAAACACCGCGTTTTTACAGTAGGGCCAAGAAAACCCCGATTATTTTTCTTGTTGTCAGTAAAACGTACATTAGCTATTTTAATAAGTTGTACCACACGGCTATCAAGCCCCTCGTAAAATTTGGGGCCGTCTGTTCGACTATAGGGTGCTGTATGTCGAACTGAAGTTTTGGGGTGTCTTATATGGGACGAAGGGTGCAAGAATACACCTTTTGACACACTTTTTTCTTGAGAGTGTAGTCATGATGAAGTGAAGTAAACGCAATAAAAGGAAACAAAAATTAAAGGACGGTTATGGCAGCGCCCACGCACAGTTGTTGTAAAGCGTCTATCCACATAACTTGGCATCTAGAAACACGAAAAAAAAAAGTGTAATTATTTTATTTGAAGTCTCGGGAACAAGTAAGGAGTAACGTATGTACGTTACCCGATACTCGAAATAAGTAAGTTTAACACATCATTCGTCACTGTTTTTTTTTAATGTAACGAGTACGTTAGTACGTTACCGCCAACACTGCCCGCGTTGCAGTAAAGCTGCAGAACGTTCAAAACGTCAAGAACAGCAAAAAAAGACATTTTTGGTATGAGCTGTAATAAAGTTGATAGAAAGATCGATGATAATCACTAAATATACTGAGGTATCTTTAGTGAGGGGCGGATCCAGATATGTGTGTGTGTTTTGAAGGGGGGGGGGGGGATAGTTATCGTCTTATATTTTTTCCCGCCCTAAAATTTTACTCATGCGGAGCCTAAGGGAGGGGGTGGGGGGGGGGGGGGGGGAACTTGGACCCTGCTTTTGAATCCACCACTGTGTTCAGTGAACACTGAACATATCGAGGCAAGTTGGATTGCAATGGGGCCCCTGCACGTGCAAAGGTGATCGGCTATCAGAGGACATGCGTGTGGATACACGTGCGAAGGTGTGGAATACGGTGTTTTCTGTTTTCTTTTTTTCTTTTCCTTGTTATAATAAAATTCCTAGTTGCGAGTTGGCGCTCCGTATTGTCCCGTTATTCTTCCTAACTTAGTGTTTGCGCCAATTTACCTCAGTAAGGTTTATTGAATTTGTGCACTGATCAAACGAAGGGTACGCCTCAGCAAAGGACTGAGGAATAACTACCTCTTGATTTCGTTCTATTTAATGTATGGCAGAATTGCGAGCCATACATTTATGCCATTAAAAATAAAAACAAACTGACCCTCACCAAACGCTCGAGTTCTTCCAAATGTAATGCTAGCAGTTAAGAGCGAAGGACAAAGCTTTATAAATTAGCAGTATCTGGTTAAAACAATATTAACGATTTTCGCAAATGTTTAATTAGAAGGACCCGTTCCCGGCAGAATACGCTATTCATTTTCATGAATTCGAGGGCAACGGGCCGCCATTTTGTAATTGAAAATGTTACAAAATTTGTTTTAAATTTTTAGTTAGTTCATGGTGAGTTCTGAAACATCGACGTCCGGTCCGAACCGCTAGCGCTATCTTCGGGCGGAAAGTAAGCGTTCGGATTTGTTTCAAACACTCTGTATAACGATATTACATAGATATCACACCGCAACAGGCTTTCGTCATATTGAGGGCGCCTGGAACGTGATGTGGAGCAGTCAAACTGGAAAAAAGTTGGCCGGCACTTTTCCTTCGAGCCACCGATCGGTGTTTTTAAACCTCGTAAAAGTTTAATTGGTAAATAGGTTAACACAAGTAAGCGCGCCAAATATGACACGATTTATTTATTTTCATTGCATCTAAAAAAAAGAAACGAGAAAAAACTAACACTTCCCATTTTCGTAACGAACTGATGTGGTAACTTTAAAAAAAAAATTCCAAAGACGGACTTGGAGTAAAGCAATACGTTTACTGGTGCTCTGGGTGGGCATGCGTCGGCCATTTCAACATGTTCGTGCTAAAACATGTGTCACGTTTTCTTTTAAACCGTACTTCCGTTGCAAGCATAAAACAACATTCGATACAACGTGAAAAGAAATGACGTTTCCGTGCGAACGGACCCGAATTAACACCACATTCATCAGCGGCACTCAGCGGGAGTCTTGAGCGGAACTTTCTTTTATTAGCCGGCAGCTGCCGTATTATCGCACCGCAACAAAGCACGCGCTTTCGTCATCCGTATTTGCGCCGCTTCAATTGGGCACGCGCTCCTTTCAAACTCCTTCCCCCCCCCCCCCCCCCCCCCCCCCCGCAAAAAAAAAATAAGAAAGAAACGAGGGACAATATGTGTGCGCAAGTGGGCGGGCAGGAAGCGCCGTTATGTTTGACGCGGCCGCTCGAGGGACAGAATTGGTTCCGCGCCATTTTGCCCGGCGATGTAAACAGGCGTCGGAGCAATCTCACTAAACCCCGCTGGGGGCACCGACGGAACTCGACAATGGCGAGGGCGGACGTTAGTCTGCTTACCGGAGTATGTCGGGTCGGCGGTTGAACGCAAACGGTGGTTAACCAGTTCAACTAGGTAAATCGAATCAACATTTTGGAGGGGCGAGTGAGACTCGGTGCTTTGAACTAGAATTCGGAAGTCAGCAGTACAACGACTGGACACGAACAATTCTTTGTCTGAACAAGAGCCAGCTCTTATTGGCCTATTCCGAATGCACGCTGTTTCGTCGCGTGAGATTTCATCGATGGGTGCCTTGTCGCAACGCCAGCGTGATTGAATAAGCGAATGCAATCATTATGCAGATATAAAAATCGACGGGAAATGTATTGCTGTTTCCTACAACGATGTATGTTGCTAATTCGTACTGAGCCTGGAAGGCGCAGAGCTCACATCTTTCCCGGCTACCCACTTCTTTTTAGACAACAGAACAAGTATGTTTTATTTCGTTTTTCCCCGTAAATATTTAAGTTCCCTAAAGCTTTCTTACGCTTTTTAGAGATGCCGTTTTACACATTCCGTGTTCTCAATTGAGTGTTACCACTACACCATATTCTATACACGTTTGAGACTACGGCTTCCGGCCACTGCCATCGTGCGGGTGGTGCATGTGGACCGTCTGATAGTCAAATCCGTGCTAATGCGTGCCACGGTTGCCAGATTGGTTCCCCAACAAAGCCTTTTCCACCCAGGTTGGCCGGACTATAGCGTTTGAAGCATGTCCGCTTGCAAACGTGCATAGCTGACAAGGTACTGTAAGGCCTGATGCTGTGGCTGACGTCCCTGCAGCACGGCGGCGGAGGAGGGCCACAGGCAGACCGCTGTCACCCGCCTGCTGTCTCGTCGCATCGCACCTTGAAGCCGCTCCCCGTCCTCGATCCCAGACGTAACAAACACGCGGCGGGTGCCTTCCTTCCTTCCGGGTGCTCTACGGGGCATTCCTGGACAGGCGAGCATCGAGGACCGCGCTCCGGGATGGGAGAGGAGCGACGTGCTTCGCCACTCGCTTTATGCGTGTATTGGGGGCAGCACGGCGACCGGTCGCTATTGTGGGCCACTCTGCCGACCCTCCGCCAACCTCCTGCACTGGCGAAGAAAAGCTGGGACGAACCGCGCCACACCGTTTTATTTGTGGCTAGGGCATGCGCGGGTCATTGTCAATGGGACATCGTCAAGACTGAAGAGGAAGATGCTGAGTTGTCCGTCGTCCTCTAATTTTTTTTGCAAAGCCAACGACCGGCCAGGTATCCACCGGATGGGTGGCGGAAACTAGTCTCGGGGACCTTTTTCCACGTAGCTATTCAGTGTCTTTTGCTTTGGATCTCCGGGAATCATAGATACTATACATAGAGCAAAAGATGCAACGTAAACAAATTTGAAAGATAACAGTCTTGCGGTTGATCAGGAAATATGCAAAATTTTTCCTCCAACAGAAAACGTTTGCTGATACGCACACACCTGGGCAAACGTTTGTCATCGTAGAGCATTCTCAGTCATCTCGCCTGGCTGGCCCGCTGTTGATGCTTGGATCTTCTAAGAATTTAAGGATGCAAAACTTTCGAAGTCTGATATCGTGATAATTAAGACATAGCAGATGTCTTGTTCTAAATTAAAATTAACTGTTGGGCTAGTTGGCTACACATTGTATAAAAATTGAAAAGCGCAAACACCAAGGAAAAGAAGAGGGGACAGAAGAGGGGACAGGAGTAAGCGCTTTGTCCTGTCCCCTCTTCTTTTCCTCGGTGTTTGCGCTTTTGAATTTTTATACAGTCTTGTTCTAGTTATGGATGCCCTTGTAGCATGGGCACATCCCGAGGTTTGGCCGCACAGACAAGCATCAGACCATAAGAATCTTAGCTAGTGTAAAGTAATTATGTTATGAGTATGTTTAAACAGCCGGGGGTTACTCGATCTCAATGGGCATCTGGTTCCTCAGTTGTAGATGAGAACATTAGTCAGTACAGCTCTACTGGTAGCCTGGGGTTCTTAATATGCACCATACAGTAGTGATACCCGACCGCACGCCGGTACGATCGATGCTCATTTAGATCAAAAGGGGCAGGGATAAGGATTTGAACCCAAGATCCCTTGGTTCTACTGCGCGAGCTTTCATCTTCCTTCTGAGTTAGGATGGTGTCATTGTACGTTCACCTTAATTCAATCCCCGGGGAAAGTCTAGAAAATGGTCTCAGGCGCTTGGGATCTTCAGGACCTGGAGGAGAACATTTTTTTTTTTTTTTTTGGCAAACCGTCAGCTGTTGTTATAATACTCCTCAGATGGTACCTTGTTGGTAAGCACTTTTTTCTTAATTGGTTTTTGAATTACTTGCTTTTCTTTTATAGATTTCGCTCCAGGGGCGTAGAGTCAATATGTATCGTGTGCATACGCCCCAACAAGGTTCTCTTCGAGCGACAGAGAAGTGCAGCGAACAAGGCGAGGCCCTTTTTTACGAAAATGAGACGTGTTCTTTGCCAGTTCTTGGAGAAGCGAGCGACGATGTTATATATGCGTATATTAAAAAAGCGCCATATAGCAACCGTCGACAGGTTAATATTTTTATTTATTCTCATTTTTACTCTTTATTTGAGATTTTTCAATTTATTTTATGACTATGATGAAAATTTATTTGGTGATGCGATTAAATCAGATGACTGATTTACTCGCACGATGTCAACTGAAGTGCAGTAAAGCGTGTTCCATTAGAAACACCATTTAGAGGAGAACATCAAAATAGCGTTATTTTTAGCCCCCTGACATCTTTGCAATAGCCAAAATATTGTTATACTTTTCTGACAGCAATACCTTACGCAAATCAACGTCCGCAGCAGATTGATACTTTAATAATAAATTAATCCGCGCGTTTTTTTTTTTCTTGAACTATTACACGAGGAATATTTTTCTGTGAACCGACTAGTCAGCGACGCCACAGCGTGACTTGAGTCCTTTTTGCGAAGGCATGATTTTTTGAGGGAAATACATTTCCTTCCATAACTTCAACAACCTGTGACTCATTCGATAACGGCAATGACTACATTAAAATTCACTTGGGAACACTATTTTTTCTTCGGGTATACTTTATTTAACGCACTTTGCACATCATAGTTTTTTTTTTACATTGTTAAAATAGCAATTCCGGCCCATGCCGCTTGAAGAACACAGGGATGGTTATAATGCAATTAAACGCAAAGGTGCAAGCGAGCTGGATAAGAATAACGAAAGTAATCCCTGGAGAAGGGGAACAAGAGGACAAAGGAAACACACAAATCTCCAAACACAGCGTGGTTACTGGCAAAAATGACTTGCATCTATGCATTTAATTGCATTATAATCATAACCTTAAAATGCAAGCCTTTCACCCTTGTTGGTGTTAGACTGATGGCAGTTGATTAAACCTGTCTACTCTAGTGACGTCTAACCCCTGGTCAGCTCAGTTGGTAGAGCGCTCCACTGGGAAGGGAGAGGTCCCGGGTTCGATACCCGGACCAGGCGATTTTTGCGGTCGCGCACAGTTAGCTGTGTTTGGAAATTTGTGTTTGTCATTTTTCCCTCTTGTTCCCCTTCTCTATGGATTACTTTCGTTATTCGTAACACAGGGATCCTTGGTTCAGTCCTCGCTCCTGCTTGTTTTTGTCTTAGTAAGCACCGCAGACCGGCGTGCAGTCGTGTATCACTACTGACTGATGCACGTAAAAAAAATCTCGGGCTACCAGTGGTACTATGCCGGCTAAATCTAGCATCTACTGCGGAGACAGCAGACATCCACTGAAGCTGACAAACCTCACGCTGTCTAAACATGCAGAGAATGCTTTTTTTTATTTTTTTTAATATCGTTTGAAGTTAGTGCAGAGGCTAAATCCGCTGTCGCACCTCTCATATATCGTATACAAAAAATACGGTGTCCTCTGAAGGCACGTCGACAGAATTACCTGCGGACAGGCCTCTAAAGCACGTTGGACGCTTTTTTGCCTGATACATATATGTATGCTCCGAAGATGTCTGGTGCAGTCAGCTTTTTTATGACCAATGTTACAAAACCGCCAAACGAGGAAAAAAAAAAACGCACCTCGGGCAGTGTTTAGAGACTGTCTTTTGTATACGATGTATTAACAATGTAATCCCGGCTTTAAACTATCGTAACCGAACCGCACAGCGCGGGAATGACGACGTCGCACAGCCGAGGTGATAGAGGTGGACGCGCGGGCGACCGCATTTTTATCTCGCGCACATAAAACGCCGCTGACAGGAAGCGCGTATAAGTGCCCTAGCAGCGCATGAAACGAGTTTCTCCCGGTCGCTGCCACCGCCGGCAGGAACGGGCCTCGACGTCTTCATGGGCGCCGGCATGCTACGCGCGGGTGGGGCGGTGGTGGTGGTGTGGTGGGGCCTATGCCAGTACCACCTAGAAGACGAGTCCTGAGCATGACGTCATTGTTAGTGGACCCCCGACCCGCCCCAAGTGGCAGGCACGCTAAAGCTAAACGAGACAGACGCCGCGAAGCGGCAGCCGCGTCCGTCTTGGCGTCGCTGCGTGCTAGCGTCAGGCTTGTTGTGAGACGTTGCGAGACGCGCTACGTCCATGGGCCCCCCAGTGATGACGTTTAGGGGGAAAAGGCCCAGGCCTTGTTCTTAAGGACGGCAGCGTGTATTCACGTGGTAAAAGAGAGGCGTTTGACTGGTCCAACGATCAACGATAGTTTCCTTCGCGCTGTCAGCTTAGGGGTGAATGAAGCATTGTGGAGCCGATGTATACCGTTCACCTAAGATGACGTGCAGTGGAAGATTCGTGCATAAAAGTCCTCCTTAGCCAACTGATTAGGCCCCTACCCATACCGAAGTGCAGAGAGCGAGGTTGGGTCATGAAAGGGAGACGTTTGAATTGTCCGGGGAGCGCGTATAGCTCCTACCACACCGTCAGCTTATAGGAGTGAACGAGGTATGGCATGAGAGATCGCGGCCAGGAATATCAACTGTTGTCGCCCGAAAGTTACGGATCACCGGCACGAATTGTTTGCGTCCGCGAGTATTGCACGCGGATTGCCGGCTCACTTTATAAAATTACTGCCGGGGGCTTAGACAAAGAACCCGGAAGCACAGGGACGAGGCTGGGCCCTGTTGCGCATGCGGTCCGCTGTCTGTACACGAAAGCAAATACGCGAGGTGATTGTCCGCAGTATTTGCATTGAGTTGGAGGGAAAAGACGAATGGGTAGGCTCTGGTAGTAAACGTTTTACGGTAAACAGTCCAGCAAAACAACTTCCTGATTCGCGGTGGTGTAACCAAGCGTGTTTATTTTTTTAATCGTCTCATGTTTTCTTGTAGTTTCCCTTGGCCCCGCCCGTGATGTTTTAATGGGATTGATGCAGATTGGGGGGGGGGGGGGAGGGGGGGAAGAGCGCAACAAAAATCAAGCTTGTGAGGATGGCAGCTTTGGCGAGTTGGTAAAGCATCATAACACCAACAGCGAAAAGACAACAACACACACACAGGACACACACCCGAGAGAGACACAGCGCTATCAAAACTGCTAAGTATTCTTCGTCTTCGCGAGAGCCGCAACAATATTTTCCGTATCTCACTGGCGTCTCATCTCTCCATTTGCCAAAAAATTCGAATCCTTTCTGCCTCACTGATCTCTCTAGTGAACTTCTGGCTACTTCTACGTATAGCAGAACACCGCGTAAAGTCAGCCTCACACCCGCTATCGCGACAGTGTAGACCTAAATGACCGGAGATCACTTTGTGGGTATTATAGTAATGGTCTCTTAACCGTTCGTTGAGGCAACGCCCAGTTTGCCCTATATATCGCTTGCCACACGAAAGTGGAATAGAATAAACTACATCGTCTGTGCAAAAAACAAACACTCTGCGTTTTTTTCTTTTTGCCGCGTGTTTGTTGGTTGTTATTTATGTTAACTCTTTTGCTTAAACTGGACAGCTTGTTGGGAGCCGAAAAGACTGAAAAAGGTGGAAACTTACTGGAGAGAGCACTCGATAGCTCTTGTACCAGCTGGTTAAGAAGGGCGTTTTGTCGTTATGTCAAGACGTGTCTATAAGACAAAACCCATTGCAGCTTTAGATTTTATCGTTCAGCGCCAAGTCTTGACTTCATTGAAAAAAGGAAAAAAAACAAGCGAAAACTTTATGTCATGCCTTAGAGCTGAGGAAGTTATGCTCTTCAATATACAAACGCAACCACCCCACCTTAGAACTCTTCACCGCCAAAATACACAATCCTGATTGATTCTTACTTGGTGATTGTATCTCAGAGGGGGCTTAGAAAAAATCACTCGCTTTATATTTGCAAGACAAGTTAAAGCTTCTTACTGTGCACGATTCCTTCCTACTGAAGAATTCTACTGAAGTCATCAGTTTTTCTACAAGAGTGCAACGGGAAGAGCCACAAGGCGTGATCCATTGATGTCAACGACCTATATTATTGTCTACCCCAAGACTCACTTCTCACCTATGTTGAAGACTGCATTGACTCCTTCAGGGCAGTGGCGTTCTAGAATGCCTGTGGTGTTTCCCCAAGTAGTTTTCTAAAGTTACTCGCACTGGTACCCTAAATCCACATTGGCCGCCTAGAACCGCAACATCTTTCTGCAAAACAAGGGGTCTGTATCGAATCAAGCCTAGCGCCAATCCTTAGCGACATTTACCTTGCGCACCATGATAGGCTGCTTCAGGGTCACCCAAAGGATTCGCAAGTGGTCAAGGTGTTTTGTTATGTGGACGACTTTCTTATCTTCTCTGATTGTGACAACTTCTCGGTTAAACGTTCTGTTTTCACATTCCTAACCATATTCGAGACCTATGTAGCATTCCTAAAAATCCCTCACGAGCTTCCCTCCGAAGACTCGTTGATATCCTTACCCCTCCGGCTCCTTTTGTTAGATGATCATGTCTGTTGGACTTAAGAACCGGACAGAAGTCACTCCTATGTTTGCAGTCGGCACATCAAAAATTAGTTAAGAAGAGCGTAGCAAATCTGTGCCTTAAAAACGCCTTGACGAAATCCTGCCCACATTCCATTACATGCAGTTTCGAAGGTCGAATTTCTAGGCTGGTTTCCAGTAGGCTATCCTGCATCCCTATTAACTCCCGTGGCTGAAGACATTCTGAAAAAAAAAATATAAAGCGAAGTGGTGACACTGACAGGCAGTTAAGGGACAAACAAAGAAGAGCGGTAATCATATGCCCTATATTCACAACGTTTCCCACTCGGAAAAAGAAGATCGGGAAGCAAGAAAATGAATGAAGTCTTTTCGGCCCTCGACAAGCTGTCCAGTTCAAGCAAAAGAGTTATCAATAACAACCAGCAGGTACGCTGCACGAAAAAGAAAACACCGCGGAATGTTTGTTTTTTGCACAGATAATGTAGTTTATTATAGATAGAATTAGGACAGCGTGTTGATTAAACGTCGTGGTATGCGAACGCAAAAGGAGACAAGGGACAAGAACAAGTCAGACACATGTCTGACGTGTTTTTGTGTGCACCTTGTCTCCTTTTGCGTTCGCATATAGCAAGTAGTTTATTCTCTTCCTTTTCCTTGTGGCAAGCAATATATAGGGCAAAGCGGGCGCTGCCTCAACGAATGGTTAAGAGAACATTACTATAATATCCACAAAATGATCTCCGGACAATTTAGGTCTACACTGTCGCGATTGCGGGTGTGAGGTTGATTTTACGCGGTGTTCTGTTATAGGTAGAAGCATATAGCCAAAGCTCACTAGAGAGAACATTGAGGCAGAAAGGATTGCACGGCTTAAAGATGTATGTTTCAGTGCCCCATCCTTGACGTTATCAAACAAAGAGCTAGAATATTTCGCAAATGGAGAGATAAAACGCCAGTGAGCTAGGGAAAATATTGTTGCCCCTCTCGCGAATTGGGCGAAAGCAGTTTTGCCATCCTCGTTCCTCGAGCAGAAGAACCCAAAAATACGATTGAGTTGTAAGTCAGCGCTATGTGCCTCTTGGATATCCGTGTCCTCCGTGTGTGTTGTTGTTGTCTCTGCGCTGTGGTTTTTATGACGCAACAAAAAGTGCGAGTTCTATAACAACGAACACCTTAGCACCAACTGGTACGGGTAAATAAGACATCTTTTTTTTGTTGTTGTTTTTTAATTGTGACAGCTAGTGGATGTTTGTATTGTTTCTAATTATGATTTCTTTGAAATAATATTCGAGGGTTGAAGGTAAGAGGTATACGGGTTGTCATCATTAATCAGGGGGGGAGAAATACGCCCTTTACTCTCTCCTCTCTCTCATCTTTAACCCTCGCCTTTAGTTCCCCGTACCTCTTCCCCTTTATACAGAGTAGCCGACCGAGACAATTACCCAGGTTAACATTTCTGTCTTTCTGATTTTTTCTTTCCTACTTCCACCGTATTCACTCATAGCTCATGGTTTCATATTCAAAACAATTTAGAGTTACTGAGAGCTTAGAAGAACGTACCGAGTGTAATTAAAACTCACATCAACCTGCATTCGTTTTTTTTGTTGTTGTTTTTTTTTACGTGCAACGTTTTTTTTTTTTTTTGTTTGTTGCTCCGAATTTTGTGAAGCCGCATTTTGTTAAGCCGCGGCCTGTGACGTCGTAATATTTCAAAAAGTTTCCCCGCTAAATTTAGTGGGAAAAATGACGTCACATGACTTCGTGTCAGTTTCCCCCCTTGATTTAGCGGGAAAATTGACGCCACGTGATCTCAACACCAATTCAGATTCCCCGCTAGATTTGGCGGGGGAAATAATGTCACGTGAATTGACGTCACAGTTTCTCCGCTAAATGTAGCGGGAAAATCGACATCCCATGACTTCAACGCTAATGCAGTTTCCTCGCTAGATTTAGCGAGGAAAATCATGTCAGATGACTTTTCGTCAACTGACCCATACGCAGATTCAGTTTCCCCGCTCACTTTAACGGGAAAACTGAATTGGTGTTGAGGTCGCGCGACGCTAAACGTCTGTGACGCAAAAGCGTTTCACGTATATCCAACACGATTGCCTATAGCAATTTGCCGTACAAATTTAAGCTGTCAGTGTTCATGCGCAGCAACGTCTCGGGACTGCGTGACGTGAGCAAAGCCCCCTACATCCGTATGTGCACTTAGGCGACACGTGTTTTTTTCTTTTCGTCACTCACCCGTGAACATGAGACCGAACTGGTCCCGAAACGTCGGGTAAATGTTTATTAAAGTTTTGTTTAGAGTCCCTATTTTTCGCTTCATATCTACTCCTAACCAGGCAGAGGGCTGCCGAACGTTTACCTTCAAGCCTATACACGTTTGCAAGTCCGGCTTCAGGGCGCTGCCATTTTGCCTGTCTGGGGTGCGCTTGGACCAGTCATAATCCGATTACGAAGCCTTGCTAAGGCGTCGTAATCGGATTATGGCCGCTCCCGAGAGCGCACCCCACTGAGGAAGATGGCGGCGCCCTGAGACCGGGCTTGCAAACGTGTATACTGTAAGAGCAGAGCAGTTACACGAAACGCAGCGTTCGGAGGGTATACCTCACGGGCCCACAACGAGCACAGACCGCATGACAGCGTAGATTAAATGTTCAAATGAAGCACTTCTGAAGTCGTGCAATAAGCTCCGGCAAAAAAAAAAAAAAAAATATATATATATATATATATATTTTTACTGTTTATTTAATAGAAAAAAAGAACACAGCGTTTCTATGCAGACATTATGACAAAATTATATGCGGATACGACTCGAGCATGTTCGAAGTATGCTTGCTTCATACGAATATGTATGCTCCGCGAACATGTCTGCAGACGGTTTGTGCATGACCAGTGTGACAAGGCCGCCATGTAAGGAAGGAACGCGCCCCCTGTGACAGTGTCCGCATGACAGTCTTTTGTATGATCTGGGACGGCAGCTTAATTGACGACGTCAATGGCGCAAAGAGATCTCAAATGATTGACGTTCCGAACAAAATATCATGCACGAGACAAACGCGTCATCTGCAGTTTTCGTTCGTTCTCTGACCGACGACGACCCCCAAGCGGACACGGTGCGTGGTTCTCGTGTGATGAGAAGCGGAACGCTCGCGACTTTATAAAACAAAACAAAAACAAGAACAACGAAAAGCCAAGAAAGCTTGCCGACAGTTTCAGATACAAACTTTCACTTTTCTCCGCCAGACGTCCGATTTTCCCCAGCGCGGTTCCGCTTCGGAGAAGCGAGGAATTGTGATGAAGAGCGCGATCGGCGACATCTTTTCGGCACGCGCGTGCAAGCATGCATGCGAACAACGCCGATGACAGCGTGAACATTAAGAAATCCCAACACGTCAGCCCTTCCAGGGGAATGCGGATCACGGGGACTCAGAATAGAGCCATTAATTCCTGACCCCGTATATACACCTAAAGGAAGGCCGCCCGCGTTCGCGCCATATCGACGTATCCTTTTCAATGAAACGCTCGCAGGCACAACCTTTACACGCGCTTAATAGCTTCCTCCTTATATCAGGAACACTTACAACCCCTAATAACGTTTCCGTACCCTTCATTCATTTTTTTTTAATCCTTAACGTACGTGGAGCGCGGAATCTATAATATGAGCTATCTTTTGTTAGTCACTGAAGATCATATCTCTCTGGAGTGTCCTAAGAACGAATCACTTTGGGGGGAAGGTATGCGTTGCGTCATAAGAAGAATGTGAGGAAAAAAAGTCTGACGCTTGGAAATCTCACAATCGCTTCTGTTCTGTGCCCCCATGAAAACTGAGACAGGTTCGGTGCGCCCGTCTTTCTTTTTATAGCGCCTCTCCATCCCTTCCTTGACGGGGTGCTGGCCGCTAAACACCCTAATTTTAAGGGAGCAAAGCGATTTCAAAGACATCAGAGGACGAGAGTCGTCCGCCGACATTTTGAAGAGCCCATTTACCGTGAAATATGTTGCGTGGTAATAGAAAAAAAAAGTGTTAAATGGAACGCAACGGAATTGCTGCCTTGGGTTTCCGATTGCGCTCGCTCTAAGAATGTCGTATGCTGAAGAGCAATTCGAGAACAAGAGGGAAGAGGAAGAAGAAAAAGAAAGCGCTGTCGTGACAGAAAGGGTCTATTTGTGGACCATTCATATAGTTGTACGTTGCACTGGTTCTTCTCAAAAGAGGTGAATGAAAAATACGAAGCGGGCATGTAAATGCATGGGTGCGGCGACAAGCGTTTTAGATGAGTTCAGTGCATTTATTAGTCAATGCGGATCGCTCTAATAAAACCATGATAAAATCAATCACGCAGGTAAAAATTAAGAAAGAAAAGAAAACACCATGCACAAGGGTATAAAAAGTAACCCGACCTCGCGAGCACAAGTCACATTGTAAATGTCCTCGCTTTTTTCAAACGATTTCGAAGATGATTGACCTCGTAAGTGACTACGTCACAACATGGCGTCTGGGTCCAAACAAACCGTTGCTAGGGACGTTGCTATGGACTAATGCATGGAGACTCCACATGAGGATAGATTTTTGCTTAAAGGTAAGTAAATAATTTTTTGAAAGCAGCCTGACTTCACGATATCTAATTATGAAGATGCTCTTGTCGTCTCAGTGCCGTATTGCAACAATGAAAGCCATTTCTGAAGTATTACACTTCGCTCTGTTTTGGTAGCAGACGACACCATAGATATGCTGGCCTCTGTTGCAGCGGGCGTTTTCATTGAATTGCGTCGATAAACGAGCGACAAAAAAAAAAAAGTGTATCGCCATTGCCGTAAAAACCCTTGCAATGTGTGTGTGTGTTTTTGGGAAGAATTTAGTTTAGTTTAGACGGGTGAAAATGCCGTCAAATCAAACCACGTCATGCAGATCAGTTACAACGAAGACCTGAAGTGCATTACCGGCGTAGTGTAGGCCAGCAAGAGAAACAAATCGTACGCCGTCGAGGTGAGTCGTTTGTTATTATTATTATTGAAGTTGCCAGTTTATTAAAGAATTGCACGTCTATCGCGATTTCGCAGTAACCATCGCAGCGATGGTTAAAGCCAGGCACGAAGCACCCTCCCATAGCGCGAGTCCACAAACAAGATTTGGGATCTCAACTTGTGCTTTTCTTATACGGGTGTAATGCGGGTGCAATGATATCTTTAAGCAGACGACCATCTCGATCGACGCCCGGACTTTCGATAAGTATATTTTGCATCGCACCCCACTATGAATTCTCATAAATGTCTGAAACTCATTATATTTCAAACAAATGCAATATCAGAATATCGTTTCTATTCACACGATTCAAACAACGGCGCCTGCTCGGCCGGCCGGCGTGTGGCAGACGGCATACTTCTTGCTTTCGTCGTCTGCTGCTGCAGACATTTTGACGACCGGAAGTTGCATTCGTAAATGTTTCAGAAACAAGCGATTACCGGCGCACTTCTGTGGCAACATATATGACTTTCAAGTTTTCTATATCTGGGATTTCTAGATGTTCAAATAGTACCCCTGATTTTTGAACGGCCGGGTTTTCGTAGCGAAACCTAGCCACATGTATTGGTCCATAACAACGACCCTAGCAACGGTTTGTTTAGACCCACGACGTCACACTTCAGAAGTCAATTGTCATAATGCTCTCGGGCAGTCTGGTAATTCAGTGAATAAAGAATAAAACACAAATATCAGGAATGAGAGGATAAAGGAATGGCAAGAAGATACACTCCGAGTTCACCTGACGCGCAATTCCTACAACTTATTCGCTTTACCCGAGTGGTTTCTTAAGGGCAACATTATTATCATCTATATTTACGACATCTTCGGGTAGCGCGTTTCATTCTCTTACAGTTCTAATAGGAAAAAAAAATGTTGAAAAGCCCGCAGGTATTGTGAAGTTGCTTGCATATACACGTGCGTCGGGATAACGATGGAAAGACTCTAAAGGATGTTCGCGCGTCTAAGTGCGTACCAAACACGCGGAGAGTTACTCAATGCAATCTAGAGCTTCTACTGAAAAAAAAAAATTTCAGTAAAAACAATCTAGAGATTGTTTCTACTGAAAAAAAAAAAAATTATATTCGAGATGTGACGCTAAGCATAACGCAAGCCTGCGAAACGCCGCGCTCAGTGTCACACATCCCATTCTCAATACGCCGGTTTCTGCGATATCATCGAACAAATGCCTGTTTGCGAGCAGACGCGGAAGATGGCGTCACAGTGGTATTGGCGCGTCCACGCCGCGAGCGCCTCAGGGAACTGGTGCGGTTCGTGAATGTAAGCTCCGTACTCAACTTTCCCTAAACTGGTGGTGCGGTGGAAGCTACGGCTTCGCTGGACCAATGAACACACTCTATTTCGTCACCTGACCCCGTGGGTATGGGCGTTAACGTGACCCCGTGGAGGTCACATCCACCGCGCTGTCAGCTAAGCAGTGAAGCGTGACCTTTCGCTCATTTGTTAAAAACTTTCACAGCCGTTTTTTAACGAAATTGCAGGCGCATATGCTTTTTTTATATTCTGCTCTTTTTCTCGTCTCTTCCTCTTCTTGAAACTACCGTACGTGTGTCAAAGGCCCGCTTCCCCTTTCATTACAGAATGTTATCTACTCACGCGTCTTGTTCTCGGCCTAAAGAGCGACCACCCTGTCGTGTTCATTATCTAGATTAGGGTCTCCAGAATTTCTCTGCGTCGAGCGAGCTTCTATTTGCGGGCCGTATATGCACTCTACCGGGATCGCACTTCACACGACTCAACGAGGACGCCAATTTGGTCTGTCGGGTGCGTTCTGTTGGGGCGTTCTGCGAAATTTGACAGAACAATTACGTCTTCCTGAACTTTACGCGCGGCGCGACTCCTCGCGTATGCCACCTCATGCCAACCCAACACCCGAAAAAGAAACATATCCGTGTCCGCAGGAAGGTGGAAGCAACTCGGTGATGTCGTCTTTTATAGCGGGTGTTCAACGACATTATACTCACCGCTTGTTGTCGTGCGAGGATGCCTGTATCTTTCACGGAACTCCGGTGGCGTATAGGAATTTTTTTGTTTTCGGGACGCGGATTAAGTTATAGTATAACTGAAGACTCAAAAGCAGGAGTCGCATCTTACACAAGATAAAAAAGACACCGGAAATATCTGTGGAAATACCTGCGAGCACTCCTCAAGCATACACAAAGCATGTTTCCTTCCCCATGCATCAGCATGTACGTATGCTTCGAAGAGACAGTCTTTGTATGACCAAAGTGACAACCGCCATTCAAAAAGGGACACGCCTTAATCGGCAGACTGTCTTTTCTATGGTGTATACGGCGTGCAAATTTGTCTGGTCTTCACGCCCCCCCCCCCCCCCCCCCCCCCACCCCACCTCGTGCATTCCTTTACACTCCAGATGCACCCACGTGCTGCTGTCCCCCCCCCCCCCCCCCCCCCCAACCGACCTCAACCGAGGACGGCGCCGCGCGCTTCAGTTGAAACAATAATTTTATTGACATATATTAAAAGCTTTCATTATATGATTCAATGGTTGTTACCCTGACGAAAACGATGCCCGGAGAAGGGAAACAGGGGACAAAGGACAAACACAGATCTCCAAACGCAGCCTGGGATTTGTGTTTGTCTTTTGTCACCCTTCTCCGGGGATTATTTTCATCATAGTTGTCCAACTCGCTTGCACCTTCGCTTTTTTTTTTTTCATTATCATACCGTTTACCCTATTTGTCTTACACGCTATATTCAAGAGTGTGCGAATAGTGCTTTGAATTTGAACAATCCCGCGCAATTGTTAATTTTTACAATGCAGAGAGAAGACACGACGTACCGGCTTTATCTACAGTTTTGAAACTATAGGCAGGAAAGCCAGTAATGGGCGGGGAAAACAAAAGCAATATAGGTTCTTCCTTTACCCAGAAAACAGCGAAGGAATTCTCCCGGAGAAAACCGAAACAGACACTAATAGATAATACCCATCAGGGGCCGATGCGATTTTACGCGGAAATAGGCGTCGAGGAAGCAGGTTCTGTCCGAAATTGCCAACACGCCCACCAGCCCAAACATAATTACGGCCCACGTAATAAGGCGCCACCCGGGGAAGTTTTCCACAGGTCCGCAACCCTTAGAGGGGCTACTTCGGTGATTTCTTCGTGAACCCCGATTTACCTGATAATTTGCTAAACCCACCAACAAATATCGCTGAAATAATAACTAAAATTTTTGTCCAAAATATTATCTTTTTCGAAAGCCATTGAATTTGCAAATTTAGTACTCACCGTGTTTTTGAAGGTGAAAGTATCTACTGGCAACAATGAAGAAGTGACGTCACTGGAAAGCAGGGGTTCACTTTTTCGACTGTAGACTTTGTTCCCAATTCGTTACAAGCAGTTTCATGGTGTCAAATGAATGATTGCGAGGCTCGCTCCAACACCCGCGCAGAAGCACGAAACACATGCTTGGAATAGTCCATTTTTAGTGCCATCCACTGCCGTCACGGCACTGAAAAGCGCGGGTATATTTGAATTTTAGCTTTGGCATCCTTTTCAGTTGCCGATTTCACAATAACTATTCTGAATTTCGCGATAATGAATACCATTTAGTAAAGGTTAAACGCCTGTGACTATATTTGTTTAAACCCCGGTTTTTATCATTTCCCGTACGATACTTAGTATCGCGAAATTCTTAATAGTTACTTTGAAATCGGCAAATGAAAATGATGCAAAGACCAACATTAAAATATACCCGTACTTTTCCGTGCCGTGAAGTCAGTGGAAAGTGGGCTTGCCTGTCGAACGAGCAGTCTAAAATATAGAATATGTCAAGCATTTGTTCCGTGCTGGTGCGGAAGTACTGATGCGAGCTTCCAAAGCATTCACTTGACCCCATGAAACTGCTTCGAATCAGTTGGGAACAAATTTTACAGTCTAAGGAGTGAACCCCTGCTTTCCGCTGGCGTTACTTTTTAGTCGTCGCCAATAAAAACTTTTCGCTTAAAAAAAAATAAAAAAACAAGGCGAGGAACAGAACTGTGAATTCAATAACTTGGCGGGGAAAATAATAATGTTTTTGACCTAATATTTGGGATACTATTTCACCCATGTTTGTTGGTGTGGTGTATTTAGCAAATTTTTCAGTTAATATACATCATACAAGAGACAGTCTGCAGTATACGCTCTGGGCGGCGTGTTTTTTTCCTCGGTCCCGTCACATAAGTAATACAAAAATTGTCTTCACACATGTTGGAAGCATACGTATGTAGGAACTTGTAAGAAAACATATGCTTCGAAGATGCTTGACACGTGACCGCGGATATTTATGTCATCATGTCTACAGAGAAACTCCGTGTCTTTTGCATGATGTACACCCGCCGGCAATATGAAAGTGAATTCCTTACCTGGTTTCTTGCCTGTTTTACGGCTCCCGAAAGCTATATTAACTCTCAACGTCTTAAATGATACGTGGCTTGGGGGTCTAAACTTTGCGCTCTAGGCCTCTTCTGGAACAGAGCTTGTTCCAAAACTTGCAGGAGCGTCAAAAACAAGAAGAGGGCTGTTCACCTTCATATCGCTCACGGGTATACGAGCAGCGAGACAGCGGCTTTACACATTGTTCATCTCGTACTCTTCTATGACGGCCGCCAATTGGGGCCATCATAGACCTCGTCTAACGCGTGTTACATTGAAACGCAAAAGGGCGCTGAGCCGTCACTTCACGCCTGAGCCGTCATTCCTGGCTCATTCGCCACCGAAAAGAATCCCCAGAGGCCACGCGCCAACCTCCGTCTATCTTTGCGACAGCTCACACCCTTGCAGGCTTTTCTCCGTTCGTATATACCGCCGAAATCTGCAAGTGCGGTTTTTTGTTCTTTTTTTTTTTGCCACAACGACCTCCGTACAATATGAACAGAAGTTCGACGGGGCTCACCGTCCAACGTTAAGCTGACAGTGCGGTGGAAGCTACGTGCTCGTTCAACCAGTCACACGTCGTTCCTTTGTCGCGTGACTAGGCTCCCGCCCACACCAGCACGCGCGGAGAGTGTCGGGAGGCGTTTGATTGGTACGGTCAGCGCGTAACTCACACCGCACTCTGAGCTCGGGGCTGAACGGACTCTACAGATTCAGCATATACGACTCGCCGCGTAAGATGACAAGGGTCGCCTCTGCGTTCTCGGTCCATGCGCGCAGCCGCCGGTTTGTTTCGAGGGACGTCCTTATTCACGCCGCGCAGAGGGGAGCGTGTCACACACCTGCCACTCAACGAGGACCGAATCTAAGGGGGCAGGCAGCTTAGCACTCAGCAACGCCGCCGCGGAGCCCGGAGCTTTCACGCCTCAACTACGACGACCACCCGCCGTGGAGCGCAAATTTATTTCACGGCGCCGCGGGTCAAGCCGTCCTCGGGCCAACGCGCGCGCGCAGGCGCGAGGAGATTTAGACCTGCGGGCCTTCATTGTTTTGATCTATTCGAGGAGAGATGCCTGTCACATTGCGGCGGTCGGGGCTGCTGCCCGGAGGCTGCTGTCGCTCCTTGCCTGACACCTCGCGAGAGCGCTACCGGCATAGGAAGGAAGACCATAAAGATGTGCTCCCGGTGGTGGTACTACTCTGTGGCGGTGGTCCGGCGTGCGCGAGAAAAAGAAACAATAGCTTTGGCGCGAACGTCTTGTTTCGTTCGTTGCTGCTTTGGTCGCGGACTCGAAATAGGACTCATCTGTTTTGCATCGCCGAGCTCCATATTATTAATCAGAAGGTGGTTCTTGTTTTGTGTTTCAATGCGGCTCTGTCTGCGTGGCATCTCGACATCGGGCCGACTTCCTGACTCCTAAAGAATGGCGAGGAAGTCTGTGAAGCTCGCGTGATGTTGTCGACTCGCGATTAGTTCTCCATAGAGGCGCATTTCACTAAAGGGTTGTATGTAATTAAACGGTGGTATAGTAGTAGCACGGGCGACACGTTCCAAGCTGCGAGGCTCACGCTTGGCACCCTCTTTCTGCGGCTGTTTTGTTTTCCCGGGGCTAGTTCGCAACCAAGTTCGTAATGCCACTCAGCGAATGCGACATCAGGTTATTTGTGGAAACTCTCTATATATAGGTTGATTTACGTGTTTCGTTTTAGTTTTAGGAAGTTCTGGAAGTGTAGATGTCAACCTGAAGAAGTACTAATGACCAAGTGGGACCCAGTTCTAAGGAGGCATTGTTCGGTTGAACGGCATTGTCCCGCTGAGCTCCCTAACAACTTTTACTACTCGCCGGAATAACTAGATTTTTTTATTTGTCACGCCGATAAATATTCAGCACTATTTCTTTTCTTTAGACATGTTCTATTTTGGTCAGTTAGTGATGGACAAGCGCAAGAAAGGTGTATATTTGGCGTGTATGGGAGCAGTGTTTTGTTTTCTGTAAGTTTAGTTGATCTAATGATAATCCGTAACGAAATCGCCTTCTATAAATTTTATTTGTTTCATATATATATATATATATATATATATATATATATATATGGTTCAATATCGTTTTCGTTCAATATAATTTGTATATAAATATAGATATCATAAAATATAATTTGGTTCAGTATTTTGTTATAATAGTTCAATTGCCCTTACTTGAATTGAACGCCGCTTAAAAGCCGTTCGTTCTTTTATTAATTTTTATTAGTTCTGTTTTGAACAACCTGCCTCAATAATGTTTATTTGCTTAATATTTTACCCGTCGCGAGAGACTTCCTTTATTTTTGATTATGTACCACGGAAATATTTGTTTAAATTGTGTATAATTGCAGAAAATAATGCAATATATGTGTTCCTGAAAAATAAGAATCATATAACAATATCACTGCAAGATGTAATCGATTTATTTTTCAGATTTCTATAGGTAACGGTGCAATTATTAAAAAAGTAATTAACGTAAGTGATGATAAATATTTTTATTACTTTTAATGCGTACAATACAATTAACAAATCTCACATCGATAAAAATAATTTGGCTCATCCAATGTTTGAATAAGAAAAAATAAAATTAAAGGGGACTTTGGAGAAATTTGTTTGGCTTTGGTATGGAAATAAGTTTGCGACACAAAGCGACTTTTAATTTAGATACATTGTATTCATGTTGATGAAGTCTTATAAGTTTAGCTATTGCAGTGAAATAAGTAAACAAACAAAAGGCTGCGACGATTCTTCGGGATACACAAACATAACCACACAACTTTCTAAAAGACAAGGGACAAACACAACAGTAACTGGCAAGTAGCCGAAACTGGACCAACAAGTTTCTTTTCTTTTTTTTTAAATAAGGTACTGACCCTTTAACTGATGATAAATGTTTCCTTGTTCCTCCATATAGGATTCATTCAATTTATAGGATCAACAGGGTGAATGGCACCACACTAAATAACCGGAGGAATACTTTGCGAAAGAGTTCGGCATCGTGAAAGACGGTTGGTAAACATTGCGTGTGCCCTAGTAAAAAAGAAGAATCCTGCGAGCCACGAAGTCATCGTTAAAATAGCTCCCAAGAAAAGAGCAATGCACTATCTCATTGTTACCTGGCCAAATGCACCCCCCCCCCCCCCCCCATACGATAGAATTGACGTCTGCCTGAAATAGCTGGGAAAAAAAATGGCACGGAAAAAAAAATAATAAGCGTATTTTTTTTCTTTTTTTTCTTTCCCCTTTTAGGATTAAAGCCCGGAAGCAAGACATTGCGCAAATAAGGACGCTCTCACTCCGAGTGTGTATCTTGAGCAAGAAGCTCTGTGGGCGTTATACACTTGTGTTTTAATTTCTAGACAAAGCACCATTTTACGATGTTTGATAAGCGCCGCCGCGGGCAACCTATGGCGTCTGGCTTCGTCGGTTGTTAAATACTTTATTGTTTTCAAAGAAACACAAAGTATCCGTCCGCCGTGTATATTGTTGGGATAGGTGGCTATAAACATCCTGTTGAAACTCTGGCCATGCATCGTGCTCAGTAGAGCCACTACATAAACCCCGCTTCAGAGTAATGACATTCAGCCATCTTGGTGCTAAACATTATTGTTACTAGTTATCTGAAACATTTCTTTTTTGTAATAGTAGGAAAGGCTTTTTTTATTCTTCAGAAATTCTAAAACAGTACGCAAGCGAGCAAAACTCGACCACCTGAAGTTCATGGCAAAAGCTGAAGGAGCCGTATTTTTTTAAACTGTGATGATTGTCAATTAAACCCCGCTTCAGAGTAACCGCATTCAGCCATCTTGGTGCTGAACATTAGTGTTACCAATTATCTATGAGTTTTTTGTTTTTTTTTTAATAGTAGGAAAGGCTTTTTTATTCTTCAAAAATGCTAAAAAAAATTACGCGAAAGAGCAAAACGCGACCGCCTGAATTTCCTGGAAAAAGCTGAAGAAGCCGCATCTTTTTAAATTGTGATAATCGCCAATTGTTCCCCCTGTGCACTATGTCTATAAGCACCAAGATGGCGGCGCCCACAAGAAATGTGGGAACTGGAGTGCCCATACTGTAGGCGTATTTAGTGACTCTATTACTAAGGAAGGAACCGTTATTTCGTCACAAGCAGACGATTGTCAATGGCGCCCCATGTCCACTATAAGCATCAAGATGGCGGCGCACCAGTGGCGTAGGCTGTGACCTCGGGCAGTAAAAGAGGGGGGGGGGGGAGGGCTACGAGAGACGTAAGGGCCCCGGATGCTGGAGCCGGATGGCATATACCTATGCCACTGCGGCGCCAACAAGAAATTCTGAGAATGCAGGAGTGCCGATACTCTAACCGTATATATTTAGCGTTTCTCGTACTCGGAAAGGGACCGTTATTCCTTCATAAGCAGACGCTGTTCGAATGGAATGAAAGGTGAACGTTACGATAATCGTTTCAGGCTGGGAAACGGCAAATACGTATAGAAAAAAATAGGGTAATGGATAATTAGGAAACAGGAAATAGTCCAAACAAGACAGAAAGCAAGAGGAAGCTGGTATAAAAGTATGAAGTACTTGAAAGGGAACCGCAAGGCATCAAAGCGGCCCCCGTCATTTTGCTAAAAGACTTTATTAGTAAACCGCTTAGTAAAACAGCCACTGCCAATCTCAGACTTCAGGAGCTTTCTTTTCAACATAAATTCAAAAACACACGCGTCATGAAAAGCTCATAGCGAAAAAAACGTGGCCATTTTACCCTGCAAAGTGACGGTCGCGGTAAATCATAATTTATTTGCGGTATGATCAATTTATGAAATATCTACGAAAAAAAAAACATTATAGACTCGGTGTTAAGTAGATTTTTAAGTACTAAGAAGGAAAGCTCTTCAAAGAAATATGCATCTTGTTTGTTGAGGTCACGTTAGAGACTTACTGGCTACGCATACACTTTACCTCTCTCGCGCGACAGCTTGAGCTCGTAATGTAGCCTTCTGCGGAAGTACCTCTGAAATCTCATGCGGTCTAGGTGCACACTTCCAGCTGTGGTCTTTGCCGTCTATACTCCTGACGTCACAAAAATTCATTCCAAGTCCAGCGGCCGTGCTTTAGGTCAACCAGGCCCATCGTCCGACTCACACCAGAGGTTAACACTCTTAACGTCTACGCAGCCGCGACTAACCGCCACCGCTTTCATCAAGCCCTAGTCGTTTATCACACATAGTATTTCATAAACACCAAACTACTTGAAAATTAATGAGTTTTCCGCGCGGTATACCAACCTGAGTCATCTACACGTCAGAACGACGCTTTCCAGACACGCAGCAAACAAGACAGGAGGCGAGCAACCCGGGGGACAGCGGAGCCGCATTCAACGCAGCTGTCAGGCCCGAGCGACGGTCCGCGGTCGTTCATAAAACGGGCTGTCCGCGGTCGTTCATAAAACGGGCTGTCCACGAGGCTAACCCGCGCTCCCTGACAGAAGACCCCCTCCGGCGAAGAAGGCCTAAGCGCCTGGGTCAACCAGGACCGCGCGTTTATGTACGCTGTCGAAACAAACGACCCGCCGTGCCTCGCCGCTGGACGTCGTAAAAGACTACCGTTTTCCGGTGCATCCTGTCCCAAGCACGCGTGCGTGTCCGTGGGCTTTAGCTCGGAGAGGACCCCCCCGGTTTGACGGAAACCAAATTGAGCAAGGTGGCGGAAAGGGGTACCCGCTGGGTCCCGTCCGTTTCGTTGGAAGTGATCGGGTTTGGGACAACGGTGACGACTGGACAACCCGAATGGCCCCGGGTGCTCCGACTGGGCACTGACGTCATGCTCTCGCAAGGTTTGAAGGCGGGATGATCTCCGAAGCGCTGCTGGCCGGGTTTCGCAATGGGTTCGTCCGGCCCGGTGTCCCGCGCTACAATAAGCATTTGAAATGCACATTGTAACGAGGCCCCCCTTTTTTCTTTTTTTGCTTGCGTCGAGCGAGACGTACGAGAGAAGATCCGACCCGCATGTTTGAGTTAAAACATGCTGCTTGAATCGTTGCAGTACACGCGCGATGCTTTTAGATTATAAACCGCGTGGAAGCGGGAAGAGTGAAAAATGTAAAACGAAAAAAGCTACCGCCATGAAAGAACACTGAGGTTTATGTCGGGTATTTAGTTACTGAAGTTTGAACGGCCCGTGTCACAGACAAATGTAACCGAGAGTGCATTCGAGCGGACGCTTCACGATGGCGCAAATCAAATAAATTTTGGTGACGCTGCCACCACTAGATATGGTATCTAATATCATAATATTCTCTATCGTTAACTTTCATATCAGTTCCGAACCTCAGTGCAAATATTTTGGTATATATTTCTGTCAGGACGTTTCTTGGGTTTACAATGAATGGATCTGCGATTTCTTACGCCGTAATCCCGTCTTGCTTTTTCGTCTGTCAAGCACCTTGCATAGGTTACAATAGTACAACAAAAACTAGAATATAGATTGTCAGTCTGTGGTCCTCACTTTAAAGATCTCGAATTCAATCTAGAACCAGTTCAAAATCAAGCTGCTAGCCTCACTAAGCATAAACTCAGCTCATCACTAATCTCTCCATGTTCCCAAGGGCATATTGTTTAACTTTGCCTTTTTCACGGGTTTTATAATGATGACCATCTACACTCTCATCTAACCACCGCACTGTATAATTCTTCCCATCAATCTGCACGCAAAAGCTTTCCTTTCTTTTCTTCCAAAAACACTTAATTCCTCAACTATATTTTTCCCGGCGACATCTGTGGATGGGTGCTACCTGCCTGAAGCCATAATTTCCATAGAAGACATTGACCCATTCTGTGACCGACTAACATCGTGTTATTTTTTTTTAAATTAAAATTACGCTTTATTAGGTAATCTGATCCCAGGGTTTTTACAGTATTTACATAAATAAACATATAATTAGGTTTGTTGAGAGCCCCCTTCGCCTTTCACACTAGACTAAAATGACATTTCTGGTAGAAAACAAAAATTAATAAAAGTAAAAAAAGAAAACCGAATGTTGGGTTTGATATATAATAATAATAATAATAATAATAATAATAATAATAATCTTTTTATTCACACAACGCTTTCGGTATGTCAAATGACGGGACCGTCTAAGCCGACAATGGCTTGTAGGACTGGACCCAGCAATTTCGCATAGGCGAAAAAAAGAACACATGAATAAACAAACACGTACACAAGGCTTCAGCTAACCAGCTTTCCAAGTCAAATCCAAAAAAACACAAAACAAATATACATAAGCGAGAAAATAATGAAGAACGCACATAGAAGCAAACACCCGATCATGAGCTTCAACTAACCAGCAACCCAATTCAAGTCAAAACGACAACAGCACAATAATTAGCTTTCACAAGCATTATGACGAAGCCACTTCTTCAACTCTCCTTTGCCAGTAACACTGAAAATGTCTTCAGGAAAGGTATTAAAAATGTCTCACACGTAAAACGACCGCATTCGTTTTCCATATCTGGTGACACATCTTTGCACTTCATACCGAGGAGACATTTCTGAGGAGGCGCGATGGTGAATGAACTGTTTTAAAACTTTCACTCCAAAAATGGCGTAGCACAACAGTTTCAGTATACAAACTACGTAATCTTGGCATCTGCAAATCTCTAAAAAAATCCTCACTGGATGAAAAACATGAGTTATACGCTACACTTCGCAAAATTCCTTTCAAAATGCTGTCAATTTTAGAGTGCCAAGATGTTGTGCAATAGGCATGTAGCGTCACCCCATATCGCAGTACACTGTACGCAAGCGCATGGACAATCGTTTTTCTAACCATAAAAGGAACAAATAATCTCATATTATGCAACACAACATACATGCAACTCTCCTTAGCACACAACACAGATGTGCCATTTGTTTGTTCCACGACATATCATATTCAAAAATCAGACCCATATATCTTGTATAGTCCACCCAGGGAACAGGCTTACAACAACAAAGTTTGCAACCAGAACTGTGTAGAAGAAAAGGGGCATTAGAGAATCCGGGGTTCAGGGGATTACGGAAACAGATGAGTTTAGTTTTTAATGGGTTAACTCTTATACGGTTGGCCGCATACCAGTCCATAACTTTAAGCACATTTAACTGCAGAGCGTGAACCGCCTTTTCGAAATGGATGTGTCGTGAAACAAGCAAGGTGTCGTCGGCATACTGAAAAGTATCACATCCAGAAATAACAGTTTCTAGGTCATTTACATAAACATTAAAAAGTAATGGGGATAGCACCGAACCCTGAGGGACGCCGGTTTCGAGCAACTGGGTTGAGCTATTAACTTTATCTATAGAAACCACCTTGGCCCTACCTTCTAACAGATTTTTCAAGAGCGAGTGAAAAGGTCCACGGAAACCGAGCCTCCAAAGCTTCTCTAATAATATCTCATGATTTACCGTGTCGAAGGCCTTGCTGACGTCTAGAAAAACGGCACATGAAAACATGTTGCCCTCAAAACCAGAGTAAATTTTGTCAGCTACATCCTCTAAAAGTAACTGCGTACTACCCCCAGAAGTAAACCCATATTGCCTAGAAGAAAACAGCGAACACTGATCAATGAAACTGGTCATTATATGGAAAATGTGTTTCTCAAAAACATGTTCTAGCACGGGCAAAACCGAAATCGGGCGGTAGTTTTCTACCTTTTTAGGATCCCCGCCTTTGAAAATCGGTCGCACTATAGCAGTCTTAAGCTCATTAGGGATCACGCCCAATTCGATAAATCCGTTTAACATGAAAAGAAGTGTATCCTGCAGATATCTGAAGTTTCTTTGAAGACATCCAAGAGTTATACCATCCACGCCTGGAGACCTAGTAGGCTTAATGCTGAAGAGAATCGAACGTAAATCGACCAAGCTCATGGGATAAAGAAAAGCGGAGGTTGCGTTCATCTCTATTACTGCTTCCGAAATACCAACTCTTTCTGGAGCAGAAGTGGATCTAACAAAGTAGGAATTGAATCGTTCAACAATATCTCTCAATTTGTTACCAAAATGTTTTTTTACAGCGTCATCCACGGATGGCTTTCGCTGATGACCACGAACAGTATTAACAAGTGACCATGTCTCTGAAGAGCTAAAGCGCGCCTCTTCAAACTTGTTCTTGAAGTGCTTTCTTTTCGCCAATCGATAATAATAATAATAATAATAATAATAATAATAATAATAATGTGTTTATTTCCTTTTTGCACTGAGCAAGCAAGAGGAAGGCAGGCAAAAAGCTGCTTCCAAGCAGCTTGACGAGGCTCTGCCTGCCTCACGTATTTTGACAAAAAGCAGTGGAAAAATATCTCCTAAATTATTAGTCAACATTAGAATCCTGCACGAAATTCGAAGTGTCAAATATCCGGTTACGTAACTTATGCTTCGTTATCCTGGTAATCTTAAGGTTTCTATTTCCAAATGCATTACGAAGTGATGGTAGTGTGTACATTAATGATGATAAGCCGTCATTGGTCCGTGGAGTGTTGACACACCAACCCCAGCCATGTCGAAACTCCAAACGTGATCACACGAAAAAGAAAAAAAGTTTTATTTTGTTTTAGAGCTCTATTGTATTAAAACATCAAGCTGTAGTTGTACAGATCATTGATCAATATCGGTTTGTATTTCTTAAAAAATTCCCCAAAGCCTGCAGAAAAGAAACGTTTGCCAAAATAACAGGAACTACTTTCTTTTGTGCTAAAACAGCTGCGTTATAATGGCTACGAAAATGTACATCTAGATGCACTAGACTGAGACTGTCTCATAAGTCTAACTTTGCTTCACAAATGCCATACTAAACTGGTCAGTGTCAACTCACTGAGCATAAAAACTGAACAACTGGTGAATAATATTTGTCAACACGATCATCAGATACGCCCAGATTAAACGTAGGCCATTCGCTCATTGGCCTCTAAACGATTGATGTTGACGTCGAACCCCTCGTGCTTTTTTCTTTGGCTCTTTTTGTTCAATGCATTAGATATTTTGGTGCATTGGTATATTTGCTATATATAAGAAACATAAGAAATAGCAATGTTCATATATCCCACCAGCTAGCTCCCTGCCATTAAAACTCATCGGATTTTAATTTCATGGACACTTAACGCAAAAAAAGTTGATGATTTTGTTTTTAATTTTCTTTTGTATTTTGACATTTTGACCAGTCGGTTCAAATTCGAGCGTTTTAATCACCCTCGCTGACGTTGAAAACTGTTTGAAATTAATTATTAATATAGCCTTCTTCGTTGCATCAGAGAGCATTGTCCTCTATAAATATTTTCTCTGGTCGTTTTAAAGTGAACGGCATACTACATACCGCACATGATGACGTGTTGGCAGAAGCGTTCAACACTTTTTTATATTGACAAGCCTGCTCACTCGGAGCCACCCCGGCACAGCATATCTCGACATCAATGTCAGCAAAGCAAAAAAACAAAAAAGCACTATACTGTTTTGTTTTAATTTTTTTGTAGTTTTTTATTTGCCAAAATGTAATAACTCATGAACGGAAAGACTGACCCGATTCTGTAATACAAATACGTGGAACTGCCAGCCTAACGATCTTCAAATTTATAATTTTAGCGAAGCACGAAAAGACTACCTTTTATAACCATCCTCTTGGCTTAGGAGCATTAATACAGCTCTTAGAATTACGTGAGTGTTGTGTATTTAGTATTTACTTCCAAGTTTCTAATTGACCGGTGCTGCTCACTCTACACCTCACATGCCTTATTTTAATGGACCCAAACTAGCCAACTGTGTAAGGATTCATCTAAGTTTTCGGTAACACGCATCTGCCTTGCTGATAATAAAACCAATTGAATTGATTTAAATTTAGTTGAAATTATGAATTTTCGTACACAACACGTTATCTCATAAGACAGCACGATTTTGATACGGTGCGTTTTCTGAAGCTTTCAACGCTCTCTCATTTTCGACCACCAGATACTGTTTTGATTCCGTAATTTCACCTTCAAACTAAATTAACACCGTTGTGCAAAAAAAAAAAAAAAAAAAAAAAAAAGCTATATTTTCTTGATAGAGATTACACCTCGACCTTTACTGAACAGTGAGAGTGCACTCAAAAAAAGGTGACTGACCTACGCTTCACACCTGTAATGCTCGTACTCCGTTCACATATTTACTCAACGTGTACCTAAGGCACAACGAACATTGTTGTTTTTGGTTTAGGTTGAATCCATACAAAATAGTACCGATTTTGATTGTGCTCATGCTTCATCGGTAAGGGAAGGGTTTCTCGATCTTCCTGCAGTGTTCGATTGAAGCGATTCTCTCAGCTGTGACGAAGCGACGAATGCACTCGTCAACAAATGACTAGGTGTCGAAATCAGCTCAAGACGTAATGGGTGAATCGAGGAAAGCGCCCGACCCTTGGTGTATGATCTAAAAGGTATCGCGTTAGCAAACGACACAGGTGAGGCTTGTAAGTGGGTCGCGCGAACGACAAAAATGAGATGCGTATACGGGATGCGTATTAATTTCGGTGCCCTTGGCACGAAATCTCACTTTGGGGCAGAAAGAAAAGGAAAAAGGCGCCGAGTGATGTCGACTCGGAGGACATTATAAGCAGCGGAATCTGGCGAATAACTTAGCTCCAGAGCGTCGAGCAAAAGTCTGCAGGTTGACGCGCGGGGTTGCAGGAGGGCCGTTTGTAGGAAAAGTGTCGCTCATGGAAATGCGGCGATGTGGTAACGTTGTGGCGAGTGTGCACACTGCACACGGGCACGACTAGACGACGTAGTGTCGAAATAATTTCTCGTATAAACGAGAAAGAGACCGTATAAGAAGAGTTCTTCGCTCTGGCATTCGCGTCTTAAAAAAAAGATATCACCAATCCTGCAGGTAATGCGATCGCTCAGTCGAGTTTCAATGTTATGTAGTGGTATTTCGGTTAGTGCTCCTGAGTGTTTGGAAACCTTAAAGCCACAGTCTCGCTACTCGTAAATCATGCGAAAGACACGGTGCGCACTGCAGACATGATGACGCCTGAAGCATGTTCAAAGCATATGTTTCCTTCACACATATGTGTGGTTCGAGCATGTCTGCCAAGAGATTTTGTATTACGGACTTGACAGGACCTCCGTACAAGAAAGAAACCCGCCTCAGACAGGGTCTGCAGGCTACCTTTTAAATTACCTGTTTCCAGTGAGATGAAAAGTGCAAAGCATGGAACTTTCGACTTTGTCCTACTCAATGTTTTGTAATCTATACTCACCAAGACTGTATATATATATATATATATATATATATATATATATATATATATATAGATATATATATATATATATATATATATATATATATATATATATATATATATATATATATATATATATTTTAATACTAACTACCTACTTCATAAAAGGGGGTATCGGTCGCCGAGCGTCCTAATGTACCGCAGCTTTGAGCACGTGGAGCGAAAAGCTCGCGCTGCAGAACCCAGGGATCCTCCAGGCCCAATTCCAACCTTTGCCCGCTTCGACCTGGATCATCATCGAACCAGCGTGTGTGTTCGTGTGATCACTACAGTGCGACGCACGCTAAAGACCCCCACGCTAGAAGTCTTACTACACTGGCTAAATTTCTGGGGAAGACCATGACCAGTCAACATAGCCAGTTATCCAGTTGGGGCTGATTGATTAAGCTTACTAAGCACACGGCCCGCAAAGTATCGTTGTTGCTATCATCACCTCCCCACCCCGCCATTCCTTCCTTACGCGCGCATCCAAACAAAGTCCAACTATACAACGGTGCAGATTCCATCGCCAGGTGCAAGAGCTTCGAACCGGTGTTACCGAGATGTAAAGAGCTGCACGAATCAGAATAAGGAAACATCACGTTAAAAACAATGACGCGAACCACTTGTCAAGCTGTCGAAAGCTCTCGCTAAATATAACGCGGCAGCTGCGTACAGCTCGGATTGTATTTTAACCTGGGCGGAGCATCGGACAGCACGGGAGCGGTCCATAACCGACCGCGAGCGTGCCGGCTGCATGCAGGTGACCCTCCAAGCTCACCCGGCGTTGCGTATCGAGGGTTGTATTCCGGCCGGTTTTACCTTTTCAATGTACCTAAATTTGGCTGGGGTGAACCGGCGACGTGACCAGAAAAAATTGAATCTTCGCGTTTCGTTTGAACTTCGCTTGGCACTGTTCTTCCTCCATTTGTCATGGAGGAGAATCGGCGAGCCAATGGCTCGCATCCGCAACGAATTCTCGTTGTCTTAACGACGCAGTATGTGAACCAGCCATTCTGAGCAGTACGTCAACTTGTAACAATAAGCTATTGTGAACTACTTGTTGAGCTCATTATTTTGTGTTTTGATACTGCGTGTAGTGCATTCGTTGGGGAAGGTTCATATAAAATGAAAAAAGAAAACGTATAGCGTCCACCATCGTCGGACCTTGGAGACGTGGGTTCAGGGCAACGTCGTCGGTATTAACTCAATTTTTATGTCCAGCTGTCTTTTTTTGTGAACTTCTATTGATGCGACAACGTATGTACATTGAGCCCGGGTTACACGGTTTATACCATCATACAAAAGACAGTCTACAAACACGAGTCCCCGCAATATTCTTGGTTCAAATGCCGCGTGGTTCGACTGTTGGCAAACCGTCTTTTTTTTTAGCACATTCTTTGAGGCTGGTAGATCGTGACAGTGCGCTTTTAGCCTGTGTGTATGCATTTGCGTGTCCGTGTCTTTCAGCCTTTGACTGCGCTCATAGGAAGGCCCTCTGCTATCTTGGGCCAAACCAAGCGGCGCTACAGTCGACGCCTGGTTTGCAAAACATAAAGATAAAAGGTGTGCGCGTCAAAGGAGGAGGTAGAAGATGTCGCTACCTTTTTTATTCAGGGGCATTACAACACACTCCTACAGGCTACTATTTGCCCTTTCCCATGCTGCCCCAAGGGCGATGTCCGCAGCCAGCAAGGGCAGGGCATATAGTGATAGTGAGAGTGCTCTTCCAGTAGCCGTCCAGTCAGCGCCGAAGCACAATGCATACATAACAAATGTTACAGAATCCAGTCTCCCCCAATCAATGGCCGATTCACAGGACGGACTGCTATGTGGGCGGATTAATCGCGTGACGACATATCCGCGGTTCTTCCGTCTTCCAAGCGCATCCACGCGAGGGAGACGACGAGCAGACGCCAGCGAGGACGGGCCAAACCCGTTCGCCACCCCACAGTGCCGCGAAACTCCAACATCCCATCGTGGCACCGTTGTCCTAGAGAGAAATCGACGCTCGCCACTGCGATAAAGAATCGTACACCGCTGTCACGTACAGATCGAGACAAGGTACCGTCATAGACTTTGCGCGAAGCGCCACTAGCTTTACCAACCCAAAGCATGACAGTGACACTGGCGTGGCCCTGCTCGAGAAGGATCCGGCGTAGAAGCGACGAAGTTCTGTGCTCGCGGAGGGGAGTTTGGAGATGCCTTCACGCACTCCGCGCTCGTGCACAACACTCAAGTATACCACAGCCAAAAGAAAAGTCTTGCTCGGTAAAAGCCCGATTGGACATGCAAGAATTATCGCGGCGTGCTAGACGAGTTTTGAAGGGAGTTTCCTGGCACAATCCCGGAGGAGTAGCTGAACCTGCGTCGCGTCAGCCGCGCAAAGTGTGTGCAGTTTCTTTCACCCGTAGAACCAAGAATCGCGCGACAAAATTAACAAGCGAACGCACACAATACAACGATGCGCCATTTTTGTTCTAATCATTTAAAAACAAAAAGAAAGAAAAAAAAGAAAACATTGTAACGTTGCCAGACTAAACGCATTTTTCAAGTCAATCTTCCGCCAAAACTCCGCGAGTGAAAAGGTGCTCGACTTTATCGGTGCGCGTCCGCGGACGAGTCGCGGATCGCAGGAATCGGTGCCGTGGGCGTGGCGGTCACGTGGTGCACGGTCCGCGGATGAAAATCGCGATTCGGTCCGTCGTGTGAATCGGCTATTAGTCTCCCCCGCCTCACCAAGCGTCACAGTGGTGAAACGACGGGACCTTCGAACTTAAAAAAACCGAGAAAACAATCCCCCTCAATATCCTGAAGACATTCCAAAATTTTGAAAACCGAGTGGATTACCCGATGCTTACCAACACGAGTCATGAAGGTCATGAAGGTCATAAATAAGTCAAGTAGGGTTTTCGCCCGAATCTTACACTGGTGGCGAGCCCCCTGCTACAAGACTCCAGCAGCAGGCCGTCCCGCAAAAAGGCAGTTGGCGTCGCGCCGCTCTACATTATCCGTTTGCTGGCTTCCTTTCTGGAGATTAGGCCGGCTTTTGTGACACTCGTTCCTGTTCATAGTTGGATGCAGTAAAGTCTGCCTGCCTACAAGTGTTTTTCTCGCTCTTTGTGACAACACCCTCCTTCGCTCCGCTTCTTTCTGAGGCCTGTCGAAACTGCTTCATTCGTTATTACCTAGCGAGTACTGTCGTAGGTCGCATTGTCTCATCGTATACGCGAACAATCTGTACTCTTCCAAATGCACGCCGAGCTGTACTTAACATATCGAGACGGGGCTATAAACGAAGACGGGATCCCAGCCACAGGTCCGGCAAGCAAACAGAGTAATCACTGAAATTGACAAACTTCTTGGAAGTGCCAACGAAGGTATGTGTTGAATAATTGGGAATTCATTGTCGATCAGAGGAATTCAAAACGCACAAAAAATAAACGCGACTTCGCTGACAAGTCGACACATACAGTTGTAAAAGAGGAAATGCGCCGAGAATCTGAGGGGGAGGAGGAGACGAGAGAGCGTGGAGATGTCAGAATGCTGAACTCTGATTGGAGCGATTAGTGGGTCGACCTAAAGCTAGCAGGCTTTGCCTCCACTGCACTCGTTGAACGCGTTCGAATGGGAGAGCAAAAGCAGGACGCCGGCGTTCCCGCGTTTCATTGGCCGGCGAGCAGGAACTCGAAGCTGCGACTAATCAGTATCCGTGTGTGCTGCTCTACGCCCAACCATTACCAAAATTCAGAGCAGTTCGAGCTACGCGGGCACCCACCGGAATAAAATCCTGGCTACGCACCAGAGTAACAGCATTACCAGCTATATTTGTAGCACGTAGGAACCATCAAAAGATCATTGATAAGACCCTTTTTTCTTAACTATTAATTATGTTGACCAACAAATGCACTGAGGAAGCGAGAAAGCTCGCTCCAATATATTTATAAAACCGATTTTTTTTTTCGATTCTTTTTTGTTAGCGAAGTTTAGTTCCTACTTTGATGCACTCTTTAGAGAGCGGATACTCTGAAGTTTGCGTTGGACTTCTAGTAAATTAAAACGGACTGCTTACGTCAAGTGCCTATTCAATTTCGATCCTTCAAGTTATCGTCTAAACAAACTCCCAGAGGCAAGTGCAGTGCTGTAGAGAAGTTCTAACTTCAGCAAATCGTGATCAGATGAATCGATCCTTTGTCTAATAAAAAGTAAAGATAACCTGATTTGTTTTCGACAGAATAGGGTTATTTAAATTCTGTGGAGTTGCTTTTTACAGTGGTGAACTCTTTCTTAAAAAAAGAGTTATAAATATGACTAATCGTCGAATTCTACTATTGTCTTGTGAACTGGCGCTGTTTGACGGTTACCTTAAATACCTCTACCGACGGCCTCTCATTTGTTTGTGTATGTGTGGCATCATCATGGCTGTAGAACTATTTCGTAGTTATAATTCGTTAGACACAACCTAGTAGAATTGTAAGTTGTTACGCATCATTTTACGGAATCGATACGACTATAGAGGCATACATGTGTGAAGTTGGAAGTTGTGTGAAGAGAAGAGTGTTCAGTTGCAATTTTTGATTTTCCTTTTATGCGCTAACTCACATCTCTCATACATTTTTTTATTCTTCAGGGCGTAGTATCCAAAGTTGGTCTTCAGTTTTCAAGACAATGTATTTTTAACAGCCTCTCCGTAGACGTGACGACATATCAACACCTCATCTTTGCCACCTTGACCCGGAAGGATCACAACAACGAGCCCATTTCGTGACTATGAGAGAGGCACCCAGTCTCGGCACTGTCAAAGCAACAATATTGCCTCGCGTGACTTATGAATATTTTGGGGGACACCTCGGAAAGCTCCCGTGACCTCCGCGAGACGGTTTGCTTTCTGGTGTCTCCCGTTACTTCTGCCACGCAGGAAAATATCCTACGAAAAACTCAACACCTCGATTAATAAAAAAAAAGAAAGAAATCTATTGTTTGTGGTCAGGACACGAGGCGTGGAACAAGTTTCAGATCTAAACCCAGCAACACCCGCCGTGCTGGAAAACACACACTCACAAGAAAAACGTGATTGACGTCCAAGGTTTTCATCAGTTTACCTTTCGCTTGATATCTCGCGTCATTTTTTTTTATTGTTCTCCGCGTCATATTTCCCAAGTTAATTGTTTCTTCCAGTCATTCACATGATCTCACGTATGTCTACCGCGGCTGTTTCTTAGCTGTTAATAGTAGTCAATTGTTTTTTTTAATGGTGTTCTTTTTGGTGCGATCCAGAGCAAATTAAAGAGACAGCAAAAGAATTAGCACAGTCAAGTATAAAATAACAATTTGATGATGGTAAAGTGTTATTAGTTCGGTGTTTTCAAAATATACTTCAACTGGTGGTATGTTTATACTAAAAACGCGTAAAGATAGTTCCACTTAAACGACGTCATTGGTATGAAGAATACGAAGTAAACTGACAGTTCACAATCAGGCATGCCGTGTTGAAAATGATAATCGACGCATGGGACAAAATACAAGGAGAAAAAAAAAATGGTTTGTCTCCTATAGAGAAACTTTAGAATAATGAATTAAAGAAAAGACAAACGGTACATCTCTCGACGTAAAAAACAAAGAGGCAGGAATGAAATAAATAAAGCAAAGATTCTGGGCAACGAATTCTCAGGCGTCGATTTTTTTTTTTTTTATCTTGTTTCGTGTAGGTTTAGGTCTGGCGTGGTTTAGTCTTATCGATGTTACATTTTCCTGACTTAGAGAGAAAATGGAAATAAAACTTTTATAAAGCGTTCTGTAATAAGAATTATAAAGCACTCTGGGTTATGTATAGATAAAAAATAAATAAAAAATATTGAAGAGGCAGTGAAAGAAAAAAGAGGGAGAGTGTGTGAGAAAGGCGGCGTTCAGTGTTTCAGGGTGTGGAAAGTATACTTTTTTTTAACCCTTAAGGTAAACGTACTTTAGTCATAATTGGTCTTATAACAATGCATAGATCTACCTTCGCAGTAACATATGAGTATTTAGCGAAATTCGCGCCGAATGGTGTCATAACTTGAATGAGTCCGCGGAGCACTCTGCTCTACCATGAACCCCCCCCCCCCCCCCCTTTTTTTTTTCACAGTCCACTACGGTAAGCGAGATACAACCAGTGCTGTTCCAGCCAAAAGTAGTCTATAAGTACTGCAAATATTTTATGATCAATGATTTTTTCACACATTAAGTTGTGTGAGTTTCACACGTTAAGTTTAACACAAGTGCTCGAAACGATAGACTCGTCACTCATATCATTAAAATAGCATCTCTATTCGTCACAATTCTTTTTCGGACACACGTTTCTTTAAGAAAAGAAGTGCACAAAAATATGCATCCCACTTATACACTGTTATGTATACATTAGCTCCTCACGAAATCGAGAGAGCTTTCTCTCCAGTCCCTATCCAATATCTATTGTGGGCAGAATACTCGTCAATCGATGCATGATAATACAAGTTTTACAGGCCAGCTATGGAAGTTCGGAAACTTTTCTTTTGCTTAATTGAATATGAAGTATTCACTGGCGGTCATGTTGTGTGCGCGACTGCTGAGCGCGCGCTGATGGCGAGCTTCCACAGCATTTTTGCAACGTGTATTCCACACCATCAAGATCGCCGGTCTTAGCAACCTATTAATGTGAGCTTGTTCTGAGTATGCGCTCTAAACAGCGCCCTCAAATATGCTATTCAGCGAATATGCCTTGGTTTTTTGTTGCTCATTTCGACACGGCGGTTATTATTTTTGGCAACGCATAGAATGCTTGCGGCGGAGGCGCATCTCCACGTGATGTCCGCGAAAAATCGCATTGATACCATGGCTAATTCGACAGCTCTCGCTCTTCGATGTCTCACTTTCCTGTTACTTTGCGAACGCTGTCGAATTTCCACGGTCATCGTTACTTCTTCACAAATTGTAGGGCAAATAGTGTTTAGAGGTCCTCTATTTTTTTTTGTACTTCTGTCTTCAAGGAATACTAAAATAAGCGACAGGAAAATGCGCAACTGGAACATCACTTTCTACCAGGGAGGAGCGACGCGACAACCCAGAACTCGGCATGTGTTTTCTTGACAAATTTATCATTGCTTTGTGGCGCTATGTAAGTCAGTTTTATTTCTTGCCTATAGCTACTATGAATACAAGTTCGTTAGAATGAAGCGTCCAGGACAATGAGTTAGCAGCTTTTCCGGTACGGTGAGTGTGGTAAAGCATATATAAAAGCAAATTCTGTGTCCTGAGTGCTTACAGAGCGAGAGGGTCTGCTCCTGATATATTGCAACATTGATTCTTCTCCGTTTGGGAGCAATGTAGCAAGTGCAGTATGGCTACTAACTTTAAATACACCACGCTGTCACGATTACACGAGCGTACGCCGTTGCAATGTTCATTCGCATTCAAGCAATCGGGAGTGGGGATTAATTACTCGAATATCTTGAGCCGGATTTCGATTTTCCTCCTCAGAGTTACAATTTAAACCATTAATTCCTACCAGATGATCGTGGCTAAGGATTTCTTCTTAATTTCAACCACTAATTCCTACCAGATGATCGTGGTTGAGGATTTCTTGTGAATTTCAACCACTAATTCCAACCAGATAATCGTGGCTAAGGATTTCTTGTTAATTTTAACTACTAATTCCTGCCAGATAATCGTGGCTAAACATTTCTCGTGAATTTTAACCACATCCGTACCAAATAATTGTGGCTAAGGATTTCTTGTCAGTTTCAACCACTAATTTCAAACAGATGATCGTGGTTAAGGATTTCTTGTGAATTTCAACTACTAATTCGTACCAAATAATCGTGGCTAAGGATTTCTTGTTAATTTCAACCATTATTTCCGACCAGATAATCGTCATTAAAGATTTATTCTGAATTTCAACCACTAATTCCTACCACATATTCGTGGCTAAGGATTTCTATTTAATTTTAACAACTAATTCTTACCCGATAGTCCTGGCTAAAGACTTCTCGTGAATTTCAGCCACATCTACCAGATAATTGTGACTAAGGATATCTTGTCAATTTCAACCTATAATTTTTACCAGATTATCGCGGCTAAGATTTTTTGTGAATTTCAACCATTAATTCCAACCAGATGATGGTGGCTAAAGATTTTTTGGGTTTGTGTGTGTGTTTGTTTGCCTGTTTGGTTTTTTGGTCGTGCAATTATTGGCAAAGTCACAAAATCATCCTAAGGGACACGGTATGGTCATTCAACGCTCTAAAACTTATGTTCCTGCCGTTTTAAAATGGCTTTGTGAGCCGTTGAAACGCCGACGCTCGAGTGCTCTAAGGGCGTGGTACCGAGTGGTATTGAGGCGGTGAGCAATTTACGACCGAAGGGTCGAGCGGGTCGTGCTTCGTTGAACACACAACCGAGAGATTGGGACCAAAGGCAAGGACAGGCAAACAAAGCGTTAGCTATATGCTGGGAAAGAGCAGTTGTTTTGACACCATCATAACTGTAGTCTTTGTTATCTCTACTTCTTTCGTTTTTTTTTTTTTTCTAATAGACTCTTATTTATCCGCATACGACTTCCCGCAGTGAGCTTTCCACCCGTCGTTTTTTTCGTCTTATATATTTAGTGCGTTAATGACCAACCAGTAATCAATCGTATCCTCACAGTTTAGTGTTCCCAACGGGGATCGCATCCTTACTTTAACATCTGCATCCGCAGTGTTCGATTACGGCTGCAATTTTGAATGAATAAGAGCGCTATAAAAAAAATACACGTGCCTTCACCTTCATTTGACTAGATCACTGCGTTTTCGTTCACAAGTACTGTGCAAAGCTAACAGTGTTGTTAGCGGTGTGTTGGCACTAATTTAGCTTAAACGTATTAAGGGACATGGAAAAAAAAAATCACCTCGATTACACATAATGTTTTGGGTACCTATTTGTTTATTACAGAGCTTCCAAAATAGTATTCGACGCACGTTTGTCGGTGTTTTGAGGTAACTGCCAAAAACTTATCCCTAATATTTATGTATAATATTTTTTTCACTGTACACATTCTATTACTGGGGAGAGAAAGAGAAAATTAAATAAAAGGCGAGCAGTATATAAGGAAGTGAAAAGTATTGGGCTGAACGTGCCAGTATAATGTTCAGCGAAAATAAAAAAAAACCACAAAATATAGACCTGAGAGAGGGAAACAGGAGAAAGTTGAAAACAGAAAAGTATAAAATTTTATCTAAATGCAGAGTTTTTTTTTTTTTTTTTTTTTTTTTTTGTCGACAGCATCGTTGATTGAATGCACAGGAGGAAATAATACCTTTTGATGCGAGTCCAATGTCTAGATAATGTTCATCGGTTCACCGTTTTTTTTTTTGTTGTTTTTTTTTTTTTTTTTTTGTTTTACAACGGATGACATTAAGCTTGCATGACGAAGCACTTTCCAAATCGGAAGCTAAAGTCCACCATTTCTTTCTAAATCTTGCGTTGCCGCTGTAGTTGGCTCAGAAAAGTATGTCGCTACTCAGTTGTACGTAAAATCTATTTATAAAAGCAACGGCAACACGCATGAATTAAGAAGTACAATTCACGAGAACCAGATGGCATTTTTCAGTTTATTCTGCTACTGTACGCCGCCGTTCGCTTCCTAGTACCTGCACCTTTACGCACTCGGCGATTTAAAAAATAGCAATACGTGTAAAAATAACAAAATTTGATTTTATTTCTGAATTTTGCGAGTGAGGAGCATTGGGAGGTTTAAGTTAAATACAAACAGATTACAAAAAAAAAATGGATGAGGGTTTGACGAGTGCCGACTTCTTCATGCATTTAGCAAGCTCGGCGTACATTAGGTGAGAATGTAATCATCCAGATAAGTTGTATAATTAGCTAAAATATGTTAATTACATTCTTAATTACCGGTTTTAGGGACTATGTTGAAATTACGATACTGACAGAAATTACTATTCGAAGCCAGACCAATTTAAAAAAAATGGCGAAAATGTAATAGTTTAATTTTTTTTATGTTAATACAATTAATGCAAAGGTGAAGGCGTGCTAGAGATATGAACCGATCAATTTTCACGTTTTTCCGCCCGTTTTAAAAATTGCACTCAAAAACAGCTCCGCAAGCTTGCGCAGCCCTGTCCACAATGGCGTCCGGAAGAGTGACGTATCGTTTAAATCGTGTCGTCACTACATCGGCAGCGTGTCCTTGGTGGATGCGGCGACGACACAAGTTACGACGTGACTGAAATGGCTACGTCACTCTTCTAAGCGTCATTGTGGGCGGGGCTTCCGGCCCTCTTTAAAACCCAATTTTGTAATCGGGCAAAAAAAAAAAGCGTAAATTGATTGGATAATATCTAATGAACCATTACATTTTTGCAAATTATTTAAATTGGTATGGCCTCAAACAGTAATTGTCATCAATATAGAAATTATTCAAATTGCAGTAATGTTTGGAGGTGGGCTAGTCGGTGATGCATTGTAAACATAGAAATAAAACAGCGCAAACAAACACAAGGACAAGTAGAAGGAGGGACTTCAGCGCTGTGTCTGTGTCCCTCCTTCTACTTGTCCTTGTGTTTGTTTGCGCTGTTTTATTTCTATGTTTATTCAAATTGGTCCGGCGTCAAATTGTAATTGCCATCAGTACTGCAATTGCGAAACAACCCCCAAAACCAATAACTAAAAAAGTTAATCAACGCATTTTTGTAAATGAGTCAACTTTACTTGACGACCATTCCCTCTTCTAATGTCCGTCGAGCGTGATAAATACATGGTGAAGACGACACTCGCTTATCTTTCAGCCTCTCTTTCTTTTTTTCTTTTTTTTTTTTTGTTTTATCCGGTCGAATTAAAATTAAACACCCTAAAAGTCCTCCTTACGTCGAGAACTATTCTTTAGATTTATACCTTCCAAGCTTGCAATTTTTTTATTGTTTCATATTGCTTTCGTGGAAAGTTTATTGGAATTGTATTCGATTGTCGCCTCTCTTTCAAGCTCAAGCTTTGATACTAATATCATGTATCCGAGATACGTACATGAACGAAGACACCAAATCTCGCGAGCAGGCCCTGCGTATACAACCAGGACCTCGTTCCGTTTCGAGTCGCGTGGTTCCCAGAAGTCTCAACGAGCGACCTCGTCCACGAAACGCGGCACATTTGGGCGCCTCATTGCCACAGCCGTTGCACCGAAAACTCCAAAAGCTTTACTAACGCGAATACCAGCAACCATCTACTTAGCTAGTCATCGTAAACCGCCATATTTCCTCGCCCGCGAGCGACTCCGCGGTGCCGAAAGGCCGGGAGCCGCGTTCCGACGCGTCACTTCTGTTGACGCGATCTCGTACGTGCATATTCATCGCCCGTGCTACCTACCGGCGGTCTTCTTCGGGGGAACGCGTCTTGCTCCTAGCCGATCAACTACCGTCGCCGTACGCGCGCGCGGGGAAGGTAGAAAGCCTGTAGATTGAGGAGAGGCAAGCAAACTCGAACCGCGGAGAGCGTTGGAAATTTAATGGCGGACGGTTGGGGCCAAGATTGGTCGCTAGTGCGCATGCGCCGCGTTGTTGCGGAGCGAGGAGAAAAGTGAATGGAGAGACGCGGACGCTAGTGGACACTCGACGCTTTTAAACTCGTCCTCGCAGCTTGGATTGCAAACGCAGCCCATGAACCACGTGACTTCTATCGAGAAGTTGGGAGCACTGTGGGATCTAGGCACAGTGGGGGAAGGCCTTCTTCGTCGCACGGGCCAAGGATGATGGCTCCGGTGAGCGACGGACCCCGTGTGACACTCCTGCCGCGTGGAACGCACACGCGTGCTCTTCGCCGGAGGTCGTCTTAAATTAACGTTTCCTTTCGGCAAGGTTGTAGCCGCGGGGAGCCCGCGACGTATGTACGCGTGACTGAGGAGCGGGAGCTGCGGCCCCCCTAACTACGTGTATCAACAACATTAAAGAAAAATAATTGTGGGAAGGAAAGATTGTGGTTGAGAGATGAATGCATTTCGTACGCAGTTCGTGTGGCCAAGAAGGGGTCTGTCTCGTGGGCGTTGCCTTACCTGAAAAAAAACAACCATGTTGTCTACGGATTGCTACACGGCGTGAAAGTGTCCCCCAATATGTATTTCTGACGCACCGGAAAGCAACGAAGGGTACGTGCCAATCAAAGGACAACATTGAGAACACGTGGCGAACGTGCGATGACGAGGCCTGAGCCATTAACACGCGCCGGCCTTGGTTCTTGAGGTCGGGGGGAACAAAAGCACGTGGGCTCGACGTTTTTCTGACATCACCACGCAACCCCCTGCAAATGACGCGGACGAACTTGCGCTCCGTATAGCGTAAAACGAGGTGATAGTGTGCATTCTCTTACCTGCAAAATCGAAACAACATATTCTCTCTACGCAATGCTATGCTCTGTTTCACACAAAGTCCCAGTGTAGCCTTCGCTCGGATCCGATGGAGCCAATTCTAGCGGCGTCCAAAGTGCGTCGCCACGGCGTTCGTCGTCTTTGTGCGTTTGCTCTATCGTCGGCTAAATCAACGGGGTATACAGAAAAAGAAACAAAGTCACGGCGGTTTCAGTCTGCCCGATTGCTTTAGCCGGTCATAGCAAGCGCACAAAGACTTTTGGCTCTGCTTGATTGACTCCATGGCACCGCGTCGACTGCGCTCCAGCTTAGCGTGAAACGAAGTATAGACCAACTCAACTCCTTGACGTCACATCGCTGCGGTGGCGCTGCTGTGGGCACTGGGCATGCGCAGATGCTTCGCCTCGCGCGAATCCATTTTCTGAGCGCTAATACCCTGTGTGGGCAAACGCAGCCTCGTTTCCAAACAACGTGTTCGTCGATAGCAGTTTGAGAAAGTGGTTCATACTTGGTTTCAGCTTAAAGTACCGACGCCGCCTATGCTACCAGGTAATGGGACCATTCAAGCAGCGTCAAAATCACAAGTCACTAGGCCTTTTGTGTCTACGATTTCTCCAGCGATGATAGAACATTTGCAGAAACATGACGAACACCATGATGGTGCACGTTTGACGCTGTCTGATTGGTACCGTCTGCTCGTTGCGTACGCCGCCTGCGTATGGAGGCAAAACGAAGTATAAAATGTGTTCTAAAAGTTGTTTTTTTTTAAAGAGACACAAATAATGTGATAACTCCGGATAGAAATATCACTGCCCCTCTATAACGTCTTTTTCTAGAGTTTGTGTTCTGCCCCCAAGTTCATTTTGTCAACCTTCCGGCACTGAATAGTGCAGGGTCAGACTTGTGCTCGTTGCTTGAAAAATGTAATGGATTAATTACAATTACAAATTAGCGAGCCTCAAATGTAAAAGATTACCGTTACAAATTACTTTCGGTGAAAAGTTACGGATTACTCTACGATCGTTACGTTACAAATTACTTTCACGTTACTTTTTCCAAACACTTATCCTGAAAAAAAAATAGAAACAATTTTGATATTTTACAAAGACTGTTTTCCATTTTCCATACGCCCATATTATGGTAGTCCTTGTAAAAATAAAATATTGTATTGAAGAGAAAGAGTGTAGGTGCAATCCTTTCACCTGTAAGCTGACAAGGCACCGAAAGCTGAAACCACACCCGCCATCCCGCTAGCTTACGGCCTCCGGAAATTATCCCTGGAATTGTGCACACAAAGCTCTAGCGGTGCGCATGCTCAGTAGCAGCGTCTACCTCCGCTACGAGATTCGGAGCTAAAGAGGCGATCTACCAAAGCTCCCTTTTGACTCGGGTGTTTCGCCTTTTATTCGCAAGAAAAGATAAACTTAGTTTACAGCCAACGTGTCAAGCAGGTGTCCTAGCTTACCTTGATGTGTTTCCGTAGATTAGAGTTTGTTGTTCTTGCTGACGACAATGTGTGTGTGTTTTTTTGGGGGCAAACAAAGTATGCACTGAAGCTCTAGGTTTCCGTTCTCCTTAATGCCCTGAATTTTGAGGAGACGACGGACACTCCCTGACCGAAGACTCGACCAGTCAGAGAAAAAGTGGCGGTTGCGGGTTATTGATCGCTCATTGGTTCTCGCTTTCATACTAATATTCGTGGAGGCCGGTGGAGGGGAGGGCAAAGAGAGCCGAGAGAAGCGGTGGCCATCGGCCTCACAAAACAATAGAGGATCACATCACTTTTACGCGTTCTCTCACTCTCTCTGTCAGCACTCCTTAGATGGCCTTATCCCCCCCTTCCCCCATTTTTATGTTGACAGTTGACTGTAAAGTGAGGAGTGCACCCGACCACCATGCCCAGACAAGTAAACCAAAAGCGGTATCGTCTGTACTCTCGAAGACGATGCTCTCAACCTCGCACCGGGCTCTTCAGCCGAGCCTCAAGAGCGTGCTGGAATACAGTAGCGCACATCAAAGACAAAGAGAATTCGACTCCGTCGCGCGAGGCTACATCGTCTGTTACGCGAGTTGTGAACCCGCGAATCGAGGGGGTACGGACCCGCGTTTGATGTCTGTGCAGGTGGCGGGAAACGTCGAAAAAGTTGGAAAGAGTGAAACGGTGTAAAAGACAAAACAAATAATCACGAAGAGCTTTCTCCTGCCCGGGAGAAGAAGAAAACACGATGGAAGGCGACGGAGAGCCTACTCGGCATTGTCTTACTTGATATTTGTCTTTTGTACATGCCTTGCCCGTTTTTCTATTGGTTCTAATGACCGATCATACCAAAAATGGTGTTTTCTTTTCGGCTATTCTCACCTTTCTGACGTTTTCTATTTTGTTGAACTTACTCTCTTTATGCTGCTGAATGTTTTGCTCGTATTGTTCCAGTTACTGTATTATGCTCATATTTTTTAAATAAGTAGCGAGTAATCAAAGTAAGCCGTTACCAATCTTTGTAACAAAACTACATTACAAATTACTTCCGAAAAAAAGTAACGTGGCAATTACAAAATTTTCTGAAAAAGCAGCGGATTACAAGTAATCCGTTACTTGTAACGGATTACGTTACAAGTCTGTACAGGATACGTGCTTCGTTAAATAACGGCGTTTAATTAGAATACCACGTTTTAGTACAGGAACGCGTGACAACGGAAAAGGTATAACTGTCACAGTCTAGAAGCAGCCTGTGCGTCCACATCACCCTATAACCGGAGAAGAGTTCATGAGACCTACAGCGATATAAGAAAGCCGTAGGAGGTGGCATCTCCAGGCGCATTACGACGACTTCCTTGCCACCCCGCAGCTTATTATACCGCAGAAACAACCGATGTCAACAATAACTGGAAACACACTAGAGGCAAAGCCACGGAAATCACAGTAATCATTGACGGCATGTCATTGACGGCCTGCCACTGACGGCCTGCTACTAAATGCGAGGCCCACTTGATTTCCTTTTGAACTTTATACATATATACCAACGTTACATACCAACCTTACCTCGCAAAAAAAAAAAAAAAAAAGTCGAAACTTTGCCGCATTGTAACAAAGAACACCTCCACGAACGCTTTCTCAGACCCAAACATCGCGAAACGGCCCACGCCAGTTTCCAAGGAGGCGATTGACTCAGGGCGCAGGTGAGGCTGCCCCGTGAGGCCGTTCGACGCGCCAAGATCGAAAAGGCGGCACACGCTCCACTTTGTGAGCACCGGTGATGTCACCTCCCCGATACACCGAAGTCGCCGCTCCCAGCGCGAGCAGCTTTCAAACTGCCCGCTTGGTCGGAGTAGTGAGGAGCTGGCCCCGGCCGCCGTGTTGCTGTTCTCACCTCCGATCGATCGATTTGCGACGCCCTTCCCGACCCACGCTAGTCACGCTAATGAATTTGAATCAATATGGAGAGAGTGGTGTGGGCGAGCGCAACCAGGGCGCTTCCACGCCGTTAAATACCTGACGACCTTTCACCCCATCACAACACTCATCACCTTTCTTTTTTTTTTTTTCTTCTTTTTTCAGGTCGGGTCAGGAGGCAAGCTTAACCGGAACGCACTGCGGGGTGGTTCGGATTCAGCGGACCGATACTGATTCTTAATAACTGAGGTATCGAAGAGCCAATGATCCCTGTGCAGCTATACGTTTCCGCCGTCACTCCATCAACGTCTCGTCAAGCCACCTGGTCCGTAAATTGCTCTTGAAGGGAGGTGGAACTATCCCAGGTGAAGAGCGATGTGATCGGATCGGGTGTCGAGTTCGGTTATAAACTGTAACTAAACTTCGATTTAAGGCTCGAAGAAAAATGTTTATCGCGCTGGCCTCTTTCGAGCGCGAACCAATCCATGACGGTCAGTTGACAGTCTTCAGCATCACGTTTTTCTTGATACGTTTTGTTTACAGTCGCTACTCACCGAATTAACGTATCTTTTCTTTCTCTCTTTTTGTTTTCACATGGCGTGAAAGATAATGTACCAGAACGATAACACGATGTTATATTGTTTATGTTCGTCTTAAATGACCCTCTTAGCAATCCCCCCCCCCCCCCCCCCCCCCCCCCCCCGCAGACAAAGGGTGTCACAGCCGCCGCCTTCGCTGAGATGCTGACCCCTCGTTCTGCTCTTACCTCTCAGTCATTTCGCAACGCATACACTCATGAGTCATTACTGACCAGTCAAAACACACAATATCATAAAGCGAAATGAGTCGGCTGTTTTCTTCTTTCCGACACTTCCCTTTTTCGTTTTCACCCCTTTCGAACTCCAGCGGACAAACTCGATAGTCACGTCATAACGACAGCTGGCATTCCCTGCGTCCAACAGACAGAAAAGTAAAAGATGAAGAGGATTCCCTCCACGTCACGCACCCACGAGTGACAAATGGCGCATCGAGAACACGATAACCCGTGAGTGCGTCAAGGTGCGTGCGACGTGCAGCCCTCGAAAGCGAAATCGGTTGGAAACCGCTGCCAGTCGTATAAGAAGCGTACCGTGAAAACATCACTCCATCCATGACGGTACACAAAACGCTGCCGCGGCTTGATTGCCTCGTACAACGTCAGAACGCGGAGTGATACATCGAGAAATCCAAGCGTATACATCTATACGTCCGCGGTTCCTGTTCGAACCTGAAGACTGCGTGTACGCGGTTCCACGAAAATGCCGATTGGACGCGCCCCTCCAGACAACGCCGTCGGAGGTAAAAAGGCCCCGCCAGTCGCACTGCTATACTACGTTTCACCTAACGATGGATCGCAGCAGACGCTTCAAGCCGTCCCAGCCAATCCAATGCTGGATGCGAGTCACGTGACCTTCTAAAGAGCTACGGCGTAGTCGCTTTATGGGGGTAGCAAGTTCGTCTGCTTATTTTGCAGGGGTTGTGGTGACTTCAAAACGCCGAGCTCTGAATGGAGGATAAAGTGGGTAAACCTCGAGGCAGCTGGCTTTGAGGTTTATCTATCCTTCAAACGGAGCCAATCAGGGCTCGGCGTCTTTCTGACGTCATCGCAACTCCTGCGGAAAAAGCAGACGACTTGCTCTGCGCATACGTTCAGAGCGCTGGATTGGTTTCGATGGTTCGTATCGTTCGCTTCGCTTTATCGCGAGGTGAAACGAAGTATAGCACTCATGATGGGGTTCCTCCGAGAACTGCGGGGGTTCGGATGCGTCGTTCGAAACGCCCGCTGATGATATAAACGCTGAGGTCTCTGTCCACGAAACGATTAGCGGAAGAAAGTTTGCGCGTGGGTCGAGTAGCGGAATACGCATGAGGTAACGGTTGTTTTATGGGAACGTAAGCTTCCGTAATAACCCCCTTAGCGCTGTAAATGTGCACCAGAGGTATGCGGCTGCTCTTTTCTTTTTGTCCTTCCACACCGCTAGACCTTCTTCGATTCGTCGTACGTATATTTAGTTCGGGGTTTAATTGCGATGACGATGATGCTTTGTTTTCGAACTCCTACGTCGTCTCCGTTTTGATTGCTGGTTGTCAGTGAACTTGCGAGCGTCCAGAAACTATCCGCCACTACGTAAGCATCAATCTAGACAAATTAATGTCGGATTTGCCGTGTTTTCTGTGTTCGTAGTTTTATGAAACGCACGTGGCGAATGGGGAAACAACGTTTTTTTTTTTTTTTTTTTTTTTTTTTTTTTGCCGCAGGCCGTAGCAATCGGAATGAAAGGAAATCCGTTGATTTCCGTGTGGATAGTTGTCGCCGACTTGTTGGGCTCTTACTAATACAGCAACATAATCGTGTTTATTTAAAGTGCTTGGTTTAATTTTGTTGCTTTAGCATTTTTTTAAGTTCAGACCTCTGCCTTCTAAAAAAAAATTAAATAAAAATACATAGAGAAACATAACCCTAAAAAAGCAAGGGTATATCTTTTGTGTTTTCTTTTTTAACACGCAAGCAAGGTCCAAAAAAATGAAGCATGCATGCATTCTCGTTTGACGGCGATAATCGCATATATTTATCTATACCATAAAAGTTACTCGAGTTACATGGGTCAACAAACCAAACCTTAGTAGAGACTCGACTTTGTGGGACATATTAAACGATTTCTGGAGTCTTCGCGTCCTCTTCATCACACAACGTAACTAAAACACGACGCGAGCTGCTTTCAGAAAAGTAAAAATGTGCGTCGACACCCACGAAGAGGATGAGAAAAATCCGAAACAAAGACTCCGCAAACTGAGATAGATGAAAAACATAATAATAATAAACACTGAATCCTCACACATTTCACGACGTAGGAAAACGACACGAGTTCTCGCAGTGTTCCTCGTGTAAACATTTGTTCCTTATTAGGGTTGTTTCCAACTCTTATTGCCTGGTTCCTGTTTTGCCGACTTTAAGTCAGGACGTCCGGGCAAGTCAAATGGCTCGTTTGTTTCCTCTCTTACGGAACTGTTACGTAGTGTGTGCGGTAAGAGGAGGAACAGCCTTCTCGAGACCGTGGATTTTTCTTGTACATGGTTTCACATCAAGTCGATCCGACCGTAGTCAACTCTATGCTATCTGCGACGGAAGCAGCCTCCAAAGTGCATCATTCTGGCGTTCGTTGTATTTGCGTGTTTGATATCAGCGGCTAAATCAATCACGCACAAAGAAAAGCGCAGGATGACGGCGCATTCCTCGTGCGCGAATGGTTCACGGCAAACTTACAATGGTGACGAGCTCCTTGACGATACACCTCTGGTGCTGTTGCTTGACCGACCGGCTTTGTCGTATACCGTAGCGTTGGTTTCGGTCTAAATGAATGTGAAATGGAGTATAGTTTTGTTCTTCGTCGAGTCTTCTCGAAGGTATACGGACAACTGCAGCCCACAGACCAGGACACTCTCGACGAGGACGAATCCTGAAGGGAAGCGAGTATACAATCAAAACCTAGATACTTGGCCAGACGACTGTGCCGTACGTGGTCGGCCGTAGTCACTGGCAGGATGAAAACGGCACGGAGGAGTTCCAGTTGTCTCGCCTCCCGTTTAGATTTTTTTTTTCTTTTCTTTAGGGTGTTTAACGAAAGGGGTTCAGTGTGTCTCGAGAATGTCGCAGCGGTCGCTCGGCCCCCTTCATAGACCCTTTTACAAATTCAGTGCCATGCTAGTGGATCAAATATCAGTCTACAATATTGTAAAGTAATTGCCTGGCTTGTATATATGTTTAGACAGCCTTGAAGTTGATACGTCTCAACAGGTGACCTGTCTCTCAACTGTAAATGAGAAATTTAGCCAGTGCAGTATACAACCACTAACCTGGGGTCTATAACGTGCACCACGTAGTATAGTGATTACACGAACGCGCGCCGGCACGACACTTGCCCCGATCCAAGCGGGCAGGGGGTGGGGATCGAGCTCAGGACGTTCTGCAGCGCAAGGTTTCGCTCCTCACTCCCAGCTGAGACGCGTTAGCCCACTCGGTCACCGATCCTCCCATTAAAATGTTGTACGCTAATGGTGCTTATTATAGGACGTACTCATCGACGGCAGACGGATGAAAGTTACGGTGTTCTTCGCTGCACAGTTGTTTCTCCATATGTGTTAGTTTCGATGGCGTCAAGGAACTACCACTCTGTACGATGCGCTTAATTGAGTAAAACTCTCGATAAAATTACTCAAATTTTGTTTCATGAGCTGTCTGTGGCGTTCCGAAGTCGACTATTCCAAGAATTCACATGACACACTCGAATGCGTAGCGCCTATAAAACAAAATGCGTCAATGCGTCAAATGCGTCGCGGTGACAACGAACAATAATCCAGCGAACTAACATCCAGAATGATCAGGCTCCAAATTGGTGCCTGTCTTCAAACTCTTCCTTCACCAGCCATCAGAAGGCCGCCATTATCATTTACGGATGGTAATAGCCGTTAATAGTTATCGAAGTGGCCAGACTGAATTTAGGAAAGGGTCTATGCCCAGTGGTAAATGTCGTGACGGCGTCATTCAGCACGAGCGCAGCATGTTTCTGACATAAGATAAAAGAAAAAAAAATCATCCGTCAGCCCCATTAAAAAAAAAATTAGCAGAGACAGTAAAGACTGCCTACGACTGCCCTTGTAGGAATGCGCAGCGTGTAGGAATGCTTTCGCATTCCTACCAGCAGTGCATTCCTACAAGTTGCGCGCCACGTCTTCCTTTTTCGCACGGCGCGCCGGCGGTGAAATCACGATCCCCACTGCGCAGGCGCGGCAAACCTTGCAGCTCGACGACTTCCGTGACGATGCATCTGCGTTGCTCTGCTTTTGTCTGTGTTTTATTCCTGAGGCGCGTTCGCTTTGACCTTGAGCGCCCGGCCAGCTTCCGTGACGAAGCATCTGATATGACGCGTCGCAGCCAATGGGAACTCCGCTTGTGGGTGCCGTTTTTTCTGCTGCAAACGGTTACAGGCAACGCCAGCTTTGCTCCATGGGGCAGTTAATGCTTTCGCATTAAAAATTGGCTCCTACAGCAAAAAAGTTCTGCCAAATGCTCAACGCACAAAGAACTAATTGAGCATCGATAGGAGCGCAGTGTCTTGAGGGCGCGTCCTCTCCTGCAGCTCTTGGGTTGCTAGAGAATAAATGCACTCCTAAAAGTTTTTGAGTGCACAAGGCAATGCGATGCTTTCGAATCACCAACCATTAATATTCCTTCGTCAGTTCAATCAGTGCCGCTACTGGTGACTGGTGTCACACTCCGCTAGGCAATGCATTCAAAACGCTAACCATAGATATTTCTTTGTCCATTCAATCCGCGGAAAGGGTGACAGGTGTCAGGCTGTACAAGATGTATTTACTCATTGGGTGAAAACACGTCCAATTATTTTACCAATCAGAGAGTATGCCTATCAGAACATGATACTAATGCGCCCTTCTTGATGATTGAGCCGAGGAATGAATATCAGCTATTGGTGTTACGGCGAGTGATGGCGGAGTGCGCGAGGGTTTCAGGGAGTGTAAATGACTACCACGCCTCCCTCTTTCTCGCGCTCTCTCTCTCTCTCCGGGTAGGGATAAGAAAACAGTATCACAATTTACGCACCCCTAAAGATGAACTGCGTACCACAAAAAGTTAAAACAACGCTTGAACCCATAGAAAGAGAAGCATCAGGAAAGACATTGAATGAGTCAAAATCGAGAGGCTTGAAATTTTCCGAGAGGGGGTGTCGTCCCTTGCCGGCGCCAGACGCCGCTCAGTTACTTCACATGCGTCGTCTTGAATGGCGTAAGTGGCGTCGCCCCTACGAAGAGACTGTATTCCCAAGCTCTGCCTCCGACGTTTTACTTGACAGATTCAAATGTTGAAGCAAAGCATGTTACTTCGAAAACATATCTTGTTCGAACGTTTAGAAGAGAGAGAAAATCTGTTTATTAAGAAGGCTAAGTGGTAAATCGTTTTGACTTTGAAGTAGCAATACAAATCAGGAACTTGACGTGGTGAAAGCCATTTTTATTAAAGCGACATTTGACACTACATTGCAAAATAATATACGACTTGATAAAAAAAAATTTAGGATGTCTATACGGAGGTATCTAAAGAGTGAACAATTTACGTTTACACATAATATGGCGATGCACAGCATGAAACCCAACAACGGGTGCCCCAAGGGAAAGCTTTTATACCCGAATACTTAACGGCATGTGTCGTTTCTGTCATTTTCTTTTTAAACTACTTTTGGGCATTACACATCGTAAATTTATGAGAATACAATTCAGTCCGTGCTACCAGTAGATCTTTGAACAAACTGCGGAGGGTCATTAATATTACGATCAGGCAAGTAATTAATATAGCGTGGTTTCTGTAATTCACCAGCAAATACAATCCCTGATACTTTTAGGGAAAAATATACACCCGGTTTGCCTACTAAAAAGCAAGTATCAAAAAGTTGCACAATTGTCAACAGTAGCAACTTTATAAGAGGTTTATACTTTGCCGTTCAGGCATACATGATGTCTTAAGGTCAGGTGAGCAAAAGCTCCCGCCGCAGTAGCCATAACCTTACACTTAGGTTTTCAATATGGACATGCGTGGTGCCAGCGTGTGGTCGTACAATCATTACTGCGTCATGCACATTTAAAACCCCAGGTTAGCAGTTTACTAGATCTTTGAGGCACGCACCACTGCAGATGTCATTTTTTTACTAACTCCTTGCTGCCTAAACACAGATACAGCACATCTTAATATTACATTTTTCGGTCAAGCCACATTCTTGCAGCAGGTGGGGTAATACAAAACAATCCTGATGGGCTATTCTTCTTTTCACTTGAAGTTACTGTACTGCAGCCAAGGTTATAGTAGTCCGGAGCCTCGTGGCTTATTTAGTATCTTCTCCTGCTGCATGATCATTCGCGCGGCCGCACAGCCGTGGGCTCGTATTTGCAGCCTTCTCTTCAATTCAGGTAAAGGAGAGACGGAAGGTTAAAGATTAAAAGCAGGAATAGCGCAAGGAAATGAAATAGATATAGCGACAGCTACCTTGCAAGTAAATTTTTTCTTTTTTTTTTCTTTTTTTTTTTGCAGAAAAAGTGGAAGAATTACATATATCGAAAAACTGGAATATGGAAGTCAAGAATAAAACAAATAAAATGAAGTAAAGAACGAGACAGGATAATCATTCATGAGCTTTTCTAGTTTAATTTACAAATTTAGATGTAAACTGTGTTGATCACAACGTCTGCAACAACATAATTATTCACCTTGAACCACATCCAGGCTATTAATAAAAAAAAACAACAACATCGATAACAATTTTGAATTTTACACCTGAACGTACTACGAAAAAAAAAAAAGAAGTCAGCGTATTTTGTTGACGGCTAACTGGGTCTGTACCTAAAATGTACCCTCAATACAATCAATAAGGACCCAAGCACCTAACATGTGCATCTTTTGTTCATGTGCCAGGTCGTATTTCAAAATGGGTAACCTTTACATGCCAACTATGAAAATTCAACCACGCCCGCGGACTGACAACAAAAGGAAACTTTTTTTCTATGATCTCGGCTACGTTTGTGCTAGGTATAATCAGTAAGTTTTATTTACATTTTTCAGAGCCACTTTATTGTTCTTGCTGAAAAAAAATATTGCAGTGAATTGCGACATTCACGAGAGTACATTAGATCATATGTTTGAAAAACGCTGTATCGCAAAGATGATTATAATGACTGAGTATGACACACATTAATTACCATTAAGGGTTCGAGCAAGATACTCCTACAGTTAACATCGATCCAAAAAAATTCGCCACTCATTGTTTTTCTATGCATGTGCGCACGTTCAAAAGGAGGTCATTTTTATTGCCGAGGTATTTTTTATATTATTTTATATCTAATCATACGATATAATATGCAAAATACCATTAGCTGAGAACATTGAAGATGACCTAGTGGAGAAGCTTTCCCGAGAACGGTATTTTTAACAAACATTGGAGCGACACGAAATCATTTCTTCAAGCGGCTGCCACTATTGTCCGACAAATTAATCTGTAGGATAATAAAAAAAAGGCAATCATATATATGAGCAAGAAATCAAGCAATCCCCAAGGCGTCTATTCTTCTTGCATACGCCTTTACACGGAAGGTGCCTTAAACGTCAAATAGAAGTCTCATATTATTTTTTTTTTTTTTTTTCGTCTGGAACGTGTACAGACCAGAACGAACGCCTCTCCCTGGCATCTCCACAGAGGCGCACACTTGATTGACAACGAGCACCTCGGGCCTGTGGTGGGTAGGAGATGCGAACGAGCTTCCTACAGTCAACAGCGTACGAAAATAAACAGGCACATACACACACACACACACGCTGCACCCAAACACAGACAATATTTCCCGATTCGTGAAGCCACATCACGCTTACTTAACGCCAGGTTCGTCAAATACTGGGTAGTTCCAAGTTCTTTCCTTTCAGGCTCCTCTTACCCTGCCACTGGAGATGCTGTTTGATTTGAGGGAGCAATAAAAACCGCGCCTCCAGAAAAAAAGAAAAAAAAAAGGAAGGAAAAAAGAAAACGACCCGAACTTAGGAGAGAAAAGAAAACAACTTCCACCACTTTCAGCAAACCGCACTAAGAAATGGAGGAAAAAGTGGCGGTGTGTTATTTGTTCTTCGTCATCTGACGAACCGTCGAGTGTTGCCGTCAATCACTGAGGCTCTTCCACCAGCGCAGCACTCGCGGGAATAAAGAAGAAGACGAGAACGAAATCCAAAAGAAAGGTAAAAAAAAAAAAAACAAAGAAAGGTCCTTCCAAAGGAAATTGAAAGCCCTCTGGAAACAACACAAGCCTCACGGAGCAGGCAGGCACCGAGCGGCGAAGTCACAGAGAAGACGGGGGAAAGAGGGAGTTGTCCCCCACCCCACAACCATCGGAAGCACTTTCCGCGGTAAGGGCAGGTCGAACCGCAAGCGCGTACGTACAACGTACACGCACCCAGGGAATCGGAAAGGGTTGCGAATGACGTCGCCGACCGTTGACGGGGAATGCGAGAGGCGATCCGACGGGGGTGGGAAGAGGCAAGAAGAGGCAGAAGAAGGAGCACCACCGAGGAGGAACGGGGGAAGGAGAAACGGGTGAGAGTAGACAGACGATCCTCCGAAACGGGAGAGAGAGGAGTCAGCCTCGCCTTCCTCTCGAATCTGGAGCATCCAAGAAAGTGAAACTGCTAATGCTATTCCTCCGGAGGGGGAGGTCACGTGGTGCGGAGGATGATTCCGCGTATATATAAGCTGCCATGGAGGTTTTTTGGCCGGAGGTGCATCTCGAGTCGTGAAGCCCCTCTGAGTGAACTTGCAGTTGGGGCCCTGTAGTGAACAGTGTGCGCAGTCGTCGGGTTTCTTCTCCGGATCGTGCGCAGCCACAGACAGGTAAGGGCAGCGTGCGGCTCACTGCGAGGGGAGTCCACAACCACCGTTTGGATATCGGGACCGAGAGCCGTGGGACCAGAACTCCGGGTCGCTTGTCGTTCGTCACCTGCTGAAGTTTCTTTCCGTTCGTTTATTGGTTCGTTTGGCTTCGTTGCGGTTCGGTTCGCTTGAGTGAAATTACGTGAGTACGCCACCGTGAATTTCACTCTTTTCCCTATTTGTCGTGCGGATTTAATTCAACGACGACAGTTGCTAAAATTGTGAATTCGAGACGTGTAACAAGGATAAATACGGAATTTAAAAAAAAAAATAATAATAATAAAAAAGAAATTATCGGTCTGCGAGGTTTACGACAGCCGGGAAGTCGACGAAGTCAATTCGGATTTTCAAATCGAAAAGTAGCTTAGCTGTATACAATGCCGAGGAAATTTCTTTTTTAATTTCCTAAACTAATCTGTGCGGTTTCTTTTCTTCGATCTGAAAAGCTTACGTTTGTCACTTCTTAAAAGGATTTTTGAACAAGCAGACCTGACCCTAAAGTGTGACAGTAAAAATTAAAGCTATTTTCTTCCTTCAACACGTAGAGCAGTTATCATTTAATCTCTCAAAAAGGTTATGAAAGATTAAACAATTCCAACACTTCGAATAAAAAAAAATCAAAAGAAATACGAGTTTGAGTTGCCACATTTCGAGTGGTGTTAAGGCCCGTTCACACTCTTCCGACTGCTTGCGACCTCTTAAACCTGGGTTCCTTAAAACTTCTTAAACCAGAGAACACACTGGTGCCATGTATTGGGAAGCAGTGTAAACTCGGCGGTCCGGCATATTTTTTTTTTTTATTTCTCGCGCAATATCCTTTCTTTTTTGGCTCGAAAAACTTGTGTCAATGTTATAAACGAGCCTTTCTATGGGTATTACGCACATTTGACCTCGGAAATCTCGCAAAACCTTCGCTTTTGTGAAATGCAGTTTTAGGGTCACCGCATAGATGGCGCCACAATGACAGTGTGTTCCCTCATTCTAGAAACATTTAAGAAGTTGTAAGAGATCTCGTCTCTCTCAGTCGTACTCGGTCGCAAGAGTATGAACGGGCCTTTAGGCATTCTACTAAACCTGGAGCGTCCCTTTCCTGCAAAGCAACTGGGAGAGCCAATCGCTGCAATGTACGATGGAGCTCAGCGAACGACCAGGCTAAAAATAGATGTTTAATCGTTAAAAAACAAAAACAGTCTGCGTTGTGACATTGAGATTGTAAAAAGAAAACATCATTCTCATTGTCACAACGCAAGCAGTTTTTCTTTTTCCTTTTCTTTTTAGGTGTAAACATGTCTTTAGCTTCATCATTGGCCGAGCTCCCTTTGTAGGTTAGGGTGATTGGCTCGATCAAATGCTTTCCGGGAACGTAGACGCTACAGATTTATAAGCGTAAGGTTCCTAAAACATTGAGGTTCAATTGTTTTCTTGCAGAAAATTATTTTGGCGTTCTAATTCCTGCAGCTTTTTCTCTAGATCTCAATGCTTATTTCTTCAAAGCGTCAACAGAAAGGAAAATGGCGCACTGTATATTATTTTTTTTTAATTATTAATATATTTTAATCTAAAAAAAGCAAAAACAAAAAAACGCCGAGCATGTTTAGTTTGGATTGTGTCTTGCGGGTGACCCTCCCGTTACTGCTCTCATTTAAATCTCGTTGTTTGAGAACCTAAGTCACAGAGGGCGTCGCCAGTATAGTAATCACCACATCATTGCTCCGGCGTTAAATGTTGTTAACGCATGAACGAGACCGAATGAACCGGTCTCAATCCGGAAAGCGGTGACTTAAGTTATTACGGAGTTTTCATTAATCCTTCCGGTAACTCCGATAGCGATACCCGATATCGATACGACGCAGGCACAAAGGCGCCGGCGGAGTATCAGGCATCATTATCGGAGTCATCGGAATGATCTACTAAAACTCCCTATTGTCGGAATACAATGTAAAGCCCCAATGGCTCCTGATGCGACCCCTGGTTTTCGCTGCGGACGCGCCACACCGAGAGATGGCGCTAGCGGAAGCACCGATGGGCGATGGAAAACTGGGTATTTTCTTATTATTTGATGGCAAAGGGGTTTTATAGCCTCACTTTCTTTTCAGGGCGTAGTGAGTATAGTTTTCACATTTAAATATTCTAAGCTTAAATGGTAAAACAAAATGGCTAGGTGGCGTAAGCTACCACCCGATCCAAAGGGCTCAGCCGGATTCATTCATCCATCCAACCATTCAAGGCCTACAGAGAGTCTAGATTCAAGAGCGGGTCCATCTGAAACCATAGTGAGTAGCGTTTGTAATTTAATGGCGGACTCCTTCTGCCGAGACTGGTCTCAAGTGCGCATGCGCTGGGAGGAGGAAAGCAGGAGGAACGGTGGAGACGTTCGCAGACAGTCAACGCTTTCGGCGCCACCTCGCAGCTCGTGTTGCAAACGCGGCCCATAAAATCATCCCTCTGTAATACAGGCTCTCTAAGATAACCTGGTGATTCTGTAATATAGGGACTTTTAGGAAACCGTTACCGTGTTCGGCGTACCGCACTACCGGAGTCTTCTTTAAAGCACGCTCCCCGCGGAACACAGTATCAACCGGGCGCGCGCTTAAAAAAGCACGCTTCAAAGGCTCCGGTAATGCGGTACGCGGAACACGGTAACGGTCTTCTAAAAAAGTACCTACTGTCGTTGACAGCTTAGCGAACGCAAGGGGGCCGTGGCCTGGTTCCGGGCACCTAATTAACGCTTCGCAGCCAAAAGGATTACGATATTTGCCGATAGGGACTCCGGAGGCCGAATCCCGAAGCAAGGGACTTTACCAGGTCCGATGCTGGGGAGGTTTATATCCAACAAGGGCGTGCCGTGTGACCAACTTCTCTACAACACAAAAATTCCCGCGTAGCTTGAACAAATAAAAACGACAATTTAATAACCTAGCGAAGAACGTGTACCCAATAAGCAAGGTTCTATCGTTCTTAAAACACGTTATAAAGTCACTTGAAGCTTAGGAAACGCTCGACATCTTATTATCGCGCCTGAACAACAACAACAAATAATTATTAAAACATTTGATTTATTTGATATAGGTCACATTAATTTAATTTAAATAACTGTATGTAGAAAAACAAGATTTTTATTTATCAAGGGATGCAATTTTAAACATAACAATCATGGCATAATAATTTATCAATTCGCCAATTCATCAAAAAGAATGCGGGAAAATAGTTACTGTATTGTATTTAAACATTTAAGGTATAGTTTAAATAATAACTTTTATTGGGGTAAACCCCGCAACACAAGAACAAAGGCACCTTTTTTTCATTTTAAACATAACAGATTAATCGATGAATTCGTCAATTCGTTAAAAAGAAGGCCCAAGAAAGAATTACTGTACCGTATTTAAACACTTAAGGTATAGTTTAATTAATAACCTTTTATTGGTGTAAACCCCGTCATAATAGAACGAAAGCACCTTGATTCTTAGTTTTGTTAGGGAAATATTTTGTTTTGCGTATTTTGATTGCTTACAATAAATAAGACGTTGCTTTTTTCACGTTCTCCTTTGCTTGCAAAGGTACATTGTTTAACTGACCAACAAAGTGGGAGGTAGCAAAAAGCCCACCACTCTGATTTCTTCAGAAGAGCACCGCTTTCTGATCGTGTTCAGCCTGCTATAAATCGTTCTTGCTTGTGATTTAAATCACGATTTAAATCACGAGAAAGGTAATCGAGCAATGACAGCAAACAGGCGAGGGTGCCGACTTTTGAAAAGGGTCTGGTGGTACTTAAACATTGACAAACGGAGAGCTCGGTCGGGTTTAATTGCATCATTATGGTCGAGCAAGCGGTAATATAACTTCATCAAAGACAAGACAAAGAACTAACCAAATGAAAAACCAGAAACGCTGACATGATTGCCACGTTATGCAGCAATGAGTGATAATTACAGTCCTGCTGGGGCCTTACCTATGAAGCGCGGCTATTATGTCACATAGATTTTTTTTTTTTTTTAAGTAAAAGGTATGGACAAGTTTTGTTTTGTTTTGAGCTTCTTTGTTTTATTCTATTTGTCCATCTATAGTGTTTTCGAGATCGTTTCGGCGATTATACTCTCAAAAGTTCCACGGGCGGTAGACATAAATACCCTCTTCCCCAGCCCCGCTTGGCTTTCTACACCTGAATATCTAGAAAGATACAAGAATTGATTCAAGATAGAAAGAAAAACGATAGGGTCCCGGTCTTACCTTACGTGTATTGTGGGGCCACCAATTAAGTTAGACAAAGCTAGATTTCGAGCATGATAGCCACACGCACCGTGTCTGCTGTTACCCAAAAGTATGATCTACGTAAAAAAAAGTACGGATATTAAATTTCACGTATGAGTCGCCAGGGAAACGATGAGCCCGACCTTTATACGCTAGCATTCATACATAGCAAGTAACAAAAACTTTGAATTTTTGGTTTGGCATCATAAAGTGTCATGTCTGAGCTCAAAATCCCTCGACGTGCGATGTGGAAGATATCTCTTTTTTTACGGAATTTCTCATGCGGAACCAGTGACATGAAAAGACGTTTAACTTTCCTTCGTCTTGTTTTACTTTCATCGACTAGACGCATTATGCAAAACCTTCACTGCTGCGGTACTACACTCTCAAACTCGTGTGCTGCGAAGCGTTTTTTTCTTTATATTTTTTTATTCGACTTATGTCACGATGTCTCTGGCACATCGCGATGCCGTTGCGACATAACTTTTTTCTGCACCAGGGTCCCCCACATGCAGCATGTTTCGGAGTTTCACAACACACCTTGATGTGTATAATCCCTGATGTCACCGTTGGCAACGTCTTCTCGCATCTTCTCATGTAACTTAATGTTCTTAGCCTTGAGTCTCTAGAGGTAGCTTTTATGACATGTACTTCCATCGCTTTGTCTTCATGCAGTGCCTGTAAGTCAAGTTTAATGGGTTTTTGTTCACTCTAAGCTGTTTTTACGCTAACCAACCACATTATAACATAGACCATAACCAAGAAGGAGAGTGAAACTTCTCGTTTGTATGTGTGTGTGAAATGGGACGAATTATATCGAGGCTGACAGACATCTAAATGGCGTTGGGGAGCTCGAAAAAAGGGATGTGCGTTTGGATGGAGACACGATGGGAAATAGAATACGCGAGTTAACATACCAGTAGATTAAAAACTAAGGAACCTGTCACACGTCCGCAGAACTTTAGCGTCCCTCTCCCTTACACATTTTAAGCTGTTCGCGAACGATTACGTGTCATGGTAAAAGCAAAGACCCGCGAGATAATTAGAGGATTGCATTAATAGCACATGGTCGCCATCATGTGAGTTTCGTCTCTCCCGTGAGTATTGTGCAGCATACTTACTCCCTGACACTTTAAGAAACGCAAAGTGTGGCGAGTTCCGGCCATCTTCTCGTCACTCCGCAGCTAATTAGATTGCGGCACTTGCTGATAAGGATACCCGTGAACGATTCACGCGTAAGCAAGAAGCGTGTACACAATAAGACACGACCTGTGTTTCTTAAGATGTCGATGGGTATAGCAGGCACCAGCACTGCCGATTTTTGCAGTAGTTTAGATCCAAAAATCATTTCAATGTTGCTAAAAGTATAAAATGACCCCTTTTTTTCCGCTCTCCCCCTCCCCCTCCCCTCCCCCTCCCCTCCCCTCCCCTCCCCTCCCCTCCCCTCCCCCCCCCCCCCCCCCCCCCGAAAAAAAAAAGTGTTTATTATCTTTATTTTTTTTTCCCCAAATGTAGCGCTAGCAATTCGAATTAGTTACCAAAGTTTTGGAACTATACCCGCCATCTCAATGAAAATTTGTGAGTGAATTTTTGAACATGTCAATGGAAAAATAGGGTCCAGTTTTCGCCCGTTTTCGGTAACTGGCGCCCATTTGGCTCCGTGTATTCGAGAGCTTCGTCAGCCGCCATTTTCCCACCGAAAATTTTAGAAAATCTTTAATAACTTTTGATCGAGATAACGGTTAGTTCTGAAACTTTAGCATCTCGTTCGGACCGCTAGCGCTACATTTTGTTCTGAGACTGGACGTTTGGCCATGCGTATAGTTTATTTTCGAGGTAAAAAATATACTGCTTTTTTTTCGGGCACCTTGTAGTTTTCATTTTCCTTTTCTCTAATGTGGTGGTTAACTAAAACATTGAAGTACATTTTTTGCAAGTAAGCGGAGGAAGATCGGTTCAAGTATACTATAAGAAAATTTGGCGCCTATCATTGCCGTCTAACTCACTGCCATAGGTTTAATTCTTCCACTTCGCAATATACATACGCCATATTCTCGACTGACTAAAATGCAACGCGTGATGCCGCCATTTTGTTGTAACCCGTCGGCGAAAAAGATTTCAATGTGAGCTCGCCCAACGCAGTGAGTGACTACACTCGGAACAAGTTTCAGGGTTGCTCTGTCGTATTAATTCGAACCTGGCACCGAAGGCCGATCCGCCCTGTCACACACGCCGTGTTCGTAATGCCCAAGCCTCTTGTTAATCCTGTCTTATCATACAGGACAAGACAAGTTTCACGCGAACCTCTATCGTGGCAGACATATATTTGGCGAGATTCAATTTTTTATACAAAGTATTTCGGTGCCTTTCAAATTTATAAACTATTTGTCCTGACAATGTGGTTTTCCCGCGCTGATAAATTGAGAGCGTAAGAAATTAATGGCATTACCTAGACAGGTATGCTAATCACAACTGTTCACGAATCAGTTAGTTCGGCATTGTTTTAAAAGGGTTATAGACGATAAATTAGGAGCTACGTGTGAAAGGTCAGTTCTTTGTCGGGTGAGCAGACACACCTGGTAACCTCTAGTCAAAGTTTAATCCATGAAGGGCCAGACGTCGACCTCAAGACGCTGAAGACGTTTCTGGACCATTGCAGACTCGTCGTATATTCAATACATAACTCGAACCTGTATTTTTGCTGCTCCCGAATCTAACCACCCCTCTGCAGCCTCTGTCTCCTATTACCAACGTCACACCAAACGCCAAGTGAAAAAAAGAAAAAAAAAAGCCCTAGAACAAGATATACACGCACGAATGAAAGAAGATTAGTTCATGCGATCGGCTAAGTCTCCCCGTAATCCGACACATTTCGCCGCACGTTTCCCCCGAGAGACACGCCTGGCGAGACACAGCAGAAAGACCGACGAGCCGTGACCGTATGTAACGAGACCGACAAGAAGCTCAAAGAAATTCGAAGCCTTTAATCCAGTCGTCACACGAGTCAATCTCCGAACGGTCGGTCAATGGGCCGCACAATGCCACAGACTCAAATTTAGCATCGGCGCGCGGCGTCTTGACGTGAGCCCGAACCTGGCACAGTCAGGGGGTCTGCTGATTTAAATTGGATACGTCGCAAAGATAGCTCTGTTCTCTGACGACAATCCACACGACGACGACGACCCACCCACCAGCTGCTCTTGGCGATCCTTCGTCGCGGCACATCATAAAGTTTGGCTTTGCCGAGGCGTCGGCCCCGGCAGACCGTCGGGGTATGGGACGCCCCGTTGACTCCCCGAGCACGTGCAAGTTCCTCATGGACGCACGGCAATCAGCGTGGACGGCCGTTCCGTCCGTCGGGACGACCGCCGCTCAGGAAGGCATACCGGGAATACCACGGCGGCCTGCCAGGCCTGGTCGAAGGTGAAAGTCGTCCATTGCTGTGGCGGGCTACACGCTGACACCCCGTCGCTGACCCGACCGTAACCGTCTTCCTAGGACGTCCCTCTTTAGACCTGGCCTAGTTCGCGGGGCTGGGAGGAAGAGAGAGAGAGAAAGGAAGAAACTAAAGAAGGACAAGCGGACGGGCAACGATTTCGCTTCTTAACTCTCTCGTTACAACGGCGGCATCCTCTGAGTGACGTCTCGGGGACATTAGAAAACAATGAGCTGTTTAGAGGCGGACTGAGCTCCAGAGGTCTTCGACAGCCACCACGTGTCTTCTTGGGAAGACGCCACATTCGCTTTGTTTAGATGTTCTTTTTTTTTATTTGATTGAAAGAAAACAAGGTGAAAGTGTAAGACACGATTACGGAATGGAACGGAGCGGTCGCAATTGAGCCACTAAATCAGTTCCGCTTGATTATTTGCTCCTTTTTCTTTTATTACTATTATGCTATATCTTCTTTGTTACGTCTTAGCTGAGTTCGTATTTGCTGGGAGTGTCCGTCTTGAAGAAGCGAAAGAGGGTTCCTTCCGCAAAGTTCGCTGAGCGGTTTACTCAAGGGGACGAAACAAAGGGACGTTAAACCGATGGCGAGCAACAGGCAACAGCCTAATCCGTGCAGGCATGCGGAAGAGACACAGGGCGGCGCGATCATAGAAAGTGGTAGATTCTGTGAGCTCAACAGGGTGTCGTTTAGCCTGCAGGTTATGCATTTGACGACCCAATGTGCGCGTGGACTGCAGCGCCACCGCGTGGCGGGAGGAAGCTCGGCACACTGATTGATGCGAGTTTCAGATTACTTAAAGCGTAAATTCGAAGCGGTTCCGTCGTGGTGATGCATCGTTTACTTTGGCATCGTCTGGACACTTTCGACGCTATAGGGGTAGCAAAGCCTACGCTATTCGGAGCTCGAAATGACGTCATAGCCACTGGGAGCTTAGGAAAGGCAGGGCTTGGCGAGTCCCGCTTTTTATCCCCTCCGCAGCAAACGAGATTGCGGCGTTAGCCAATATGGACAGCCGTGAACGGTTCACGCGTAAGCAAAAAGCGTGAACATAATAAGAAAAGTACGCCCTGCGTTGGTTAAGCTGCAGCCGATGCGAGCTGCAAGTCTTTCGAAATAAGGACAAGTGTATGGTCTCGCGGTATGGGTACTGGAAATGATACTCGGGCGTTGGGGGTATACGTTCTTAGGTTGATAAACACGGGGACATTTGGTTAGAGGATGGTAAACGTATACGTTACAAATCCGGACGCAGCCGACGCTGGGGGATAAGGGGACCAATCAGTGAGCATCAAAGCGCAGGTCACTAGACCCCCCCCCCCCCTTTTTTTTTTTATGATTGGTTCAGCGACGGTAGATCACATAGAGAACTATGACGAGCACCACGATGGGGCGCTCCTGAAGCGGACTGATCGGTCCTGTCAGTTTGTAGCGTTGCCGACTTCCGTCTGGACTTGAGGTGAAAACAAGTATAATTGCGTGGGAAACGTCGCTCCTCGTGGAAAGGATTCGTATTAAAAAAAAAAATTCTGGCAGTAAATTTTTAGTGCAATAGTTTTGCAGAATGTTTGCTGTAGTCACGGACAGCTCTAGAAACACGGGGCTTGGCGTGTTCTGAGGATCTTATCATAGCTCCTCAACCTAATACATCGCGCCAGTGCCCGACCGTAGAAGCGAAAAATGGCTGCGGATACCACTATAGTTGGTTGGCTTTGAATTGCGATAGCATTCGCCATGAGACTCACGACGCAGCTCACTGTGAATACAACGAAAAGTTTTGAGTAAACACTTTATTTCATGAATTCAAATTTCCCGCCAAATTCAGCGGGGAAACTGAATTGGCGGTCATAGGTCGTGATATTAATTTTTTCGCCAAATTTATCGGGGAAAGTGAATTGGCCATAGGTCGCGTACCGTCAATTTTTTCCCTAAATTTAGCGGGGAACCTGAATTTGTCTTTTGGTCCCGTGACGTCAGGTCACGCGACATCAATTTTTCCGCCAAATTTAGCGGGGAAACTGAAAAGAAGGAGGCCAGAAAGGTCCACAAAATAAGTTGGGGGGGGGGGGGGGGCGATTGATAAAGAATGCTATCGTCTTAAAAAATGTGAACGTTATAAGTCACGCCCTGCAGTGCTGTCAGTTACGATCATTTGGGTCGTATCTGTCCTTCTAGCGTCTTCTTGGCAGCATAGCACTCAAATCGGAAGGAAGCGTTCTTCCCGTGAGTCCTGTATATATCTACGAGAGACGTAAATATTTACGAACAACAAATTCAACAAACGCTTACAGAGAACGCGAGGCTAGCGCGCTATAAATACAACTCACGTAAATATCCAAATCGCTCAGCGAAGAGAAAACCGTGAACAGGTCGTGACTTCAAAGGCTACGTAAGGAAAATATCTATCAAAAACGTTTCGTTTCCCGCATAGTTTCTTTTTTCTTTTTTTTTATTTCGCTCGGAGGACGGAGATGTCGGCAAACGTATTATTTTCGGCTCTTCGTGCGGAACAAGATTTTTCGTTGTTGTCGTTGTTATTGTTCAACGTGAAATACTTTATAAAGGATGACTAAGCACTTTCCAGAGTTACAAAAAAAAGCGTCATACAAACAATTCGCTCACTGGCACTTAGCGGGAGAGACATCGCCTGTCAAATTTATCGGGTTTTGTTGACCGGTCATCTCAAATTCTGGTAGCCATTGCAATAGTGTCACTGCCGCGGCAGAGTTCACGGGTGTCTGGCACCTTACTCCCATTGACGCGTAATGAAACACGTTATCATAGTCACAACCAACGGCGTTATCGTCGGGACGCGCAGTATGAGTCCCGCGGTATATACGCAAACGATTGCACCAAAATTTGCCGACCTAAAAACGGATTTTCCGTTTGACGATTTTGCCAAGTATGACAAAAATACTATCGCTTTTTTTCTTCAATTTTGTACCCTTTAACTCATTTCTTAGGTAAATTCGAGCTTTTACCTGGAGCCGCAGATGACACTATTCACACATCATACCAAAGACACGGTGTTTGCAGCAAACATGTTGCCTCAAGCATGTTTAAAGTATGCTTTCTCCACACTTATGTAGGCTTCGAACATGTCTAAAAAATGTTTTTGTATGACCCATGTGACGGTCACTCATATACAAGAAAAAAACGCCTAAAACACTGTCTGTAAACTGCCTTTTGTAGGTTGTATTAGCAGTGTGACACCGACTTTGCAGTCTTAAAGGGACACTGACAGATAAAAAAGAAATATTTTTTTTGTTTATTATCCGAAACGATTGAAAACGATGCCTTGACAGTATACCCACGAAATTCGATACTTGAAAACTCAGTATTTGTGAAGTAAAAAAAAAAATGTTCTAAAAGCCAACATATGACTTTCTCGCGTGATCCGCGCAAGCGCAGTGACGTCAAAGATTGAGTCGTCCTGGAACTCGAGCTTCCACGTCGCGCCAGTTCTGCGTGAAAGGCTGCTTCGGCGGAGTAAATACCGAAACTACAGCACACAGAAAGCAAACCCAGTTGTCTTGACCGATTGACGATTTTCTTTTCAAAGTCTGGGAGGTCGTCGGACACCTAAAAGAGAGAACTTCGTCCGATTCCCCAACTCACCCATCACCCTCAGTGCAACATGTGCCGGGCGAAGCCAGCGCTGCCATGTTTTCCGAGGGAGGATAAAAAACCAGGAAGCGACATCACTCCGGACTTCTATTTTCGGTATTTCAAAAAGAAGCGCCGAAGTGCGTTCGCTATTGCTTCAAAACAACATGTTTTACGAATGCCGTTATTAAATATTATAAAAATGTCGCCTTACAAAGCTTCTAAATTTCACAATTTTTGACGTGACAAATGAAAGAAGCAAGGAGGTGACAAGAGAGAGAGAGAAGTGTGCCACAAAAAAAAAATAGGCGCGCGTGTTTTTTTTTTTTTTTAACATTTGGTATTCTCTCACTCTTCTTAAAAAGGCGTGGTAATTTCTTTTTTTTTTTTTCACGATGCGATATTTTTTTGTGTGTGTCTATGACTACAACAAGCATCGTTTTAGACAAAAACAAGAAATACCACCTTTGGGGTGTCAGTGCCCTTTTAAGTGACAGAATATTTTCATTCTTTTCTCCTGTTAAAAGTACTTACCTGAGCCGAGCTTTCCGGAGCAATTTTTTAGAGCCACTCTTGACTCGCTGCTCTTGACCACAAACTAACGATGTCTCTAGGTGCCGGTCTGAGGGAGTATTTTTGGAAAAATCGTGAGGCGGACCAGAGGCGGGTTCGCTGCCCCTTTCGAGTACAGGTTCTGGCGCATCCCGGAGTCGTATTTCCGGGCCTGAAAGGCAGGCACACCGTCCGTTTCACTCGAACACACTCCTGACATTGATGCTTTAGCCCCCTCCCCTGACTCCGTTTCCTCGACTTACTGCAGTCCCGGACCTTAAAAGAGCGTTTGAGAGTTTGTTGCAATGCAGAACTTAATGCCACGGTCCCCCTGTTGCTGACACAGAAACAATGAAACAAGCTGAGGAGGACGAGCGTACCTTTCATGTGTGAAATGTATGTTCGTCGCCCCTTGTCCCGAGTTTGTTGTATTCTTTTTGTGCTAAGTCAACGTTTCCAACGCGGTTAGCTTCACACTGTTCGTATACGTCATACAAAGAAGGCACGGTGTTTGCTGCAGACACAATAACCGAACTACCCCCGTGGGAAGACCACAAGCTTGTTCGAAGAATGTTTGCTTCGTACGTACGATATGCTTCAAATATGTCTAAAGACAGCTTTTCTATTTTTTTTTTTTGTTATGACCAACTTGACGGCACCATCGTAAGGATGGATGGATGGATGTTAATGGCTATACCCTTTGTAACAGGTGGTAGCTTGCGCCACCTAGCCTATGTCTAAGAAATACGCCTCGGCCAGGGCCGGTAGACAATCTTTTGTACGGAATACTGCGGTGCGACCGGGGCTATAAGAAATGCAGGGCGTGGAGAGCCCACGAGCATCTCATTATCGCTCCGCAGCCAATCAGATTGCGGCATTAGCCGAGTGGGACACCCGTGAACGATTCACGCCTAAGCAAAAAGAAGCATGAACATGATAGGCCACGCTCTGCGCTTTCTTAGGCTGTCAGTGACATTGGAATGCCACGTTAAAGCTGCCTGTCTATACACCAAATCTCTGACGCCACGCTACTGCGGTGGCACTGCTGTTTGCGTTGCGCATGAGCAGACGCTTTATCTCACGCGTATGGGGTTTGTGCGCACGCGCAGTGCCCACTCCTGGTGTGGGCGAACGCGGGCTCGTTTTGTAAACGGTGCGTTGCTCTACATTACACCCCTGTTTCACGGGCATTCGAAAGGCCTTCGGAACAAAGGCCTTTATAAGATCGGCGAATTAGCGTGCATTCCTTGTTCTGCGCGTGCCCCTTGGCGTGAAGGCTGATTTTCCGGTTCTATAGGGCCTTCGGGGTGAAGGCCTTTGACGAGATAGTAAAACAGGAGTAATATAGTCTAAAAAAAACAAAAAAAAAAACTAAAATAACCTCAGAGTTCATCGAAGAGGAAGGAAAAAATGGCTTAAAGGCTTCCAGGTATTTCGTGCTTTTTTTCCCCCCCCTTTCAGCACTTCTTTTTTTGACAACCCTAGTGATTTGATTTTGTCGTTATACTGTATGGCGTAAGAAAGCCTTGTTTTTTCTGACTTTTTGCAGTGACGTAAGTACTCGTTTCATCCACATTTTTTAATAATTCCTTTTTCAGAATGAAGGCGCCGCCAGTGCTGTTCCTAATAGGTATGTTCAATGGCAGTTCGACTACCAGATATGATCCTACATGGAATGATACGATGGGAAACGTTTTAAAAATAACTGTAGAGCGCAGGAACGATTTACTGCAGCAACAAGGAGAGGTCGTTTGGTGCTTGTCATTTATACCCAAACATATTGCTTACGGCCGACTTTTGAAGAGTACAAAACAAAACAACTCTATGCAAATATTAGGCCTGGACACTCGACCTTTCTACCTTGACAGAGTCAGAAGGAATGAGAGGCATAAAGTAACAAAGACAAGGGCCCCTGCATCGAATTTCTAACCTCTCTAACACGAGGAGCAAGACAAGATATTCTACCCATCACAAACGTTGTGACGGGCGGAAATAAATGAAAAGTTTGTTTGCTTTGTGAAGTTAAGAGACAATCAAGGGCCACTGGATTGAAAGACATACATGGAAGGGAATAAGATATCTAATTATTATTTTTTTCTCTGAAACGTGCAAAGCGTTAGTGCAATAACTTTGGTACTCATTTAGACAGTTCTGAATGTTGTGTTCATCGTACTGAGCAAGTTTGCCCCCAACAGATTTTCAAAGCTGGTAAGAAAGGGAAGAACAATCGACTGACTGCTTTTTTTTTTTTTTTTCTTTTTTTTTTTTTTCAGGGGCAGTGCTTCTTCAAGGTGGATCCGCGGCTCGGGTAAGTTAGCCTGAGCGTCAGCCGTGCCTCTTGTTAGTCCTAACTTAAAATTATTAACTATACAAATCTAAGACAAAAATGGATAAATGTTGCGCGAACAATATATTGCGTAAAAAAAAAAGGCCCGATTATTATTATTTTTTTTTTTTAAGGTGCGCAGTTGGAAATGTTTGAAACAGGGACCACGTGTTATCAAGAACGCTCACAAAAATTAGGAAAGTGTACATTTTGTTATTGTACCGGAAGATTGCCGACAATTCTTGCTTGAACAAATTGGGTAGCCTTATTTATTGTTTGGAGGACTGACTTCCAATACTTATACCAAAGTTTGTAGGTCTCTGAATGGTGGTTCTTTTGTAGAGCCGTCGGGTATTCGTGGTTCGTAGCACTGAAACAACTGTAAGGAGGACGCAGGTAAAAGGAATGGCATATAGAACACAATACCAGAGTTCGTCGCCATAATTGCGATGTCACGTAGGAGCGACCACGATTACTTAGAGACGTACCAATGACTACGAGAATGGAAACACCGGTTGATAAAAAGTTTTATGTACGGTGCCCAGAAATTAATATGGTCTAATATGCCCCTATACACGCGTGTCTTTAGAGAGCGGTGATAGCTGATAACTAATTACATTGAACAGATTTAATGCTCCTTCCAATTTCTCGTGCGTTGAAAGTATGTGACTGGAAACTTCGTTGATCGCTTGAGTTCCCTTTAACCTTTCGATATTATTAAACTCTCCGGCACGCTCTAGGGGCATTTAATTGTACAAGAGGTGCGTTCAGCACGAGTGAGACAGATAAAGAATGTACCGTACGCTTACAATGCTATATGCTGCTTTAGATAGTACCATAAACTTAATAAAACGTCATTTACATATTAACTTACTTTCGCGTGGCAAACCATTTTTCTTTTTTTTTTTTTTTTTACATGGTTAAATAAATTAGGAAAGAAAGACTCGTTTCTATTAGACGGAGCGCTTCCACACTCCAATAAGGCGGGTTCGAATTTCGACTGGTTACCCTGCCCCGGAAACCCGGTTCGCTTAACTCGAACGCGCATAAGTCGAACGTCGGAAAGGCGAGGGACGGGAGTTTGCAGGGAGGACGCCCCGATGACCTTGGTGCAGAGATAGGCCTCGCGTAACCTGCTCTCGCGTTCCTTCGCGTCACGCCCAGGCAACGTCAAGCGTCAATTTCACTGCCGTCGAACACCGTCGGAAGATGAACGCGTGCGTGCACTACGCCTTCTCATTCATGAGCAACGAATACGTTACTCATCTTGTTTTGCTTAACAAATACGTTACAAAAAACGCTTCTTTTTTTCTTCCTTCGTAATTTTATTTCAGTTTTAAGTAAACGCGCAAAAACAGTTTTGGATGTTCTTTTTAAACCAGTTTTTAATTTTTTTTTTTTTTTTTTTTTTTTTTTTTTGCGTCACAGAATATATTTTTCTTTGAGAAGAGTACAGGAGGCTATAGAAAGCCAAAAGCCTGCTTTTTGGTACCAAAGCTTGAAAATATAGTGGACTATTGGTTACCTCCTTTCCTTCGAAAACGTTTCGCCCGCCAACTTCTCGATGACGAGCACAACTGGTCAACAATGCGCTCGTCAACGATCAATCCGTCGACGAACGTTTGGACCCGCGTTGATAAGTGCCGTGACATTTAGATTTGCGATGATAAGTGCCGTGACCGCACTTATCATCACTTGAGAATGACCAGTTTTATGTTGTGTTTAAAAAGCACGGTGGAAGCTTGGAGTCATCGGTTCGGGTGAAATGCTACGTCACGACCACGTGATTTCCCAAATTGCTTTTAAGTTGAGGAGGAAAGCTAAGGAAAAAGTTGAAAAGTCATTTCATGGTCCCTTTAACCAGTAAGCGGCTCTAACGTTTACCCTTTATACCGACACACGCATCGGCAACGACCTAGCGTAAATCTTCGCGCGACTAAGTATATTGCTACGCCCACTGAAAACATTCAACCTCAAATCAAATTCTACGACGCGTACATTTAACGTCGCAGGGTCTACCTCGAGACGTAAAGAAACAAAACCGGTGTTTTCGAGCGCAGCGACTCCCATCGGCCCGACTTATTACACACACTTAGAGAAAGGCCGCTCAGAAAGATCTCTGCCATTCCAGACGAATCATCTTAAGGCGACGGATATGCGTGTAAGAGGCGGCGGCTCCGCCGACAGGAACGACATGCGGGTCAGGGAGGCCGAGCTCGACTTCCGTGGTCAAGGCACTCCCCTTGTCAGAAGCCGGCCATCTGCCGCCGCTACCTGAGACCGATTTCCCCTTCCGCTGCCTTTCGTGCGTCGTCAGACTCGTCCACGAGTCCCGGGATCGTTCGCGAACGTAATAGCGCGAAATCTAGCGGCACAATGTCCCTCCAGGACAGTCGCATCATCGACGCACGTTTTTATACAGAGTAGAGAGAGACACAAAGTCGTCCCAGACCGCTTAACGCAACCTAAGCAAGCTATTTTAGAGAAGGTATAGGGACGCACGGCGCCTGCGGCCGACGCTAAATTTAGTCGCCGCCCCTCATGGTCAAGCGGTTTCTTCCTCGCAGCCCGTCGGCCCGGTCCTCGCATATATGGTCCCCATCTTTTTGAAGACGTGATCGCCTAATCTACATCATCTCGAGGCGTCTGTCGCCTTGTCGAATTGCTTATATTCCAGTCAATCGTTGTGGTCCTTCTCTCGCTTCGAGCCGCGTGCATGCTCCGGGGAGGCTTCTCTTTTTTTCATCCTCTTTTTGGGACTCTCGCGCTCCATTGTTTGCATAAAATAAGGTCGAGCGGAACGAGCTGTTTGGCAGCGGCAGACGCGTTCTATTGCTTCGCGCGGGGCTCCCCGCTGTGCGCCCGATGGCTGTCTCTTCTTTTCGTGGAGGGAGGAAAGGGGGGAAAGTGGCTCTCCTTTTTTAGATGTTTCCAACTATGACATGTGTTCGGATGCGTTTTAGCCCCCTCCCCCCCCCCCCCCCCCCCCCCCCCCCCCGCCCCTTCTTTGTCGGCTACATTTTTCTTAGCCTCCCCTTTTCCTATTTTCACGACGATCGTCTGAGGAACGAAGCAAAATGTAAACAAACGGGTAACAGCAGCCCAAAGCGAAAAGCCTGGAGGAGCTACCACGCACCCGGAAGACGCAGTTCGCGGAACGTGGTGGAAAATGTCGATGCACACCCCGGCCTGAGAGCGTAATTATCCACGCAAATAAAGGAAACGTCGAATGCCGAGCGGCTTGCGGGGGAAGGAGAGGGGATGGCCCGAAGCGGCATGCTGTCGCATTTGGGGTTACATCCGTCGCGCGGAGCCTCGGCGGAGAGTCCTTTTTGGATCGTAAACGCGGTTATTAAGTGCCCCGCTTGTTTCCTCGATGACCCTTTCAAAAATGGAAATATAGTTTTCGTTTTTCTTTTTTTGCCTTTTGTGTGTGTGAGTGTGTGGTACCTTTGCATTGAGGGCAGAGGTTTGGATTTTGCGACGCGTCGTTTACTTGAAGCTTGCAGCGTTGAACGCTGCGCACGGTGAAGAAAGGTAAAGTACACACCTGATACATTGATCGATCGATCGATCAATTGATTGATTGATTGATTGATTGAACGCGTTTTTATTTAATAAATACTGCTCCGTTCTTGTCTTTTGGCAGATGAGAATGCTGATATTTTAACGCCAAAACTTCGTTCGCAGTGAGCGCGATAATTTATGGAGTGGAGCACCACTTGATCCCGATGAATTTTAGGCAGGGTCCATTTTTAGGCGACTAAAGGTTCGTTCATCTTGTTCATCATTACTAACTTCGATCTCCAGAACTGAATCTAAAGCAAAGCCGCATGTCGATCGAAAGAGAGTCTCCAGCTACGTGGAGCATAAGCAAAATAATCAATCTATCGCACATAGCCTGGAAGTTGCTAAACATGAACGTGGGTCTCGGGCTCAAAATACTTCCGCTTTCTGCAACCTCCTCTTGTTTTCTAGTTTCCAATTTACTCTAGCGCAACAATACCGCTCTTGTCTGAAGCGGCCGTAAAAACCAAATATCATTGGCCTCCCAGCCGAGGCGTAACGGATATATTTTATTGTAGAGTCTAAACAAAAAACAAAAAAAAAAGCAAAAAAATATCTCACAAAATTACGGCTAATGAAATACGGTTGGTATCAGTTGTAACACCACGAAGCGTAACTGTCAATGCCCGTGGTCATTAATAGTACACACAACAGGAACGGCAGTCTACACAAATAAGCGTGCGATCAATTATTTTTTTCATAACCTATATATATATATATATATATATATATATATATATATATATATATATATTAATTTGTGGTTGCCAGATACTCGTCACTTTTTCTTAGAGATATCTGATAAACGTGGCACCATAATATGTTTTCCTCTCCGTTTCATTTTGCCTCCAGTAACTTTTCTGTATTCCCTGCATGAGTACTCGCGGGTCAAGTACACCCCCAAACAACAAACCGTTTGGAAAAACTGATGAATTGTACAATAATTGAATTTGCAACTTTCCCACTTCATTTCAGCGACTCCTGTGAAACATACCGGAAATAATAGTTCGGGTGAAATCCCCTAACCATTTTTAGTTAATATAATACCTTCGCGTCACATGCATGCATGGTACGATTACATTGTCTGCATCCCTCCATGCCTGCCTGTATGTTGGTACACCTGGTATTCTTTCGAAATTTGTCTCCACATCCTTGTACAAAATGTCGAGACTAAAAAAAAAAAAAAAAAAAAAAGCATATCCTTAGTTGCGCATTTTTTTTTTTTTATATGCAACGCGACTCACAAGCGCACAGGAAACCCGACTAGAACGTTAACTGAGACCCGCCAACACTATTTACGACAGAGGGCAAAAGTCGATCGCAATTCGCACGCGATTCCTATCGCAGCAGCACAACCCTATAGGAATAACTCCCGCACATAATAAAAATCGAATTTCCGAATATACCGGCAATTCACCAAACCATGGCCGACATCGTGCGAAATTGCAGTAATCGCAGCGGGTTCGTCAAAGTCAAAAGGTATAGGAAAGCAAGAGCTTCAAAAAGCCAATCATGTTTGTTTTAGCGACGCTGCGAGCTTTCATTTTCGAAAACTGAATTGCACCTTCGCTCCACGCACGCCAGTCTCCAAGCATCCACGCGCCGTTGGCGACGTACAAAGGCATCCCGTCTGAAGACAAAGTTCAGGGAGTCAGCCGCTTTTACACCAGGCGGGGGTCACGAAATTCTCCGGAGCAACAAAGTAAAAGGGCCGCTCTCTCCCCTCTTTCGTCGTTCCACGCGCACTTTGGCCACGCGCACTCTCGTAAAGGAAGCGCCGGTTACTTCCTCTTCGCTCCATCGAACAGGAACATAAAGAAACCCACGCGAGCGAGCGCAATTGACCGTTATAAATAATTAATCGAAGCGGCCCACGAATTGAATTATACCACCGAGCTATGCAGAGTGTGTGCGTTACGAATCCTGACTCGAGGATGACCCGTCATCAGTGAATCGGGGTGACCACGGGCGAGGAGACGAATCGATCTTCGGTGCGACTTGATTGCCCGGCAGGTCGACCAGGAAACAGATCTGACGACATGTGTTGCGGTCTTCCTTATATATATGACGGACTTTTTTTTCTCTCCCTCTCTCCAGCGTCCGTCGGCCGGTTACGGTGGTGCCGACGAATTCCTGAACCAAGTCGGAGGTGGGACCACGGCAAGACCCCAAGACTACGGCGACGGGCGCGATTACACCACCGGTGATCTCCCGGCTCCGCACCCGGGCGGTCACGACGCCTATTCCAACGGGGACGACGGCTACGGAAAAAATGGGCACGGTGGACCTTCCACGACCGGGCCTGCGGGTCCGTTCGGAGCGACTGGAACCACCGGTCCAGCCCATCCGCACCACGGAACTGGTGCAACCGGTAGTCCCTTCGGCCACACGGGGCCGGCCGACGCGACAGGAACCACGGGCTATCCTGGCTTCGGACACACCGGAACCACCGGCCACGGTGGTCATCATGCTGGAACCACCGGCCACACGGGTCACCATGGTGGTACAACCGGCCCCACCGCCCACGGAGGAACAATCTTTCACACCGGGCACCACGGTGGAACTACTGGCCCCACGGGCCACGGTGGGACAACCTTTCACACAGGTCACCATGGCGGCGCCACCGGCCACACTGGACCAGGAGGACAATTTGAACCCTTCAGGGCTACCGGCGGTCCTGCGGGACATTCGGACCATCTCAGACCCGGTCCTGCGTACGTTCCAGGAGAGCCAGGGGGTCCCGGTTATGGTCCATCGGGACCTTCCGAGCCCTTTCAGGGGCCATCCGGTCCTGCCGGACCATCCTTTGGACCTGCCGGTGGACCCGGAACAACCTTCGGTCCTGGGGGTGATCAGACCGGACCAACTGGGCCAGCTTCGGGACCATTTGGCGTAACCGGACCGAGGACACCATTCCCGACCTTCCCATCGACTAGGCCTGCTGGTCATGCTGGTACTGCCACGGCGGGAGGACCTGGCACATTCGGGTTCACGGGACAACCGGCCGGGCCAAGTCATCACGGCGGTCCAGGGGGACCTGTTGGTCCGGCAGATTTGGGACTACCGGAGACTTCGCAGCCGCCCAGTGGTCCTGGATTTTCACACGGAGCTCCCCATGGCGGGCAGCAACAGGGCGGCGACTATGACGATGGGCAGTACCACGGCGATGATGGACAAGTCTGGCCCGCCATCAGAGGCACTCCAGGACAGGACTACCCGATCTACAACACCGTGCCGCAGACCGGATTTAGCTGCAAGAGCCACCAGTATCCAGGTTATTATGGCGACACAGAAGCACAATGTCAGGTACGTTTGTGAAGTCATTGGAATTTAAGACAGTGATAAAGCCGAATAAAGTAAGAAACGCCGAAGATAACTATAAACAAAACTGAAATAATGACTAGAAGAAAACGAGCTATGTCCAAACTTTGAAACACATTAAACTAAGTAAGACAAAAATAAAAAAGAAAAAAATTGTTTTTTTTTTTTTGTGTGTGTGTGTGGGGGGGGGGGGGGGGTCACCTCAGACGTGGAATTATTACATGCACATCATATTTCCTATCAATCCAGTGAACATTGAAACCATATCCGCAGCGCAATGAAAGCGCCTGGACACCTGAAGCCGGATTTGCATCCACCATCGAAACTTAAAATAATCGTCGTGCGCGTACGACAGTGAAGAAAAACGGCTTTCTTAATTAGTTAGGCTTTTTCAACTCTTGTGAGTTACATTCAGCTCCAGCTAATTACGACGGCGTTGTATTTAGAGTGTTATGTTTACAAAGCATGTTTAGTCAGTCAATTCTTATAGGACATGGCGTAAAGACCCACTGATAGTAAGAGCGTTTTTTATACTTTTTGCAACAAGTCAATAGCGACCTGGCTCGGAATTCCGATTTGCATGAGGATTTAATTCATATCTGGGCATCGCTATTCCATTGCCTCTTTCTACAAACGGCAGCTTGATTGGTTGTTGCTGCGGCGTAAAGTGGGCTCGTGGGTGTTGTTCATATAAAGCTTGTTCTGTCCACGGAACTTTACGCTATTGACGATGAATGAACGAACGTGCGTGCGTTTACGCACCGGCCTTGAGTAACATACATGTGTAGAAAAGGGTGACTTGATGGCAGTTAAGTAATACGGTTTTTTTTTAACGAGTATATCTCGTAAATAAACAAAGTAAAAAAATTACTGGTCACTGTGTTCTCTTTTTTTCAGTTCACACAGAAACTTCGCGCAGAGGAAATAATGCTGAAGAGTCAGTCAAAAAAGGCTGTGGATAATAACGCATTGTAGTTGTTTTACTTGTTCCTACTAACGTCTGGCTTTTTAATCGACAGGTCTTCCACATATGCCAAGAAGACGGCAGGCATGATGCATTCCTGTGCCCCAACGGGACAGTATTCAACCAGAGGTTCTTCGTCTGCGACTGGTGGTACAACTTCGACTGCAACGAAACCCCTCAGTTCTACGACCTAAACTCCCAGCTGTACGTGGTCCCTGAAGGCGGATTTCAAGGTGGCCCATCTGGAGGACAATCCGTTGGCCCAGGCGTCGGACCCGGAGTCGGTCCAGGCGTCGGGCCCGGAGTCGGTCCAGGCGTCGGACCCGGAGTCGGTCCCGGTGGTTACGAAGGACCTACACACCACGACGGCGCGACACATCATGGCGGTGTCACCCACCCCGGAGGCCCGACTCACCATACTGGTCCTGCCCACCACACTGGTCCTACTCATCACACTGGTCCTCCCCATCACACTGGTCCTGCCCACCATACTGGTCCGCCCCATCACACTGGCCCTGCCCATCACACTGGCCCTGCCCACCACACTGGTCCGCCCCACCACACTGGTCCTGCCCACCATGGTGGTCTGGCGCATCACGGCGGTCCAGGAGCTGACCACACCGGACACACCACGCACAGACACCCCGGAAGCACCACTCCTGGCGGATCTTTCACGGGAGTCCCCGGGGGTGGATTCCCTGAGGATAAATCACCCTTTACTGGCGGTTTCGGTGGACCAACCCACGGCGGACCAACTCATGGCGGCACTGGACATACCGAACCGGGACACGACGGCGGCGGACACACTCACGGCGGACCTACCCACGGCGGTCTCGGACACGGCGGTCCAAGTCACGGTGGAGATGCCGACAGCGACGATTACGGCGACGCTGGGAGACCGGGCTATGGTGGCGGATCGCGAGGTGGAAGACCGACGGGCGGCCTGGGTACGACACCCACCGATTACTCGACTGGAGCGGGCTTGGGTGGCGACGACTACGCGACTGGCGGAGGCAAGCTGACCACAGGGGCAGGAGGACACGGACACCACACGACGCATCACGAGCTGCCTACGCCTCACCGCGGCGGCGGAGGCAACGGTGAAGACGCGGCTGAAAGAGGACAGCTCAAATACCCGAGCTACTACTGAGCGGATCGCCCTAGGTTGAGTGGTTGTGTAAAATACTTTGTGCGTGGCGGGTTGGTGCCACGACGGTGCCGACACGCGAGTGAGTGTGCGTGCTTCACCTCTTTTGCAAAATCAGTCTGCATTCCCCAGTCGCGAGTGTCTGTGTTCATCGCTTGAGTACGTGAAATGTATTTGTTAACTTGTTTTCGAGTATATTATTATATCTATAGAGGTTGAAATAAACGTTGTTTTTGTTGAGACTGCGTTTTGTCTGCTTAAGCTTCGGCGAAAAATGAGCAGCTCCGGCTTGGATCCGTTCTTATGCGGAGAGCAAGTCGTCTGCTTCTTGCGCAGGAGTTGCGATGACGTCAGAAGGACGCCGAGATCTGATTGGCTTTGACTGAAAGGATAGTGGATAGACCTCTATGCCAGATGCCTTCAGGCATCTAGCATTGAGGTCTACCCACTATCCTTTCCGTATTGAGTCTACCCAATAATATATATATTTTAATCAGCCAATAAGAGTTTGGCGTTTTGACATCATCGCAACCCCTGTGCAAGAAACAGACGAACTTGCGCTCCGCGTTGAGTTGCATTTGTTGAGACCTCGTCAAACATACCTCGGTATCATTGCGCCGGTTACTCCGTGTCTATCGCTTTGTCATATGGGTATGCAACGATGCATTCTTACCATTTTAACGACTCAGAAGTGACAGAATTTATATTTTTCGCGCAAGAATTTAGACCTACACATAGCGCGGTGAAGAATTGCTACTCTGAACAGCGCGTAACATGGAACGTCGACAAATCAGCAAAATCGAAAAACACAATCATTTAGATATATTTATTAGCTAACGAATCTGCTGAAGCAAAAGGCCGCGATGAAAGGTAACTAGCCAATCCTTTCTATGGGAGAAGCTCACCACTGTTTTGAAGAAAAACAACTCGCAGTCGCTATATCGAGCAGCCCGATATACGGTCCCCCGCCCCCCCCCCCCCCCCCCCCAAAAAAAAAAATCTGAAGCACACACAACCAAACACAATTCTCCAAGAGGTTATTTGGCACTGGAGTAACTATTAAATAAAGATGTCGCAATACCAGTTTAAAAAAGAAACTGCACTGCGCATTCATAATGTTCACTGCACTCGTTGTCTTTGTGGGTATCACCACGGCTAAACCAATAGCACGCAGAGAAAAAGCCCAGAATCTCGCCGCATTCACTGCGCGTGATTGGTTTGGTCGGTGGTAGCAGACGCACCAAGAGGACGAGTGCCGTGACGAAGCACTTTTGGCGCTGCCCGATTGGCCCCATCGGGTAGTACCGGTGGCTGCGGTCTGACCTAAAGTGAAACGGAGCAAAACGGAACTGTGCCAAGAATGCTTCGAATAAAAAAAAAATGCAGTGTCATCCCTAGCTGTAACGGTCCAAAGACGATAAGTCGTGGGTTTCCCTAGTACTAGATGTATTTGAAAAAGAAAAAAAAAATTTCAGGAGGACACCTAAGACTGCTTACGTGTAAGAATACGAAAACATTCGTACACGCGGCACATTCCTACAAGCAGCGCGCCCCACCGTCCTCCGATGAGGCCGCCCGCCCGCCGGCCTCTGCGGCGGCCGCGCGTGCACCACCCTCTCTCTTTTATTCCCGCGCGCAGTCCGCAGCCCCAGGAAGAGGGCTTCACTGTGGGGTGGCGTTCCTTAGAACTATAACGCGTGGCAGTCAATGGGAATTTATTGCCCGCTTCGCTCAGCCGGAATTGAGGTGCCGTTTCGCTCAGCCGGATTTAGGTGCCGTTTTTCGCGGTCACAGACAACGCCGGCTGCGCTCCATAAGACAGTTAACGCATTCGCATAACAAAAAAATAAAAGAACAATTTAGAGGTAAATTTTAGAGTGTTTTTAGCCCGTGAATATAAATATCACGTTCGTTTTCGCCGAAGATCTAATTAAACGCGAGAAAACACGAACAACCTTCGACCAGTCGTTACGTCCTACGCAGATCTCTCGGGCGCCAATAAGCGTGTGTCGCACGTGTAGGCAGCGCGTACGAATGCGAGCTTGCCAGCTATTCGCCTCGAGACACAAAATGAGTTTAGGGGAAGCCTGCTCTTGTTTCTTCATGGTTCTCTATATATGAGGCCCGTGGCGATTCCATCTGTCCACACTACGGGTGGAGACAAGGCATCCACACTAACCGCTCATTCACACTGGAAGCGGATCCGCGCTCGCAAAGCGGTTGCGAACGCGGTTGTATAAAGATCCAGTACATTTGCACGCGCACTCGATGACATCAAGTGCGCGTGAAATTGTACTGGATCTTTGTACAACCGCGTTCGCAACCGCTTTGCGAACGCGGATCCGCTTCCAGTGTGAATGAGCGGGGAGAGGATACTGCGCACGAGCTCTTAGCAGTTCATTCCAGTGCGCGAGCGCTGCATTGGAGTCGCCCATGGCTTGGGCCTCTCGTCTGTAGCGTTCGTTTTTCATCGACTAAGTGTAAAACGCCGTAGTCCTGCTTTTCACTACATAAGCCGTGCCGATCGAATATTTATCAGTCGTGACGTCGTTTTTTAAGCTTTATAAAAAAAGCGAGAGTGCGTGTGCACTCTCGCTATTTTCATAAAGGTACTGAAGGTACCTTTGATAGGTACTGAAGATTCGCGAACGCGGAGATTCCGAACACTCCGGATATGACGTCACGCTACGGGAAGGAGGGGCTTCGCGGTACTTTGAAAATATTTTTCTGTATAGCCTACGTGCACCAAACTGAAAAAATATATAATCTGGGTATTCCTGATCTTGGAGGTCAAATGAAGACGATTTAAGTGTTTTTCTTCAAGTACAGATCCGCTTCAATTTCCCTTCAATTGGAGCCTCGTCAACGATTTTCTTTTTTGAAATAACGTGCACGTGTGATGAAGGGTGTACACATGTTGATCGATTTCGGCGGAAGATCAAAAGTTAGCCAAAGTAAACAGAAATATTATCATAAAAAAATCCCAAGACGTGGATGTTGATCCTAGCCACGCGCCTACACGGTTAAAACACTGTTAGAATTCGTGGATTTCCATCGTCGTACTAATGAACCACGGGCGCCAACGGGTCGATCATTACCGAGCCTGAGCTGACCGGTAACGCAATGTTCGCGGATCCGATGTGTGACCCGAGTTCGGCCGTGACGCGTCAGGCATAGGGTGCCTTCATGTGCGCTTTGCTAGGTGGAGACATCTGGCCATTTTGTCCCACACTTTTATTTTTCTCTTTTGTTCAGAAGCGCGTGAAAGAGCGCGTCCTTGCACGCGCTCGTGGTTGTTGTTGTTGTTGTTGTTGAGTGTTGTTACACACGGGAAGAGGGGATGCCTGCACGTAATGTTAGCCTCCTTGGGCAGGGGCAAGACTCGCACAGGCGGGGAAAGAGGGTGAGAAAAGAAGAGAAGAGGGGTTGGGGGGTGATTTGGTCACCAATCACTGGATGGGTAGGGTCGAATCAGGAGGCTATTTTCTTGAGGGAGGGGGGACACTGCAGAACTGTCTTCTGGTATGGAGATCACAGATTAGTCGATGGCAGTTGAGACGAGAAGGCGTGGCTGGTCTAGGTGGCGGGCCGGTGGGCTAGAGGCGCGTTGCAAGTCCAGTGGCTTTGAGGTACTCAAGAAGAGATTTATAGACAAGTTCTCTTCTTCGTCGACCTCCGGTAGGAAAAAGGATATCGTTCTTTTGAGTCACAGTTGTGCTGGCACTTAGGATGGTGGTAAAAAGGGACCGTCGAGCTTGATCGTAGTGAGAACAGTTTAGGAGGACGTGGTCAAGGTCCTCTGGGACATTGCATTTGGCACAGTTGGGTGTACTAGACCTGGAGATCTTGTGAAGTGTCGTTGATGTGTAGGCGCAGTTTGCACGAAGGCGATGGAGCAGCGTGGAATCTGATCTGGTTAGTTTTGACTCGGGGAGTGATGGAGGAGGATTTCCGCTTGCAACTTCTGTATGGGGGTGACGCATTGTGGTAATTAATTTGCACAGTCTGCGCGCTTCGCAATAACGTGGGATGAAAAGACTGGGTTCTTCTTCCTTGTGTGCCTTTGAAGCAAGGGCATCGGCGCGTTCGTTGCCGGGGATACCCATATGTGACGGAATCCATTGAAAAGCCAACTGCCACCCTCGCATGCAAAGTTTTCGGGCCTTGTCGGCCACACATTGGGCCAGAAACGGAGCTTGGTCTGAAGCTTCCAAATTGGATAACGCACTTCGAGAGTCGGAGAGAACAACAGTCTTGCAAGGATTGAGGTTGTGAAGCGCATCTAATGCCGCTGCTAGTGCAGCCAGCTCCGCTGTCGTTGACGTGGTTGCGAAGTTGAGGCGGTGTGATGCTTCGATTCCGGCATCGGGAATGACGAATGCCGCTGTAGATGTTGCAGTTGAGGGATTCGTTGACCCGTCAGTAAAAACTTGGAGCCAACCATTGTACGTGCTTGTCAGTTGGTCAGCTGCAAGCGACCTTCCGACAGTGGCCGAGATAGAATTCTTCTTCGGGAAATAAGGAAGCGTTTCTTCTACAATGTACGGCGGTTGGGTTATGAAAGGTGCCGGAGGAAAGTGATGGCAATTAGGAGGTCCAATTTGTAAGTTAAATTCTTGTACACATCGACCTATCTGCGAATCAAAACGCTCTTCAATGTTGGACAGCAGTGATGTCGCAGATCGTACTCCATACATACGAGTGATATGATTCATTGCACTTATTCTTATGTGCATAGCTACTGTTTGATCCTTGGCCTCTACGAGTGTCGCCGTATTGCCCGCGAAGCGTGGCAGTCCAAGGCACTGACGGAGGGCAATACGGTGAAAACGTTCAAGTGTGGTCATTTGATGAGCCCTGATTGTGATGAGAGGTAGGCTGTATAAAATTCTTGAGAGGATAAGGCCACGATAGAGAATCAGAAGTCCCTGAGGAGGCAGTCCAGACTTCTGGCGATGGAAGTGACGGAGCACAGTTAATAATTTAGTGCACTGCGTTACAAGTCGTTTTATCTCGGGTCTCCATGTAACGTGGTCATCTATTTCCATCCCCAAGTATCGGTACGTTGAGACTCTTTGGATCGGTATTCCTTTGATGGTTGGCGTATTTGCAACTTTGCGGTTTGGATGTCGACCAGGGCGGTAACAAAGGAAGGCTGTTTTGCTTGTAGATAAAGTAAGTCCTAGTTCTTCTAGAGTAGAAGTCGTGCTGTCAAGAACTTTCTGAAGCCTTTTGCCGATGGTCCTTGACAGTCTGGATGGACCGACACACCAAATTGCCACATCATCGGCGTATATCGTCATGTGAACTGTTGTACTGGACGTTTCTGCGGAGTTTATGCATAGCGGAAGTTCTGCCATGGTAAGGTTAAACAGAAACGGGCTCAGTACACTTCCTTGGGGAACGCCTTGGGTCACCGACCGACGAGTGCTTAGACATTCGGCAGCTCTTACTGTTAGGCTGCGGCCAGTGAGGAACGCGGCGATATAGTCATATGTTCTTCCACCAATTCCGTACCGTGTAAGTTGACGCAGAATAGTATGGTGTGGCAAGGCATCGAAAGCTTTGCATATGTCCAAAAATATGCAGTAGACTGTTTGGTGAGTTGAACGTGCATTTTCAAGGCTCGAAACGAGATCAGCAATGGCGTCAAAGGTGCACCTCCTTCGTCGGAATCCGCAGAGTTGATCTGGCAGTGCTCCTTTGGATTCAAACAGCCACGTAAGTCTTGAAAGTACTAGTCTTTCCATTAATTTCCCGACACAACTGGTGAGAGAAATTGGCCGGTAGGATTCAATCCGATCACCGGGTTTTCCTTGCTTTCTGATAGGAACCACTACAGAGGTGAGCCATGCTGCAGGGATTTTTGCCGTTCTCCATATGTTGTTGATAGACTCCAGTAAGGCCTCTCTATGCGGGAAAGAAAGATTTTTCAGTGCTTGAAACGTTACGCCGTCCGGTCCCGGAGCGGTTCGACGGCGCGAGCCTCGGAGGGCAACATCAAGTTCAGTGATGGTGAAGTCAGCGTCCATTTCTGAGCAAGGATTTGTTTTCAATGGAACTGGAGGCTTGTCCCTGTATCCCTGTGGTGGCGGAATTGGGGCAGCGAACGCATCAACAAGAAGCTCCGCGGTTTCTTGAGTAGTACGGCCTAGGGCTAGCGCTAATCCTGCAACGGGATGCTCGGGTTGCTTTTTATCCTTCAAGACTCTGACGATCCTCCATGCTCTCGAAATACCCGATGGGGAACCAAACGACTCACATAGTTGGTTCCACTGTAGGCGTTGGAGGCGCTTAGTATATCGGCGAAATTTAGCATCGATCTTGCAATGTTCATTCCAATCATCCAGATCATCTGTTTTTCGGGCTCGTCGCTGTGCGCGGCGTCGAGCAGCCCTTAGGTTTAGGTACATGAGGTCGGGAACAGGCCGGGTGTATGGTTCTCTAATGGTCTTTGTTGACAGCTGAATGGCTCGTGCAATCATGGCTGTTGTGTCTTCTGTCGTGCTGCCAGCTAGAGCAAAGTCCATGTGAGATCGGAATACATCCCAGTTGGTAACTCGAACCTCTCTGTAAGTTTTGTTTGTCTTTTTGGCAAACTTGCTGGTAATCATGATCGGTATATGATCACTGCCCCAGGAATCGGCTAGCGCATTCCAATCTGCCAATATATCCGGGGACAGGAACGTCAGGTCTAATACACTGCGGCCAACTCCAGGTCTGATGAACGTTTCCGCACCGTCATTAAGGGCCTCTAAATGAAGTGAAGATGTCATACTATCAAGATCAAATCCTCTTCTTGTATTTTTGCGGTCACCCCATATCTTGTTGTGGGCGTTGAAATCTCCACAGAGTATAAGATGGCCTCTGCTTCTCTGCTTTACATCGGAAAGCTCTCCGACATCCCATTTGCAATTTGGAGGGACATACACTGAAACGACTGTGAAGTCCACGTTTTTGTATCTAACCGATACAGCAGCATATTCAGCACTACTCTTCGAAACTGAAGATAGGTCTACTGGCGATTGAGGAAGGCCGGCGCGAACAAAGACTACAGATCGTGGCTTGCAGTCCTTCCTTTTTGTAGAACTGTAATAGGCTACGTAGGGCGACAGGCGGCAGTTGGATGGATCGTTGTTAGGTTCCTGAATCGCCAGTATATCAATCCTAGTGGAGAGTAGATACCTCTGAAGATCTGGAAGGCGGGGATTTAGGCTGCAAGCGTTCCACTGTAGTATTCTTGGAATTTCGGGTTTATCGTTTGTACGTTTCTTGAAGTTGTGACTTTGAGCCGAGGCCATCCGCTCCTAGCGGTGGAAGGGTCCTACTTTCAAAAAGGATTCCATTGCAAGCAGGGCTTGCACTTCTGGTAGGTTGCCTGAATCAGGGATCGCTTTTATGATGGCCCTTAACGCAGCAAAAAGCATAGGAATAAGGACGCTACCAAGGTCACCAGCCTGCTCTTGTCGTTTGCGCCTTGGAGCTGATGATACCGACATAGGTTGTCGGATGGTCGTCTGAGTGGTAGGGGCTGATTTCAGTAATTGCATAGTTGATGGAATTCCTCTGGCTGTCTCAGGTGCGTCTTCATGTGGCCGACGTTCTCTGTGTTTTTCTTTCACTCCATTCGTCGTCTTCTTCAATGCGTCACTGTAAGTTGGCTTTTGGGCTCGCTTATCCGTTGGAACCGGGACAGGCAAGGGGACGCGCACAACTTCAGGGTTTAAGGTGGCCGCGAACCCACGATTTTCCTTGCCATTTAAGACGTCCTGTCTTCGGATAACCGAGGCAGCCTTTCTGCGTTGACACCCAGAGAAGGTAGCGGCATGCTGGTTACCGCAGTTTGCGCACTTGGGTTCTTGCCGATTGGTGCAAGTCTTGTGGTGGTGCGGACCTGCGCACACTTTGCAGCGCCGTGGTCCACGGCAGTATTGCGCAATGTGTCCGTACCTTTGGCAATGATAGCACTGCACTGGAGGACCAAAATACTCGTCAACAGTGTGACTTGTGAAGCCTAAGAGAACGCGTGTAGGCATTGGTTGGTCTGGGCGGAAGTGGAGGAGCACGCTTTCAGTCTTGCGGTGTTCCACGTTGCCGTCCTCTTGTCTTCTATACGAAATTTGCCGTTGAACAGAAATAACTCCAAGATTTTTAAAATAGTCGAGTAGTTCTTCGTCGGTATACTCGATCGGTACTCCTTTGATTTTTCCCAGATTCCGTGAGTAGGAGTGTGGTACACTTGTCGCCACTTCAATAGAGCAAAGGGTCGACATGGCTAGTAATCTGTTGGCTGCTTGCAGAGATGCAACACTCACGAAAAGGCTCCCGTCTTTGTTCATCCTATGTGAGAGTAGCTTCTCCTGTGCAACATCAATGATCTCTTTGGCCACTTCGTTAGGATTTACCCTCCACAAGGATGCATTGGAACTTTTGGGTTTGAAAACCACTGGAATGCCCGCAGGGCGGTTTTTCTTGTAGTGGACTGGGATAAAGGGCCGATTATCTTCATCGGCTTCCAGAACTTGCATGGGATCTTCTGGAGACTCGTCTTCATTGGAATGTAAAATAGCATCTTGAACGGAATAAGTAGAGGTCTTGTCATCATCATAGTCGTGATATGAGTCTGAGTCTGTACATCGTCTTTTAATGGGAGCTTTCTTGAGGTCACCGGGGATAAGGGTCGGCGGTGGTGGGGCGGTACATTGAGGTGGTGACTTGCCATGTGATGGTCCAGGATCCCCTCTTTCGGGTGTTTCAGCTGGTGGCGGTTGGTCCATTGCCCAGGTCGTCGGTCCGGTGTTTACAGGGAAAGGGCGACCATGCGCCGCTTCCGGGACCTCACCGCTTGACGTCAATAAGAAAATCTGACTGGATAATATCACGAATCTTTGAAAAATCCTATTTTTCCAAAAGAGCAAGAAGAATGGTGTTGATTGCCTGAAAACGTCGTCGTCTTCCCCGCGCTCGTGGCGCTGACTGTGCTATGGCGACATTTTGTTTTCGTCGATTTCTTTGTATTTTACCCGTGAGCGCGCGCTGTCGGCATCGGGTACTATACAAAGGGTGGCATCACCCTAAACGGAAGGACATTGAGGCACCCTAGTCAGGCATCGTTCGATACCGGGAGAGGAAGAAAGCGAAAGGGCATGCTCTTATTCACAATGTTTTGCAGGCGAAATCATGTTTGTATAGTGTGCACTCAGGCACTAGCTCTCTTGTGTCCCGCTACGAAACATATATGGCTAGAGTCACTGACAGCGTAAGAATGTATGTTCATGCTTTTTACACCATAATTCATTCATCGGCGTTCTTATCGGGTGTTGCGTCAGCGGCGTTGGCTGGCAAGCCGCCAGCCAACGCCGCTGATCCTCGTGGCGGGTCTCAGCGCACGCACGCACGCACGCACGCACGCACGCACGCACGCACGCACACACGCACGCACACACACACGCACGCACGCGCACACGCACACACACACACACACACACACACACACACACACACACACACACACACACACACACACACAGCTTTCACGAAGGTTGTCTCGTGAGCTCAGCTCTCCAAAGTTCCCTGTACGAGATGCCGGTCGGTGCGAGACCGCGCTCTGGTCGGCTGAACTGAAGTCCCTTGATACTTCTTCAAGTAACGACAACTCTGATGGCCTCTTAAGGCTGGGATCGGTTTTCTGTTCGGCCTGTAGGACGACCGCGTCCACTCTCAGTAACTTTCGGAACTTTTCGGTGACCGGTGGAACCACGCGCCCACCTATTTCCTGAAACTCGTCTTCCACGCGGGAGTCACTTTCCATCTGAATGGATTCTCGGGAACCACCAGCATCCCCGTTACTGCAGTGCATGGTAGGTTATCCGAAACCGCAGCCTTTGTCTCCAGTGCACTAAAGGAATCCTCGACCACCACTTTGTCCACTGGTAAACAGACGCTCTCTTGCTCCACCACCTGCAGTATCCAAGCAGTCACCTGTGTAATTCTCGGAGCGGACAAGAGAAATATGCGCAACATCTAGCATGGCGGCGCTGTCTCTTAGAACTTTACAGTTTTGCGTGCATGGCGCAAAACATTTGTCGTTCTCATCGTCATTGCTGACGTATGAGAACACCATGCGAGGTTTTCGACAACCGGCCGCAATATGGCCCGTCTCGTCACACCTAAAATAGCGTATCGGCTGCCTCGACTCGAAGCGCTTTTTGTTCAAGACGCTCGCTTTGCCCTCTGTTGGGGTTCCGTTTACTTCTTTAACCCTCTCACTCCTCGTGGAGTCTGCCTCCCGCGGCGAGTCCTTGCGGGACCTTTTACGCCCTGCTTCGCTACATCGCTGCGCGTTTTTGAAAACCGTCCGCGATAGTCTCCGCGTCCCTCGAAACCTACACGCTCCGGTGCGTCCCCTTTTTGGCTGCCTCGACACGACATCTACTCCTCGGTCAACTCAGCTGCCTTCTGGGTTGTTTCCGGCTCTTTATCCTGAACCCAGCATCGGACTCTCTCTGTCATACACTTGTAGAGCTTCTCCAGTCCTATACACTCTACCACACGATCGTGGTCACCGTAAAACTTCGCACTTTTGAGCCACTCCACTAAGTTTGACCTCAGATTATGCGCAAACTCCGTGAAGGACTGCTCGATCTTTTTGGTGTCTCCTCGAAAACGCTGCCGGAATGCCTCAGTAGACAGCCTATATATTTTAGAAGACTCAGCTTGACCTTCTCACAGTCCGAGGCATCCTCGGTGTTTCGCCTAGCCACTACGCCAGCCGCCTCGCAGGGTAGCAAGGTGAGCAAGTGCTGGGGCCACGTGTCGCGCGAGAACCCCATCTTGTCGCAAGTCCGCTCGAAGTTTACTAGGAATAATCCTATATCTTCCCGGGTTTTGAAATGCTGCAAGAGCTCCTTTATTTTCAATGCCTTGACCGCGTTAGAGTTCGGCCAAGAGACTAGGTCAAGGCGCTTCATCTCTAGCTCGTGGCGTTCGCGCCCCTCACGCCCCTCTCTTGCTCTTTGTTCCTGCTCTTCCGCCTCGAGTCTGACTCTTTGTTCCGGCTCTTCCGCCTCGCGTCTGACCCTTTGTTCCTGCTCTTCCGCCTCGCGCTTTCTTGCTTTGATCAGTTCCCAGCATTCTTCTAACTCAGCGTCCTCCGCGCTGATATCCTGAATGGCCTTCCCGAGCAAGGGTTTCCGTTGAATCTTACGCGTGTCAATCCCCAATTCTCCGCACATCAAAAGCAAATCTGGCTTCAGCAACCCTTCGAAATTCACGAAGAATGCAATCTGAGCTCCCTTACGACTACCTCAAGTACCCAAAACAAATTCTGCTTAAGAGTAGCCCCCACTGCCAGTACCCGCATCTAACGACCTAGGGTTCTGGTGTTCCTCATGATCTCAAATCAGGCACTCACCAACTCTCCACCGCTGAAGCCGCTCCGGTTCATTCCACCTCCGATGCCCGAGGTATGCGATCCGATCTCACCGCTGGTGGTCCTCCTAAGGTACCCCGCTCGGCCCCGCTACCAAATGCCGGGCAGGGTGTAGGACAGACGAGTCAGAGACGAAGGGCACGAAACAAAAACAAAAAAAAAAAGCTTTATATTTACATATTTACATCAGCGTTTCAGCATTCGAGTCCTCGATCATCCACTACTTCGATCTGCGAGCGTCTCTCCTCATACCGACTCTCAATTTCTCCGAACTTGGGTTCGTCCAATCCCAAGGGCCAACGTAATCTTGTGCAGCAAATCGTGAACAGGTCCGTGCACCAGCCGCCAGCCAATGCCGCTGAACTTCGTGGCGGGCCTCACGATGTGGTGGCTCGTGTTGCTGCTGAGTCACAGCATGGTCACAGGGAGTTCCACTCCACAAGCACACACACACACAGCTTTCACGAAGGTTGTCTCGTGAGCTCAGCTCTCCAAAGTTCCCTGCACGAGACGCCGGTCGGTGCGAGACCGCGCTCTGGTCGGCTGAACCAGAGGCACGTGCTCCTCTTGAGGAAGAACGCTTCTCAGCGCGAGAGGGATCCGTCGCAGACGTAACACGGGTAATACATTTATCTCATTGGGTGCAGTGGGATAATAAGGTGCCCTGAACTCTCCACATCCTGCGTTTAGCTGTCACTAACTATAGTACGGTATAAGCAACGAATTTGGGTGATGACACTCCATTCGACGGAGCGTCGAGATCATTTTCAGCGAAAACGGGACCACTTAGTTATAGCGCCATCTATCCGCGTGCAAGAGAAGTGCCAGGCGCGCCGAACGCGGGACCGCTTGGACCGATGTCGCAGTTGTGCCCTTGCCGCACTTGCCGATTGTAGATGAGACAATATTTTTCGACCGATCTTAAATCAATGACAAATGTACAGCTTTGGCAAGATTTTTTTTTTTGCCGTTTTTTGTTGTATAGTTATGATTAAAGGAGCGATGCAACAATTTTTGTACTTTGCGCAAATACCGCTTAAAACGGATCCTTAACGTTAATGACCTATGAAACACACGTTCGTTTTTCACCCCACGCATTAGAAGTCCCAGAAAAAAATTAAAGAAAAACGAGCAGCGTTCACCCCCTCAACTCGCAGCCAGAACAAGCGGCCACATGATCTGGAGCCGATTAAAAATTGGGTTTTTGTGTGTGTTTATACAGCCTAGAACTTGGTCTGCCTCACAGGGGTGACGAGTCTCCCAGCTGTAGATGAGAAATTTAGCCAGTGCGGTACAGCCGCTAGCCTGGGGTCTTTAACGTGCATCACGCAGTAGTGATACACGACCGCACGCCGGTACGATGCTCATCCAGATCGAAACGGGCAGGGGTGGGGCTCGAACCCAGGATCCCTGGGTTCTGCAGCGCGAGCTTTCGCTCCACGTGCTCCGAGCTGGTGTGCGCTAGACCACTCGGCCACCGATCCCCCCTGGAGCCGATTATATGCCGCCAGTGTTGATCATAGCCACGCGCTGGGGTTGGCAAAGCGCAAGACACGCGCTGAGTTCCAGACATTGTTATGGCTCGGCTGTTGTCGTCGTTGCAGCGATTGGACACGGGCTACTACCCGAATGCTTCTCGAACTAGCAATTGTCACGAGCCCAAGTCGAGTGCCCACGCAATGCTAGGGTCCAATCTATGAACCGCATTCAAATATCGTCACTTGGGTGTTCTGCGATCCCCACGTTACGTCATGAAATTTTGCAAAGGAGAGATTGAATGAAAATGATCGCTCTTGTCCTTGAAATTACACCGCAACAAAGGAGTTTCTTGGCCAGTGGCGTTGCGTGTGAGTATCCTTGAGTCCCACTAGTGCCAGTAAGCTCGCGTATTGTGAAAAACATTCCAAATGAATATCGTTGCACAGCTCCTTTAAGTGCTTGCAGTGCTGTCTCATCCTCATGCCGAAATAGGAGCGCACGCTTCGGCGGTCACACCACCGAACCAATCCGACGAGTCTGCGTTTTTTGGAGCCTCTTGTCGCAGCTCCCTCTACGTGGGTGCAGTCCTGGTTCGGGGCTATGCGCCGAAAAACGGGGGAAGAGGAGGAGATGAGAGCGCGCGAAGACGTCGAAATTCTGAGCACTGGTTGGAGCGATTGGTGGGGTAGACTATAAAGCTACCTGCCTTTGTCTTCACTGCGCTCGTCGAACGCGTTCGAACGCGTTAGATTTGGTAGAGACAAACATACTGCAAGGGCGGTCATGGTAAGAAAAGCAACGGCCAAAACTCTAATCGAGTTCGATCAACGACTGACAGCGACTGTTAGAAAATGAGTGATGAAACCGCTCATGAAAGTTAATAAAAGTTTTGGACTGTGCGAAGCGGGTTTGCGGAAACGGCGTTCAAAACAAACGGTCAAATTCAAGAAGGCCATGAAAAAGCAAATTAAAAAAAAACAACGTAACTGCTCTTTTTTTTTTCTTTTTTAATTTCGAAAGTCTGCGTGAGGAGTTTAACACTGTGGACAGTTTGTTCATTGGGCATTTTACAGCGACGCCATGCATTGACCGTTGGCGAAGGGAAGTTTTCTACTTCTGACAGGAAGCTAACATTATGCTGTTACATCAAGGCAATGCGCCTTGTTACACATCATTCTGCATTGCGTGTGCGCGAGTTTTTTTTTTTTTTTTTTTTTTTTGTATCAAAAACATTGTAATGGTTATGCAGCCTCTAGTCACCACGTTTAAGCCCATGTTACTTTTTTTGTCGCTGTAATTAAGGACAACCAAGGCTACCATTTGAAACGACTGAGCGCATACAAGAGTGTTGTAACTGACGAATTGAAGCAGTTTACAGATGACCCTCATGACAGGCTCCCAGGAGTTCAAAAAACATGTCCAAGATTCTGTTTCCTTCACGGGGAATGAATTCAAGGTGATCATGTTGCAGTGCCAAACTGTGTTTAGTAAAACGCTTTTTTTTTAACTGTATTAGCCTGATTATACACTGGCGACATTGTTTTGATTGAACTTGAACTAAAAAAAACGAGGGTCACGCGCACTACGTCTTCCTGGAAGACCCGTAGTGTACCCGAGTTAAACACTAACAAACGCAGTCACAACTAGAAAGAAATTAAGAGAGATTGTACTTGAAACTTTTCTACTCAATCCACTAGCCCACCTTGCCAAATTGCCGTGATGTCTAACGATATAATCAATAAGCAGCAGTGATGTGGATCCTGTGAAGTACGTCTCAGATCTTTAAAGAACTATATCGAGAAAGGCGTTGTTATGCTCGCTCCACGTTATAAGAAGTGATGTTGTGTCACATAAATGAAGAAAAACTATGTTTTAAAAGACCCGTAGACACCAATACTGCATAAAGAGAGAGAGAAAAAAAGTGAAAGCCGTTTACAACTCCCTGTAATGCCGAATTGGAGCGCAGCTCTTGAGGAGGAGGAGGGAAGGGTACTGAGGGGAGGGTAGACCCCTCCTCCTCCTCCTCCTTCTCCTCCTCCTCCCCTCATTCTTTAATATGCTCCGGGGGTCACCTGACCTCGGGGTGAGGGGGTCACGTGACCTCGGGGGGTGTCACGTGACTTCGAGGGGAGGGGGGTCACGTGACCTTGGGAGGTCACGTGGGGTCACCTTGGGGGTCAGGTGACCTTGAGGTGACCTTGGGGTGACCTTGGTTACGCCGACGGCGACGCCGACGCCGCTCATGCCGGAAACGGGCGCCTAAGAGCTGCGGTCTAAAATAAGCTTAATCAGAAAATTAAGCGAAGGATTATAAAACATCAGCTGGTAACATGCGACGTATTCTAGTTGAAATTCAGTTTGACTTCTAGCTTACCTCCAACATTATGGACTCACCGCACGATTGATAACTGTATCTTCTAACGGGTGGTCAAACGCAGCAGTACCGCTCTCAAGCATTCAAGATATAACATTCTTTTCCTTACAATCAATGCCAAGCCTGCGATCTAGACATTATTTAGAAGTCGATAAACACCTTGCTGCAACAGAATGCAGCCATTTACTATATCAAGCTTTAGAATGATTCTCGGGTAACCTGCGATCTGAAGAATACACTTTAACAACTTGACCGTTCACAAGTTGAAAAGGCAAGGTTCATGGTCGAAACTCGATGTTCGTGCAAGAAAGCAACTGCACCTCGTTTCACATTAATTACATACGTGGCCGACACCACGACACGGTGGAACCCATCACACATCGTCAAAAGCACACCATCATGGTGTTGGTCATGTTTCTGCGGCTGTTCTATCTTTGCCGAACCAATCAAAAACAGAAAAGGCCCACTTACTTGTGGTTCTGACGCTGCTTGGTCGGTCCCATTAGCTCGTATACCGTCGGCTGCGTCTCAACCTAAGCTGAAACAAAGTGTAGTAAACCGAGAACAATTTAAGGCACATAACTATAGGGTGTGTACTTTCCGGTGTTTATTTGTGAGAAAAATCGGCGGATGTTTTTCGGTGTTTATTTATTTTCGAAACACCGGTGTATTTCGGTGGAACGTCTCACGACGAGGCTAAAATCGGCGATTATCGGTGGAAAAAATGCGATTGATCACAGACAGAGAGTTCTAATTTTATTCACATATTTCATACACTTCTCGAGTAAGCATATATTTCTCACACTCGGTTATTATAGACTTTATAGTGGATGCAAGCATACTTCGAGAGGCTTGCATCCGTCATGGCAGCACGTTCCTTGCGGTTCACAACCCGCAATTTTGAAAACACACGCTCCACATTTGAGCTGGACACAGGAAATCCCAAAATGTCCAGCGAGGCTTGGGACAGGAGTGGCCAGTCAGGTAAATGAAGTTTCCAAAATAACACTGGATCAACGGTTTCTAGCCACAGTATTCTGGCGGTAACAAAAAAACTCTGATTCTAGGTCACTAAGCTAGCTCTCCGTCTCGGAGGACCAGCCGATAGATACTTTCATAAGGCACAAATCTTTCTGGCAGCTCCACGTTTATGCACGGATTAACAATTGGCACGCGGAACCAGAACGACGATTCACCCATGAAGTCTGCAGCGTAGTCATCTTTAGCTTTCCGCTTACTTCCCATCCATGGTGGCCTTCTACTCCGCGTGACGACGAAGGGAAGCAAGTCTCACGTTGAGGAAACCCGCAGACGCGGGACGGACGCGCCTTCTCAAACACGTCTACAATTTTTTTTTACAGAACGGTTCTTTTATATACAGCAAAAAACTCCCCCGCCAACAAAACCCTTTTTCCGTTTCCCCAAAAGCCCATGGAAACTAAACAGATAACAAGGAACGCATCTCACTTCTGAAAGGGCAGTAGCCCTGTACAACACGGATGTTGGCAGTGTCTTCCAGGAACCACAGCAACCTCTGAATACATGGCTTGCACCGACATTACTTGGCCAGACACAATGGGGAAAGGGCACGTGAGAGTGTACCCTCCGCTGCGTTAATTTTTCCACAAAAGGGGGCCATGGGCGACACAATGGGGGAAAGGCGTGTGAGAGCTTAGCTTTCACTGCGTTAACTAGACGCTTTTGACCCCCAGAAAGGAGGGCAGACTCCTCTACGGGGAAAAGGTTTCGCTAGGTCGGAAACGTGCAACGACCGGTGTTTTTCGGTTTTAACCGGGGCGAAAATATCCAACCACCGGTGTTTTTCGGTTTTAACCGATTTTGTATTTTCGTCACCGACGGATGTTTATCGGTGTTTTTCGGTTAAAACCGGAAAATACACACCCTACATGATATAACATATATAAAAGCACGTCCACACTCTAAAAAAATGCCGGTGCGTCTGCTTCCCTCAAAACACGCGGAGAGCCAATCAACGCAACTTACGGAGGCAGCTCGGCGAATGACGTTGCCGAAACATATGTTTAGACCAAAAAACGCAGTCTGAGTTGTGACATTAAGCATTGGAAAACGTCACGCCAGCATTGCTTAATGTCACAGCTCAGACTGCGTTTTTTCGTCTAAACATATGTTTGGGCATCGTCATTCGCTGATGTGCCTCCGTAAGTTGCGGTGATTGGCTCTCCGAGTGTTGTGCGGGAAAGCAGACGCACGAGCTTTTTTTTTTTTAGATTGCAGACGCAGAAATATACAAAAAGCATTTTTTTTATCCTATATCATCTCTAAAAGCGGGAAGGTCAGATCGTGTCTGTCTCGCGACCGAAGGGTCGTGGGTTCGTATCTCCCCTAAAAATCTTCGCTTTTGTTTTTTTTTTTTTTTTTTTAAGGCCAATGAATTAGTTTATAATGTGAAATCATTTGAGACATGGGGCAACCTTTAATTCGCATTGCAAGTCATGATTTAATCACTTTCATTCCACGCGTAACGTCACGTTTCATGTGAGCGTTGGGGGTTGTTTGAAATCCCCGCGCGAGTTCATATGGCTGCGACGTCATGACCCTATCGACCAATCAGGATTTTTCCGTCACGCCCGCCACCAGCCTCGGCGTTTCTGCAATACGATCTTCTCAACGCTACCGTGTTAAAAGCACTCTCAGGCGCAGAAAAAAACAAATAGTATCGGTTTATCCTTTGTCACCTCTAAAAGCGGGAAAGATGCAAGGCCCTTATACAGAGTGTAAGTGCCTTGCAGACCCTCACAGCCGGGTTGTGAAAAAAAAAAAAAACATTAGTTATTTTTTGTCATAAAAGCGATAGTGATTGACAGCTAGCTTAAGAAACGCCGCAGAACCAATAGCGAACTAAGAAGCGTGACACCCGCATTGCTTAATTAAGCTTTTAGTGGGGATGGCTGATACTTCCGCAGAACTAAATAAAGCCAGCAGGCAAGATTTCATGACAATGCATTTAGACTCCACGTGAAATGAAGACATCGCGTATCATCCTAAGCCTCCCGATGATTCGTTCTGAGTCTATGCCGGCATTCCGGTACATGAGCTAGAAGAGAAATGTTGACATCCATAGTACCCTAGTGGAAAAATCCTATATGTACAAGAAATTTCTTGGTCTAATAAACGCATGTGATCAAATAAGATCGTATAAGAACATACAAGAACCTTATAGGAACAATATAAGGTTATATAAAAAGTTACGACTTTTTATCAGTTTTTTATAACTCCTTATATAATCTTATATTGTTCTTATATGTTCTTAAAAGGTTCTTGTATCCTCTTATATGATCTTATTTCATCATATTCGTACATTGAACCAAATAAAATTTCTTACAAATATAAGATTTTTCAGTAGGGTATATTCATATAAAAAGAAAAAGAAACAATCGGTTGATTTAGTACGGCACCTATACACTCACACAAAAAAAGCCGGGGATAGTTTAAGCCAATCTTCACGTTAGTGTTTTTTTTTTTCTGAGCCAAAAAAGGTATATATATATATATATATATATATATATATATATATATATATATATATATATATATATATATAAAATAAAAACGAGCTAAAGGTGAATTTTAGCGTATTTTTGTCCAGTGAATTTCAATATCACGAACATTTGACCCGAACGTATGAATAGACGCAAGAAAAACCGGAAAGCCAGCCACTGGGTGAGATGTCATACCCAGAGGTTCCGACTGCTTCGCGCTTGCCGCTTCTGAGGGCACGCGTGCAGTGTATTGGACTGCTCGGGTAAGGCTTACGGAAGGCGCGGAAATGTTGAGATCTCTATAATACGTCACGAGTCTCTCCATCCAATTCGAACGCGCCTTGAACGAGGGGCTTCAGCGCTATTCCGGATGCGCTGGTGGCGCAACTTGGCGCATCAATCTGAAATATAAGTTTGATATTCTTGATCCTGGACGCTTAATGAAGAGAACTTAAGTGTTGCTGTTTTTGTTTGTTTTCGAATACAGAGCCGTTTTAGTTTTTCTTCGAGAAATTAATCCCTGCGGTTTCACATAAAACTAAAACAAGACGGGTGGAGAAACAAACCCCTCGGAGAAAACAGCAACAACGAGCGGTTTATTCTTCGGCGTTTCGGCCGAAGTCCGGCCTTCGTCAGGAAGAAATTTTACAGATGAACGCGGGTGGTATTTATACAATGCTACGGTCGAGTCAAAGTTTCAAAAACCGCGGGATGTCGGTTGGAGCTTTCTTAGAAGCGTAGGGAGAGTCAGTGCATGTCCAGGTGGAATATATATATAAATTCTGAATGTCACACCAGGCTGTGTTGCCGAATCGTGGGAAACATTTCATAAACGTAGCTCCAAGGGAAAAAGGGAAACTAAATTTGAAGGAATGTAAAATAAGAAATATATTTCTAAAATTCTACATATTTTCTATATCATACATACGCTAAAACCAAGTATATACTTGTCCCTTGGAGCTAGATTTTCCTCGCAAGAATCCTAAATTTGAAATTTCTTACTATTTGGCAGTCTAGGCTTTAAAGGATTTCTTGCATGTCTATCATAGTATTTTCACACTGCGTGGGAAGATTTCCGCGATCTGCAAAGCGCATCCAGAGAATGACAGGGCCCAAAAGTCTCAAAACATAGTTCGAAAACTCACGCTGTATTCTCGTAAATGAGCATGACGTTTAGCTTACTTATTGTTCTCGAGCAAGTTGTGTTTCTGAGTCAAAACAAGCTTTTTCCTCTTCCCTTTTTTTTTTTTTTTTTTTTTTTTTTTTTTACCTTATTTGTTTGGCGCTCGCGGTCCAGGGCAGACAAGTGGGCCACCGTGTGCACGGCGGGAAAGTAGAATCTTCTGGAATGCATGAGAGCTGAGCACGGACCTGAGGAAGCCGAGGAACAGACAGGTAGCGTCAGCTGTTGGCGATAGGAGCAAACAAGATTACGTTCTGGCTTTCCTCGACACCCTGCACTGCGTTTCTACTCGGCAGATGCCGCCACGTTCTCAGATATTCATGCGAAAACTTCATAACTGGACTGCCGTGTTGTTTCTTTTTTTTTTATTTATTTTTTTTTTTTTTTTGAGTGTTAGAAGTTTAGAATACTAGATAATATCACGGGCTTCTTTTTCTTTTTTTTTTTTTTCATAAAGAAATAACACTTCTTGTTTTTAATATTCTTGATTTTTAATTAGGTGCTATCCCTCCGAGTTCTTAACCATTAGATAACGTAAGGTTTGGGGGAGGGGAGGTATTATACCTGTAAAATCCGCCTAGATCACACAAGAAAGTGTCTCCTTATTCACGTTAATAATGTCATTGATGCACATAGGTAGATTAAAAAAAAAGAAAAAAAGAACTGAGAGGCTTTCAGAACTTGAACTAATAGTTGTTTACTATTATTCTTGAATACTTCATTATAACCTATAAGGACGTTCGAAGCCATAAGACACAAAACTTAGTGAAAGCGCTCACTCCAGCCTGTTTTATTTTAATTGTTTACACGCATCGTACCACTGGCCGGTAATACAAAAACCTTTCTGAATGGGAGCCCCGTTCAGAGTGGGTTTCTCTCCCATTATTTCTTCATTTTCGTACAATGCCGTCTTTTCCATATATACGAACAAATTCTCCTACACAGCACACCTTGAAAATTGCCTATAGTTTATTATCGCACAAATGAGTTCGTATTGTGTACAGGAAACACTATCAACATAATCTGTCATTCACACAAAATCCCTCAGAACTCGTCATAGTAAACGGGGAAAAAAATCCTTGTATATATGTAGTGTATGTAGTGTAGTTGAATGTAAGATGAAGGAACGCCGATTCAGTTGTACGCCTTTTCATCGTCTTCTTCCTTTATCATCTCATTTCTGCTTCGTCTTTCTTTTCTTTAAAAGCCACTAAATGAACTACGCTTAGGGTCGGCGCTCTGTTCCACGGTATTGTTGTGGGCGCCGCCATTTTGGTGCTTGTGCAGAACAGACGCAATTGACGATCGTTTTGATTTAAAAGTGCAACTTCCTCAGCATTTGGGTGTAGGAAGCTCAAGTAATATTGCTTTCTTCTGTCACAAACTCTTTAAACATTCGTAAAAAAACGAAACAGCGTTTTTTTGTGTGTGTTTTTTTTTTGTGTGTGTGTTTTTGTGATTTCAGGTAAAGTTTTAGATCCCCAAGATGGGTAAGCGTCGTTACTCCGAGGCGTAGCTTATTTACCGGCTCTAGTCTGCACCTGTAAGATGGTCCCCACCGTGTAGAGAGTTCAACGTTTAAACAGGTCTAGTCATAAGACTGTAGCCCGGATAATTTGTTTTTATTTTTTTATTTAAAGATTTTGTCAACCCCTCTATCCCCCCCATTACAGGAGATAGAATACAAAAATACATGAAAAATCAAACATCAGTGTTTCAATTACAAAACGAATCACTCGCGCAGTTACACATTCATTGAAAAAGAAAGCTCCGCAAAGCGTACAAAATCAATTGTTGCAGTTAACAAAAAAAAAAAAAAAATGCGCTCGTGCAAAATCCCAGCACACAAGTTTCCAACAAGTGTCATTCAAGGCTAGTCTCAAAAATAACAAATTGTTTAAGTGCTCCAGACTGTTCATGAATTCTTCCAGGGAAGCCGAATTTACAATGTCCTGTGGGAGAAGGTTCCACTTCTATCGTTTTGAGAAAAAGTGAACATTGAAATACATTAGTTCCGCTTTGAAATGTTTATATCATTTTGCCGTGACTATTTCTTAGTGAACGAGTTAATCGAGGCTTTAAATACTGGGTACAATCAATGTTAAAAAAAAAAAAAAAAAAACGTGGTACCGGATGAAAATGTATTTTAATCTAGCAAACATACCCTTACGCCGATCAGAAAGCAACGCAAGCCCAATTAAGTTGTTGCAACATAGCACTAACAGAGTCAATTCGCTTATATCTGCTGAGTATATAACGAGCTGCAAGACTTCGTACCTTTTCTACCTTCTGAATTTGTTTTTCTTTAATGTTAGTTTCATATTACACTTTAATATTCTAGTACCGGTCGTATGACAGTTTTATATACCAAGAGCACAGCACTCGGAGATGCATGCTTAAAATTCTTTTTAAGTATCCCAGCGTAGATTTTGCAGAACAGCAGATCACTGTGCATAGATAAGGTAACTTATTTTCCTTATTTGAAAGTTGGAGTAGGACGGTGTCTTACGTGTACACTACATAACCGTACATCCCCTAAAGAATTTACCGCTTCGGTTTCCCCGCTGCTACTATTTTTCGCCCGTTGTTCGTTATTTCGTAGCCATGGTATATCGGCGCTCTCGTTAATTTGAATCTCTGTTTCTTTTGTTCGCGTTATCGAAAACAACAAAAAGGGGCAGGGTGGAAGGAAGGGGCGTTCTCCGCCGAAACTGGTTCATTCAGATGCGCCTCACCGTAAGAGCCGGTTCATTACGAAAATAGGTTTGCCGGCAACGGAGCGCCGAGCGAAACATAATGCGTGGTAATTTAGTTCACGGCGGAGAAGCTCGTATGGCGGATATAGAAGAGGAAACCGGCGTTCATCCCCCCGGTCTTAGTTGCTATTACAGTGAAGAAAAAAAGAAAAAAGAAACAAGAATGTATAACCTCGAAAAACGATGCAACATAAAGATCTGATCTGCCCTGCTTAAATATGTTTGTTCTCTTTGTATACTCGTTTAATCAAGCAGTAGCATATATGCCACTCGTTATTTGAATCGTTCGTTTTTGTTCGTTTTCGTTCGTTTTCGTTCGTTTTCGTTCGTTTTCGTTCGCTTTCGTTCGTTTTCCGGTATATTATTTCAGCCTGGACCGCACTCGAATTCTATTTCTCCTTCAGTGGCCGCTGTTGCACAAGGCCCTCTCGTATATTGTTGGGTTTCTATAGCGTATCCTGTTCTGCAGGTGTCTTATAAAGACGCCAAACAGCTAAAAAAGGAGTAAAAAACAAAACAAAAAACAGGTATGCGTTGGGAGCACGAACACTGTGGTTGGTGTCTGTGGTGTCTATACAAACTCCTCGTGTGTGTCATCATATATATCAAATAAAGTAACTAGAACGTACAACTCTAAACAAGCAGTGGGGGTCAGTTATAGATTTGTCCCGTCATTGCGGCATGGCGGTTGTTTGTTGTGGTAGTTGTTTTTAGGGCAAAAATTATTGGGCGCGAGCGCTAGCTGCGTCATGGTTCGACGGCACTTGGACGTTCAAGCTCGACATTGGCTGCAATCAATACGACCGACCGTCGGACGTACCAATGATGCGAGACTTCCGCACCGGGTGGCGCTGTACCTGTCCGATCAAACTTCACCGCGGGGCCTCCATTCCCGTTTTCGGCTCTTATTTTTAATAAAATTTGATACAATAAAGTTGCGTTCATTTCTTCAATACGTACCCAACATTGATCACCGTTTGTTTGACGTATGCCGTAAAATGCACTGTTTGGCGCACAAAATTAAGAGAAAATGCAGCAGCAGCATTACATGCACATGCTTTTTCTTTAGCCTATCAAGTCGCTTTTTTTTTTATATAAAGTATAGCGCTATGTAGTGAACCGTGTTTTCCGTTCCTCTTTATCTTGGTGTACTTGCCAATACATCAGGTATACCTTGTATACCGTATCAGACAATCCTGATATAAATAATCAAAACAAAAACTGTTATCGAAAATTAGGAAGAAAAAAAAGCCCTTACCTTTTATGAGGATTTTCGGAAATAGATTTAAACGCTCCATATCTGGCGGCCAGGTCCCTCTTGAGTCGATTGAAGAATTATCTTGGAGTAGACCACAAAAATAAGGGGTTTTGTTTTAGTTGTGTTTATGTTTATCACTCGCAAGTGCACATAGACTAACTCAACTTTCTGAAGTTGCTGGTGAGGGCAAACTCGGGCTTGTTTGTAAACCGCGTGGTATAGTCTACACAGAGGCTGAGCTGCAGTACCATGTGTGCCACATATACAGGGTGTCACAAAAAAAAAAAAACACTTACACATTATTTTTTACCGCAAAAATAAACTAGGCATCGCCGAACGCTCATTCTCCGCCCAAAGGTAGCTCTAGAGGTCACAACCAGATGCCAGAGTTTCAGCCCGATTCGATACCTTGATCAAAAGTTATAAGTGATTTTCAGAAAATTTCAATGGGAAAATGGCGGCCGAAGGAGTTTTTAAATACATGGGGCTCTATGGGCACCAGAAACCGAAAATGGGAGAAAATGGGCTTAATTTTTCCATTGAAATTTTTGAAATTTTCAGAAAATCACTTATAACTTTTGAATAAGGTATCGGATCGGGCTGAAATTGTGGCATCTGGCTGCGACCCCTAGCGCCAATTTTGGACGGAGAATGAGCGTTCGGCGATGCCTAGTTTATTTTTGCGGTAAAAAAGAATGTGTAAATTGTGACACCCTGTACATGTTATGCTTCCAAATATACAATGAATAAAATTACAAGAAACGCCAAATGATTGCTGAGAGTTTCAGTAACATTTTCCTTTCCTTTGGGCTCCGAAAAGTATATGTATACGGACGTATTCGATGCGTATTCGCATCAATAACCGCAAGAAAAATCTGTGTAAAAAAAGACGTTAAATTTTCGTGTACAACAAGTGTTAGATAGAGAAGGAAAGAAAAGAGAGACAAATATTTTAACTACCTGAGTTTCCAGCATTGTTAGAAACTGGAGAACAAAATATAAAATCGTCACCGTCATCGCGGCTGTAACGTTTCGTGTTTACGGGGAAAATGGGTCGGCACGTGGGGGTGAGTCCCACGCAGGTGTGCTAACAACTTCAGTGAAACGTTAAATATAGCTGTGCAAAACGCCCAGAATGTTCTGTTGTTTTTTGTTGTTTTTTCTGTCTCCGTTTGCCTGTGTCAGGCTTGCAGCACTTATACAAACTTAGGGGAGTTTGCAACTAACCTATATATGCAAAGGTATGCACACCAGGAAAAATAATCGAACTACCACGGATTAAAAAAATACAAGGCGAGATCATTTCAAAAAGGGAGAAATTGTTTGTATACAATGAACGTGTTTCTACATTCTTTCCGCCTGAACCCTGATTCACAAGGTGCGACTTCACTTGCAATCTCCCAATCAACGCACCTCGTTCAGCAAGAACAAAAAAAAAAAAATGCCTGGGGGAAGTTGCGGTGCCCGACTTTGCTGCCTCGAATTCGCAAGCGAAATCGCACCATGTGAATCGCGCTTGAGACGAGCAATTGTAACTCACTACCGTTGTAAGTTGCCACCATAACCACGACAGCGTTATTATTCAAAATTACATTAAAGACTGGTGAAAAATAAATAACTGTCGTTTTGTACAATAATCTAAAAAAATATAGTGACAAAACGTCGAAGAAGCCAAGTTTGCGCATTTTTGACGCGAAAAACATAACCTTCACAAAGCTCTAAATATTTACATGAATACTTCCCAAGATCTATCCTAAGTACAAAATATTTTATATTTCTAATATTTGTATTTTGCTCAAAAGTGTCATCAAACATGACAAAACAAAAACTTAAAAAAAAATCAAATATGTCGTCCCGGCGCACTAAAGCTAATTGTTATCTCTTCAAATGTATTTTTTAATAAAATATATTTTGATTACGTTTCCCCACATATGTTGATGAGTAAAATATAAATAAAAATTAACAAAAAAATGAAAGACGTTTACACCTCCCTGTAATGCCTAATTAGAGCGCAGCTCTTGAGGACGAGGAGGGGAGGGTACGGAGGGGACGGTATGCCCCTCCCCCTCATCCGTACCCTCTCCCCCTCCCTCCTCATCTACTCCTCCCGTGCTCCTCGCCTCCTCCCCCTCTTACGTCTATACTCACGTGCATGATCTTATCTGAACAGAACCAACAGCCAACGTAAAGAACGCGTAGCGAACGCGCGATACCAAGCAGTCAAGCTCGCGCCGCCATTGGTTGAGTTGCTGGTTGAAACGCACGAGGTCCGCAAGGAGCAGACAAACTTGCTCGTCGTATACATCCGGGCGCCGTCAAAGGCTACAAGACGTCCAAACACAGAAGAACAAACTAAAAGCGTAAAGGAACGGCACATTGACTGCACGTGATTGGTTCAGCTAGTAATAACAGACTAACAAAAGGCGACGAACGTGATGTGTCGCTGTTGGCTATGTTTTATTGGACCCCATCTCGTAGCGTCGGCTACGCTCAGTCGCAAGGCCGGTTTACACACTTCAGTTTGCTTACGACCGAGTACTTATAGACGCTTTGCAGCAGCTGTGCATGGGCGCCGCCATAACCGACCTTCAATTTTGTTTCCATTTATTTTGATCAATTCCCTCCATCATTACCACAGCAGGACAGGCTATTGTCATCTTAGATCCAACTGTGTCCTTATCCCCAGAATTGGCCTTTCCGGAGGCTCGGCAAAATCCGCTTCAGTGGCTTGGTATCTCAGCATTAGAGGAGAAGGTCAGTAATGGCGGCTGTAATCTGGCGCGTGTGCAAAGCGTCTATATAATCTTACGCGGTAACACACAGTCCCTTGATACTTCTTTTTACAAGTAACGACAACTAATACAAATGACAAATCACATTCCGCGGGAACAAAATGGCGCCATTCAGTTCAGTCTTCTGCTCGTCGCCGCTATTTGCTCCCTAAAACCTGCACGGAAACGCAGTCGGCGCTTCAAAAAATGTTGCTACTTGTAGGAACTTCTTATCTGGGAACTTTAAGCACACTGGCACAGTGGCGTCAACTATGGGTTGACCCTGGAAATGCATTTCACTGGAGCGAAGGTTTTGCAGTATTTGCAAGAGAAAATGTGTGTCCTATTTATGAGAAATGGTCGTTCCCAACATAAAAAAAAATGTTTCAAGAAAAGAAGCCAAAGAAAGAATGATGCGAGAAAAAAAAAATAAGAAAATATACTAAAATGCCAAGTGTTTCACCCGACGGATGACGCCAGTGTGCTCTCTCGTCGAAGAGATCCCAGGAGGTTTTTGAGACACTCGGTCGTAAGCAATCGCTAGTGTTTGAACAAGCCTTCGTGGTGAAGCGATGTGCAGTTGCTTAAAACGTACTACAGCGATTGACTCGAAGCGTGCTGTGCGGGAAAGTATACATGCTGAGAATTTTTAGAGTGTGCCCCTGTGAGCTATAGACCAACACGCGGCTCTGACGTTACGCTCCGGCGGTGGCGCTGTTGTCGCCACGGCGCATGCGCAGAAACTTCACCTCATGCGAATCTGGTTTCTGCGCTTGCGCAGTGCCCACACCTGGTGTGGGCAAATGCGGGCTTGTTTGTAAACAGCGTGTCGGTCTATAGACGTTTTCCGTTTCCTGTCGTTCTCGGTCACGAAAATTCCGTATCTGGTATGCGAAAAAAAAAAAAAAAAAGATAATAAACTACTTCATCATGGAATATGCGAGAAAATGTAGGTGAGGCAAAAGAAAATGTGTGACAATCACGCGTGTCTCGTAAACACCTCCCTACGGCGTAAAGAGATCAAACGATGTTTTACCGCATACCAGAAGTGACGACATTCAAGATGGCTGCGCCCTGGCGGAAAAGGTGTATAGCTGCATGTTTGTCTCTCCTTCTTCCTTCTGTCTCTTCCACTTTATGTTCCCTTCTTCTCTTTTCCACCCCCGGTTTCACGTCACCAATACAATGAACTTACACCCGCACACCAAGCGCAGTTCCATATTTCAGATTGTTGAAGTCCAAAGCTTTTTCTCAGTCCCGTTATGCGCCAAGTTTCCTTTCGTTGGTCTCAGCAGTTGGCACGCCGATGACTATGAAGGAATCTGGAAGCACTAACGCAAGCAAATTAGTTAAAATTGCTAATACTGAAAGAAAAAAAAAAAGAAGAAGGACAAGGTTTTTACGACGAACGCCTGACGGTTCGTACGACGGGTCGGTAAGAAGGCCGAACCTGACCAGGAGCCGACCAATCGCGGCATCGCACGCATTCACGCAACTCCGTGATTGGTCGGCGCCCGGTCGGATTCAGCCAGCCTTCACACGCGTGGTACGACCCGTCACCCGTGAGACGTTTCGTTGTGCACGTATGTTGAGCTTAAAAGCGCCTCAACATTAAAATATTAAGTATGGCATTACATATAGTATATGAGCTACTGCATATCGAGCTATCGCGAGAGATTAAATAAAGATACGTGGGTACCACACTGCTTGAATTCAAATGCAACTGCCCAGTAATAAGGAGTTTTAGTAGATCGTTATGATGACTCCGATAACCATACCCAATAATCCACTGACGCCGGTACTGTTATCGGAGGTATCGGAACAATCTACAAAAACACCCTAATACCAGTACGTAGATCGGAACGTTTTCAATAGTTTAATTAAGTTAAAAAACAGGTTGTTCTGCCATGTAGAAAATAATTTCGCTGAATTAGAGAGGTTCTTTGCCCCGGTTTCTTTTTCTCCTACTCTTAAAATGTTTTCCTTCTTCTGCCCCAGTCTCGGGTTAAAATCATCATGGTAAACTTCCACCAACTCGCTTGAATACTGACTGTATTTTCGATTAAGAAACGCGTAAGAATAATTGAAACAACAAAGACACACATACAGGCGGGCTGCTTATGAGGTAAAAGAAAGACCGCCTACACGGAGGCCGGGAACTAACTCTTGCTAACTCGACAGAACGTGCGTTTCCACCTCCTCCTCCTCCTGGCTCAGCGGACTTCCTCTCTTTCGGCGCGAACATATTACTCTGACGGCCACTTCTCTTCCGTGCGCGCACAAACTGCGTATTCAGGGCCCCTAAGGCAATAAGGAAGACGGCCGGCTCGCGCAGACATGAGCTTCCTTACACCGCGCATCACTGGCGCGGCAGAGTATCCCGCGAGGGGCTCCCTAGGGATACACGGGATCGGAAACTTGGAGCTGCCTCGGGATGCAATGCACGTCCAGATTCCAGACTCGGCGTCGTTCGAGACTTTGGGTATACGAATAGAAACCGAGGGAAAGAGGTTGATGATCTAGACGGGACGTCAAAGCGTCGAACTCCGATTGGAACGATTAGTGTGTAGACGCGACGCAATAGCAAGCCAGCCTTTGTGTCTCTGCTCACTTCTTGAATGCCGGGGTTCGGCGTTCGCATTCACACAGTGAGTCGAGACAGAGGCAGCTAGCTTTGCGTCTGTCCATCTATGCGTCTATCCCGTCGGAGCTCGGTACTTTGCCGTCCCCTCTCATTTCCTCCTCTCCCACGGTTTTCCAAATCCGACCGCAGCTAACGCTATGATCCAACAAGCCAAACAAACAGCACCAAAAGTGCACCGTAATGGCGATCCTTGTCTTTGTGCGTTTCCTTTTTAACGCATTCTAACGTGAAACCTTTATAAGCTGGGTTTCAGGGTGGAGTGAAGCCTCAAAAACAAACGTAACCGCCATTTCCCCCCTAAGTTTGGGAGGGAAAATGACGTCACGTGACTTCATGTCACGTGACACACAGATTCGGTTTCACCGCTGGATTTAGCTGGAAAATAGACGTCACGTATCTCGACACCAATTCAGTTTCCCCGCTAAATATATACACGCTTTCAGCGCGTCAGTTACCCGAGCCGCCACCAGACGGCGCGCCCCCCGTGGCCGCCATTGCCGGCCTGTATTTTCGCCTGCGACTGCACTCCGGCTACCTCGCTTGCTGGTGTTTTGTGTGACGATGGGCGGCCGCAGTGGGACGCGTTAAACAGCGTCCAACACGCAAACGTGCTTTGTATAGTGGGTTGCGAAAACTGCAGTGGCGACATTGAGGCCTGCCAACCCATAGGTTGTTTGGTGTAACCACGAACTCGTTCCAATGCAGCCAGCACCGAACACGGTATTTTTCTGATGAGCGACGAGGCGCAGCGTCAAAGACAGCATGGGAGCGACTCCCAAGCGTCGAGAGAAGTTGACTAGCGATCTTCTAGAACCCAGTGGTGCGACGAGCAACAGCGAGCAATCCGCCCCATGCGACGGCCCAGCCCGTCGCCGACCGCCAAGTTTTTCGCTTGCCAAATCGCCTACGGGATTAAAGTGCCCAAGTGCAGCGATAAACATGACGGCGACGACTAAAGTACGCACATGCGGCGATGGATATGACTGTGATAGCCCTATTGTGTCAACCCGACATTCGCAGAAGTCGATGTGTGGTTTCAGCTACCTTAATTTATGGCAAAAACGTAAGAAATGTAATGTACTTACATGGTCTCTGAAGTCTAGGCCATAAATCTGTGTCGTTGGCCCCTTCACAGTCCGATTCCATCGTATACACAACACCTCGGCGGTGGCTGACGAAGCGCAGTACGCAGTGCTAGAGTACGCAGCGGCGAAAAAGTAGAGGCCGGCAATGACGGACGGGCCACGTGGTTCCAAGATGGCGGCGCCCATGCAATCTTGCCCGAAAGCGTCTGATGGCCTCGTGTCACGTGGCCTATACAAAAATTCAGTTTCTCCACTACATTTGGCGGGAACATTGACGTCACGTGACCCACAGATAAATTCTGTAGGTTGGGAGACCTGCAGGCACAGTTCGGGAAGAAGTGTTTGAAGGCTACTAGCGCTAAACCAACAACGTTTCGAGTAGCTACATAATAGACCAATCTCACTAAGTGATGGGCGCATGCGTGACGCCACCAGTTCACAGGGGGCAGATGGCCGTACATCCGAGGCCTTGTGCCGTCTCGTGCTCCAAACGCCCAGAGCTCCAGCGGAGTTGCCGCACGTGCAGAAGGACTAAAGTTCCCTCGATGCATTGCGGTAGTCAAACAGGCAGATGAGATGAGCCTATTGGAGGGAAATTTGGGATAATAATGCGAAAGCGAAAACTCCCCCATAGCGCGAAGCCGGCGTTGTCTGTAGCAGCAAAAAACGGCACTTAAAGGGCCCATGAAACGGATTTTGGGTTGGGATAAATCATTTTCGATTGGGATTTTACTAATAGCACATCGCTCAGTGGGCAAAAAGAAAAAAGGTAGAAAGACAAAAGCCTGACTTTCAGTGCGAAAATTTGAAAACACAGCGGACTATTTCATACCTCCTCCCCTTCGTAAGATCTCTGCCTTTTCATTGTGATACATCCGCGGTCCCAAAAGCGCGTCAAAGGGTCCAAACTGACGTCACACAAAACCGTACCTCACTTAGTCCCTTCACCCCTAAGCTGACATTGTGGCGGAAGCTACGCGCTTGCCGAACCAGTCAGCCGCCTCCCTTTATCACCTGACCTCATTCTCTGCGCGTGGGGCGTGATCACGTGGCAAGTGTGGCTGGCCCAACGAGCGCGTAGCTTCCACAGCACTGTCAGCTCCGGGTGAACGGGTTGGGGAAAGCAACTTTTGTCTGAGTTTTGAGCGACGGGCTAATCTTCTAGGGGGACAATGGCTCTGTCCGGGTACATAAACTAGATTCCGAGCAAGGGGGTCCCGTCCCCTGTCTTTACCTATATAACTCTTTCTAAACCTACAGGGGCCTCCCCTCTTTTCGTCTTCTTGAACTCTTTGGTGGAATGCGCGATTTATGAGTTGAGGAGGAAAGCTAAACAGGAAAAAGTTGGAAAAGCGTTTCATGACCCCTTTAAATTCCCATTGGCTGAGGGAAACGGCACCAAAGCACAGCAACGCAGATGCTTCGTCACGGAAGCCGACGGGGCGCTCAAGGTCAAAGTGCGCGCGCCTCAGAAATAAAACACAAAGAAAAGCACAGCAACACAAATGCATCATCACGGATGCCATCGAGCTGCAAGGTTTGCCGCGACTGCGCAGTGGGGGAGCGTGGTGTCACCGCCGGGGCGCCGTGTGAAAAAGGAAGACGTGGCGCGCTGCGTGTAGGAATGCGCTGCGTGTACGAATGCTTTCGCATTCCTACACGTAAAAAGCAGTCTGAAGTGTCTCTGCCGACATTTTATTTTTCTGCGCGTGATTGGTTGAGCCGGCGATAGAGAACGCACAAAGACGCTTAGCCCCGTGACGACGCAATTTTGCAGCTGCTTGATTGGCTCCCTCGAATCGGTGAATCGGCTAGCTGCGATCGGACTTTAAAAAAAAAAAGCAGAAACAGTTCTTGAAAAAAAAAATTAGACGTTTATAAATCCCTGTAATGCGAAATTAGAGCGCAGCTCTTGAGGAGGAGGAGGAGAGGGCACGGAGGGGAGGACATGCCCCTCCTCCCCTCCGTACCCTCCTCTCCTCCTCTGCTCCTAGTCCTCCCCTTATTTCCTCCTCCTTTTCTACTCCTCTCTCCTCCCCTCCTCCTCCCCTACTACTCCTCTCCCTCTCCCCTCCTCCTCCCCCTTTCATGCTCCTCACCCTCCCCTACCCTTCTCCTCTCCCCTTCGGAATCCTCCTCCTCCAAACCTTCCCCTGCTCCTCCTCCGTACCCTCCCCTCCTCCTCCTGCATACCCTCCCATCCTTGTCCTCCGTACCTTCTCTCCTCCTCTTCCATACCTTCCCCTCCTTCAAAAGTTCCCCGTTAAATCTAGCGGAGAAACTAAACTTGTTCATACGTGACGTGAGTCACGTGACACGAAGTCGTGTGACGTGATTTTCCCCTCAAAATTTAGGGGGGGAATTCAAGTGGGGTTGATGTCACGTGACGTCAATTTCCCCGCTAAATTTAGCGCGGTTACGCCGACGCCGCTACACCCGGAAACGGGCGCCTAATGCTGCGCTCTAAAAAATTAGACGTTTACAATTCTCTGTAATGCCGAATTAGAGCGCAGCTCTTTTCCGAGTTGGGCGTCGACATCGACGCCGACGCCGACGCCGACGCCGACGGCGTCGCCGTATATCCCAGAAACGGGTGCCTAAGAACTGCATTCTAAAACAAGTTAGAGGTAAATTTTGGCGTATCCCTCGAATCTGAATATCACGTTCGTTTTCCCCGAAGATGTAACTCAACGTGACGAAACACGGGAAACCTCCGACCAGTCGCGACGTCATACTAGGATCTTGGGGCTGCCATGCGCGTGTCGATCGTGTGGGCAGCGCGTGCAATTGCGAGCTTGCCAGGTGGATTCCCCCGCACTGAAACTAGTCGCGAACTTTATTAACTTTTTTTGAAAAAAGCAAAAGTGCGCGTGCAGCTTTGACAGGCGCTAAAGATGCGCGAGAGCGGATATTCCGAAAATTCCTGATATTACGTCACGCCCATGGGGAAGGAAAGGCTTCAGCGGTACTTTGAAAATGATGTTCTGGAGCCTTCGTGCACCAAATTGAAAAAAATAATCTCGATCTTCGTGATCCTGGAGGCGAAATGAATATGATTTAAGTTTGGATGAAACAGCGCGGATATACAGTCACACTCACTGGCACACAAGAAGGAAACAGACTCGCAGCGCAGCGAGTCTGTTTCCTTCTTGTTTCCTTCTTGTGTGCCAGTGAGTGTGACTGTATATCTGCGCTGTTTCATCCAAGCATGAATTACGAACTAGCCCAAGCACCCACGACTAAAGTGTTTTTCCTCAAATACAGAACCGCTTCAGTTTCGCTTTAAATAATATGATACGTATTACTGTTATTATTAGTATTATTTCCATCGAACATGACAAGGGGGGGAGGGGGGGGGGGGGGGTTGGAGGAAAAGACATGCGGTGTGCGGCTTGACTCGTGCGCTTACAATGGTTAACTGCTATCGTGCAGGAAGTGGCGATACATAACACGAAAATGATAAACACGAATGGTATGTACTAACAGTGGAAATTTATATAAACACGAAAGCATGTAAAAAGAAGATACGCTTGAACACTGTGCTAAACATAAAAACAATCATTCAGGTGCTGAAATAAAAGCGCACATTTTTACAGGTATGAGAGTCAAAATCAAGATTATCAATAAAAAAAATTGTTTAACTAAAGTGACTGAAGCATCTGAGAGCCGCAATTTGTTCGCATAGTGACCATCCTCCGCATCTCCCAGTGGTGAGTGGGGTACAGCGGAATTTCCTTTCAGAAACGCAAGATTTTCCAAGAAACATGACCCCCTCGTTGTTTTCTTTCTTCACACTAGTGAATAGTCTCTATGTATTCCCCTAATTTGTATGTAGTAATCATCCGGAATTTTCTAAACAATTCAGCATTGTGGAAGTCGTAACACGCGTTACATATGGCTCTTCACTTTTTCTTTTGTATCAAAAACAGTTCGTTCAATGTTAGTGAATGTCGATGTACCCTAAAAGAGGTTGAAATACGTTAAATTAGAGCAAAATAAAAAGTTATAAATTAGCAATTTAACATTCGTTGGAAAAAAAAACAGAACGTTGACGATTTATAATTCCCGCTTATTACATATTAATACATATTTTTTTAGGACGGAATAGATATGTTCTTCGTTTTACTGCCGTTTATGCTCAGAGTCTTGCCACTGGTTTCTCAAGAAAAACTAAGCTCATGTCATTCGGGTAGATTAAAAATTTTATTTCCCTATTCTCGCTAACGATGTCATCAACGTACAAGTTGAAAAGTAGCGGTCCCAAAATACTACCTTGTGGAACATCCCGGGTGATGGGTTTTACTGTGGAAGAGAAACTGTTGACGTGCACGTACCGTTGACGATGTTGCAAGTAGAAACTTTAAAAGGAGCGGTGCTTGTACCCGCAGGCCATACATTGCAAGTTTTTTTTTTTTTAATTGGAGGTTATAACTAAGGCAGTTAAAAGCTTTCTTGAAATCTAAAAACACTTACAGAACTATTTTTTTTTTTCATTCTCAAAATGTTACAATATAAATTATTTTTGGCAATTCAAATCTCTTTCATTAAAACAGCTCTTACTGAAACCAAGCTGCGAACAGTTACTAAGATCGTATATGTTTGAAAAGCTTATTAAACAGCGATAAATTAGTTTCCCCAAAGCTTCAGAAAAGGCGGGCAATATAGAAATAGGACTATAGTTCCCTAACTTATGTCTACCTCTTCTCTTTTTAAATGAAACAAAAACCTTTGCTACTTGCATTCTTCTCGGAAATACACCCGCCTCGAAAGATAAATTAAATATAACGGCTAACAATGGAGCGATTATGTCGACGACAGCATCACATTCCATTCCATCACAACAATTGCACTCCAGTGGCATTATTACATACCATGCATCTTTTTACGAATAGGAAAAGTAAGCGTGGTGCTATCACGTACGATCAACCCGGCAAATACACCTGTGCAGAAAGGTGTTCTGGGGCGCGCAACAACATTGCCCGTTTCCCATTCACCAATTAGGGTAAGAATTATTTCTCAAACTGTGACTTCTTATATTTTTGTGCAAAAGTCAAACGAAATCTAAGCTCTCCTCCTTTTTTTTTTTTTTTTATTGAGTCATAAATCACAGTATGTCCTTCACAATTTAGTGAAAAAATTAATAAGATCGAGTTCGGGGTATAAGAATACTGTTTCGAATCGAATGACGCAGAGTCATCCAATTCAAACCACTATTCGCACACACCCTAAACAAAATAACAACAAAAACGCCTATTTGCACTATATATATATATATATATATATATATATATATATATATATATATATATATATATATATAACGGGCATGGTGGCGGGAGGCCGAAGGCGTGGGTATATAACTGAGAAGAAAAAAACCCTTAGTGAAAAACAGCAACAACGGACGATTTAATCTTCGACGTTTCGGCCGGAGTCCGGCCTTCGTCAGGAAGAACTTTTACAGATGAACGCGGGTGGTATTTATACAATAAAATACCACCCGCGTTCATCTGTAAAAGTTCTTCCTGACGAAGGCCGGACTCCGGCCGAAACGTCGAAGATTAAATCGTCCGTTGTTGCTGTTTTTCACTAAGGGTTTTTTTCTTCTCAGTTTTATATATATATATATATATATATACAACACGGGTACTTCCCACTATCGTACGTGGTCTCCGAAGAGGATATAAACGTACATATGCAGATGAATGAACCGTACTTAATCCAATAAATCAGAGTTACAGTTTTCAGGAACCCGCCGAAAGCCAAAATAACGGCGGAGCCAGGATTTGAACTCTTGGCCTCCCAATGTCCGGTCGGGTGTGCTGATGGCTTTGCCGCCATTAGCACACCCGACTGGACATTGGGAGGCCCAGAGTTCAAATCCTGGCTCCGCCGTTATTTTGGCTTTCGGCGGGTTCCTGAAAACTTTAACTCTGATTTATTGGATTAAGTGCGATTCATTCATCTGCATATGTTCGTTTTTATATATATATATATATTATGAATAGAATTTAGGCAGGTGGATTTCTCTGTGTGCGAATACTGCCGCAGTTCACCCGGATAATGCCAAATTTTCAGAAAAATATCGTTGTCCAATATTATACTTTTTCTAGAAAAAAGCAAAAAAAAAAAAGAGAGATACTTTTAGAGTTTAAATTTATTGCACTTATTTTATTTAACATACCACGTGTTCATGAAAAAGACATTCTTTCTTATTTGGAAACAACTACACTCTAAAAAAAGTCTGTGCGTCTACTTTCCCGCACAACAGTCGGAGAGCCAACCACCGCAACTTACGGAGGCAGCTCAGCGAATGACGATGCCGAAGCATAAGTTTAGACCAAAAAACGCAGTCTGAGTTGTGACATTAAGCAATGCAAGCGTGACGTTTTGCATTGCTTAATGTCACAACTCAGACCGCGTTTTTTGGTCTAAACAGATGTTTCCGCATCGTCATTCGCTGAGCTGCCTTCGTAAGTTGCGCTGATTGGCTTTCCGAGTGTTATGCGGGAATGTAGACGCGCAGACTTTTTTTTAGAGTGTACAAGACACCGGGTGCCACCAATTCGGACGTAGATTTGCAAGACTTTCAGCTAGTACCAAGACAAACGACAGGGAAAAAAAGGACCAGATGACAACAACGCGTTGATTGCAATAAACATCTCCGGGACTCCGAAAGGGAAGGAGGGGGGGAGGGGGGGAGGAATATGGTTTGTGGCGGCAGTTGCAATAATTTCGAGAACCTATACTGTGTTTTCCAAAGAGCCGTAACTGGTTAAAGCAGTCTCGAGCGCGTTAGTCGGAACAGAAATGTGCATATCCTGCTGCACTGGCCTTCTCAGCTGCGATGACAAGCAGCAGACGAAAGAGAACGTGTCCTGCGAAATGGTCAAATATAGGGTGACCAGACGTGCCGCTTTGGCTGGGACAGTCCCATTCTAGAGGTTCCTTCCTGCCGTCCCGTCATTTTGTCTCAACGAAGCCTTATGTCACGATTTCTAGGGAACGTGCGCAATTGTGAAATCAGTGGTAAGCGAGTGGAAGAAAACAAAAAAAAATGTACACGCGTTACAGACGAAATTAAAGGGACCATGAAATGATTTTAAAATCGAGTTTCATCCACCGCACGTCGTAAAAGGTGTGAAAAGAAACACAAAAACACAAAAATAGGGAGCCAAAAAAAATTATTTGCTATAGAACTTTTAAAAGAAAACTGGACTCTTTTGCGCCTTCCTTCGCCTGTTCACTACGATGCATCCGCGGAAATGGAGCACGTCAGCCAAATCCAGGTCGCCTATTGGGTAAGAGCCTACCTCACCAGCACCGCGATCGTAAACAATAAATAGCCGGCGAATGTTTCCTAAAAGTTTTGTTAAATAATATTCAGATCCACATTTTGTAGCATAATTAGAGATGTGTGGCGAAAATTGCCAAATTTGATAATGCTGAGAGCCAGGCGCCATCTATCGTGTGGTAAACGAAGCAACTACTGCGCGCGCGCAGTAGGGCAGGGCCGACAGTTACTTGGGTGGCGGCCAGCGACGAACGTTTATTTTCTTTGTTTTCCTTCCTCTCAAAACTCTGACTGACTGAACGTTTATTTTTCTACGTGTTCTTCCCGCGCGTGCCGACTTCAAGCAGCAAGAAAACAGTATTTAAAACAGACCACGACGAACAAGAACGCTGGATCCACCGACTCCGACGAAGCGTATAGGCCTAGCAGGCATTCCGACTCGGCGCTGCGTTGCTTCGTCGCAAGACCGTCTGCCTACGATCGGCTGGCGTGCTAAATGGATATGCCCGCGCGACCCTTGTGGACCCTTCCCGTATTATAGTTTGATCACTGACCTCAATTCTAGATTAAGAGGTAAGGTCAATCTCTTCCCCTTGTTTTCCGAGGCAGTGTTGACGAACACTCGTCGAAAAGGGACTCTCGTCGATTCTATCTTCTTGTTTTGTGTGATATAGAGCTGAAATAAACGCCGTATGGATTACCTTCGTAACACGGTATGTACACTTTGTTATTGGTATGCCATTTTTATTCTGACAGACTGCACGTCACTGTCGAGCTATAACAGTTCGTGGGAGGTATACGTACAACCCCGGTCCAACCTTTCTTTGCCGAGTGTCGCGTCAGTATCGAGTTGCAATCGTAAAAGAACGGTCCCGAAGCGCTTACAAACAGCGCGAATACAAAACTTCCATCAAGCGCGCGCGTCCGCTCCGAGTGTAAACAGGTATTTACGTGGCTCTTGCTGACACTCGTAGTTCAAACGTATCTTTTTTAACGTCGGCTCGCTCCTGCATCTCCGAGGCCGCGAAAAACGCCATCTACGTCGCTTTGCAAACGACTGACACGGGCAGGCCCTTCTGCCAACAATGACGGGGTGGTTGACTTCTGGAGTCTTCACCGGAAGACTCGCTGCACTTCCCAACAGGCATACCGGCGTATGGGACTAGTCCCATGCTGTCGCTGTAGCGCAACATATCTCATTGAATTTCGCTCAGATGCGATGCGGCGATGAGAGGCGCCGATTCAGGAAATACGTCGGTGACATCAGCGCAGTAAAACCTACCGGCGCACCCCAACTCGTTGCCGCTAACACTCCCATTCTCCTACTGACGAGAGAACTTCCGGTTCTGGAAACGGCCTACGTCACGGCTTCTTTTGCGGTCAGTTGGAGAGAATGAAAAAGTCGATATTTCAATAATTTTTTGTGTAGAAGTTAATAAACCGAGACGAAAACGGATGCCTGTTCGGCATTCAGTGAACATTGACGGTTTAATGTAAAAGTTATCTGGAAAAAGTAAAAAGGTCATTTCATGGTCCCTTTAATTATAATAAAACACACCGTAGAAATGTTCCCTCCCACCGAGTACAATTGTAAGTTCTCTTTGTGGAACCTTTACAACACAGAGATACTTTGTTGTAAAGGTTCATCTGCCTCGCATTTTCGGCACACACCAGAAAGCGCGGCCCCGAAAACTACTTTGTTTACAAAAACACTCTTGTCAGAAAGCGGGTTTCCGTGTTAAGTGGTAACAGACGCTCGCGCCGTTCCTCACGACGCTGCACCAAACAAGAATAATTTGTATTTCTCAAATACGTCGCTTGCACCGAGCGCAAACCTTCTGCAGCGTGCATTTCGCATGCACCACCGGATTTGATTTTCACAGTAAGAACAAATCGCAATGATCACCACCAAGGACTGCGATGACTTCGCGTGCGAATCATGTTAAAGCTTTCTGGTGAAATGCGATGTCCAAATTGTAAAAGTTGTGCTATATATGTATGTAAAGTCTTGCAATGATATAGGACAGTCTAATAAAAATGATACAGCGCAAGACTGATCAAGCACAGAGTTTAAGGTGAGGGTCCAAGACAAGTTGTTGAAACTTCCTAAAGAATGGAATATCTATGTATTTCTTTTTTTGTAGTGAGGCATCCTGTAAGGGATTCTTTTGAAGAACACTTATTTATTATCTTTCTCCTTCTGCAAAATTCGTGTATTTGCCTTCAAATATCCCGCGACCCGGTGTTTCGCGCTGCCAAACAGCGAAAAAAAAAAAAAAACGTTTCTATAGATTGGCTAGACAGCTTGCTTATTTCCGAGTATCGTACTAGCTAGTCGGTCTCAAGCGGTTATGTGAGCTTCATACAGTCAAATTTATAGATGATAATAAAAAATATATATTTAATTGCTCGCTAAAGATTCGACGACATAAATAAAAGGCCGATCACCTTAAAGATATACATCATATGCACCCCCAAACTATCTTAAAGATGCTCTGAAAATCTTTTCCGGCGTTTTCATCCTCGAAAGGCACGTCTAGAAGTTATATGAAAGAGCCTAAACAAATTTCTGATTTTGAAGCTGAATTAGCAAGAGTGATGCTCACTTGCAGATTCAATTGACCCGCATGTTGTCAAGATTTTGTTTTACAAGTATGCATATTTGCATATTTGTCAAAATATATTTCTTTTAAAAATATGCATATCTGATTGGGCTGTCTGTTCTCACGCACAAGCACGGTTTTGTGAGGCGAAATTTTTGTACATCAATGCGGATGTGTGAAATATTATTATTAGTAGTAGTAGTATTAGTATTAATAGTATTATTATTAACAAACCTCAACACTCAAGTATTTATTCCGTATAAGAAAATGTTCGCTTGGGTGCGCGCTATTTTAGGCAGATTCTATCCGAGTACGAACGTGAGTATAGATTAGAGCAAACAATTTTGATCAGTTCTTTCTACATGACTCTTCGCCCGGATCACGATGCTGAGTGTAAACAATGTTGGTTAGGAAGACAATCGTTGTGATTGCCACTCAGTGTTTCTATAAAATGTAGACTGCAAGGGATTGTTCTAAAACTTTCGTGACATCTCGAAACTAATATTGCTTTTAGCTCAATTCCACCGTCGTCATGTATATTAGTGATGAACCGGATCTGCCGAACTTAAAATTCTGCCAAGTTCGGCACATGCCGAACTTTTGAAAAAAATGTTCGGCAAAAATTCGGCAAAAATTCGGCAAAAATTCGGCAAAAATTCGGCGAACGTCTGCGCACGCGCGAGAACGCGACGGGGCCGTGGATTGCAAATGGACGCCGTGCGGTCGTGCGGTTACCATCGTACAGTGTAGTATACTACCAGCTGTTACGGCGAGGTGCGGAGTAGGCGATAGGGTATCTGTGTGTTTGTCAGTCTTTGTGAGTGTGGTTCTCTTCAATATTCTCTGCCACAAGAACAGAAGATTGCCCAGAAATTGACGAAGGCCACCGCGAAAATGGCGAATGATGTGGTACATTCTGGATAACCTGATTTTCGTTTGATCTTTCCAATGATGCAACGAGGTAATTGCAAGATCGACTGAATGTGATTTTAGTTTGATCTTTCACTCCTCGCAATATATCAATCCTGCTATCAGCTCACAAGTAGATTGTGCCATAACAAAATAATATTGCTTTTTATTTTCGTTATTTTGCGCTTATCTATCCAGGTAAAACTAAACACAGAACTACCATGCTCGACGTTCCACATCCGACATTCCTAACTCTCCCATCGTCGTAGACGTCCGCGTGTGTCCTAACATCGGAAACCGGCATTTCAAAAGTTAAAAACGAGGCGTTCTGAATATGAGACGCACACTTTTATGCAAAGTTGACGTCATGTGATTAAAATCGAAAACATGCATGTTTACAATAATATGGTTATCTTTTCTGGTGAGGGCTCAGCAGCCGTTGCATTCATTTTCGCGCACGAAACGGTGACTCTCAGAGAAAGTAAAAACACAGCGCTACTGCCTTTATTTTAACTATATGTACCCACTCGCGTGGCTTTCGCTGATGAGGCCTCAAATCCGAAACTCGCGTATCGGAACTGCCCCCGCTAATACACAACATTGTTGTCGCACCACTTCTGCAAAACGTCACAGTAAAATTGCCAGTAAAGACACTAAAATGACACCGATAGAATTATCTACTAGAATATCACATAATTTAGTAATAACCGTGTCAATACCCATTAAAAAAACCATAAAACTTGTTTTAACCGATACATTAACTTTTTAACTAACATTAACTCGAGGTATTAACTCTTTAGGTCTGGCAACAATGTATTTTTGCCGAATTTTCACCGAATATTTAGAAAAAGTTCGGCAAAACTTCGGCTTTTTCGAATCCCAAGATTCGGTGCCGAATCTTAAAACCGGCAGAAGTTCGGACCATCAGTAATGTATATTCTTAAACGTATTTCGTAAACTATATTTCACGATATATATGTTGACGAGGTGTTCATTCCATGTTTTTATGCACTGGAATTAATTCCTTAATTTAAGAGCACCACTACGATTAAACTTGAAATGGTGCGACGCCAAGTTGTACTAATAATGGGTACCTTAGGTGACGTACCATACTCCGGCCATGACAACCTTTCGATTTAGGTAAAATATATGACTGAGATAAACCAATGGACGTTGAGTCGTATAAAGACGGCGTTTTGTATGTTAATGTAGACTTTATTTTACTGTATGGTCGAAATTAAATGAAGATATTTTCAACATTTTTGTACCAGAAAATTAAAGTGGATTGTAGGAACGATAATATATATATATATATATAGTATAATTACTTGTTTCACGGCGGGAATGGTGCCTATAGCCAAAACAACGCGGAAAATGTATGATCAAATTAGCGGTTCAAACCGGTTTGATCCTGCTTGAACCGTTATTTTTCCTCTCCGTAACCGGAACTGAACCGAAAGCCGCATGAAACCGAACCCCAACTGAACCGATTCAAATTTCGGTTCGACACTGCGCATGTCGCACCTTCTTTATTACGGAAACACCGAAGCTAAGCTCTGCACTCTTCCTTTTCCTCAACGCCTCCCGCTTACAAATTCTCGCTCTCTCCCCCCTCCCCTTCTCTCTCGCATGTTTCCCTTTCCCGCCTTCCGAAGTGTCAGTGACACCCCGTTTGACGAGTTGAGCTGTGCCGTCTTTGGGGTGTCAACACTTTCCCAACGCAAGACAAATTGCTCGTTCCGAAATGACATCCGTCTCATCACCTCTTCGGGGGCGACGGCCCACCTCCGCAAAAGCTGGCAGCCGAGGACGGGTTGACTGCAACGCTTCTCTTCACACACCAGCTTGGAGCAGCGGGGAGCCGCTCTGACAATAAAGCTTGAGAAAGTTGACAGCGAGGACATCCGACAAAAGTCCCATTAAAACGAGCTGGAATGCCAATGGTTCGCGGCATTCTTTTCCACAGGGCACCGGGAGAACCATTCACGCTCTATACGAAAGAAGCTTGTCTCACGGCAAAACAGAAGTCCAATATTGGAATATTGGACTGTGCCACTGTGTCACAACAACTATTCAATGCAGTCGCTCAAATACATACTTCTGTACTATATTAAACACCCTAATAAAAATAACATTGATATTATTTCAATTGCAATTCAGAAATTACGAACTGAACTAATGTGGGGCGAAAACGAATGAATCGATTTGTGACACCTGTTTGATTTGTGTATTTTACTTTGCTATGTCGGTTTTCTCAGTATTTTTCGCCGTCGCTTCGTTTTGACTTCCGTATATGCCACTAGAAGGGGGCAAGGGGCTCCATCAAGCTGTTCTCAAAGCTTTTTTTCTCTTGTTTCCTCCATTTATGTATCGAAATGGAATATAAAGTTCCTTAAGTAATAATAATCACAAGAAAATTACCCGATGCCTTCGAGCTTTCATAGCAACCATAGTATTTTTCGTTACGCTGAGCATAACGTTTGACGTCGTGTACCCCGTAGGACTGTTTGTGGGGGGTACCCACTGGGACGCCATATATTTCAGAGCGCTTTTCGCTGCGCATGCTCACAGCAATAGCTAGCTCCCATTCATCCTCTGCCAACCATGGACGTGAATTCCGGCCAATCAGGATCGTCGTTCTCGGCAAATGATAAATTGAAGCGATTTCTGATTGTGCGCTGCGGACAACGACCTCAAAATATACCGCCCGGTGGATACCCGCTGCAGCACATCGCCACGGAGGAGAAAGAACATTATTCTCCATTCAGCCTATTCCCAGTTTTGCCGCTATCCGAGGCAAGATTCCAGAGAGGAGGTAATGAAGTCCTGGTCACCCGCTGAAACCCAAAGAACAAAGAGACTGGAGCGTGATACGCCGGCGAAGGTCATCTGCTCGGTCTTGTTTAGTCTGGGCAGGGGAAGGCCGGAGCTCTGCCGAGAAGGAGACGCCGTCGGAAGTCATCCGTGGCTGCCGGATAGAGGAGGGCACGCACGTGTCAACAACCACGGGGAATTCCCGAATCCTCCGCCGGCCCATCGCCGTCGACTCCTCCTTCTTATTGCGAAGACGAGGTCTTCGATCTCTTTAACTAAACCGACTGGTATCCGAAACTTGTTCGGCTTAAGGGGGCCCGAATAATAGAGAAGGCAACGTCATTGGGGGGCGTGGATCGAGAAGACACCTGAACAAAACAAAACTCGAGTTGCGTTACGCGCGGAAATTGCGAAAACAAAGACGGGGACGGCAGAAGTTATAATAGGAAACGCTGGTTGAAGGTAGTGAGTGAGTCATTCTCTGGGGAGACGTCTCGATGGCTCCAAGAAAAAGCGCCGGCGTATACGGATCCCCAGCTGGCGGGTTTGAATATCGGTCGAGATGCGCGCAGTATGTCGGACGTTTATTGCGGAAAAGGCGCCGTGTAACCAATACTTCGGTCGCGCGTCAACAGATCCCAATGTGGTCAAAATTAATCCTCAGTCATCCGCTGGGGCGCGTCGGGCCAGCACCTATGGAACAGTCAAGGTCAGTGCACCAGAATTTTCACGTCATCGCAGAGAGTTCGAGCGAAGGCACAGATTGGTCACGAGTGCTGCGTCAGTATTCGGCTGGGCTTCGTGACCAATCAACGCGTCCAAGAACACTTGGCATCGGGGTCGGGCTCAATCGCTGAGTTGGCGCCATCCGAGTGTGATGACAAGGAAGAAGAGGATGTACGCGGTTCTTGAATATTCTAGGAGGTGCTGGTCCCTCGTTGATTTGGCGCGTAAAACCTTTAAAGTTGACTTTGATTCTCTGGGAAACGTTTTAATGCCAGCCTGGAGGTGCCTACTTTCTTAGCCAACCCTCGGCCGACGTTTCGAAGCTTTCCAGGAGGTTTCGTCCGCGATAATTTTACGGAAAAAGTATAGCCCCTTACGTTTCGGAAGTACGGCGAGCGTAAAAAAAAATATTGTACTAAAATAAATAAAGTTTTGCGATCGTTTGCACACGCGCTTGGTGCAGACGCGTTCAATGCAAAACGGGAGTGACGTCGTCTGCCAACCTGCCTGCCAAACGAAAAACGATTCGCGATATCACAGGAAAAATCAACACAGAGCGGTGTCCAATGAGACTTTTATCCCTCTCTCCTCAGATCTCATGCGCCCCACTCAGACTTGTACGTAACGCCTTACAAGTAATTGATTACTTGTAATCAATTACAGTTAAGTGTAATTTTGTAACGCTTCAATTACATTTGTCAAGCTGTAACGCTCGGAGTAATTCAATTACTTTTTTTCTGTAATCAATTACAAAATCAATTACACAATTACCAATTACATTTTTCATTCCACAATTTTTTTTTCTCACAAAAATCAACATAGTCACTCAGCCATGGAGCAAAGGTGATTGACATTTTCTTAACATCTAAAAAAAATAAAACTAGGATTAGTCGGCAAATCCTTTTTTCTTTTGCGCCACGCTCTTCTACAAGCGCGCCACCAGCCTTGGCTTGGGAGTTCCGGATCTCGTTGCAGATTGCTGATAAAGTCGACGGGAAGCGGGAACTCGCTATTGACTTTTTAGTGGGCTTTGTTCCTTAGGTCGACGCGTCAACTACACGACAAGGTCTGGGTCTGAAAACAAAAAAGGGAACAATAACGAAACAAAATTGTGTACGCAATATTTTACTGTGTATTTGTGTATTTCTGTCATCGCAATAAGAAGTAACGTGAAAGTAACTTGAAAAGTAATCAATTACTTTGCAGTAATTGTTCAATTACTTCTGGGAGGCAGTAATCAGTAACGGTAATCGGTTACTTTTTTGACTGTAGTAATTGTAATTGTAATCAGTTACTTTTTTTCAGTAACGTGTACAAGTCTGGCCCCACTTAAACATACGTTCCTTTTTTCTTTGTTTTTTTTTTTATGAGGAAGCTGGGCGTACGTTTAGAAAAGTGCCGTGGCAACAATGACGTAACTGATTCTACGACCAAAGCAACTACGACAGACTCAGCTTCACAGCCTTGCCCACGAATATATGCGCGCTTGGTCAAGGCGTTCCTCGGCCCATACAAGAGATATAGAATACAGTCCAAAACTATATATGAGCCACAAGGCTTTGAATGTATAGCCCACCCTACAGGATGAGACGAAGTATAGTATGTACAGGGTGTTTGTTGTTGTTGTTGTTGTTTTTTTTAAGCTTTACAGATTTGTTTTAAAAAAGCCGTGAAAGTTAAACTTATGCGGTTTGTGTAGGTGAGTTATACTTCCAAGGGTCAATAGAATGGAGGACTAATCGTATAATGATCAGTTGGATAATTAAGTAAAGTTTGTTTATTAACATTTTAGTCGATAAAAATAGACATATGGTTCCAATTAGAAACTTACTGTGCGTCATCGAAAACCACTAAATCAGTAATGCTTATAAAAGACTGAGCGCGTGAGAAGCGTAGTAGTGCACTAAAGTTACCACTCGTGGAGTAGGTACAAGCCTAGCGGTTGCGGTACGGGGATGACTAGATTATCATCGCGTTCTACCACTGTTAGCTTTGCGCTTGCTTCACGAGTTGTAAGGCGCGCCCTCAAGTCGCACAGGGCGATGTAGGTAATGGTATTGTAGTGATCAGCCGGCCCGCTTCCCCCATCGCACGACTGCCGTTACCTGTTGACCTGCGTTGACAGGTTTACTCGATGGCCAGAAGTGGCCCCCATGAAAGACATAACAGCACAGACTGTCGCCCGCACGCTCGTCGAAATGTGGATAAGCCGTTTTGGCGTACCCGAGACCATTACAACAGATCGCGGACGACAATTCGAATCGCTACTCTTTCAGAATCTGTCTCAGCTCTTGGGCACACACCACATACACACTACCGCCTACCATCCGATGTCCAACGGAATGGTCGAACGTTTCCACCGGCAATTGAGAGCGGCCATCAAAGCCCAAGATAAAACACTTTCGTGGACAGAGACCCTTCCCTTGGTTATGCTCGGCATCCGGACAGCGTTCAAGAGCGATCTGAACTGCACCGCAGCGGAGTTGGTGTATGGGACGTCCCTTCGCATCCCGGGAGAGTTCTTTCACAAAGCCAGCAATCCCGCAATTGCCAGCGCGGAAGATAATGTTCATCGGTTGCGGCTCCTGATGCAGGACTTGCGGCCTGTGCCTTCACGAGTTCCTTCCACACGGAGCACCTTTATCAGCACAGACCTCGCGAAGTGTAAACACGTTTTTGTTCGAAACGAAGGCGTCAAAACACCACTCCAACCTCCGTATGAAGGTCCGTTCCCCGTTATACACAGAGATACAAAGACGTTCACGATCCTTGTTAAGAACAAAGAACAAGTGGTAGCTATCGACCGAGTCAAGCCCGCCCACCTGGACTCAACCGCAACACCGCCTTTCCCACCTCCTTCTCATCCGACCTCGACCAGGGGTCCCCAGAAAAACTATGCGTGACACGGTTGCTCTTAGCGCTAAAAAGAAAACACTTGGTCACTGCGCCTCCAAGCTAGGGGGGAAATATTGTAGTGATCAGCCGGCGCGAGAAGAAGAGGAAGAGGACAAGCAGCACGAGACAGCTTTGGAAACGACGTTCGTCCCAGCTTAGCCACTCGGCCGCTTAACGCTTTTTAGATGTATATATGTATATATTAAATATTTATGTAGTCCACACGCTACAGTATAAATAAATAAAATTCGAGTTCACGCGTTTTTCTCTTTATGAAATTTTGGGGAATCTCCACTCTCTACGTATCCGCGGTAACGTCTTTCTTTTTTTCTTTTTTTTTTTTCGTGTGCATTTTTTACAACGCGAAAAAAAAAAGTGATACCCAAACTAACACCATATTTATATTATAAAACGGAGGTCAAGCACTATAAATGGTAAAATTTTATTTCGGTTATCTTAAATAACAAAACAAAAACAGTTTCCCCTGGCACATGCTCTCTAGAGTCGCAGGTTTTAAAGGCTTACTCCTTACATCATCCAACTAAACTATGTCTGCACAGGCTCAAAATTATTTTGATGAAGAGTCTTGACTTTTATTCGGCGTGGCACCAGCTGACTAAAGCGCATATATCCACTTTTGTAAACTGCGCCGCACGGCGAGAAAGAAGATCTGCACTTTGCAAACCGTATACAAAAACAGGGCTCCGTAAGGGAATTTATGATGAAAAGAGCGTCAAAAAGGCCATAATTCTTTTAAGTTCGTGCGTGTGCGCATAAATTGAACCCACCCCCTTGCCTTGGACGATTTATAATATAGTTGACTTCATACTTTGGGATTAATAATATGAGCAGAAAAATATGGAAAAAACCACGCGAAGGTTGCACGCGAATACGAGGTCGAAGCAAATGATTTGTTGAGTTAAACTTTTTTTTTCTTTCGCTTATCGGTGGCAGGCCCAAAGCGTCGAACGCGTTTTAATATACCGGAAGCTAGATCTGGTTTCGAGGTTGCCGACACGTACCGCAAAAAGATTTTGCATTAAAGGCGAAAAACACGCCTACAAACTTCCGTTTTTCTTGTTTTTTTTATTTATTTATTTATTTTTTTTTTGTCGTGCAGGTTCCAAGCGTGAGCGAGGGTATCCGGTCCGCGAAAAACATATCGTATGGGTATATAAAAAAACAGTTTAAAAATTGGGGAAAGTTAGCGAATATTCTGCTTCTGATACACATAAGCTGGAGGCTAAGAAAACAATGAATGAGATGAACAAAGTGTCTCAAAAACAAACACCCACACCTGCAGCAACTAAAGGACGAAGAAAGTAAAAACTTAATATTTTAAGAAACAGTGAAAAAAAACACGCAAACAAGAAGTGGTGAACTTAAAATTGCAAAACGCATATTCGATCCAAAAAAAAAAAAAAAAAAATACTGTCCATAGACACATATAAGACCGACACGCAGGGCAGTCCACGTCCGCAGAAACCAACGCTATTAAACCACACAGTTGGGAAAAATAATTAAATAATTGGGTTGTGGGGATCGTTATACAGCGTGCAGTTGGTCTGCCATTAAAGTTGCGACGAGTCACAGGCTGTAGATGAGCAATTTAGCCAGTGCAGTACAACCGCAAGCCTGGGGTCTTTAACGTGCACCACGCAGTAGTGATACACGACCGCACGCCAGTACGATGCTCCTCCAGATCGAAACGGGCAGGGGTGGGGCTCGAGCCCAGGATCCCTGGGTTCTGCAGCGCGAGCTTTCGCTTCACGTGCGTCGAGCTGGGTGTGCGCTTCAGCCCACTCGGCCACCGGTCCCCCCAGTTGGGAAAAAACTGCCATAGAGACTGCTTTGAAAAAGTGGCCCCGATTTGTCCTCGAACACCGAGCTAATGACTGTATCGGCAATCGGCTAGCAACATCATCGTCTGCAGGTGCGCAGGCACCAGGCAGCACGCGCCAATAAATGGAACGTCGGCCCAGGGCTCGGGCGTCGAGACGTCTCAGCAATCATGCCTGTCTCCTCTTTGTGCTAATCACCCACCGTTACATGGTGTCAGAAGTGGGATGACAATCTTCCACTTTGAGGTGAGCGAAACGCGAGATTTGGCATGGCTGAGCTGAAGCCACCAGGAGGACTCCGGCTATCGGAAGACACGGCCGAGAACTGGAAACGCTTCAAGCAACGAATGGAACTGTACTTCATAGCCACAGCGACTAAGGAACCGAGAACGAAGCAGCAGAAGGCTGCGATTTTCCTCCATGTAGCCGGGCAGGAAGCGATAGACGTGTTCAATACGTTCCAGTTGACAGCCGACGAAAAAGAAGACTACGATGTGCTATTGCAGCAGTTCGAGGACTACTGTCTCCCGAGGGTCAACGAGACCTACGAGCGATACGTATTCAGGACCAGAGTGCAGGAGCCTGGGGAAGCCTTCGAGCTCTTCTTCCGTGACCTGCAGCTCAAGGCAAGGACTTGCAACTTCGGGGACTTGTCGGAATCGATGCTGCGCGACCAGATCGTTTACGGCACCGCCAGCAAGAAACTGCGGGAAAGACTCCTGCGTGAAAAAGACCTCACCCTGAGTAAGGCTGTAGATTTCAGCAAATCCGCAGAAATCTCGGAGCGCCAAAACAAGACATTCGAGCACGTGGAAGAAACCGTTGACCCCGTAGCTAGCAGAATGAAATGCAAGTATTGCAGCTATGTTCACGAGCCCCGCTTGTGCCCAGCATTTGGTAAGGCATGCAAGAAATGCGGCAAAAAGAACCACTTTGCTAAAGTCTGCAATAGCGCAAAAAAGTCCGTGGACAACGTGATCAACCAAACAACGGGTTCTCGCACGGACACCGATGATTTTGACATTCTGTCAGTCAACGGAGAAAGAGGAAAAGAAAAGCGCGACTGGATGGTCACCGCGAAGATAGGCAGTCACGAAGCCCGTCTGAAAGTCGACACTGGAGCACAAGCAAATCTGCTGCCCCTGTCTATGTACAAAAGACTTCGTCTGTCAACGCCGCTCGAGCCGAGTTCCACAACCCTGCGGTCCTACGGCGGAGCGACGCTTGAACACATGGGAAAAGTGTGTCTCGACGTTCAGATACACGGACAAAGGGGTCGGTTGAACTTCTTTATTATGAAGAAAGGAAGGCAAGCCCTTCTTGGCCTTGAGGCCTGCGAGAAATTTGGCTTGGTCAACAGAGTTGATTCCATAGAAAACAAGAGTGACCTGGTGCAGCAATTGACATCCGAATTCCCAGGTTTGTTCAAGGGTCTGGGAAAAACCAAGACTGAATACAGGATGGTGCTCAAAGACGATGCACAACCGGTAGTAATACCGGCCCGACGTGTCCCTCATGCTCTCCGGGGCCCCTTGAAAGCAGAGCTTGACAGGATGGTTGCAGGCGGCATCATCGCGAAAGTTCAGGAGCCGACCGATTGGGTGAGCCCTTTGGTTGTGGTTAGAAAGAAAACGGGGAAGATTCGTGTTTGTATGGATCCTAAGCACGTACATGCCGCCTTGAAAAGGGAACATTTTCAGTTGCCGCGAAGGGAAGACATTGAAGCAGAGCTAGCTGACGCAAAATATTTCAGCAAGCTAGATGCCAACAACGGGTTTCATCAAATCCCGCTTGACAATTACACATCCAAGATATGCACGTTCGCCACCCCCTTTGGCCGCTATCGTTATTTAAGGCTCCCTTTCGGCATCGCTTCTGCGCCTGAAGTTTTTCAGAAAACCATGAGCCAAATATTTGATGATCTCCCAGGCGTCAGAGTTTACATTGACGACGTTCTGGTTTGGGGAACTTCACGCGAAGAACATGATTTGCGGCTAAGAGCAGCATTGAGGGCAGCCCAGTTAAGTGGCATCACTCTAAACGCTGAGAAATGCACGTTTGGAGTAGACGAGATACGGTACTTAGGGGACAAGATCAGCCGGAGCGGAATCAAGCCGGACCCCGAGCTAGTACAATGTCTTCGCGAGATGCCACTGCCGACGTCCAAAAAGGAGGTTCAACGCCTGTTAGGAGCCGTAAACTACTTCGGCAAGTTCCTTCCTAATTTGTCATCAAAGACAGCCATGCTTAGAGACTTGATTAAGGAAGACTCACTATTCGAATGGAGTGATGTCCACACGCGTGAGTGGTGTTCACTTCAGCAAATGTTAACAGAAGGTCCAGTTCTAGCCATTTTTGATCCCTCAAAGCCAATTAAACTGTCAACGGATGCATCAAAAGGTGCTCTAGGAGCGGCTCTGTTTCAACAGCACGGAAAAGAATGGCGTCCAGTAGGCTACGCGTCACGGGTGCTGACAGACAGTGAGGGCAGTCGTGTATGGATTGGCCATACACGACTTCGTGTATGGCCAATCCATCATGATCGAAACAGACCACCGCCCGTTACTAGCTATTGCACAAAAAGCTATTGGTGATATGCCACCACGGCTCCAGAGACTATTTTTGCGTCTAATGCGGTACGAATTTACGTTACAGTTCGTCCCAGGCAAGCAACTGATACTGGCGGATGCACTGTCTCGCATAAGGACCGGGAGCAGCGCTTCAACTACTGACGATGTCGACGTCCACGCAACAGGTGTTCTATCCACACTAGTGAGTGACAAGACCAAAGCACGTCTTGTCAAAGAAACAGCACAAGACAGTGAACTCCAAGACGTCATCCATGGCCTGATGAGAAAGGCGCCACTGCAAGGCAAGTTTAAGCCGTTCCGGTCGGAGCTCTCCTTCATTGATGGTGTACTACTCAAGGGCTCCAAAGTAGTCATACCACGAAGCTTAAGACTAGAGATGTTACAGCGCGTGCATTGCGGGCACCTAGGACTGGGAAAATGTCAATCTCGCGCAAGACAATTAATGTTCTGGCCAGGAATGACCGCAGACATAACTGCGTGGATCAGCAAGTGTTCCACCTGCAAACACTTTACATATCGTCATCCCGATGAACCGCTCTTGCTCCGAGAGACGCCCAGGCAGCCCTGGGCAAGAGTTGGAGCAGACCTTTGTCATTTTGCGGGAAAAAACTATCTGGTCATCTATGACTCTTATTCAAATTTTCCGGAAGTTGCGGAACTGCAGGACACGACGTCAAGAACGGTCATCAGCACCATGGAAAGCATTTTCTCTAGACATGGAATACCCATTGAAGTATGCACGGATGGTGGACCACAGTTCGCGGCGCGGGACTTTTCAGATTTCGCTGCACGATTCGATTTCGTTCATGTGACCTCCAGTCCATACTTCCCCAGATCCAACGGCCTCGCCGAGAAAGGCGTTCAGGTTGTCAAGAGGCTCCTAAAAAAATGCGAGCACTCCGGCGATGACTTTTGGCTAGGTCTCTTGAACTACCGTGCGACGCCGCTCGAGTGTGAAACAGCTCCAGCAGAGCTACTGATGGGCCGCAGGCCCCGCACTCTTCTACCAGACTTTGCGACTCCCCCAGCACGCTCCGTACGCAAGCACACCCAGAACCTAAATCGCGGACATCAACTTGCCCCGTTAAAAGAAGGCGACAGTGTTAGAGTCAGAGGGGACAAAGCCTGGGACAGAAAAGCGCAAGTTGTGGGAGGCGAAGGCCCGCGGTCATATCGAATTCTCACAGATCAGGGACGAGAAATGCGCAGGAACCGCCAACACCTTTTGAAGACAGAAGAGGCGCCAAGCTTTCTCGATGAGTTCGACTCCGATGGGTATGACACGGCCGACGAAGGTGTGGCACCTTCCACGCCCTCACTGCCGGGACACAGGGGCACTGATAGTTTATCCACACCAGCGGAGCAGGCGGCTCAAGGAAACAGTACGAGTAGCACCACCAGTCAGAATTCGCCACCATCGTCACCTTCGCTCAGGCGGTCGTCCCGACAAGTCTTCCCACCACAGCGCTTGACATATGACGAGAACTTTCAGCAAGTAGTGTGACTGACTCGCAGCAGACGAAGGACTGCGCAAATCTATGATATATTGAGCGTGTGTGTTGTTTTTGTAGTGTGTGTGCTTTGTTTTCTTTGTTTGTTTGTTTTTTTGTTTTTTTGTTTGTTTCTTTTTTCTCAAGACAAAGAAAGGGGGATGTATCGGCAATCGGCTAGCAACATCATCGTCTGCAGGTGCGCAGGCACCAGGCAGCACGCGCCAATAAATGGAACGTCGGCCCAGGGCTCGGGCGTGGAGACGTGTCAGCAATCATGCCTGTCTCCTCTTTGTGCTAAACACCCACCGTTACAATGACGAACACAACGCCACAATTTCTCCCGCAGCGGCCATTCGAGGAACCGCACGTTACTTCTATTTTGGCTTTAATCGGCCATTTTGGCGCCGAAACAGACACAGCGGAAGGGGTATTCAGGGTTGCCACCCTCGTCTCCCCAGCGGATGCGCCGCGTCTGACTACTGAAGTTAAAATGCACCTAGGTCGTGACGCGCTACCTGAAAGCACCGCTGAGGCATGGTTGCATAAAAACAATATTAGTTGTGCCGCAAAACCTTGCAAACTAAAGATTTTAAATACATCACGCGCCCATCATTTTGTACTAAGCTCCAATAAACTTTATACAAAAAGAGTCTTTCCCTTTTGTTTTTACGCAAAGCAGGCTTTCTTAAAGCTCAAGGTGACCACAGTACAGACAAATGATGAAGAGTGGCGCTGTTGTCGCATTTAGCTCGGTCTCGGTGGACGCCAGCGGCCCAAGTTTCGACGGCGAGTTTCCCAACCGAGTGTTTTAGTAACGTTGGGAGAAACCAAGTTCGTGTGGAGTGAAGCTTTCGCGGCGCATGCGCCGCTTCGACAACGGCGCCACCACCGCGGCGTGACGTCATAACCGCGTGTTGGTGTATACTCAGAGCAAAATGAACATTACAAACTAAGCGCCAAGACTCCTCTATAGCCACAGTCTGCTCTATACGAGACTACTGCAAAATAAATGGGGAGGGGACTTGACAAGGGTCGCCGACACTTCGACAAGGGCTCCAACTTCGTCTGCCAACAATGCGGAGCGAAAGTTTGTCTGCTTTTTGCACAGGGGCTGCGACGATGTCAGAACACCAAGCTCTTATTGGCTGATTTAAAAAGAAAATAGTGGGTAGACCTCAAGGCATTTGGCATTAAGGTCTACCTAGCAGACGACTTGCACACCGCATAAGCCCACGTCCGCCTGTCCAAAAGGTCCAACCCTACATCCTGATAATGAACACACTTAAAAGCTGCCTAATCACATCAGCTCATTCCTAAAATTCCCTTGTCGCTTGTTACCTTTTTTTTTGTCAGAATCTTCTCACTGCTTGCTTCGCTTCGTTCGACGACATCGAGCGAAGTTTGTTTTTAAACGGACCAAAATTATTCGATCGAGATAACAAGCTGCTAGGCGTAGTCAGATTTTACTACCTCCCCGCACTTAGAACGACTGATACGGGGTCAGGCGCCCCGCACATATCTCTCTGCGTGCGGCTAAACAATAAAATAAAATATAAAAAAAGAAATTGAACAGGCTTGGCGACATATTTCGGATGTCCGCACTCCGCGCTTCCCGGCGTTTTAAATGAGCGTCGCGTTCGTTTAGAGCGGCGCGCTATTCGCAAACGGGGTGCTGCAAAAGTTGGTCACGTACGGCTGGTCGAATATAATTGCCGGCGGCACCCTGACACTCGAAACAAAAACGAAAACAAAAAATAAAGAAAGGAGCAGTGCACGTATAACGCGGCCCTTCACCTTGAAACGCTTCGCGAAAACATCCTGTCTTCTCGGCGCGTGCATCGCCTGGGACAGAAACAAAAACAAAAATAAACGCGGGAGGTAGCGTGCTTTTCGTATTCCTGTTTTTAATAGCACTTCCCGGGACAGGCGGATGTCAAGCATATGCGGGGATTCACGAAACCAGGCACGACGACGCACAATTAGTGCATCCGCACCGGAAGGAAATGATCGCCAGAAGTGTCCAGGATCCGATAGAATTGTTGGCGAGAGGTCCCGAGTAATTTCCTTCAATTAACTTGCTGAATTTTTTTTTCGGGTAATCGATTCATTTTTTATTTAGTCACAGGTCTCGCATACTTACAAATATAAATCACTACATAAGCCTAAGCTCTAAAAGAAGTCCCACCTTGAAAAGGTCTTCGTCGACCCAACTCTTTCAGTTCGTGAAGAACGGTTTGCCTCAAGCACTATCGGCCCCTGGTGCACTAGAAAGGCAACTGGGCGATGAAGAACTCTTTCGCATCAAAAAAGAAGCTTAAAAGCATCCCTTATAGTTGTTGTCAAGAAGAACCCTTGTAGGGAATTTATAATCTAGATCCTGAACTGAAGTTCAGACCGCCCAAGAAGTTTCCACGAAAGACTGAATCGGTACTTCACCGAATCAGGCTGGGCGTTGCATTTACATATAAATATCGCCACTGTACTGGGAAAAGACCGTCTGCAAACTGCTTGCTATGTGAAGAAGTGGAATCACTAAACCAACTGTTATGCAATTGCTCAATTTATGACGTGGAAAGAGAGGTGCTAATCGAAAAACTCTTCCACCTGGACTTCCGACCGTTCCCTCGCCAAGATCTTAGGAGCATGGGAGAGCCCAGAAAAACTGACTGATGCGACCAAATACCTACTATGTTTCTTACGTAATACCCAACTTATTTGTCGTCTTCAAAGAGCAGATGTGCAGATGTGGAGCTCCACATTATTTTCATGTGTTTTTATTAATTTCATCTTCTTGCCCTTCTTTGACATCCCGTATTCCCCTCCCCAGCACAGAGAAACCGGTAAATGCTAACTGCATGGAGCGACCTCTCTGTCTTTCTATATAAACCTCTTCTTCTTCTTCCATTTTAGGGAATGCTTGAAATAACTTTTTAGGGTGCAAAATATAGACAGCCGAAGGACCCTTAGAAGTTCTTTTACGACAAGATGTTTGGTTGTGTGTGTACGCGGTTTCCAAGTTGGAACGCGACAATGCTTCGTCAGATGTAGGCAGTTTCAATGAACACTGATATATCGTGTCACCAGCTTTCCTCAAGTAAAAAAAGAAAATAAAAGTAAGGATCATCCATCTTGAGAGCCCTCCACTTAGAAACAAAAACGTGAAAAAAAAACGAGGACGCCGGCATTTATTATTTTCTTCTGCTTCGTCTGTTTAATTTCAGTATTGCACTTATATTGCCGGTCAGAATAAAGTGGTGCTTACATAAGCACGAAAATGAAATATTTACACAAGACAAATAATTTCCCACTTTTCCATGATAAAATAGTACAAGAATGCTCTTGGAACTAACCCCGTAATGAATATAGTATAACCCCAAACATATTGTGTGGAATTGTGCGAAATGAAGAGCTTGAGAAAAGAAAATAAATAAAAAGACTCAAACAAGACACTTTAAAGATGAAAGTAGTGTTCTACACGTTCCTCCTAAAGTCGCTTGATCCTTGGAAAGTAGCACCATTGCCTTCCCTACCTGCTAGCATGACACAAACAGATACTAACAGACAGACGACCGAAACCTCGCAAGGCGATGGTCTCTGTTGCCATGGCAATCGCCGTTTGGGTCCATTCGAACCTTCGGAACTTCGAAAGGGTCATTCGGAACCAGTTGCGCCAAGACCGCCATGGAGCATCATCGTACACGCTGATGACGCTTGATGACGTATTTTTATGGCCATGTTTCGGGCACAACGCCGACACCGCCGCTTGTTTTTCACGTCATGTGACAAGTGAGGTCGTTCTAGAGCTATAGGACGGCTTCTAGGACTACCGTAAGGACGACGCCATAACAGCGTCGTCCTTAAGCATACGATTGAGCGGCGCGTGCCGCGCAATAGCATTTTTATGGCCATTTACTCCGATTTTTCGCTCAATGAAACAAGTAAAACTTTGGCACTAAAAAAAAAACAAAGCGGACGGAAGCGGATCGCCGCACTTTATATGACGGAAAAGTGTCGCTTCACGCGTTCTCGAAGTGTCCTGTTTGGGCAGCCCTTTAGCAACGTTGAGCGCGGTCCTTACCGAGCACGGGTGCACTGCGGAGAAGCAACACCCGCGGAAGGGAGCTTCGGGGGTAGGGTTGCTTCTCCGCAGTCCACCGCTGCTCCGTAAGAAGCGCACTCAACGGGGCTAAAGGGCCGTTGCGATGAGACTTGGAACTTGAAAGTAATCCGTTAGAAGTAACGGGATTACTTTTAATCCTTTACTTTTCTTTAATATAGTAAATAATTCGTTACATTTTTTGTAAACGTAATTTGTAATGTAATTTAATTATTTTTAGAGCTCAACTTTTAAGCGCCCGTTTCCAGCTTGAGCGGCGTCGCCGTCGACGTAACCGCGCGCGTTGCATTATGGGACGTTTCCCCCTCTAAATTTAGCGAAACAATTTAGGAAAAATGTTTCAGCTAAATTTAGCGGGAAATTTTTACCGCTAAATTTAGCGGGGAAATTGACGTCAAGGGTGGCCTCAAACCAATTCAGTTTCCCCGCTAAATTTAGCGGGGAAAAAGACGTTACGACTTCGTGTCAGGTCACCCATGAGCAAAGTCAGCGGCAGGAGGAGAGGAGGAGGGGAGGACGAGGAAAGGAGAGGAGCAGAGAGGAGGAGCAAAGAGGAGGGGGAGGACAGGCATACCCTCCCCTTCGTACACTCCCCGCCTCCTTCTCAAGAGCTGCGCTCTAATTCGCATTATAAAGATTTGTAAACGTCTGCCATTTTTTCAGTAACGAATTACTAAAATTACTCGTCAAATTTCTTCTATCCCTTCAAAGCGGGAGAGAAAAGGGAAGAAGGGGGATGCAATGGCTTTCGTGCTTTTAGCATGGTAACTCAAGGCGGGGGTCCGCTAGCGTAGAGAGTGCTGACGAGGGAAAGGAAAGGAATTCACGGAAAGCATGAGAGCCCAGCCAGAGCCCGTTTCTCGACTCGTTCGTACTGTCAGCCAAGCTGGAAGAATTCGAATCTCTCTATTAAGGCAACAGGCTTCGACTTCTTGGAAAACTAACGGACTGCTTCGAGTTCACAAACAGAGCAGAAAACTAATGGACTATAAAATCGTCGCGGGGGGGTCGTGAGGACTAGGACTGTGGTGCTTATGTTGCCCCCCCCCCCCCTTCCCGCCCCCCCCCCCCCCCCCACCCTACGTCTTGTCCACACAGAAAACAATCTGCGTATTTTTGTGTGTCACTGACACACGAAACCGTCCACTGCTTGTCGATGTTTCTGCCTACACGCACCCACCCTGCTATCAGAAAAAGATATAATGAGATCTTGCCCCTACTCCTCCTTAACAGCGCTGTGGAAGCTAAATACTGGCTGGACCAACCAGCTATGTAACTTCTGCCACGTGACTTCGCGTTAGCGGATGCGTAAGGCAGAAACATGAGATATGAGATGGCAGCGGTTTATTGGAACAGAAAATATGTACCAACAACCCTGCTGTAAGTTTATGCAGTAATTACCTTCGACAGCAGGCAATAAGCTGGACGGGGAGCACAGCCAAAACGGCTCGGGACTTCAAAGCTGAACCCATGTTCTTGGAAATGAGTGCTGAGGTCCTCGTCAGCGGATTTTGCCTGCAGGGACTTAGACTGAAATTTTAGGGAAAGTGAGCACAGCCCTAGTTTTCTAAGAATAGACAGTTGCTGACTTAGACACTCGAGTTGAGCGCAAGGCCGCCGTAAACTCGTGAAAGACATGGAAGCCTGCTGATCACTGACAATGATGTTTTAGAGCGTAGCTCTTAAGCGCCCGTTTTTGTCTTGAGCGGCGTCGCCGTCGCCGTCGGCGTAACCGCGCGTTGCATTATGGGACGTTTCATATAATGACGTCACACCTGACGTCATGTGTGACGCCACGAAGGTCATGAGTAGCGTCACGAGGGTCATCAGTCACGTCACGTGTGACGTTACACTCGTGACGTCACACGGCACCTAAATTTGGCGGAAAAGTGTTCCCGCTAAATTTAGCGGAAAACTTGTTTCGCTAAATTTAGCGGGAAAAATTTTCTGACGAATTTAGTGAGCATTTTTTCTCCTAAATATAGCGGGGAAATTTTTTCGCTAAGTTTGCCGGGGAAATTTTTTCGCCATACTTAGCGGGCAACTTTTCCACTAGATTTAGCGGGGAAATTTTCCCGCTAAACTTAGCGGGGAAATTTTTCCACCGAACTTCGCGGGAAGTTTTTTCGCTAAATTTACTGGGCAGAATTTACCGCGAAATTGTCCAACAATTTGCCGGTTAAGTTCCCTTCCGTACCCTCTCCTCCCCCTTTCCTCCTCCTCCTCAACAGCTGTGCTCTAATTCGGCATTACAGAGAACTGTAAACGTCTCATTTTTTCTTTAAATAATATATAAATGGCAGAATTAGTTCAGCTGAAGGATTGCGCTTTATTATTTCGTGTGGAGCTTTGGTTCTGTAGAGTTTGGTGATCAAAAATCAAGATCAAGTGGGTAATCCGATCGGATAACAAACTCCATCAAGCAGGAGTCTTCGAAGTGTGCCCCGACGCAAGTACCCCATCTCGGTCTGACAGCTATAGTCACGGTATTAGTGGGTAAAACAGCCCCTATTTAGGCAACATGCAGCAAACATAGCAAACTACATCTTCAGGGGAATCGTGTTTTGAAGTTCACCGACGCCAAACTCGGATTATTTGAATGGCGTGGGCGGCTCCACCGCCCAAGTGTGCATTCGTCGCATGTTCATAGGATTTGATTTTGTCCGGTTGGACAGCGTAGGATTCGCTTATTTTGAACACCTGTGTAAGTCATTCAAAACTTTATAGACTCGTCCTCCGAAAATTATTAACTTAATAGAAAGGGTTGATAGTAGTGAATGTATTTTATTTCCGTTATATTTTTGGTGTGGCCACAAATCTGGCCCTTCAAACACGCAATATCGAATGACTTTCCGTGTTTCTTTGAAGTATCACAAAAGTAATCGAGTAAAGTAACGAAGTAATTACTCTATAACTTTTACGGTAAGTAATTGTAACGATAATCAATTACTTTTTGGGCCAAGTAATTGTAATTATTTACATTTCTGGAGTAAAGGATGCAAGTCTGGTCGCGATCAACACTTCGAAAAGTACAATTGCAATCACGTTTTTAAAAGAAAAGAATCCTTTCAAAGGGGATGGTATACACGCGCGCGTGGTGTGTGTAGAAATAAACGGAAACTTTGTGAAGATTGATATATACATTACAGTAAAATATTCAACATTAAACTACGGCTATTGTGCAAGAGCATATGTTAGGCAGAGATGTCCTACAGCCTACGTTCACCATGATCGTCTTTTCTATTTTTTCGAATTCCATGCATTTAATAAAGAATGTTTGCTTATGGCAAGGAGATTTATAAATGCCCTCGATTAGGTATAGCTGGACATCTCTATAGGTTTAATGGTATTTCAAGTGCATCGTTTACTTGCCATTCTATGCAGGCAAAGTACAGTGCTAATCACACTTGTCTATAGACCAACACGCGTCCCTGACGTCACGCAGCTGCGGTGGCGCTGTCGACGGCACTGCGCATGCGCAGACGCTTCAGTTCACTCGAATTCAGTTTCTGCGCATGCGCAGTGCCCACACCTGGTGTGGGCAAATAGGGGCTTGTTTGTAAACAGCGTGTCGGTCTATAACGCGCGAGCGTGCAGCTTTCACCGGAGAGCGCTAGACTGGTGGCATTCGCGGAAACTAACCTAGTCACGTGGCGCGACATGGAACGACCCGCTCGAGGGGTGTCCTGCCCACTCTATCAGCTTGATAAGCGATACAAGTGATGTGTTTATGATATTTTTTTTTTTTATGACGACATCATTGATACGCCTTCATGCTTTAATTTGTTTATTGTTCGAGCAATCATGTTTGTAAAAAAAGTGTGCAAGCAGCCTTCCGCGTTCGCCGCCAGCTGATAGAGAAAACAGGACGCCCTCGAGGCGGGCCGTTCCATGTTGCGCCACGTGACTAGCTTAGTTTCGGCGAATGCCACCAGTCTAGCGCTCCCCGGAAAAAGCCGCACGTTCGCGTGTTATAGAGAAGTGTGATTAGCACTGTACTTTCTGATGTCACAGTCCATAAATATAGTTTTATTAAAATGAGCTTAGCTTAGACATGGACAAGTGGAAATCTTGAGAACAACCTTTACGAGTTCAGATGGGTTTTCGTTTAGGCACGGCGTTGTAGTGAAAAGCTTGGAGAAGCTATTCAGTACTGGATTCGAAAATATTCGGCAAAAAACCACTATTCGCTTCGCATTCGCTTCGAACTGAAGATCCACTATTCGGACATGCCTAAAGGACTGCATCAAAACGCCGGTTAATTCTCTCGGCATATTACTTATTGTACAACGTCAACACAAGAATTACTATAGTAGTTCCCTGCTTTCTGTTTGTGTAACAATGAAACAATTTCTTTGCTCGTGCTTAGTGTTATAATATTGCCACGCGCGTCGGCGAGCGACCGCGTGCATGTTCGCGCGGAAAGGCTAGGTTCGATTCCAGTCAGTGCAACGTTCTTTTATTTATTCTTTCAACATTGCGTTCTCGTTAGTTCAAGACCATTCTCGTCTGATCGAGTCCCGAATGTTCTAGTCGTCGAAAGTTCTAGGCCGATTGTTTCAGAAGCCAACGCGCGTACATAAGGGGCTCCGCGTGGCGATCTGCAGTCAGTCTCGCCCCAGGGTTCGACTCTGCTGTTACGCCGACTTCGACGCCCGCGACGCGCGCTCTGCTGTTATTTTTTGTTTCCTTTTTGTTCTGGGTACAAGTTCGCCCCATTAAACGTTTAGTTTACTTCAGTTTTTGTCGCCTCATCACTCGTCATTCGTGACCAATATGATCTACCATTTTCATTAGTATTTTGCCTTGTGCGCATATGCCAAAGTTTCTATGCGCTTTGAGTTATGTGTGATGAGTTTTCGGGGTAACAAGTATTTTGTAATGTCATGCATGGTAAAATATTTCACTTAAAAATGAAGTGTATACACTTGTCCACCTTACATTTCTTTATTGAATTTTCCCTCTAGTTTATATTTATGTATTTAAATGTTTATTATACTTATTCATTTAGTATTTTCTCGTTTCTATCGTCTCCCCTCCCCCCCCCCCCCCCCCCCAAACAATCTAACAGAATTGAGCTAGACGCTTTAAAGCAGCAAAATAAATCTAATATCTTGCCCTTGGGACCATAACAGGCCCCCAATCCGGTTTCTAGCCAGAACGTTGGGAGACCCCTGTTCTAAAAAATTCCCTGTCCATGTCTTTCCTCTGTCTAAAGCATTGAACATCAATTGTTAGTAACGCTTTGACCTGTCGCCATCGTTACGTTCCCTCTCCGAGTCGCGCTATCCAATAATAGCAAAAATCACGGAATTGAATATATGTCTTTATAAAGCAACCTGCCAAAAAATTTGAATCGGCTCTCCAACAATGGAGAGATCAAGGAAAAACTGAAGGAAACTGCTCATTTCATGAACCAAAATGGCGACACTATGAGGACCTTGACGCCATTTTCACAGGATCCCGCGACTTTAATTTCTCCAAAACAGTAACGGAAGCCCGTTTCCTCGTTCCTTCTGAATCTTGGAACAAAGTTCCCGTCACAAGTTCCAGAGGTTCGAAAGGGACGCGCGTTCCCGGCCGTTACATTTCTAAGATCGGAACGTGTCGTTAAATTAACGTTACTTTGCGCATTTTAATGAAATATTATCTCAAATAATCCGTAGATAAAATAAAGAAAACTAGCGAAAATATCCACATCGAACTACGTGTCATGTCGCCATGGTCACATTTGTTCTAGTTCTTTGTTTTCGACTATATCTCCGACACTTCCCCACCCCTTGAAATCGGAGGGTGAAATAGTCAATAATAAAAAAAAAATCTAAATGTCTACTAAATTCGAATAAAGTTGAAGATCTATCGACAAAAAAAAAACGAAAAAAAAAAAACGCCGTCTTTCTGCTATTTTTTCGAAAACGTGACGAGTTCCCGTTCTAGTTCAACCGACGTAAAAACGGCGGCGTTCCTTTGCTCTTCCTAAAAGGAAAGCGTTACAGGAACGTCGTTCCTCGGAACGCCGTTCCGTAGAACACTGAGAAAAAGCTATATATATCAATCAAATAAATTACGATTAACGTTATTTTTCCTCTCTTCGAAACACCCACGTGCCTCCAAAGATGTCAGTTCTGAGAGCCTGCAAACGATCTATTAATCCCCTACTAAGGATAGTGCGATGGAGTTCTCTTAATTTACTAATTAACTTCACCGTGCTCTTCACTCTTGTATAAACGTCATCAGGGGTTCGGCGAACTAAAAACCAGCGTTCAAAATATCAGCACTAGGTATTACCAGCACCACAACCACCGCAATGATACATAAAACAAAGCGTAAAGGACAAGTGTAAGTAGAAGGAAGAACTAAAGAAAACAAGAGGACGACACGTGCACTAAATAACCTTACCGTACGCATATGAAAAGGTATGCGTACGGCATAAACGCTCGGATACTGAGAATTACTGCTGGGAATAGCCATACAACCAACGCTCGTTGCAACTCGAACCAGCGCTGACAACAAAAAATGTCTTTAACGACTTATCTCGAAGACATTTAAGAGAACACTTACGAGCTCACAGCTTTCTGCAATTTTAAACGGCACGCTGGGTTAAAGTTCGCGCTGCGGAATTCACACGTTTAACAATGACGGCCGTTGCCACCGGTAGGCACGTATTCGCGACATAAACATAGCACAACGTATTTCAGAAATACCCACGTGTGTGTGTGTGCAGGCGGCACGTAGCCAGGGGGGAGGCCCATGGGGCCCGGCCCCTCCCCCCCCCCCCCCCCGAAATCTTTCATTTTGCTGGAACCTCCTCTCCCCCCTCCCCCTCATACAGCATTTTGCCATGGGCGGGCCTCCCCCCCCCCCCCCCCCCCCCCCCCGAACCAAAATCCTGGCTACGTGCCTGTGTGTGTGTGTGTGTCTGTGTGCGTGTGTGTGTGAGGGGGGGGGGGTGTGGGTGGGTGGGTGGGTGGGTGTACACGTGCGTATCCGTGTGTGTGTGTGCGTGCGCGCGCGCGCATCTCATTGGCTACAGAACACCCAATGAGGCGCTAGCCTCTGCTATCGGTGTTTTCCTTGACAATCACCGATGGAACAAACGAGAACTTTCAAGAATTGCAAGGCACCGGAAACACGTCAGGCCATAAGTACGAACTGTAGCTTCTTGTGAATGGTGGTTCTAAACAGTCGTGGTACAGCATAGATCGGTACATGTAGACAAAAACAGAACAAAGATTCCACCGACGAGCGACGGCAGATGCGTCGCGCGTGTCCTGATGCACCCGCGGATGAACGTTCGTGTGCGAAATCGCCCGAAAGCCTATTTCCCAGCAAGCTCGTATTTCTTTTTCTTTTTTGGCAGGCTCGCGCTGCGTCGTTTCCGTTACGACATCGACCGAGAAACCTCCTTCCGATGTCCTCGAAACTTTCTCGCGAACAGAACACGCTAAGCACCGGAACGAAGTAAACGCAGGAAGCTGACGGAAAACGCCGCAGTTCATGTCGCAACGTCGAAGAGAGATGTCACTGACGGCGTCACTTGAGTCAAACACGAAGTCATATCCACGAAGCTGTAACCGGTGGTTATAGTTTTATTAAATTATAGTTATGCAATAACATAAAATATTACATTAAGATAATAAAACTCAGTTAATAATAACAATGTAAAAGAAGAAATGTGGCGTCTGTGAAATTTCGATATAGAAACTGAAAGCTTGAGAGACACAGGAATGCATCTCAAATGGGCGAGACGGGGACTATGCGGTGTGAAATCGTATAACAATAATAAAATCTCACGGAACGCCTGTAATTCATAATAATAATCAAGAAAAGAGAAGAAAAGTCCTCGCGAAATGCACCACCAACAACATCGTGAGTTGAATGAATGCACAAGTGAAAGAGGCGTTGGCTAACCGAACAAGCTTGGGGCGTCAAAGACCTCACTATTACAGAAAATAGTTTCCTCGTAACTTGACTGGGTCCGCAGTGAAGTTTTTACTTGACCAGTGTTTTGCCTAGTTGATAATCAATATCATATTTGGCGACTCCCCACAGTTTTATATAAACTTCGACACAATTTTATTAGATATGAAAGTAAAAGAAGTTTTGCAACAATTAAGTCTTTGTGACCTGTAATTAAAAAAATTCAGAAGTAAGGTATATTTTATTTTTTTGTTTTGTTATATTTCTAATCTGCAGGACAGGTTTTTATGTCCACTGCCTCGCGTATCCTCGTTAAACAAAAACTAGAAGATGATAAAAACAGGAAAAAAAGAGAACGCCTTTGTTCTATACACGTTTGCAAGTCCGGTCTCAGAGCGCCGCCATCTTCCTCAGTGGGGTGCGCTCTCGGGAGAGGCCATAATCCGATTACGACGCCTTAGCAAGGCTTCGTAATCGGATTATGACTGGTCCAAGCGCACCCCAGACAGGCAAGATGGCAGCTCCCTGAAGCCGGACTTGCAAACGTGTATACATCAGCGTAACCCGACACGTTTTTTTGACCATTTTATTTCTATCCCTACTGTCTCTCCACCCCCGCCTATGGGACGACCGACATCTAGGCTAACATAAGGCAGGTAACGTCATGACCCCGTTAAAAAAAGAGAACACGATGGCGGCAATTTACGCGCAAAGCCAGCGAGCAACCACCAGAACATCACCTCTATACAGTTCCTCGCTCAAAATAAATCAAGCACCAAGCCGCGCTACTTTACGACAGCATATAAAACAGAAAAGAACCCTGCAGTAACAGCAATGTTACGCTGTGGGGTGACAAAGGATGTCCGCGTAGTAACTCCGTGCCCGTTTACCGCACAAAATAAAAAAAAAATAAAAACGTACAAAAAGAGCGAAATCGGCAGGTCAGACGGGGTCGGCCAACGACACTGTAGAGGGCGTATGCTAGCATAGAGCGCACCACGGCTCGGCGGTTCGTAGTAGTATGGCAGCTGGTTGAAGTTTTCAGCTCAAACGACCCACATCCTTCCGCCCACGTGGCTGCGTTTCCGCCCCGTCCGTGTTGCGTCCGCCGCATCGCATCGCATCGCTCGCTTCAGTTGTCTGGTTGAGCAGCGTGTAAAGTTGCATTCGCTGTGCGAACCGGTTTCAGGTCGTCCGGTTCTCAGGAGGGGTTGGAGGCGCCATACCTCTGACATTTTTCGTCTCGTGTCGAGTATATACGTCTTTTCGTGGCAGGGCCTCGCAGAGATTCATTCATTCGCGCGAGCTAGTCACTGCGCCAACTTGAAAAACGCAGGGCGGGATAAGGTAATCAGATGGTAAGATAATTAGGTCCCGAGCATCTAATTATTGCTCCACGGCAAAATAAAAAAAAAATGTATTTTACAAAAAAATTAGGTAAATTAAGTTTATTTGATTAGAATAAGCTTAATTATATTTAAATCACTGTAGCTAGAACATAATGATTATTTGTCTCTACGTGTACCTGAAACATCACAGATTTATTGATCACTTCTTCCGATGACTAAAAAGAATTTGGAAGAAACCCCCCCCCCCTCCCCCCCCCCCCCCCATTACGGTAAATTTAAACCACACTTTAATTAACAACTTCCATTCTTGTAAACCCCGCCATGCTAGAAAAAAAAAAAAAAAAGCTTTATTTACTTTTTCTGGTAACGTTACGATTTGATATTTGCGATAGGACATTACCCAAAGCGGGGGTCACACTGCTTATACATCATACAAAAGATAGTCTGCATACAGATTCGAATGCGAGTCACCGAGAGATCCGTGCTTCGAATGCCGCGGGGCAATGAGTTCAAAGGGCAAAAGTAGGGCATGCGGCATTCGAACCACGGATGTTGCGGCATTCGAACCACGGATGGGCAGCGGCTTAACAGACAAAAAAAGGAAGGTAGGAAAGGAGCTCGATGTTTCGATTTGCTCAAGAAAGGCACCGCCTTTTTTGCTCGTGTATACCAAATAAAAAACTTCCTTGCTCGATAGATGATTCTTTGATTTAAAGACGAAACAATTGTCCATAAAAAACACGAAATAATAAACAAAAAAAAAATTTCGAGATCGTTTTGTTTTTGTTTTTTTAAAAAGTTTGATTTATATTATTATGATAGTACAGGAAGGGTTTAAATCGCGATTTAAATAATTATATTAAAACACGCTTTAAATGTTTAAATGTTTATTTTCCACATTGCTCCACACTCAACGAAATTGCGGCATCAGTTAACACACAAACAAACGTTACTAGATTAGCTCAGTTGCGCAACTCCCTTGAAGGGGTTGTCTTGTTATTCTTGTTATTCGGATTTAGTATCTCTGGCACGAGTGTTCGTAACTTGCCTTTTTTTATAAACACGCGGAAATATATATATATATAAACTGTATTTTTATTTTTTGGCACGCGCTTATCAGATTTTATTTGCCTTGCAGATTCCCGCGGTAATCTTAGATCGAAATAAAGCGGAGGTGATGGCTGTCTCCGCGTGCTCGTGGGTGGAATCGTTTTGTAGGGCGCGGTCATACCAGGGAAAGAAAAAATGTGTTGCAATGAACGCGCCAAATATTTCCCTTTCACCTTTATAAGCTATATCTCCGCAATAAAACAAAACTAAAAAAACACCACAAAAACCTTCTCTTCTTTTTTTTTGCATAGAAGGTAGATCAAGACGCAGCAACAGTTTACACACCCAGACATTCCTCCCTTCTCAATGTTTTTTTTGCATTGCATGCAGTTTCCATTTCCCTCCCGCTCTGATATCACGCGAGTTGAACCCCTCTGTTGGATTCCTATTCGGTCTGTTTCCGCGCGCGTGTATTTGCGTGTGTATGGGCGTATCTGATTTGCTTTCTCCGCCGGTGCTTTTGAAAGCCCACCGCACTGGGGGAACTTTTATGATGTGATAATATATACTATATATATTCTTCACTTAATCCTTTCTTTTTTTCTTTTTTTTTACCCAAGGTCGGTGTCTTTATTTGATTACTAGCGGTGTTTAAAAACAGTTCAGAAGTACGAAGGTTTCGAGAAGTATCGTCTGCCCTTTCCTTAAGCAAGATCCGGTCGTATAAAGGCGATCATTAATCAAATAAGCGGCCGAGGTTTACGTGAATAAATAAAAGCTACCAGAGCGGAAACCTCCGTTTTTTTCAAACGACCGCGAAGAGCTAGTCCCGAGAGACATTTAGCTTAATTACCAAACCACCATGAAGCAAAGCCAGCTGCAACTGTATAGGGAGTATTCACTGGCGGCCATAGCTGTGTGCGCGAATGCTGAGCTCGTGCTGATGTCGAGCTTCCACAGTTCTTTTGCAACGTGCATTCCGCACCATCGAGAGTGCCGGTCTTAGCAGCCTATTGATGTGAGCTCGTTCTCAGCACGCGCTCTAAACAGCACCCACAAATATGGCGTCTAGTGAATACTCCCTATAGTTACAGGCGATGCACGCGTTGGCGCCTGTCTCAAAACCTCTTCTAAAGCAAAAAAAAAGTAACACAAGTTGCACGTGCGTTTGTCAGTGCCTTCTTGAGGTTATTTACTTTGAATATATTATACAGATAAGGATCCTGTACGTTGAGCGCGTGTACATACATTCCCAGCATCCTGCTTGGTACTTGAATAATATTGAGGAAGTTATATTCTTTGCTTCATGACTATTGCACCGATCAAAATGACGGAATATATTCATTCATTCATCCATCCATTCATTCATTCATTCATTACACACTTAAAAACCCTATTCAGGAACATTACATAAAAGGGGGAGGGGATGCATTCCAAAGATGTAGAGATCATGAACTACGAAAACAAACAAAGTAGTTGTCAACTAACAGTGCTAAACAGGAAAGTAGAAGCAAAAAGAAAAAAGTGAACACAAGACTTAAATAATCCATGAACACAAATGAGAAATCGGAGCCTTTCTAAACAAATCGGGGTCGCCTGTTACTACTATGTCGGAGAGAAGGCCATTCCAGTTTATGGCGATCTGTGGAAAAAAAACGATTCGATAAAATAATTTGTGTTCCCGGAAATTCGAGATAGTTGGCACGAGTGGTTATTCGTAACAATGCTCCATTAGGAGTAAGCAGGAATGAGTCACGGAGGCGTAGATAATGATAATGAATTTGATTAAATAGAGTTAAACGTGATATCTTTTGACGTGCGATTAAAATCGGAATATTTAACTGGCGTTTAAGGGCGGAGATACTGGCAGTTTGGTTATAATCATCGAGGACAATTCTTGCTGAGCAGTTCTGAATTGACTCGGGCTGGTTTATGAGATAAATTTGACCAGGGTTTCCATATTGCTGATCCTTATATTCTAATTTCGGTCGAACACATGTTTCGTTGGCCATTTTAGGTAGATGGGGAGGTGCTGCTTTAATGTTCCTTTTTATGTATCCGAGAGTGCGCGAAGCTTCTGCTGTGGTGGTTTCGGTGTCACTATTTCAGGATATATTGGTTTAGGTGTGACTATTTCAGGATATATTACAGCCTAAGATATTCATAAGAGGAGAGAGCTTCGATAATTTCAAATTCAAGAGAAATGAAAAAAAAAAATGGATCTTACATTTTGTGCGCGTGAAGCGAAACAGTTTACATTTTGAAATATTTAATGGCATAAGGCATTTAGACCACCCGACATGCATTTTTTCAAGGTCACTTTGGAGATGTAGATGGTCGTTAAATAAGCTGATTTCGCGATATAAAACACAATCATCAGAAAAAAAGGCGGATACTAGAAATAATAGAAGTGGGTAAATCATTCATAGATATCAAAAATAGTAAGGGACCCAGCACTAATTCTTGTGAGTAGCGTGCATGCAGTTAGATTTGTGGCCGTTGGCGACAGTGAATTGTATGCGAGAGAAAAAGAAATCGCGAATCCAAGTGATTATACAAGGGTCAATCAATACCAATGGAAACAAGTCTGGAACTTTAGCCGATGATCAGGAACTTTGTCAAATACCTTCAAAAGCCCCTAAAAAAATGTTTTTTTTTTTTTTTTAAGCAGTCTTCTTGGAACACGCGTATCAAGAAATAAATTTTACGCGGACAGAAATTTTACAGAGCAATATTGACGGCCAGAGATTTATTTTAAATTCTGCGCGCAGAGCACACGACGTCACGGAATGGTCCTTCGCTCTTTCGACCTAAACGAGATGGTCATTCGTTCTTTCCACATCAGCGTGAAGGCAAAACCGATCCACCTCTCCTCCACGCGCCCGAAATGCCGAGAGGGAAAACGAGTGGAAAGGAGGTGACGACAATATTGACGTCGTCTCGCGTCGTCAAAGTTGCTCTAATTTGTTTTGTTTTTTTCGCGTAAAACTAATTTTTAGACACGCCTGTCCCAACCAAACTCTTTCTACAAAACTTTTTTTTTTATTGTTCTATTCAGGGGCCCTTTAAGAAAATCAAGAAACAAATTATCCGCTTGGTTCTATGAGTCAAGGTTGGATAGTAACTACCTAATGAGTAAATTCTAAAAGTTGTGTCTCACATGAGTAGCCCTACGGAATCCGTTCTGATGACTGTAGAAAAAATGGGTGGCTTCTAAGTGCGAGACATTGTGAGAATATAATATGTGCTCGAGAAGTTTGAATGCAATGCAGGTTAATGATATGGGACGGTAATTTGAAGGTACAGTGCCCGATCACCGGTTTTAAAGACTGGAATCGCCTTCCCTAGTTTCCAGTCCGAGGGTAGGCAACCCTGTGGTAAAGACTGGGGAAGAAGTAGTGTGAGCACTTCACTGGGGATATCCTTTGTGTTACTGATGATTTTTGGGTTGTCAGGACCGCAAGACGAAGTTAGGTTTAATGATTCAATGAAACGAAGTATACCAGCAACAGAAATATTGATGGGAGTCGTCGACTCAAAGCCGGGTGAGGGAAAGCCAGGAATATGTCACCGCTTTCATTCGTGAATACAGTACATAAATGATAATTTAATACCATAGCGCAATCTGGCTCAGAAATCGCGGCTCCGTTTTCATTCTTCAGTTTGATAGTACGAATGCTATCTCTGGACAAAAATATTTTCGAAAAGCTTTGACATTTTTTCTTGAAGGATTCTAGGTAAGTCTACAGTAAATAATTTATGTCTTGACAACCGGGCACTCTTGGCATAGTTCTTAAGGCGCATGAAATATTCATTCCAAAGTAAGTTAGCAATTCCCACGCTTTGATACCGATCAAAAATCCACGCCGTGTGGATGTGTTTAGCGAGTGCATCGTGCGTGAGATCGTATCTGCCTCTGGAGCACCTTTTTACTTTACTCTTACCACTGTAGTTGTAAATTGCCGCATTCGCGGTCCAGAAACGAGTTTGATGCAGTGGCGACGGAAGAAGGGGGTCGGCGCTTGAAGGGGGCCTTTCTTGTGGTATACACGCCAAAGGCGCGAATAAGCACAGACCGAGGTGGTGGAATTCTCGTGTAATCGCATGAGGCTACAATGGAGCGATTCGCAGTAAGTATTCAATTGTTTTAAAAAACAAAACAATGTGTGCTATTTGAGACATTCAGCAATTCTTATAAACACAACACTTCACACTTGTTATAAAATAGAGAAAATAAATACAAAAATTATTCCGAGTTAGGCTCTTCACTGACCCATAAAAATTATACTACGCATGTTACTGGACCTTATGCTTGGGCCCACGCTGTGTTCTGTAAACCGCCTTACCTGTTGGCGCAGTCTGACCTTTGAGTAGCACCAAGATGTTAGCAACTCGCCGGTACAGCTGGACGGTCCAGAGCTCCGCGGGGCCGATATATGTATATGCAGCAAAGACATTCTACGCGCGACACACCCTCAAAACATTCCTACGGCGTCTATTCTTGATCGGTATCCAGGCGTGCGAAGGCACAGAGACGAAGCGCTTCGGCGTGCCTAGGAAGCTTGATCACGCCGCGAGACCGGCGAGACTTGCGTTTGACGAGTTGTGCCTTTTTTCCGGCAGTGCTGCTCTTTCGTAAACACTTCAACGTGTTCTCAAAGACAAATATCATCGTATGCACATGGTTTTAAAAAAAGCTTATTCGGCGAATAACGGCGAATGAGTAGAAAACGTGTCGTCGAACACACTGCAGCCTCTGCAGTGCCGCAAAACGACGACTTTCTTCGTCGCAACATGGCCGTCCGGTGGCCGCATTCGCAGAGCGGGGAACCGCGATCCAGCAACGCGGAGCGCAAATTCGTCTGCCTCTTGCACCAGGCTCCTGGGGTTGCGGTGACGTCAGAACGACGACGAGCTCTGATTGGCTGATTGCAAAAAATAGTGGGTAGGCCTCAAGGCATCTAGCATTGAGGTCTACCCACCATTCTTTCAATCCAAGCCAATCAGAGCTCGGCGTCCCTCTGACGTCACCGCAACTCCTGCGCAAAAAAAAAAGCAGACGACTTGCTCTCCGCAATGCGCCCGGCGCGAGACTAAGAGCTTCGTCGATAATTACGTTGGTTTACATGTCTGGGCATGTTGGTCGATTCCACTTCTCATTTCACAGTCGACTGTCAGACAAAAAAAAGGGCGGGGATAAGGTCATCTAGGGAGTGCCTGGCATAAAGAGAAAGAGAGAGCGCTATAGGAGTAAGAGTGGTGTGATCTTCTGTTGTTTTGTGAGGCCGATGACCACCGCTTCTCCCGCTCTCTATGCCCTCCCTTCCCCTGGCATCGACGAATTTTGAATTTGATATGAAAGACTGTGACACGACGATCGATGACCCGTAAACCCCCGCTTTTTCTTTCTGGTCGAGTTTTCGGTCATGAAGTGTCCGTCGTCTCCATGGCCATCTCTTAATGAGATGTCCACAATTCAGGGCATTAAGGAGAACGGAAACGTGGAGTTCAGTGCACGCTTTGTTTGACAAAAGAACACATATTGTCATCAGCAAGAACAACCAACCCTAATCTACGGAAACACATCAGGGTAGGCTAGGACACCTGCTTGACACGTTGGCTGTAAGCTAAGTTTATCTTTTCTCGCGAATAAAAGGCGAAACACCCGAGTCAAAAGGGAGCTCTCGTGGATCGGTTCCTTACCTACGAATCTCCGGAGGTAGGCGCTGCTACTATGCGCACCGCTAGAGCTTTGTCTGCACAATTCCAGGGATGATTTCCGGAGACCGTAAGCTAGCGGGATGGCGGGTGGGGTTGCAGCTTTCGGTGCCTTGTCAGGATACAGGGGAAATGATTGCATCTACACTCTTTCTCTTAAATACAATATTTTATTTTTACAGGGGCTACCATAATACGGGCGTATGAGAAATGAAAAGTAGTCTCACAGAACATTTTCTTAAGCATCAAACTTGTTTCTATTTTTTTTCTTGAGAAGTGTACGGGAAAAGTAACGCGAAAGTAATTTGTGACGCAACCAATAATATAATCCGTTACTTTTCAGCAAAAGTAATTTATAACGGTAATCAATTACATTTGAGGATCGGTAATTGTAATTGTAATCAATTACTTTTTTTTTTTTTTTTTTTAAGTGACGGGCACAAGTCTGCGTATACCGGTAAGGTGACGTGCCCGGTTGCCAGACGAAGTTCTTGCTGTCGACAGAGTTTGGCAGCTTGGTTGTTGGTGCCGCCGAGAGGATCGAACAGAGTCATGTTCCGACTTTGTCCCCGAGCCGTCACAGACGAGATTGTTTCCTAGCAGATCGCCGGGAAGCGCCGATGACAAAATGCTGTATGAGATGGAGGGGGAGAGGAGGTCCCAGCAAAATGGAAGATTTCGGGGGGGGGGGGGGGGGGGTGCCCCATGACCCCCCCTGCTACGTGCCTGTCCACCATCAGGTACGACACCTCGTTGTTTGTAAACATGGGAGTAGTGACCCGAAATGGGCGTTTAGTCAGCCGAGAGATCGCATTCCCACAACGAACGGCGATCGAGCATGTAGCATTGTGTCGTGTAGATGTACTCAAATAATTCAAAAAGATATATATATATATATATATATATATATATATATATATATATATATATATATATATATATATATATATATATATATATATATATATATATATATACTAATAAAGGGGCCCGCCCTATTGAAAAAACCAGCTTAAGCTGGTCCCAGCTTCAAGCTGGGTTATTGCCCCAGCATGCCCAGCTTGGCATGCTGGTCATGCTGGTTGATCTGGTCATACTGGTCATGATGGTTGATCTGGTCCCAGCTTCAAGCTGGGTTATTGCCCCAGCATGCCCAGTTTGGCATGCTGGTCATGCTGTTAAACTGGTCATGCTGGTGAACTTCCCAACCAGTTTAACCTGTTTAAATTAATACACAGAATAAAAAAGCCAAGCTCGTCAGAAAAGCCAACTCGGCATCCAATTTATTATTTTCGTACTTGCGGCAGCCTCACATGAACTCAAATGCTACACATCCTCGGCGCTGACACAGTACTAACCGACGCACAGATTCTCGGTGCAAATTGTCTACAATGTTAATAAAACCAGATTGCTTATCTCTCAACACGAAAAAAATACTAGACACAGGCCAAAAACAGGCAATAGCAGACGAAAATACTACACGGACGAGAGGCGAACCTGGGTCCCGCCAGCGATGGGGGCGAAGCGGCAACTTGCGTGGTCGGCAGAGGCGAGGAAATCCGTGTGGCTTGGATGGCATTGGCGATACTCCTCGGCACCGCCGTCATTCTTGGGCACACACACGTTCGAAGACACGAAGCGACGCCGCAGTCGGGACGTCTGACATCTTCCCGCACTGAACGGACTGCCGCTCGCTGTCTTCTCAAAACCCGCTTCGCTTGCACCGTCGTTCAACTAGTCTCCAAACAACGCGCACACAGCCGTCCCTTCGATCTGCCCTCTGCCCAAGCTATCCAAACGCGTCTTCGATTCTCCGTTTCTACCACTCTCTCTCTCTCTCTCTCTTTTCTCGCACACAAAGGTAGCTTGCAGCGCGCCTGACGCGCCCGGTGGTCTACCAAAAACGAGAGGACAAAGAACAGGACGTGGCCTCGTTCCAGCAGCCGACCTTGTCGCGCGCGCTCCCAGCAATGCCAGTTCGGCTATCTCTAGCCGACCTTGGCGTGCGCGCTCCCAGCATGACCAGCTTGACCACCACGATTATTATTTCGACCAGATTCACCAGCTTGTCTCCCAGCATGACCAGCTCGTCTCCCAGCTTGACCACATTGGCTCCATGGAAAACCAGTTTGACCAGTTAAGACCAGACTGGCTCCCAGCTACACCAGATTGAATCTAAAACCAGATTCGAGTGAGACCATGCTGGTTTTTACTTAGACCAGACTGACCAGCTTAAATTCCAGCTTGCCCAGCTTAAACCAGCTTGATTGCCAGCTAAACCAGTTTAATTACCACATTGACCAGTTTGACCACCTTGATTACCAGCTTGACCACCTTAATTACCAGCTTGACCAGTTTGATTTTCATGCTGGTTTTTCCAATAGGGCGGTGGCGGCCCCCAACGAGGTTTCGACAATGGATCCGCGCGAAGGAACGCCGTCGTTCCATTGACGCACTCGCCGACCCTGGTCTAGCTAATATCAGCGGGGGAGCAATTCCTTCATCAAGGGCGCTTTGCCTGTCGTCTCTGGCGTGTCGTCGTCACAGACAGCGAAAATTTAAAAAGAAAAAAAGAAAAAGCAGCTTATCCGCACCCTGTCAACATAAAACAAAAAGCCCAGATGAAAAATTGAAAGAAAAAAAAGATCAACGACTTAAAGGCATACAATTAAGAAAGGGGTGAGCCTAGATTGCAGATTGGAGCTACCAGTCATTGTTGTTACAAGTTGAGCGCCGCCCCAAACAGCCCGAAGCGAGGCCCTGCCTCAAGGGACAGCACGCATCAGTTGAGCTCGTAAACGAATGATAAGTTACTTCGCCGCAGAGTTTCTTTTTCTTTTCGTCTTTATCTCTTACTCCCCACCTTCTCGCTGGAAAGATAAAGAAAAAAAGTGTCGTTTGCATTGGGTGAGAGAGGAATGCATAAAAAAGGCTCAAAATGGGCCAAGGTCTTACTTGTCCGGGCTATCCCATTTAATAGTGTTTTATCTCGTTTTATTCTATTTGCCGTCTTCCGCCGAGCGAGCGTTCTCCTTTCAACAAAAAAAGACGCTACACACACGCACGCACACAAACAAACACGCAGCATACACGCACACAGACAGACCCATACCCGTACACGCACACACACACACACACGCCAGAGGGCCCAGTCAACACTCGAAGACTGGCTGATGGCACACGAAGAGCTCTCCTAGGAAGGCCAGCGGGTCAACGGCGGGAGTCCCCCTCGCACCCCTCGATCGCGGGCTAACCCGGAGTAAAGTTAGCGCGCTTAGCTGGCCCGGTTAGCAGGAAGGAAGCCTCCCAACGAAGCCCGAAAAAGCGAAGCAGGAAGTGTGACCGATGACCCAACCTTGAAAGGGAACCAGCGGCTACGCCAACTAAAAAAGATCGGGGACAACGCGCACACAGTGTGCGAGGCCGTACCACCGCTTCCATCGCGCGCTCGTCCGCGCCCGTCCTTAGTGACGTCACGGCACCACGTGACGGTCTCGAGCCCCCACGTGACGACATCAAGAGCGTTCTCCGGGAGCGGCGACCGACCGATCGGGCGGAGAGCGCGCGAGGGAGCGATCGCAGGAGCGCCCAGACAGTTCGCCGGTGGACGTTGTCGGTGTCGGGTCTTGTGTGAGCTGGTGCCGCCGCCGCGTCGGAGGAAGTGTCGCTTCGAGAGATTCTCCAGTGGATGCGCTCGGGTTCTTCTTCCTCATCCCTGCTCTGCTCGCTTGTCTGTACTCCTCACGCGGAAGAGGAATCGCTCCAGGTGAATCCAGCTGGGATGCCCCAAGCGAGGTGAGGAGCCTCATTGGGTTGTTTTCTTTTGCGACAACTTTAGTACTCTTCTTTTCTTTTTTAGTTGTGTCGGAGTTGTTGTTTGGAGACGGGGTATGGATGTTTAGAAGCTGTCGTTGTCGTATGCGGGATTGTTCATGTCGTTGTAACTTTGTTGTAGATGTTGTAAATTTACATATTTCTGGGAGGGGCTCGGGGTGGGGGATACTATAGGCTTCTGTACTTTGAGACTGGTTGTGAGGATAACTCCTGCAAATGAGTTCAGGTTTGTAGGAAGGTTTTGGTTTAGACCAATAAAGATGTTAATTGTCCCGGTTCCCGTCACTGATTACGGAAGCTAGAGCCGACATGTTGTGTAAAAACTATCAAATGAAGGTTGAAATGAGCGTGTGTATTACTAGTAGTAAAGTTCAGGGCGCTCTAGACATCTAGCAGCGATCGAATTAATGGATGGGAAAAAAATACTTTGAAAATTGCATCGAAACATAAATACAAAATAAATTGACAACAATTATTTTCATTAAAAATGCAATTACAATTTTTTTTACAAAAAAAAATATTTAAATTCAGAATACAAACACAACAAGGGCTGTTTGACCATTTGCAAATACTCTTTCCAATTGCATATGGTTTCCATTGTTTGGCATTTTAATTGAACCTATCTACAACCCCGAAAAAAAAACTGCCTAGGACAAAAAATAAAGAAGGAATACTAGAGTCTTTAGTTTACGACAATTAACTTCTTATAAAGAAATTCATGACAGTTTTATAAATACAATACGCTTGGCGTAAGATAGCCACCTACAACGTCACGAAAAACAATGCGTTTTCAGTATATTACAGTGGCGAGCTAGAAAATTTTGAACATTCAATCAAACTTACGGCGCCTTTTAACCAACAATGCGACTTCTTCAGGACTCAAAAATGGAAGTAAGGAACCAAAGAAAAGGTCGGTAATCCCAGCATCGATTTAGTGTTTTTTTTTTTTTTGTTTTTGTTTTTCTTCTATGTTTGATCTTCACTTATACGTCAAGAGCACGTACCACACCGTTGTTTGAGCACTCAAACAACGGTGTGGTACATGCTTTTGACGTATAACTCACATCGCGAATCGAGTGTTCAATATTGTATTTGATCACAACAATTGTGCCTTAAATACCCGATTTAACTACAAATTAAATAAAAATACTCCAAATATTTGAGTTACGTATTTTAAATATACTTGCATCTGAAACAGGCACGTAGCCAGGATTTTGTTTCGGGGGGGGGGGACCCGTCCATGACAAAATGCTGTATGAGGGGGAGGGGGGGAGAGGAGGTCCCAGCAAAGTTAAGGATTTAAGAATTTCGGGGGGGGGGGGGGGGGGGGGGCAGGCCCCATGGGCCTCCCCCCTGGCTACGTGCCTAATCTGAAATGCTGTCCACCCCTACAAATCAAAATCATGCAACCAGGAAAAATAAAGAAAAACATCCAGTGTGATACTCGATATATTGAAAGAAATGTTTCGTGTATAAAGGAATAAAACCCGACAAACAATAAAAAAAAACTGGAGAACTGATGTATTTTAAACTCAAGACATCACTCGGAAGGGAACATACACTGTTCTATTGCGCACAATGTATTAGGCACCGAACGTCACATACAATAAATTATTGAATTTTTCGCGAGCCACATAAACGAGCAGGTATACGATTAATATCAATTCCCCGCTTCCAGCTTCGGGGACAAGTTATAAACCGCGCCGTGGAAGTTGTAAGCACCGCGGCGGCTACAAACAGATTAAACACCCACACGGCGTCGAACCTGGCAGAATACTGCACAGCGCGTAAAACCGACCGCCGTCGCCTCGTGCCGCTTACAAATTCCATCCCCGGCCGAAATGAAACAAACTGTTTGGAGCTGGTAAATGTATAAAACGTGGGTGGTGAGCCGATATAGGAGCGCTTCTATTTCTGTCAACGGCATAGGCACGTGTTCTCTTCTGCCTGCACCTGACATCCGAGCGCGTAAGTTTATCGCCTGCCATAAAACGCTTCACTTTTATACACCGCGGAAGCCAGACAGCGTACCCCATATAGATAGATGTTCTGACAGCAGAAGGTTAAGGAAGTTATTGACGAACTATCTCTCCACGGGTCGCGGTGCCGCCGGGGCTGAGATCCGCTCCGATAGCAAACCGAAACTTAAAAACCCGTCGATTTTGTGCGGTTTTTCAGAAAAGTGTGAAATGCTTCGCGTGCCTTCTATCGTTCTGCAATTTGTTAATTTAGTGGTTTTCGATGATGCTGAGCAATTTTCTAATTTAAACCATGCCCTTAAACACAATATTAAAAAAGTTAATTATGCAAAATTAATTAACAACTTAATTCTCCCGGACTTTAATATTTCTCCTAAATGGGACCATGGCCCAGAACCAAAACGCCACAAGCCTTTTTACGTTGCGATGAGTAGTTTTCGCAGGAGCGGTTTGGTCTGCGTTCTCTGAAACACCCTGATACAGTACTGCGATCGGGAACGCGCGGTCATATCACCTGTTTCCTGGTTCCGTGTTTGACGTGTTTTCAGTGTAGTAAATTTACGAATAACGTCCACCCCTTTTAGAGTAATGGAGTTCAACTTGTTCTTTCATTAAATAAAAAACACGAAAAAAAAAAAAAACTGGCATGGGTAGAGTTTTAGAGCCGCAGTATATTCATTATGCTTGTACATCATACAAAAAACATATTGTTGCTGCCGACAGCATAATCTGCGGATACGCGTCAAGAATGTTCGAAGCATGTTGGTTTCACACGTATGTATTTTTCGAACACGTCTGCAGACGGTTCCTGTACGACCCATGTGACAGGACTGGCATACACAAAAAAAAAACACTGTAACGAAAAATACTGAAAAAAAACACTAACATCATACAAAAGACAATCAACCCTGTCTACAGATTGTCGTTTGTCAAATGTATTAGTGAAACTACCGCGGTTCAAGCGTTATTGGTGACAGCGGTCGATGGCAAAAGCGCCGCGTACTTTTTAACTTAGGCTTTTCGCAAGCCAACACTAACAATATCATACAGTCTTGCTTTATCTTCCCACTCGTTTCAACGGCCTTAAACTTTTTTAAAAAGGAGAAAAAAAATGGGGCAACGCCGATAAACTTTTTTTGCTCGTTTGATAAACGATGCGCTCGCTTTTCTGGCAGCACTGTGGCACTGCAGCATCTTCGAAACGTGTCAAGGTTCAATTCAAAGCTTTCACGCTAATCCGTTGCGACACGTGGAGTCCTCATGACGACCCTTCGATTGGTGGGATAAATGGATTACTCGTCTAGGTCGTACACGACCGAGCACCGTAAAGAATCAGCCTTTCGATAAACTTGGCGTCGCGGATATCGCCCACTTCAATGCACGCGGGGAAACGATGTAGAGTTTAATTCTGGGGCTGGACACTGCGAAATATGTCGCAAGGAATCCGGTGGTGGCTGTGATTGGTCGGCGCCCCGCTCGACCTTGGCGCCGTCCAATCACAAGCGATCGAATTCTTCGCCGATCTCATTCGCCGCGTGTTCAGATTAGAGCCCCTGCACGAGGTATATAAACTACGGTACAAGTAAAGTTTCTTTACAAGAGATTCCCCCTACTAAAGACCCTGGATACCACTCTTTACAAATAACGACAACCAATTCGAATAACGAAGCACATTCCGCTGGAAAAAATGGCGCCATTCAGCTCAGTCTTCTGCTGTGCGCCGCCATTCGCTTCCTAGAACCTGCACCATCCCGAAGTCGGCCCTTCAAAGAATGTCGCTACTTAGTACTTGTAGGAAGCTCTTACCTATGAACTTTAATTAGTTCCTACGAGTAGCGACATTTTAGGAAGCGAATGGCGGCGCACAGCAGGAGAGAGAACTCAATGACGCCGGTTTGTTACTGTTTTGTTTAATCTATAGCTTTCCAGAGCCGTCTTTGTCTGCATTCCGTCTAGCCACCGATCTTTTTCTGTGGCCTTAACTTTCTTCTTAACTGAGACCTGCTCGTCCGTATCTCCACTATTAGCCCCGAGAAGTTCGCGTAGCGCCCCCTTACGGCAAACCGGGGTGACGTCACGGCGAGTACAGAATTTTTCCCCGTCTCGCCCCGCTCGCCCTGTGGAGGCTGCGACGACGTTAGCTGTCGGCGCGCTCGTTTCTATTGAATTTTTTCGGTCGTGTTTTTTGGAGGACGTGTGAATTTTTATATGTGGCTTTATTGAGGTATGGCCTGTAGCTGCAAGCGAAACTTCAACCAACATTTCAGGCATGATTGACAGGGCAGGCAATGCATGAATCGCAGCTGGTGTATGAAAGTAAAGAAATATGGCGACAATTTCAGGAGCATGACTATAGATCTACTCTCACACAATAAATGCTGTTGATGGTCTGTATAAATTGGCAGGTTATGGATACTATTTTTTTATATCTGTTTTTAAACAAGATCGCCGAAGCAAAAAAGCTGCATGTTGCTCGAGCAACATGTTAAATACTCTGGGCCATGGAAAGAAAATTACAAGTGAGACAGCCCAAGTACAGGGGCAAAGTAAAGAAAGAAGGAACATTCATTTTTATACATTGCTCGCATTTGACCTTTGCTGGATTCGGATAGTATTTCAATGTACTCCACTGATGGTATTTGTGGACTTGATTATATCATCACTCAAGTAATGTACGACAAACGTAAGCGAACGTGACTAGACCTTTATGAGTCCTTTAGCCTCTAAAATTGAGATTTTAGCTAAATCAAATTGCCCTGAAGCTAAAATACCAAAAGCTTTTCTCACTCAAACTGTCACCCTTCACAGGTTTTACATTTTCTGCTACTAATGCAGCATCTACCACTATAGCCGTTTCCACCTCAAGAACCGCAGTAAAACAAGTCCGGCTCCTCGCGGAGCATTTCTAATTTACCACTTTATGTGGATAGTTAAGATATATGTAGGTGAATTTTAGAATAGATATATGTTATCTTATCAAGACGCACACGTTCCGATCGTCAAAAGCACCGCTTTTTCCTCCGACAAGCAAATCTCGTAAGAACTACTTCGCGCAGCGTATGAACAATGCGTAAAACGTACTTTTTTCTTGAGGTGAAAACGGGTATAGACAACCGTTCGAATGCTTGCGGTTCCTCCTGTTTTTCTCTGTTGTCAGAAAGTCCAGCTGTAGGGAGTTTGGAGGCTGAGGAAGCTTTTGGGGACCTGCAGCAGTTTTTTTTAATGGGAAATGACAATTCAAACTAAACGGTGTATTTTCCAAATACACAAGGCTAGACTAAAGAAAGAATGTCAGGAAGAAGTATAAACATTCGAAATTACGGTACTATTGCTGGGAATATTTTGGGCAGTTCAATGCACCGCATACAGGCAACCGGGGGCAATTCGACCCTTTTTCCAGCTACCATACAAAGCAATTTCCAGTAATTGCACATCTTCTAGAAAATAAAACATGCCTGCATACGTGTATGAACTATGTAATTAATTCACGAAGAAGCTACATTTATGTAAAACAACCCCGTTCCACGGGCACTTCAAAGGCCTTCAGACCCAGAGCCATCGCATGCAGAGTGGCACGCGCAGCGTCGGGGTCGCGAGCTAATTTGCCGACTGCCCAAAGGCGCTTGATATAAATGCCATTTTAAATGCGTGCAAAGCGGGATGTACTATTCTCCTAAATCAAAAACATGCAAAGAACAAAATTCCAGCGTCTGAAACGCGTACGCCGCCGCTTCACCAACCCCTCGCAAGATTGCCTTGTGTCGTGTGGACGGGCGGGAGGTTCATCGGCGGAATATTCTCCGCCGGTAGCTTTTGGGATAGGTAACCCTACTATAAAGGTAAAAGTGACAAGCAGGCTTATAAAATGTACGGAATCCCATAAATATCGGTCCTAACCCAGTGTTTTGTACACCGGGTATGCGAGGTCCCGTTCCTCGAAGTGTTTGCGGCACACACCGCCAAACCAGAAAATCGCTGCAGGGAAGCGAGCCGGATGCGAGATCGCGGAGCGGAGTCCTTCCCCTGACGTCACGATACACCTCACCCAATCAGGGCGCGGCGACCGCAGCGACGCTAGTATTCGCTCTCGGGGCTAATAGCCTAAAATCTTTCCTCTTAATTTCCTAGTGCGCTGTCTCCACTTTGTGGAGGCAGCGCCCCCCAAACCGTCAGTGCCCCCTGCCGGAAAATCCCCGAAGCCCGAGCGAAATTTTGCCACTTTGGCTGGCCTGGTTGGCTAGACAAGTCATTTGTCTACTGGGCGCTGTGAAATGTGTTCTGAGCATGCGCACTATAGTTCCCTGATACAGAATATCAGACGACCCGCGCGCGCGTTCATGGCACGATGACTCGGCGTTTTTCGCCCAAGTGACAAGCGCTGGAAAGCTGAATATGCTGCAAGAGGTGTTTTCTGCGAGGCTGTGAAGCCGCAGAAGAAAGCAAACCACCGTATAACTAAAGCGATCGAGGCACCAAACAAAAATAAAAAGTTAAAAAAGAAAAAAAGCAGAATATTTGCCATATATTTGCTATTCTGCCAAAGTACGTCAGTAAAGGCTGGAGCACGAAGCTATCGAAGGAGTAAAGGCGGGTTCTCACAAGCAGCGAAGCGCTGATGCAGCTCTGTTCACGTGTTGGCGACGTGCGCGACCGAAAGTGTCGCTGTGATCGGCCTTCCACGATTGGCCAAATGCTGACTATGACGTGAGCAAAGAATTTCTCTTCGACGAAAATGATAGGAATGGAAGAACTTCAATTTCGGCGGTGTTCGCGACGTTGGTTTCAGGGCGCAAGGATTTCAAGCTTTCACCATGCTAATTACAAACACCATCGAACTTGTTCGTGAGGTAATACGTCGCGAGAGGGAACCATAGGAGTGCGCCACCGACACACCTCGCCGCTAATAGCATTTGAAAGAACCTGTGAACGAACAAAAAGGAAGGTAGACGGACAGCAACTTTTGACTGAAAGAGACGCGCGAAAAATAAAGCAAAAAAACAAGAAAAAAAAAAAACTCGAAAACCTTAGCACGAAAAAAGAAAATTGTGCTACGCTATTTTCAAAAAACAAAGTTATTTCCTGCACGTGCATCGCAAGGAGGAGGGGGTTGACTAAAACAATATTTGCGAATGCTGCACTATAAAAAAAAAAAAAAAAAATCTACGCTGGATTATTAAAAAAAAAAAGTTACGCAAATCTATGTTCCGTTTCTTTTTAACATCTCAACTTTGTTTTCTTTTCTTTTTTCGATTTTCGATTGTGTTTTAGCTTTGAAGCCTAGATGTTCTAAACGGGTTAAAGCTCAGCCTGTACGTCCCGCATATTTGGCTGAAAGGCTCCTAGAAGTACAAATTTGTGATAGTTCTTGATTGACAGCGGCAACAAAATAAACGGTTGCCGCTGTTGTTACATGCAACTGAAAGTATTCAAAGTTCTTCAGTTCCCGACATGTATTTTCATTCACTATAAAACAAAACAAAATATATATTAAGGAGAAACTGCCTATGCTTCTGTTGTATTTTCGTGGAACATATACACGAGTAAATACGCCTTAGACATAAAAAAAAAAAAGAAAAACATTTCCATGGTGCCATACAGTACGTATGCACTATATCAAAAGTACCGGCTTGGGAACAACTCCGCATTATGCCTGAGAAGGCCAGCGTTACCGCAATCGAATGGTCGCGCAGTATCGGGAACAAAGAGTGTCCTTCCCTTTTGCCACTGAAACTGCATGGATACTGAAGCGCGACGCCATTCACGGTGTAAACACAACGTTCATTGATTTAACTTCGTTGCAAAGCGGCATCGTACAGCGTAAAGGGCCACTCACACACTTGCACCGAGTCTGATCGAGTACAACTGCAACGGCTTGCGACGTACGAGTTGCTATGGCGACACTTACGAGCCAATACGGACGCGCGGTGCTGAACGACGCAACGCGGCTTAACGCGGTCGACGCAGATGTGTGAACCAGTCTTAAGATTCTTACCGAGACATCAGGGAGTTTTCGTAGACCACGTTCCCCTACTCCGCTCATCGAACCCTCGGCAACGAAGAAACGAAGAAGCCGCTACTGCGCCTGCGCGCAGACACCAAAAACGGAGGAAACTCACGTCTGGCAGACAATGAAGGAACAACAAAACAAATACTTGGTCTACTTGCTGACCCCGTCTTCACACGGTAAAGTGTGACTTGCAATCAATCATAGTGAATATTAAACGACCGAACAAATACTTGGGGCCTACACACGTCAAACACTAAGTTGGTGCCGAAGTTCGTGGAGCGCGTCAACCTTAGTCTCGCGAGGGCGACGCCGCGCTTTTGTCGCCAATCGGCGCGCTCGGCCAACTTTCGGCTCTGTATTTGACGAGTCTAGAGGTCTATACTCGTTGTCAAGGGACCTCATCTTTGGGGTGGAGTAGTCAGACATCAAAAACTGGGTTGCGTTGAATGTCTTTCAGTTTCCGGAAATCTTTCCTCGTTTTCTCGCTGTTTACATCCGACTGAGATTAGGATTCATGCTAGCGGGTATTATTTCCGATACGAGGTTTATCTTAAATAACCCAGTCGAGTCACGCGCCATCAACGTGGAACAGTCAATAGGTCCGCCGAGAGCCAACTTCGGACGAACAGAAGTAAACGGATCCGTTGTTCTCCGTCTTTTGTCTCTTAAGTAGGCTAAGCTCGTTCCTTCGAAGAAACAATGGGTCTGCTACGTGACTCGCGAACGTGTGTCGTGCCGTAAACAAAAGGCAATGCTGAAAGAAATGACGTATATTTAACCGGAAAAAAAAAATAATAAACTCTGCTGGCGGCTCTATAATCGCAGGTAAGAGTGTGTTGTCTATTCTCACGATATTCCGCGTTATTATGGACATTCTGCTTTATGGAGGCACATTTTAGAGGACTCATCTGTTCCCACACAATTCTATTCTGTTATTATACATGGCTAACATTGACGTCACGTCAGCCGCCATTGCTTCGTGCCATGTTCCAGTGCCCGTGCGTTCTACGGCATACTTTTGGCACCATCGAAATTGTTCTTCTCCGCAAGGCTTTACCAAGAACAAAATCAATTTGGCGGAGCGTGTGCTGCGGAAGGTGCGGGCGCGGGAGCATGGTATATACGGAGCAGTGGCGGCTGGTACGATGCCATATGACGTCACATGCAAGGCATGCATAGGCACCTGCCGTCCGGATTAGGGCCGGACCAATCAGCCGCAGCCTTTTCATCACCTGACTCCGCTCTCTGCGCCTGGGTATAGGCGGAAACCTGGCAAAAGATAGTCGCAACGATGGTCCAGCGAGCACGTAGCTTTTACGGCACTGTCAACTTACGGCTGAACAAAGCACAGTTGAATAACGGACTGGGTAAAGAGATGGAGTTTTGTTTCCTTGTTATGGACAACAGATTTCTAAAGAAGGTCCAAATAACTCAAAGAGAAAACAGAAAAGGCAATAATGAAGTGTTCTGGTCACAATGCGCATCCAGAGGTTTACTGCTCTTTTCTGTTCTTTGCACCCCTAAGAAAAGAAAATAAGACACGCAGCACCGAACACGGCTTTTTTTTTTCCCCGGCTTTTACGTTAGATGGGTCACTTGTCCTTTCCACCCTATTGTTTAAGGTCGGCGATTACAAATCGGAATACCATTCACTGGTCACGTGCAAGTTTTGCGCTTCCACGATCATTTAGAAGGCGGTATTATATCTGTGTAAAACACAACCAAAAAAGTGAGCGGACAGCGTGACGGTCATTTGTTGATGCACTGCCATGACTGTGGGTGCAAACCTGAACTTAATTTGTGCACTGTTATTAGGAAACATAGAGATATGATGGTAAGGGAAATTATAGAGGCAGACCTGATAAAAAAACTACGGGGATCGATGTGTCAGCGTGGCGTCGATCGATTTGGGCGACAAAGAGACACAGTTCTTGCGATCAGTGGCGTGGCATGGGATTGGTTGAATGGCGCGGTGATGCAGAGTATTTAAACCAGGGGTGGCCAAACCGCGGCTCGCGAGCTGCATGCGGCTCTTTGCTGGTCCAAGTGCGGCTCGCAGATCCCTCGTAAGGGGACCCACCCCCTTCCCCCTTCTCCTCCCCCCCCCCCTCCCCTCCCCCCCCCCCCCCCCCCCCCCGCGGCTCTTAGAAGTTTCGTGGTTTCGTTTGCAGCTCTTAGGCCGGGTCAGCCTGGCCACCCCTGATTTACACCCTTGATTTTCTGACGATTAAACCAGTTTAAGTTAGCGCATTGTGTTGTCTCGTTCCTACGCTTCGTCCCTGTCGTGAAGCGCTATTATGTTCTCCAAGCATATATCTCTTCGTCTGCCTTTTTAGAAGAAAGTAGGCTCCGGTCACTAATCGCCCGGTCACAATTTTTACATAATCTTTTCGCTGGATAATTCGTGTTTCTCTGTTTATGAAATCAAGAGACAACGAGCGAGGTCAGGGAGAGACGAGACGTATTCGAGGAAAAGATCATAAGATAGGCGATTTCCGTTCTTGCACTTAATTGACCTCAATTACAAACAAATTTCTTTAAACGACTTTTTTTTTTATTCTTTTTTTAGGAACGCATGCAATGAAGACATGACTGCATATAGCGTGCTTCAAATGGCTCAACCTTGGCCCTGTTGGGGTAACAGTTGTCCCAGGACGCTGAGCGAGCGGGTGTTCTGCGGAAAAGTAGACGTCCCCGATTTGTTAGGGCGCGCAGTCAGACTGCTCGCTGCAGACGCGACGAAAGCATCATCTGAGGGCACGTGCGTTAAGCATACTCAATGCATGTTTCCTTCGTACATATGTTATCCTTCGAACGTGTCTGCACTCCCTTTTTGAATGACCAGCGTTGTTACAGGAAAGTGCTACAAGCAGAAAGCAGGCCTCAGCTCGCAGACTGTCTTTTGCATGATGTATTATGACGTACCGGCGTGCGGTCGTGTATCACTACTGCGTGGTGCACGTTAAAGACCCCAGGCTACCGGTTGTACTGCACTGGCTAAATTGCTCATCTACAGTTGGGAGACTCGTCGCCCCTGTGAGGCAGTCCAAGTTCTAGGCTGTATAAACATACCACACAACGCAATTTTTTTTTTTTTTTTTTATGTATTATGAGCAGTGTGACCACAGCTTTGGCATCCACCGAGACAATCTCGAGGTAAGCGTACTACTATTAGCCCCGAGAGCGAACACAAGCGTCGCTGCGGTCGCCGCGCCCTGATTGGGTGAGGTGTACCGTGACGTCAGGGCGAGTACCCCGCTCCGCGATCTCGCATCGGGTCGCTTCCCAGCACCGGTTCCCTGGTTTGGCGTTGTGTGCCGCAAGCTCTTCGAAGAGCCGGACTTCGTTTACCCGGTGTACAAGACGTTGAGCTAGGCCGATATTAACGTGCTTCCGTACATTTTATAAGCCTGCTTGTCCCTTTTACCTTTAAAATTGGGTTACAAATTCCGAAAACTGTCGGCGGAGGCAATTACGCCGATGAACCTCCCCGTCCGTCCACACGACGCAAGGCAATCTTGAGAGGGGTCGGTGAAGCGGTGACGCAAGTGTTTCAGACGCTGGAATTCTGTTCCTTGCAAGTTCATGATTTAGGACGATATTACATCCCGCTTTCAAGGCATCTGAAGCGGCCTTTATATCATGGGCCTTTCGGTGGTCGGCAAATTAGCTCGCGACCCCGACTCTGCGCTGGCACTCTGCATGCGCTGGTTCGCAGATGTTTTAAAGGCCCTGCGTCTGATGATCTTTGAAGTGCTCATGGAACAGGGTTGTTTTACATAAATGTAGCTTCTTCCTGAATTAATTATATAGTTTATACGCGTATGCAGGCATATTTCTTAGAGGATTCACTATTACTGGAAATTAGCTTGTATGGTAGCAGCAAAAACGGCCGAATTTCCCCCAGTTGCCTCTATGATATGTAGTAAACTGCCCAAAATATGCACAGCAATAGTGCCGTAATTTGGAATGTTTATACTTTTTCCTGACATTCTTTATTCCAGCCTTTGGTATTCGGAAAATACACCGTTTAGTCTGAATTGTCATTTCCATTTAAGAGTCACTGCCGCAGGTCCTCAAAAGCTTCCTCAGCCTCCAAACTCCCTGCAACTGGACTCTCTGACAACAGAGGAATACAGGAGTAAAAGCAAGCATTCGAACGTCTGTCCAGTGGTAGATGCAGCACTGGTAGCAGAAAATGTGGAACCTGTGAAGGGCGACAGTCTGCGTGAGAAAAGCTTCTGGTACTTTAGCTTCAGGACAATTCGATTTAAGTAAAATCTCAATTTTAGGGCTTAATGGTCTAATAACGAGCTAGACACCTTAACTTACGTTTGTTATATATTACTTGAGGATTGATATAAACAAGTCCACAGATACCACCCGTGTAGTCCATTGAAATACTATCCGAATCCAGCAAAGGTCAAGTGCGAGCAATGTATATAATAAATGTTCCTTGTTTGTTTTTTTACTTTGCCCCTGCACTTGGGCTGTCTTACTTGTGATTCTCTCCCTATGGCCGAGACTGTATTTAGCACGTTGCTCGAACAGCATGCAGCTTTTCTGCTTCGGCGATCTTGTTTAAAGACAGAGATACAAAAAAAAAATAGTCTACATAATTTGCCAATTCATTCGGACCATCAGCAGCGTTCATTGTGCGAGATGTAAATCTGTAGTGATGCCCCTGCAATTGTGGCCATATTCCTTTATTTTCACATACCAGCTGTGGTTCATGCGTTGCCTGGCCTGTCAGCCATGCTTAAAATGTTCGTTGAAGTTTCGCCTGTAGCTACAGGCCATACTTCAATAAAGGCATATATAAAAATTTACACTTCCATTCGAAAAACACGCCGAAAAAAAATTAAATAGAAACGAGCGCGCCGACAGCTAGCGTCGTCACAGCCTCCACAGGGCGAGCGGGGCGAGTCGGGGAAAAATTCTCTCCTCGCCGTGACGTCACCCCGGTTCGCCGTAAGGGGGCGCCACGCGAACTTCTCGGGGCTAATAGCTTCGGAGCGAAACCCCCAACTCGTGCAGACCTTATACGGTATATACACCGACACGGTGCTAACAAACAAATCCGGGTTTTCCCACACCGAGTGTGGGCATTGCGCGTGCGCAGAAATCCGATTCGCCTGAGGCGAAGCTACTGCGCACGCGCTGCCGGCGGCAGCGCCACCAGAGGGGCGTTACGTCAGACATCGTCGCATCTTCACCTGTCATCGGCTACACCGTTCGCACAATGTTCTCGCACCAGAACTTCTTGCGCCCTCTCTGGCGACAACTTCGCGATCCTATACTTCCCCGCCGAAGCGAATAAACGACGATGCATCAACGCGAGTGCGACCAAAACGTGCGCGGCCGGTCGCTTATGTCAGCTCTTCGTGACGAAATAAAGGAGGTGGATAATACCGGGGGAGAGAACGAGTTCGCACGAGCGAAAATGATATAACCCTGTCGGAAGTCCAATCCTCGATCGCGTCCACGCACCCGGTCAAACTGCACGCGGCTCGCCCGCGCGCTTATACCGAGCGCATATTGCACTCACGGGTGTTCGTGTGATCTACTTCGCCGACCTGCATCCGCGCGGCTGCGCAACACTGTGTTGGGTCGAGCGTCGACCGGCTGATCGAACGCGACACGAGATGAGCCACCGGGCGCGCGCGCAACTCGCCGCGTTGCATCACACGCGCGGCGTTCCAATTTTTTCCCCCATAATCGCGTTCAAAATTACGGAGAGCTCTCCGCGCAAATGGTATACGCGGAGGCCGGCGGCGAGCGTGGCGTGAAGGGGCCGCCTCGGAAAACACGACACGAGCCGACTTATTTTCGAGCTTCGTCGAAGGACTCAGCGTCTTCGAGTACTTGAGCGACGCGAGAAAAAACGCGCACGGTATACGAGTGTGTTATTGGAGCGTTACGTCCACATTAAACGTTTCGACAACAACTTAGGGGGCGTGCTTCCTTTATGTTTGTTTATTCACTTTTTCCCGACCTATTGTTGCGGCATTTTCGAGCGATATATTTTGAAAGGCGAAAGGCTTTCACACTTGGGGGCTTTTCTAGGTCGGTCGTGCGTGCAGCTTCATCTTACATGCATTACGTACGTATACACCAACTTTCTCATAGCGCCTTTCGAAGGCCTCGCTGGATCATGGTAAAAAGGATCCAGCCGGCCTCAGCTATGGTGTACAAATGGTGTAACTTGGTGGAAACTTCCAACCCTCTCAAAGAGATGTACAAGATTACACCAGGTTGTCTCTCAAATATATTGTTTAAGGTGTCGTGGAAACATAAAGCGTTGATGCTAATGCGGCCATTTCATCAACAAAATCATATAGATCAAACCGTACCTGTAGCTAAAATTAATAAAAAAATAAATGTCCATTCTGACTACTTTCTTTTTCTTTCTTTTTTTTTCAGATAGGGAACTTGATTGTTATTCGTGACCCCCCCCCCCCCCCTTTTTTTTTTCTCTCTCTCTCTCTCTCTCTTTTACACACGCGTACACATAAAGATAGAGAGAGACACACACACAGTGAGAGACAAACATGCGAACGACTAAATGAAATAATCGAACGAACAAACAAATCTGAAATGCGAGGAAGCCGTGCCCCAGAGACTGTCCACGTCCTCGAGACTGGAGACGGGTCACGGCCCTCTCGGAGGAAACGGTGACCTCGCGCGAGGCTTTCCTCCGGTAGTCAATTTCCGGACGAACTGGGGCAATTCCGGCTCAAGCACCCCAGCCGAGACGCACCGCCCAACGCGTGGGAGGAGGAGCCGCACTAGCAGCAGCGGACGTCGACTTGCGCAAAATGACTTGCGCAACCTGAGCTGCGCGCGTGGTCGTCGAACGCAGGAGCGGTGCTTTTGGCGTTTGAAACGTGTGCGTCTTGATAAGAGAACAGACATCAAGTCTAAAATACAGCTACATATCTCTCAATTCTCAGCATAAAGAGGGAAATTAGTAATGCTCCGGGAGGAGCCGGACTTTTTTTACTACGGTTCTTGAGGTGAAAACGGGTATAAGCATTGAAGGTTTCGGCGAGTTTTGGCGGAACATCTAGCGATGTTTACGCAACATAGAAGCAACTATATGTACTTCCAGTGTTTGAGTTAGCTTATTGATGCGAACAGGTAGTACGCTTTTCTACCGCCAGGTAAAGTCAGCTCGTTTCTTTTTCCCCACATTTTACCGTGCACACGCGCAGCGAAGTTAAACCTCAGGCGGACTTTGGTCGAAACTTTGCGGTAGAAGTTCGCATAGGTCGAACCCCGGCGACATCCCTACACTCCGTTTCGTTTCAAGTTCGGCCGCAGCCAACGTTCCGATTTGATGGTATTAATAAAGCAGCGCCCAAAAAGTGCATCGTCTCGGCGCTCATCCCGTTTCTGCGCGTTTGCCAATCCCGGCTGAACCAATCACGCGGAGGGAACGCGCCACTATCCTTCGCCTTCTTCTGTGCGCAATACGTATCTTAATTGTCTACATTAAGAAGGAAATTAGTAATGCCCCACGAAGATCCAGATTTTTGTTTCTTTTTAATGCGAAAGCAATAAATCTCCCATAGAGCGAAAACGGTGTTGTCTAGGGCAGCGAAACAAGGAATAAATTGCCATTGGCTGCGACGCGTCATATCAGACGCTTCGTCACGGAAGCCGGCGGGGCCGCTCAAGGTCAAAGCAAACGCGCCTCTCACATAAAACACAAAGAAAAGCGCAGCAACGCAGATGCATCGTCACGGGATCCGTGGAGCCGGCGGGATTCGCCGCGCCTTCGCAGTCGGGGAGCGTGATACGTCACCGCCGGGGTGTCGTCTGAAAAAAGAAGACGTAGCGCGCGGCTTGTAGGAATGCGCTGGCTGCGTGTAGGAGTGCTTTAGCATTCCTACACGCATTCCTACGCGTTTTTTTTTTAATAAATATAATTACGATTTTTGAGGTGAAAACGAGTAAAGCTCTTCCTCTGAACGAAACCGAAGCGCCGCGCATAGTGCCGCGCACCGCGGGCCTGTCGACAGCGGAGCTGCGTGCGCGCTCGCAGAAAAAGGCGTCCCGTTTACGAACCCGGTTCGGGCTGGGTTTCCGTGGCGCTTTTTTTCTTCGCGTTTTTTCGGCCGGCAGTCGCGCGCGGCAACTTTCTCGAGTTTGCTCCGCCGGCCACCCGTTCCCGTGGGATCGATAGAAATCGCCTGAGAACGCCGCGGCGTAGAGCGCTTCGCGCCGCGAGGAAATGTCGGCTTTTGCCACGAGATCTGGTTTCGCAAGCGCGACGTCGCGCGTGAGAGAGAAACGAAATAGAAAAAGAGAGGGAGTACGAGATATCTTGACCTGGACATCTGTAGAGAGAAACAGCCGACTTGAAACGCTGTAATGCTACGAGACGGTCGCCGAAAATTCCGAGAGTTTACGAGTCTCTCGAAACATTCCAGAGTCGGCACAATGGCGTGAGAGAACGAAAGCGCGAGAAGCGCGCACGAATTCACGACGAGAGGGATGACCATAAGCTTTGTGCACAAAGGGATGATGCATACGCCCTGGTGCGTCATAGCCAGCTACATGTACATGTTACCCCCCAGTAAAGTACCTAAGTTCTGTTACTCGTAACTAAATAGTTACTCGTTACGAATTCTCAAAAGGAACTCGTTACTTTACCTCGAATGTAACAAGTTAACTTTCTCGTTACTTGGACGACCAAATACATATCTGCTTTTGTTTCATGGTTTATTGTTGTTGTTGTTTTTTCAGTAGTCCTTGCACTTAAAGCTGTCTCTCGGAAGTTTTCATCGGTTATGCTTCCCCGCTTCCTTGAGAATACATCTCCGGCTACGCAGAAGAGTCGCTCTACCGACGCGCTCGAAGGAACGGCAGTGTCGTCCTTCGGGAAGAGCTGGTGAATCTGGGATTCCCTCCTCTCTTTTGTTTTATCAGCTTCTAAAAGTCATAAGTTTACAATAGGTTATGCGCCTTCCCGCGTTGGAAACGTCCAGGTTTACATTCTGTCTGTACACGATTCTAGAAGGTTCAATTAAGGAACCATAAAGGCCTGTCTACACACCTCGCGCTAATCGCGTGCTGACGGGAGCGTTCACCAGCTTTGTATCACACCGTCAATACAGTTGTTCATGGCAGACAATAAGTAGCGGACGACACGTGAGAAGCGCTACATTAGCGCTTCGCTGCATGTGTGAACCGACCTTAATTGTGTTCTCTGGGCAAAAGACATTCCCATGCTGTAGAGTTTGACTGACTTGTTCAGTAATAAAAATTGCTATATATATATATATATTTTTTTTTTTTTTTTTTGGGGGGGGGGGGGGGGGGGGGTATTTATCTGCCTTTGTCACAATAGACGCATACTCAGAATTAAAGGGGTAGTGAAACGAAATTTTAGCGCCGATCTTGTTGCATAAATATGGGCTAGGGACAGGCACCACCTCGGAAATATAAATATTGCGCTGTAAAACACAGGAGAACTAATTTTAAACATAATTAAACGATTTCAAATTCTCATCTGGTGGATGGGGGGAAGTTCTCGTGACATCACTTGTGCCAAAATAGCAGCGCCGTTCTGCGGCAATACGGCGTGCCGGCAGAATTCGCCTAGGCCTGAACGCGTTCGCAAAGCCTTGGCGGAGAAAGCCAAAGCGTAGTTGGCCACAGTGAGCTCGTTCTCGTTGCGGCTCTTTGCACGACACGGCCCGAGCATGCTTCTGGCACGGCCGTTATTAGTTGCTGCGAGTCGCGAGCTGCAAGCCGACGTTAAAAAGGATATGTTTGAACTACGAGGGTGTCAGCAAGAGCCACGCAAATGCCAAATACCTGTTCACACTCGGAGCGGACACGCGCGTTTGATCGAAGTGGTGGATTCACTCTGTTAGACCGCGTTTCGGTAAGCGCTTCTGGACCGATCTTTTACGATTGCAACTCGATACTGACATGACACTCGGCAAAGAAAGGTTAGACCGACATCGCGTAGCTCCCACGAACTGCTATAGCTCGACACTGACGTAGCGTCGAGTCAGAATAAAAATGGCATACTAATAACAGAGTGTACATACCGAGTTGCCAAGGTAATCCGTATGGCGTTTATTTGAGCTCTATATCACACAAAACAAGGAGATATAATCAATGAGAGTCCCTTTTCGACGACAGCGTTCGTCACCGCTGTCTCGGAAAACAAGGAGATCGAGATGACAAGGGGGAAATATTGACCTCTGAAATTCAGTTCGGGGATCAAACTACTCATCCGGTAAGGGTTCACAAGGGTTGTGTGGGCATATTACATTCAGCAGGCCAGCCGGTCATGGACAGACGGTCTTGGCCAAGGACCGCCGGAGCAACGGTGCGCCGAGTCGATGTTGCTGCTAGGCCTACTATATTCTGCCGAGCTCGCTCGGTCGGCAGAATCGTGGCTGTTGTAGCTCTTCTCGTGTGTTTGTGGATCCTGCGTTCTTGATCGTGGTCTGTTTTAAGTACTCCTTCCTTTTTCTTGCTGGTTGAAGTCGGGACGCGCGAGAAGAGCACGAAGAAAAATAAATGTCCGTCAGTGGCCGATACCAAGTAACTGAGCGACGCTGTCGGCCTTGTTGATTTGATCGTAAAAAGTGCGTAAGACAGCTTCGGAGCTGTCGTAGGATTCTGTCATAACCTGCGCAAAGGTTACGACAATTTCGTTTCGAGAGCACGGGTTTTCTCTCAAATTTGTCGTACGCACTTTTTTCGTCGTGAATTCGCTTTGAGAATCCGGCCTCAGAGCTGGTTTTGTGAGTGCTGCCGTGGTTGCCGACTTGCCGTGGTCCCGTGGTGCAGCGTGCGTGCAGCCCTTGCACATCTCAAACGGCCACGTTGTCACAGTCGTAAATCGTCGACGCGCCACCAAGTGGCAACGCTCGTAACCACAACATTCACGCCGTAGCCTTTCCCGACCGGCACAAGTGACGTCACGAATGCGCCCAATATCCCAAGACGCATCGCGCTCTCCGATGGCCGATTTTTGAGCGCGCGCCCAATCGGGCCCATCAGGGTGAAAAATATAGCCATCCGTTCAAAATACAAACGCGCGATTATGATTTATGATTATCATTGACCATATTGAACCTATTTCTGACCATAATAGGTGTATTTCAAGTTTCGCTTCAGTATCCCTTTAAAACGAGGCTGTTTAAACTTTGTTGGACACGTTACTACCCAAAAAGTACCGAAATACCGTTACTCGTTACTTGGCCTTGAGAGTAACTACGTACGTTACTCGTTCCTTTTCCAATAAAAAAAAACTAAATAGGTTACTCGTTACCGAAAATAGTAACTGAGTAGAAGTAACTAGTTAAACGGCGTTACGTACGTGTCATAGCCTAGCATGGCACATAGTGCTGCAATCACACTGCCCATACTGCTCACAAAATACGCGGTGTGCTCCGCGGGCATGATGACCGAATTGTCTGCGAAGACGCCTCCAGCATGCTCGAAGCCCGTTGCTTCACACAGGCTTCGAACACGTCTGCCGACGGTTTTTGTATGACCAATGTGACGTCATACAATAAAGGCCTCAGACAGTGTTGGCAGACTTTCTTTAGTATACGACGTGTTAGCAGTGACTGCGACTCTAGCCCTTTCAAACGCCGTTCGCCATTTGTCGTGGAAAACAAAATTTCTTCAGAATCTTTTGTGTAATGAAAAATTGGCTCAAATTTTCTTTCGCGAACTTTGGTTGCCAGGCACAAAGTTTAGAAATCCGATAAAATTGTTAAAATGATTCAACATGCAATATATTTCCAAAAAAAAAAAAAAAAAAAAGCGAGGCCTTTAGAAGTACGCGTTTGTGTTTGCATAGTGTTTGAAAGGGTTAAACTGGTCGCGGTTAAGCTGTTAACGTAAAGGTGATTTTGTACACGTATACAGCCACCCAAAACTAGGTATAAGATTGTTTTAAAAAAAGCTTTTAAAAAAGATGAAAAAGGAAAAAAGCTACACGAGCTAAAGTGACTCGGAAACGATTTATTTTACCCATTTCTTTTTTCAGCTTCAGTATTTAATCAGCCGATAGCCAATATCCTGGGCTACTTCGAGCACGACGCGCGGCAATCTATCATTCCAATTTTTTAGACAGTCTCGTTGGTTTCTTTCTGGTCAGTACGGGTCAAACAAGGGGGAAAAAAAGGGGGGGGGGGGCATTTTTTCTTCTTACGTTTCCGAGGGAAATATTTTTATGGAAAAAACGGACATATACGAGCTTCTTTTAGGTACGAATGTTGAGCTTTTGGTGAAATGAAAACTATTAAGTCAACAAAATAAATCTAGGCAACACATCGCCCGTGACGTCGCAACCGCTCGTAACCTTAAATATCGCTGCAACCCTTCCTCCCCCCCCCCCCCCCCCCCCCCCCCCCCCCCCCCGGGGCATGGCCTATACTGTTGATGTTGCTGTCAGCAATTATTGAACATAAAAATGGGCAATGACCGTGCGTAAATGTTATTCTCCCATGAAGAGAAGAATGGGCAGGGGAGCGAGTAACGAAATAAATTTAGAGTAACAGGTTTTGATTGTGTCTTGAAACCGAGAGTATCGAGTAATTTCTCTCTGGGAAGAACATTATAGAGCAGAATCAACTGAGCTCAATCTCTTAAACTGGTTAACGAACAAAAGGCATATTCCTACTCTTTTTAATGCTCCGAGAAACTTCGCCTCGATGGCCCTCTGTCCGACGATCCACACCGCGTCACCGTACACCACGTACCCACCGCCTATTCGGTTAAGTATTCCTGCCTTCGTACCAGTCCAAATAGCTTGACAGCAGCACCGACCAACGTTTCGACAATACGAAAGGTTCGGAAACAAAGCGCCGTTACCACGACGCCCTCCTTCCGACCCCTGGTTTATCGATGAAGATCGATCATCCCGGCTCCTCTATAATGTCCGAAATAAAGCGCCGAAAAGCGGAAGCTACAGTTGCGCCGGTGCACATACGCTTCTTCGCTCGTTTGTTCCGGTGGGAAATTTTTAGTGGGTGGGCAGCCCGCCCCCATTTCGTCCGGCATAATCGACCGGAAGAGCTGGAACGATCTTCCTTTTTATTGCGGGAGGAGCGCGTACGCGCAAAGTCGGCGGGACGTCCATTGCTCCACGTGCATTGTCGGCGACCGCGTGCATGCGGGGACGGACAATCGAAGAGGAAGAACGGACAGATTTTAGATAGGCGGCTTTCGTATACACCGACGCCGTAATGGCTGCAGGCGCGCTCGGCGGGCAAAATTGCTACGGAACATCGGACCCGCGACTTAGTGCCCGATATCTTTTCTTGGAGGTTCCTTTTCCTCCGGCAAGCTCGGATGGCTCGAAACGCATAGGGGTACAATTATTGTGCTCGCTCCTCGACTAACTATAGTGGTTTTGTATCGTCGAGATGAGCGACGTTGCTCTCTGATATCGGGGATGGCCGACCCCCGTTGATTGCACGGACTGACAGAGTTGCCAAAAAAGAAAAAAATGAAGAGACAGATGAGACACCGCTGCACTGACCCGCTGCACCAATAAACGCGTTTTCACTTGGCATCGTGCGAGCATGCAGTGAATGCGCCCTTCGACGTGTTCATTGGACACGAGGTGACCCAAGCGCTGGTACATCACTCGTGCCCAGCCCGTCACTCCGCTCCATCTCACGGATACCACGACAAACTGTTAGTGCACGGGTCTTGATTATTTTTATAGGTGATGATGTGGTTTCTCCCCCACCCCCACCTCTCCGCCCCCTTCCCATTCCCTCCATTTCAATTTCGCGTCGTGTATAATATGGCATAGTTGACTAGTGTAAACTCCGCGTTATTCCATAACGGTGAACGGGTCTAGGGAATTGGTAGGGGGGGGGGGGGGGGGGGGGGGTAGAGTTCGTTTTTGCATTTGGCGCTGCTAATTCTTTGCATGGTGCCGACGATAACTGTCTGAGTCTTATCCCCGTGCACAGAGATAGATGATACGCGTAGGTGTGACCTATTTTTCGTTTCATCCGCACAACACGTGCGGTCGACGCTTCAATGCAACCCTCGCAAATTGTGCTTTTTTTTTTTTTTTTACTTTTGCGTTTTTTTTTTTTTTTTTTTTTTTTTTTTTTTTTTTTTTTTTTTTTTTTTTTTTCTGGGAATTATGGGTTTAGAAATATCGCGCTGTCCAATTACACGTTCCGCTGCACATGTATAGATAGCAATTCCGTGGTAGGCACAAAACATTGCTGACCTTTTTTTCTTTTTTTTCTTTAAACATTTTATGAAAGAAAAACGCGTCCTCGTTAAGCCACCGCCGTTGTTCCTCCAGCCCCATTTCTTTTTTTTTTTCCGGTGGTGACGATTGTCTCTGCGTACAACTGCGTTTTGTCGAGACTTCTGAAAACCTTTGGCAACTGGTGAAAGCCGTTCGTAACAAAGAGTTACTTCCATTATGCAGACTCTTATTCAACGAAAACTGCGAGGTGACCGTTGCTCTTAAAACTTAGCTAATGTTCATTAACTGCCACGTCGGCCCCCTGTAACTTTCGGTTCATTCAACATCATTCTCGTTTGTTTTTTGCATTCATTGCAGGAGAATCTCGCCTATTGGGATGCAAATAAGGATCGACCGTATTGCATATAGCTTGAATAGTCTATGAGCGGCGAAGCTATATACAGGGTGTCTCGAATTGTGGCCAGGCTCTTTAAATCGATCGAAAAAACCGGCTTCTTAACCTGTCGCGCTACGATTTTGTCCAGCGTTGCCCACAGATGGTGCATTTTTTCTATAAAATTTGCAAAGAGCGAACTTACCGGAGAAAAGAGTAAAAAAAGAAAAAGGCCTAACTCCGCGAAGCCACCGGTCTTCAAACCAATAGGGCGCCCTTTTGTTTGAAGACCAGTGGTTTCGCTGAGTTTTCGTAGGAGTTAAGCCTTTTTCTTTCTTTTTTTTACTTTTTCCTCAGGTAAAATCGCCCTTTGCAAATTTTCGATAAAAACAAAGTACACCACCTGTGGGCAACGCTGCACAAAATCGTACCGCGATAGGTTCAGAAGCCGATTTTTGCGATCTATTTAAAGAGCCTGGCTGCTATTTGAGCCACCCTGTACAAGTGGTCCGTGGTGACTTCATTACAAGTGAGGCCAGAAGTCATCCGGTTTCGAGCCTCGCTTCGGGATGGTGATACGATCGTGCTGCATCACCACTGCGTAATGCACGTTAAAGACGCCGGGCTAGCCGACGAAATTAATGGGGAGTTTTCGTAGACCGCGTTTCTCTCTCCGCTATGCCCTCCGCAACGAAGAAGCCGCTACTGCGCCTGCGCGCCGATAGCCTTAGCTGTACAGTTCCGGGTATCGTAGCGGGTTGCGGAGAGCCGTTGCGGGACGGCGAAAACGATGTACGAAAACTCCCTAATAATAGTGAGTTTTCGTAGACCGCGTTGCCCCTTCCGCTAAGCGTTCCGCAACGAAGAAGTTGCTACTGCGCCTGCGCGCCGATGGCCTCCACTGTGGAGTTCCCGCTATCGTAGCGGGTTGCGGAGGGCCTTGCGGGACGGCGAAAACGATCTACGAAAACCCCCTAATAGCGAGTTTTAGTAGACCGTGTTTCCCGCTCCGCTAAGCCCCTCCGCTACCCGGAACTCTACAGCCAAGGCCATCGGCGCGCAGGCGCAGTGGCGGTTTCTTCGTAGCGGAGGGCTGGTGTCGCCAATCCCATAGGCCCGTTTCCCTGGGTAAGGAGGTGCAAGCGCGTTCGTAAGACGCGACCATATATAGTGCTTGCATTGAGCATAAAGTGACGCTGAAGCGTTCGATCATGCACGAGCCACGGTCAGCCACAGGCGTCCCAAAGATCTAAAAAGAGACTAAGCAAATATAATGTAGCTTTCCCTTTTAGTGCCCTATAAGAACAATAAGAATGTTTTTCTTTTAGTTTTTTTTTTTTCTTGCTGATTTATATCCACCAGTGTGATTCTGCTTCTTTTTTTTTTTTTTTTTCTTGCTGATTTATATCCACCAGTGTGATTCTGCCAGCTTACCGTCCACGAGCAACGTGAAAAAGCGTAATGGCACAACCAACTAACGCGACCAAAGAATATTCGAATTTGCTCGCCAGAGGCGCTGCCCAAATTTGAGAGCTACACGCCTATTGGAAAACTGGCTTCCCACTGTCTAAAACTTTCGCGCCTAATTTGATTTGATTTTGCCAGAGGTAACACATCCGCACACCAGTCGCAGCATGCATAACGGAGTTAGCGTATCGCCTCGAGCTGTTTTTGCCACGCTTATACTTGCTCGCAACCACACACTACATCCTGAGCGAATTCGCCATTCTACTATAGGCCTTTTTTAGCGCTTTTCATCCGAGCGATAAATGCCGAGTCACCGGGCTGTGGGTGCAATATGCGTCGCATCTGATGTTCCGCGGAGGACAGAGCCACGCGCATGCTCAGAACGCGCTCCACAACCCGGCAGTCAAAAATGGCGGCGTGTAGAAGGCGATGGATGAATGGATGGATGGATCCGGCTGAGCCCTTTGGATCGGGCGGTAGCTTACACCACCTAGCCATTTTGTTTTACGATTACGAGCGCCGCGATGGATGGATGGATGGATGAATACGGCTGAGCCCTTTTACGAGTAACGAGCGCCGCCTGTGGGATTATTGGGGAACTACATACGGAGGGAAACCCAACATGCCACTTCCCATCAGAGCGCATTGTTATCGTGCTGTTGCATAGGGCTTCATTCTTTTTTTATGTCTCGTTGTATCGACGCCAAAAAGAAAGTAAAGAAGTTAAAGAAGTCGAATTACGCGCAAATATAGGTGCTGACAATGTTCATCGTGCGGGAAGGCGGCCTCCCAAAATGGCAACAGCGGGAAAGCAAGGGTCAAGGGAGATGTACGCACGCGCAAAAGCTTACTGGAAAAGGTTCATTCTCGATTCGGCGATCCCTCCACTCATGTCGAGCCCCTCTTTGCGTGAACCGAAACTCCTCTAGAAAAACAGCAAAAAAAGAAGAAAAGAAAGAATGGACAGCGAAGAAGTATAGCGGCCATCATTCAAGGGGTGCGTTAATTTGAAGAAAACTTGGAGGGCAGACTCTCGGATGAAGGTAGGGGGAGGGGGGGGGGGGGGGGGAGTTTCTTACGACACGCCGTCACTTCCAGCTGTTTCGAGGGCAGGCGGGTCGATGCATCACGCAAAAACGGGGTCACAGCGGCTGTCTCCGTGCGATCTGCAGCCGCCGGGGCAGGTGACAACCGATCGATGCTTTTCACCTTGGCGCTTGCAGAAGGAGGCGACGTCCTTCTTGTGCGACCTCTCCGGCGGATGTACTCGCGGACCGCCTTCCCGAGTCCCTCTTTGTGTGCGAGTCATTGGCGCTAATGAAAGCCGCCAAACAATGTGGCCCTTGCTCGCTCTTCCGCTCGTGACAATGGCAAAGTTTGCCTGGCGGCTAACTCCCCCGCTGTTAATGCGCTGTTAGGCTAGCTGTATATTGTACTCCTGTTTGAATATGGTTGGGTGCCAAGTACACCAGGAAAGATACATTGTATTTAAATAATCTATTTATGGTATACGGCACTATACTTAGAACGCTCCAGGAAAGAAAGAAGCTTGTTCAGGTGGTCTACGAAATCGCGAGGCTTAATTATACATTGAACCAATGGCGCGATGCACAGCCTTTTTGAACATCGCCTGACCTGACCCCGCTCTCTGCGCGGGCTTACGAACAAGACAGAGCGTGTCACGTGACATAAGATAGCTATGAGACTGGCCCATCGAGCCTGTAGCTTCTACTGCACTGTCAGCACAGGGGTGAATGGAGTACGTGCTGCGCGAACGTGTCGCGGCGAAGCTATCCGAAGGCGTCAGACAGCGACCCTGACTGGAGCCAGCGAACTGTCGGACTGGCCTCACGGATCGGCGTAAACACGCGCAGGAAGCAGGGGTGACCTTGCCTGGGGCGCCCTCCGTCTTTTTGCCTACCGCTGCAGGGGCTGGGCACAAACGGACCGGCTGGACGGTAGCCCGTCCGTGCGTACGCCTTCGCAGTGCACGCGCGCCCCTTGCACTGGGGCTCACCCAAAATACATGGATAACGCTTCTCGCTGGCGGTTATACGCCTCGATGTCCTTGGAAGCATTGGCAAGGCTCGTGTCGCGTTTCTGCCGCTCGTTGCCAGTTTGCATCAGTTTGAATCACCTTGGACCGCAAGGAAGACGAGAAGCAAAAGCTCATATTTGGAAACAAGATTTTCTTTGTTTTTTTAATATGCGTGTTGTGATGAACCGTTCGTTCACCGAAGAGGCGCATTAGAAAGCAGAAAGTTTACGCTTGCAGCAATCGCTCCGGGTGACACGAAGTGTAGCTAAGTATCGCGTACCACCGCTCTGTCCTCCTTTTATAGTCAATTAAAGTAAAGCGGTAAGTGTCACGATTGCACGAGCCCCATAAACGCAGATTACCTTCCCCAAAAGTTCCACATTGAGCGTTTCCCCTTCTCAGGCCCAAAGCCCGAAGTCGATAGCTTCCCATCGGGCGCGCTTTGCAAGCTCAAGCAGCGTTGAAGGTTGTTTGAGCTCCGCCATTATAGACGCTTTCAGGCAGCTGTGCATGGGCGCCGCCATAACTGACCTTCAGTTTTTGTTCCCTCTTATTCCGTTCGTTCCACTTCATCATTACCACAGCAGGACAGGTTATTGTAATTTTAAGTGTTACTGTGTCCTTCTTCCCAGCATAGGCCCTTGTGGAGACTCGTCAACGCCCGCTTCAGTGGCTCGGCATCTCAGTAAGACCAGAGAAGGTCGGTTATGGCGGCTCAATTTGGCGCGCGCTGAAAGCGTCTATAGGATCTTTCTATGGGGTGCTTCTATGGAGCGCGAAAAGGTTTCTGATAAAAGCCATATGAGTCGCGTTCTGCGTGGAAAGGCTTTAAAGGGCAGTACACACAGAACACAAAATGTGTTTATCGTCCGACCCAACGGGAAATGGTTTGTGTGCGCGAGCTTTTCCTTCGGTCCGCCCGTCGTTCCTCCTAAAGGCAGTGTGAAGATTCTAAACGCAACGTGATTCAACTGACGGAAGTAGTAGGCATAATGTAGATTTCGTACGCCTCTCGTTGCTTGGATCGTGCAGCATTGAGAAAGCGGAAAGGGAAAGGGAAGGAAGGGGGGAGGGGGTCGCCCTAGAAAATGGACAATGGCTTCCTTCGCTTCATGAATTTGATTCCTCACGAATTCAACGACGCCAGTTCAAAGCCCTTTCTCGGTCTTTTGTGAAGCGAAAAACAAATACCCGCTTCGTGCAATCGGCATGTAGGCAGAAGATGGCAAAGGGGCAACGGCCGATTATATACTGCAACTCTTTCGAAGTCTGGCAAGCATTACTCCTCGACGATTGGTGTTATCATTCAGACTTCGACAACTTGCTGCCACTTCACTAGAGGACCTAAAGACTCTTGCACTTTAAAAATAAGCGCACCATTTTTTTTAGGCGCACAGAGGCGCGTCGGACGAAAAAGAGAGAGAGAGAGAGAGAGACAGATAAGCGTAGCAAGGGAAAGCTACATTTTAAGTTCGCATCGAAAAACCTCTTTTTCGGTAAACCACGATGAATATCTTGTAACCTCTCGTGCTCCGCAGTGCTTGCGATGCACATTCCCTGCCCCGGAAAGAGGGGGGGGGGGGGGGGGGGAGGAGGAGGAGGAGGAGGGGGGAAGGAGGGAAGGGAAGGGAAGGGAGGGGAAGGAGGGAGGAAGGGAGGGAGGGAAAAGGGGATATGCGGGGGTGGGCGATGGGACGGAGAGAAGGGCAAATATCTCGGTGCAGGTGGTTCCGTTCAAATCATTTTGTAAAGTCACGCTTTCACGCTCGTAGATGCTTCTCTACTCAGCTATCTGAGGGAGCGTCAGTCTATATTTCGAGGTTCTATCGAACACCCCCAAAGTAAGTTTCCGTCGGTTAGAGAATCCGAACGCCGATGTCCGTGGAGCCACGAAAACACGCCGAGAACGTTAATGGTCCGTCCGCCTTCACAAACGACGGCGAGAGGCACGCGACAGATAAGTTTACTCTGTTGTCACCGGCCATTAGCGGAAGGAATCGACAGAGCGCGTCCTTTGTTATTGCGGCCTCTTTATCTCCTCGAATGCCTCTCCGAAGTCGTGAAGCCGGAACCCATCGCTTTATCGAGAGGTATATAGTAGCTCGTAAACATTGTTCCCAGCCAGATATAAGAACTCCGAAAGAGTGCTTTTTAGATAACTATTTCTCCCGTTTTGCGATTGCCTCGATATCTCCACGCCATGGCGACAAACAGGGGGAACATGAAACGATCCGTCTATATAAAACACCAAAATATCATCTACGTATCTCTTTTATGACCGCGGTCCCCTTCAACGAGTCCCCCACCAAGAAAACAGAAACAATATTCTATTGTATTAATCCCCAAGCACGAGATCGTTTTTTCTTTCTTTCTTTAATCGCTTAAAATATAACAACAAAAGGTGATGACGTAGGTTACAATATTTCTGGAGGAGCGACGGCGAAAAACATTCTCGAAACAAACTTGCCGTGGACATATCTTCTGGTGCTCATAGGCGTGCAAGGCAGGACAAAGCCATTCTATATTAATTTTACCAAAGAACACAGCCGCAGTGCCTGCTTGTGAAGGTGGTTCGGGGCGATACATATATATGTAAGTATACCTTCTCCACGATATCCACTATCGGTTTAGGTGGTTCCGCTAATACGCTGGGTGCCTGCTTCTTTGGGGGTATAACTTAAAGTACCAGACATTTATTGAATTCACGGTATGTTTACCGGAAATTCAGTAGAGACATTGTTATGCTATAAATTGAGGCTGCAGCAAGTGACAACAAGCGCGGCGGTGGTGACAGATAAGAAATAGTTAACGAGTAGAAGAGTACGTATGACTAATAGACCCAATTAATTAAACGACCCAACTCTAAACTGAACTCGGAAATCAATAAATGTATCATAACGACAGGTAACTAATTAATGTAGGAGACACGTGCATCAAGTTGAGAACCTAATATATTGCATCTATTCCTGCGCCTTTTAAAACTCGCCCAGTGATTCTGTGAGTTGAAATGATTGATTGATCGTATCTGGTCTAGATTGAACGACTGCCCAGCGTCGAAGTTGATTTTGTCACCCGTCACATCTGTTAATTAATGTTTACGTCTTCAACAGGTTTATCATATGCCCAACCTATCAACTAAATTCGTAAATAAAACTGAAACAAAATATGACGCCGTAATGATAATTTCACACAACAATTCAAATGAGCTCGCATTGAAGAGATGCAATGAAGCAGCCCGGGGGACATTTTGTCACACGTGCTTTACTGTTTGGAACACGCGTGATTTATTTATATGTTACTTAATTAAAACCAATCAATATAAAGTCTATAACGCGAACGAATCCCAGCACAAACGCTGTCGATCGCCTTCTGGACGCTGCAGTGTTTTTCTGCTTTGGAGCGCGTTCCAAACATGCCCAGTAGGTTGTTTTTTTTTTTTTTTTTCCACAAGTATCGAATGCCACGCATGCGTGTACAGCCCAATGACTCAGCATTTTCCGCCTCTGTGATAACCAGTGGAAAATCGTATAGATTCCGGTACAGAACGTAGTAGAAAATTTCGTCTGTAAGTTGACCATCATTTCCCGCCCACCTGCACCCTTTTTTAAAACACCCGAGCCATTGACGACGGCACAAGTGTGCCCTTGATGCATTTTTTGCGATAAGCGCGGACATCGATATAGCTTCGTGCGATAGCTCGGCAGAGGCTGGTTTGCCAACTCTCCGAGGCACTCGAGACCACGCGTAGTATTGCGAAACGGAAGCACTCAAACGCGGCGCGCGCGCGTATATACGGCAGCAACAGCTGTTCCTTTATCGCGCTGCCATGAATTTATTATATTTATCTCGCGTTCTTATTGTTCCTGCCCGGATATATAGCCAGCAATATAATGCATCGCAATGCGAATCGCAATACCTCGTGGATAATTGAACCATGCGGTCTATTCATGATGTCCAAGGCCACTAGGTTCCAAAAAAAAATGTCCACGAGCTCACCTTCCCACAGAACACAAAGCCTTACCGCAAAACGTAAAATAAAGATGTGAGGGAATGACGACGTTTATTGTATGATTAGATTCAATAGATGCGATGTGTCCACACTCTAAAAAGAAAAATAAAAAGGGGAAAAATTAGCAACGGCGCGTATTCCTCCCATTTGCATGCTTCTTGCTTGCTTCATGATTCGCTCTTCGACGCTCTCATCAGCGCTTGTTGCGATGTGGAGATGATGATAAAATGTTCGCGGTTCACCTCGCCCTTTGTTTTTTTAAGCTGTAGGCGCCTTTAATTTTAAAATCGTGCGCGGTCTACGGGTGCACGTGCAAAGTAGTGCGGTTTTCTCTGGTGTGTATAATCTGCCTCTCAATCTTATACAAGATTTCTATCAAACGAAACCAGAACGTTGCGTCGCGACATAGAGCGACTAGAGTCGCCGACAACTTGAGGAACGCGGGGAGGGCCTTATTATGTTCATGAATACTTCTCGCTTCGTGATTGGTTGTCCATATTCGCATCGGCGAATGCCGCAATCCTATTGACGGCGGGGCTCTTAGAAGGTGGTTGGGACCCACCGCGACCCGCGAGCTGTCAATGACCATGATAACGGTGTTTCCACGTTTTACATCATCGCAGCAATATAATCGCTTACCTCTTCCATCAAACTCCACCTCGTGCGGACGTCTGCCTCTTTTTTTAAAATTTCTTTCTTTCTTTTTTTTTTTTTTTGTGTGTGTGTGTGTGTGCGTACGTTCCCGTTAGGCTGTCTTTACAGAACCTTCGTGAAGGAAATGCTCGACGCCGCCGTACAATCGGTCTTACGAAAGGGGGTACCGCTTTACACAACGGCCGCCGCCGCGCTCAGCCCTATTTTACATTCTAAGCTTGTTATGAGACCGACGACTTCGCCAGTGTTTTTTTTTTTTTTCCTTCTTTTTCTTTTTTCCCCCGCTTTCCTCGTCGCCACTTTCCCGTGCGGCCTTCGCAATGCATCCGCAACGTGAAGTGCCTTGGCTCAGGCATTATACTCCGTTCGGGCCCTAGAAGCTGACAGAAGCGGTGGAAGCTACGTAAGTGCTCGTCGGACTCGTCGTACGTCTCTCTTTGGCCACGTGATCCCGCTCCCGTCCATACCATCGCCCAGAGAGAGAGAGGCCACACTCGATGAAAAGGAGGCGGCTGATTGGTGCGGCCAGTGCGCAGCTTCCATCGCACGCTCCGACTTCGGGAGTGAGCGGAGTTCTACGTTCGCGGCAGATCGGCATAATCTTACTTTCGCCGTTCGGTGCGGGTTCGAACATCCCGTAGTCTGTTCTGAGCGCGCCCCCGAGCGATCATATCGCGTACTATTACCAAGTTGGCTGAGTTCTCGCTGCCAGCCAGCCGCGCCAAGTCACCCGAGTCTTTTTTTTTTTTTTTTTTTTTTTTTTTTTTTATAAGTTAATAATATTGTAACGGTCTTCTAGCCAGAAGGAAAGCTCCGGAGCCGTCAAGAAAAAACCGTCAGGCGCGCCCCATTATTTTTGCGCCGTATGATGGGGTTTTGCGTCCTGATGCGGGGGTCTGTGTTGACTTCGGCTCGATTTCTTTGTGTATGTCTCGTCCATATATATATATATTTATATATATATATATATATATATATATATCGCCGACTGTGCCGGACGTGTGGTGCGACGCAGGATAAATGATCGCTGTGTATCACTTTTTCCCTGTAGACCGGAAATTAAACTGCCGGTGTGTTTTCCGGCACGTTGCACATCGAGAAATTACGTGTAAGAGGCGCGAGTAGAGTTGACTGGATGCCCGCGGGAAGCAACATTTGTGAGAAATAGAGAGCGCGGCTAACGTTTCCAGAAAACATACCATCGAAAAAAGAAAAAGATGTGGGCATTCCGCGTGCGCAGAAACCAAATCCGGGCGAGAAGAAACGTCGGCGGATGCGCAGTCCCGACAGCAGCGCCACCTCAGTAGCGCGACGGAGACAAGGTGTAGACCGCACGCACTCTATAAGAAACATCCGCGAGTCCACTTTACCGCAGAACGCGCAGACAGTCAGTCGCGGCAACGAATAATATGAAAGTCCCAGCGAATGACGATGCTCATAATGATCCGAAAAATAAATGTTATGCGCACGTACGGAGATAACGAACTAGCAAGTGAAACGTTATGACAGTCGTCCCTGCGCAGATCGCCCGTTTTTAGTTTAATCCTTGTGTTGGTTTCCGAATTCTGTATTGCTCGCCCTGATGGGCAGTCTTGGTGGTGTGCACCCCACAAGCCCTCCCCCCCCCCCCCTTTTTTTTTCTTCTTTTGCACTGCGGAACTGTTAAGGGCTAGTTTCCCCAGGATCGTGTCCACCGCAAAGAAATGAAGACACTGAACTCTGGGCAGCTACCGCCATCTATGAGCGACGGCGGCAAGCCACGTCTCTGATTGTCGCCGTCGCTCATAGATGGGGGCCGCCTCTCCCCTCTGGCTTGCCGACTTGCGGCCGGCCATTACTTTCCATTGCACAGCTCCGCTGGGCTTCCTTCTTCACCAGAGTAGAAAGGCTAAAAGCTTTTTTAGTGCAGTTTTACTTTTTTTTTTTACTCTTACTCTTAATTAAGTTTCCTAAACATCGGTTCACCCGCACTCTTGTCCCTTCATACGATCGTCAATAATAGGCCGCAGTGAGAATGCTCCTACGTCATACAAAAGACGCGGAGTGTCTCTGCAGGCATGCCTCTCGAGCATGTTCGAAGAATGTGTTTTCTTCACACATGTGTACACTTCGAACATGTCTCCAGACAGTGTTTTGCATAATGTATTAAAGGGACACTAACCCCCCCCCCCCCCCCCCCCGGCCCCCCCGCCTTTCCCTATTTTTTTTTTTACTTTTTTGCCAGATGATTATGTTTTTTACCCGTTTTGAGTTATGAGAAATTTCTGACCCTCAACTTTTTAATTGTTTTCTTAAAAATTAAATTTGTTGCCGTCAAAATCAAGTTTCTAAACACAAACAAAATTAGAAAAAAAAAGAATATAAAATTCGTATGCTTGGGAGAAGAGCGTGTTAGTTTTGGTCATGGATGAAGAAAGAATAAAACATGTGAAAGATGTGGTTGTGTTGTCCCTGTTTTAATTGTTTTATTCTTTCTTCATCCATGATAAAATTCGTGTATTGCCATTTGTTGGCAGAGCGTCAAAGTAAGCCATGAGCGAGCCTGGTTTGTCCACGGTTGAGTGTGTGAGCCGGGGAAAGCAGACGACCTATATACTCCATCTTGAATTAACCTGAGACTGGGGTAGAGAGAGGAAACATCAAAACGTAGAAGAGTCAGAAAATAGACAGGACGACGTGTCGCCTACACCTTTACCATATTTTCTTTGAGCTAAATCCGTCTTGAACGGATTGGGGACGGCTCCACGTTGAAGAGCTAGGCTCGTCCAATGTCAGGAGACAACCCAATAAATATTTTGCTGCAAAATCACGTATATTTTTATATATATAAAAAAATGTAAGCTGCTTGAAATTGAAACACGAGCACGGAAGCTTATGGCCGGAAGTCACGTGGTTTCACTCGAACGCGTTATATATATATTTTTTTCTTCTCCGCTTCTCTTGCATGTGAAGCATACGACGACGACGACGAAGTTGCGTGCACCGTTCTGTCGTGCGATCGTTTCGCACTGATATCCCTTCCGCTCAAGGATCGGTTGGTCGGTACCGCGAACGACAGTTCCGAAGTAACGGTTCCCACGTCCGTCACAACGTTAGTTTGTTGTGCGCCACAATCGCATCGTCCAGCCCGCGGTATGTACGTCGCCATACTGAGAATGACGTGAACATACACTTCCTGTGATCCGCGCAACTTTTTTTTTTCCTCGATCAACCTATTTGCAGCTTATTGGAAGCCACAAAAACAGTGTTCACGATCTTTTTTTTTTTTTTTTTTAATGTTTAACCTTGAATGTGTGCCTTAGACGACCCACGACTTTGAATATACTTAGTACACATTGTCCGAACGCGACGTGACTACTGAAAAGAGACTGAGCGCGACTGAAACCGGTCATTTCTCGACCGGCTCTTATGTATGTCTTGTTCAAATAAAAACCTCGGCGAGCCTAAATACCCTGTCGGTGTCCCTTTAAACAGCGTGAACGCGGCTGTAAGCCGCCCCCCCCCCCCCCCCCCCCCAGACACACACACACACACACCCTGCGAACTTCATCATACAACTAAGACAGTCTGCAGAAACTCTCTGAGGCATGCATCTTCCTTGTACGGCGGATACTGACCACACGAAAACTACCTTTCAAAGCGTACACATGTACCTCAAGCAAGCATGCTTCCAGGATGCTCGAAGCGTGTCGAAAGGTAATTCTCTCATTGTGCCTGGAGCGAAGGCCGTGTCCTCGGTCTGGTGCATGAGCAGTGTCGGCTTTAAACGAGCACGAGCACGGTGTAATACGAGGGTGACTCAAACTTCAGAAGCACCCCCCTCCCTGCGTGAATTCGGGGGCCAATGGCCGGGAGTAGAAGAAGTAAGTGCACAGCCGACCGACCGCGTCGACGCTCCGGCTGGGGAGATTGGCGTGACGCGCCGGCGAGGAACCCACCGGAATAGATGAAGGTTTCTCCCTGGTGAGGATGCGGAAACGCACCGGTCCTCCTCGAGGACCCCCGCCGCTGCAGCCTCCGCGATTATTTATAGCCCGGAGCAAGCCGCGTTTTCGGCCCATTCTTCGCTTCGCAAGGCGACCGCGGCGCTTGTCTGCCTGCGCCTCTTCGCGTCAGTTTGGCGGGAGACACGTCGAGAGACAGCCGTGTGTTTTGCTGTCGTCTCTCGCGCATTTGATTTGCGGCTGCTTTGAGCTGTCCCGGGTAACCCCTTTTGTCTCACGTATATAGCCCCGGGCCGGAGGAAAGCTTACGGGAAAGTGCGAGTGCTCTCGCTGTTTGTGCGCTTTGCAAAGATGACAACGTTTGAATGCGGCTTGTGAGTTATTCAGCCTTGGCTGAGTACGATGCATTGTTTGTTTTGGTTATTTCATGCGTCAGATGTGATTCCCTGTCAAAAGTGAGGAGTGGTGGAAAAACGAAAACAAAGTTCAAAAGTTAGCATGGGAGAGGAGATCGAATAATACAAATCAAATCCCCCAAATGGTTTCTCTTAAAAAATAAAAAAGAAGAAAAAAAAGTGTAATGTGGGCAATTTTTGACGATGTTATACCGAGCATTCTAGTTTACCAAAACAGGGCGTTAATTTCTTTGTAAAAGGGGTTTGAGTTAGAAGCAACGTCTATAACAGATACTTTAAGATTAAACAAACGTGCACGGTTTCCTTACCCTAAGTAACCTCTGCTTAAAAAAAAAAAAAAGCGAATGTTTTTGTAAATATTTTGGACGAGATCTTGTTTTGGCCCATCTAGCACGAACAAGAAGGGTCTACTGCGGTAGAACAATAACAAAATATAACGACCAGGGCCGTTACGCGTTTTCATTTTTAACAAAGTCCCGAGGAATAAATGAACCCACTAAAAGGTGACACAAACTGAAACCAGTATACACGAACACACTGTTTACGAGCAAGCCGGCGTTTGCAGAGGTCAGATGTGTACCCACCACTGATCTCTATGTCTATTTGCTGGATCGCGTTTGACCAGCTCCTCCTATGGACCGGAATGCGGTCACTGGCGGCCATCTTTAGGTAGAGTTATATCATCTCTAGCCATCATAGTAATATGGCGGACAGCGCAATGGCGGCAGGCTGCCATAAAAATAGTCGTAGATCTAGTACACTGTACCGTGGGTGACATTTCGTGCTTGATTGAAGTTGTTCGATGAAGCAGATTCTTGAAACCCGGCGTGAACGGTAGCCTCATCTTTGAGGACCCGGCAAAAGTTCTACGAAAGCGCAGCACCGGGGGAAAGCAGCGCAGCTCGCATCAAAAGCAGACTCCGTACCGTCGTCTGCTTTCGATGCTTCTTTCGATGCGACTTTCGATACGTGCTGTGCTGCTTTTCTCCCGGTGCTGCGATTTTGTGAAACTTTTACCAGGTCCTCAAAAACCGGACTACTGTTCACGCCGGGTTTCAAAAACATGTTTCGTCAAATAATTTTAATCAAGCACGCAATATCACCGACGCTATTTTGACCGCAGCCTGCCAACCCACCTGCCAAAACGCTATATGCCATGGATGGATGATAGCGGCTGCAGCAGCTTACAGTGGCTAGAGGTGATATAACTCTACCTAAAGATGGCCGCCAGTGACCGCATTCGCGGAGCGGGCAAACGCGATCCAGCAATTGTCATAGAGATCAGTGGTACCCACTGTCCGGACTGAGAGGCGTCTGCCCATGCGCAGTGCAGACAGCAGCGCCACCTCGGTGGTATGACGTCAGAGGGTTGAGTTAGTCCATACGTTTACGCCAGATTTGCCTGCTCCAACCTTCCCTTAAAATGTACGTATAATTAATATTGTCTTGCCGCGAACAGTAAATCACGCCGAAAGCCTAAAAAGCGCAGCGCATAGTTAGAAAACACGTCCATTCAGGGGGGGGGGGGGGGGGGGGGGGGGTTGCGGAATTCATTAATTAACGGTTATTTACACGTTAATTAGCTCTCGCAATAGCACGGGGACGCATGCTGGAATACCGTCGCTCCAACAGGAAGTGCAGTCAATGAGGCGGTAAGGGCGGTGCTGTTGGTACGTAACTTGCTTTCCGCTGTTTTCCGCGTTACACGCATGGCGGTATGTGTGTGTGTACACAGCTCGCTGAGGTCACCGTGAAAGCTATTGTTGTTCCCAAATGAAGCATTTAGGTATGTGTGCGCCATATTGTTTGCCAGTCATTTTTAGCGTAGAAGCAGCATCATTCTACTTTTTTTTAACGCTACTTGGTAAACAATAACAGCAGTATCTAGGAGCGCGTGCACCGACCTCGTAATGGCGACGGTGTGGTGCGCGTTCAATTGTGGATGAAAGGAATGCAAAGGTACAAACGTGCTTTGTCTTGCTCGATATATATAGCATGCACTGACATGTTTAAGAGATACGGGGCGCGTAGCTGATTATAATACCGATTCTCGCTCCGGTGATTTGTTCTTCGCCGTTTTTACCGTCGGTTTGCCACAATCTCATTGGCGACGAAGCGATAGCAATTGATGTTTGGAACTGCGTAGGCGTAACCATAAATGGTCTTCGCTTCTCGTTTCTGGTTGTTCCGTTCTCTTCACTTTTTGGTGGACCGGGGACGAGAGCGCGCAGGAACATAAGAATGCCGTGCTCTGATTGGAGTGATTAGGGGGTAGATGCGAAGCTATATAGCTGTCTTTGCCCTTACACTCATCGTTCGAACGCTTTCCAACGCGTTTGAAGAGTAAGTAAGGAGAGACAAAGGCAGCTAGCTTCGCGTCTACCCCCTAATTACTCCAATCAAAGCTCAGTGTTCTCACTCCCCCCGCGCGCGCTCGTCTCTCCCTCTGCCTCAATTTCTGCAAAATAATCTTTTTTTTTTTTTTTTTTTTTTTTTTTACTTTACGACATATTTTCTTACCATAGCAGGCTTTGTGTGGACTCGCGATTTTTGTTTTTCAATGGCTCTGCGTCTCGATGAGACGCGGGAAGGTTAGTAATTAGAGCTCTGCTTGGCGATAAATACTTATCTTGTTTTGTTGTTGTCAATGACTGCACTACAGAAGTAATAGCTTGCGCGCAAGCAAGCTGGTAAACAATCATACAAAGAGAGACAAAAAAAAAAAAAAACAGAAACGAGAGAACAATGAAGGGGACAACGACAACGCTTCCGAGGACGTTCAACGATTTACCAAAAAGAGAAGTGTCACGCAGAAGTATAGCGCGTATTTTTGCCCCTAAATTCAGCGCCGGGAAAACTTGAATTGGCGGAAAGACTGTAGATAAATTCGATACCTCCGCCAACTTTGGCTTTCCGCTAAACCTTGCACTTGCATAATAAAATGAGACAAAAGAAGAACAATACATGCCTTGCCCGTGACATCATACGGCGCCGTACCAGCCGCCTACTACGGTATAGATCTTTTCCGCTTACTCTCGCCCCCGACCGCCAAGTAGGCGTATCCGGTATGGGCGACGAAAAAATATTCAAACGTTTCAACCTGCTAGTAGTAAAAAAATAGAGGGGAGAGAAAACGAGAATGGGTGACGGTTACGCTTTTCTCCTAAATGCATTCTATTGGCGTGGCGACGGCCAAACAATGTTTTCGCTCATACTGGAAGTGACGACAATTCAACAAATATTTGGCACCATCGAATTTGTTGTTCTCGGCGAGGCTTGCCCAGAAAAAAAATTGATGGTGCCAAATGTAGGCAGCAGAAGGTATGGGCACCGGAGCATGGTCCGGAGCAATGGCGGATGAAGTGACGTCAATGCAAGCCATGTATTCTCTTTCGGTTTCCAGTCAGGGCTCGGCGCCGAACGGACACACAGGCTTGCAAGCGTGATGAAAACCTAGCAAACATTTAAAAAGTTACATTTTGTACACCTCGGCTTTATGATAGAGATCAAGCACCATCGTTTGTTTGTTTGCTTGCTTGTTTTTCAGTCTAGCAAGTTCAACCACGAAGAATGGTACATCTAGGAAATTTCCGAATACGCCGTAACGACAATTTTAGGCTTACACTAATATGTTACAAAGATAGAAGAAGAAAAAAAAAAAACGGGGTGAGTGAGCGTCAGGTGATCGATACAACTACATCCTTGCTACCCCTTTCAAGCGGCGTTGTATCCGTAAAGCATTTGTTCAACGACTATAGAACGAAGTCTATAGCGTCAGCGACGCATGACTTTTTCTTTGCAAAAAAGATATCTCCATTGTATCTGCAGGCACTTTGTGGACCGTGCGTCACGGAGGAATGCCTTAAGTTGTTTTCAAGTTGTTTTCTTCATAGCACGAAACTCCTGGAACGTTAACGATGAAGGAACGGTGGAAAAGCATCACTGCTTGGTGTTTTTTTTGTGTGTGTTTTCTTTTTTTTATGCTGCGTCGAGTTTTTTGGTTCTTTCTGGGATAAGTCGTGATTCTGCAGTTTGTACATGGACTCACTTTCACCGTATACAATGCCAAGGATATACTATCGTTCTTAACATTTTCCAAAATACACACGAGGTTCAACGGAGAACTACATAATTCGAGAGATCCGAGTTTTTCGTGGCGAAAGAACGCGTCTTTCGGCCGAAATCTTCCTATATCGTTCATAAATGTTTTATTCGCTAGCAGCGTTCTTGCAGCACAGTTGCCTCTGCACCCGAATACGTACGCTTCTGCTGGGATAAATAACAACCATGATTGGTACGCGTTTTATGCACAGTGTTGTTTGTTTGTTAAGAACATGCTCAACTTGTATTTTGTTGTCATCTGCGTACTTCCGACTATAGGGGCTCTAAACTGGACACTCGGCGATAAAGTCGGCGAAATCGACGACTTTCTCTTTTAGTGTCCAACTTAGAGCCCCAGTTTACCCGTAACGTTTGATGTAACATAAGCCCAGTGCAGGTACGTAGCCAGGATTTTGTTTCAGGGGGGCGCCCATGACAAAATGCTGTATGAGGGGGAGGAGAGAGAGGAGGCCCCAGCAAAATGGAAGATTTTGGGGGGGGGGGGGGGGGGAAGGGCCGGGCCCCATGCGCCCCCCCCCCCCCCCCCCCCCTGGCTACGTGCCTGGCCCAGTGCATGGATGGTGATGAGTGATGGTGGCGGTGGTTTTAGCGGTAGTATATATAATTCTTAACTAATAACAAGTTTCCCTGTTACCCAGTTTGCGCGGAAGGGACGTGCATAAAGTACAGTGCACGACTCTGTTCGCGCGAACAAGCGGTCAACGGTTTTACAGCGGTAGCTGTTAGTGCCCCTTCCTAACAAAAACAAAAAAATGCTCATGTACGAAAGCAAACCCCGCTCTACAGCAGACGCACTGCCCTCCCTTTCCCCGTCTTTCCTCACAGACGGCAAGGCTCTCATTTATCCCCCCCCCCCCCCCCCACCTCCCCTTTCCCGGGATTCCTCCGGGCCCCGGGGCCCCGGCACCTGCCGTCGCGAAATACCCGTGTGGTCGCGCTGTGCAGACAAGCTCCCTCGCATCCCCACTACCGCCCCCAGGTTCCGTTTTCGTGCACTCAACGCGCCTCTACGGAACAGCTCACGTACATGCTTTCGCTTCTCCCACCGCAGGCGCGGTCACGGGCGCGCCCCTTCTAAAAGAGCACTGCAACCGCCAAAAGAAAAGCACGCCTCTGTGTCCTTCTCCAACACTACTCGGCCTCAGAGCCACTCCCGGCCCTCCCGCCCCTCTCGGCCGTAATGCACTCTTGGCCGTAATGCAGTCTCGGCCGTAATGCGACTATCGGCCTTAGCGGGATTCTCTCCTCCAACACTTGCAACATCTCGCACATTCATTCCCCCCAATCACGCATCTCACACGTGTCTCCTATATCAATTCCACTGAAAGCTAATAATCCATTGCAAACATTGTACACTGTACAGCACACTGGTTGGAGGCAAATCTCTTTCAACATGCCGTTCCACAATGCAGGAGCTAGCGCTCTCAATTGCAGCACACTTTGTGTGTGGTCGTTTGCGATTTTTTTGTTTTTTCTCTCGAGATCAATGGGATGTTATCAAAACTACAGATAGGTCGAAAAGTGCTCGTTAGGCGCACATACCTAAGCGGTAAACTTTGATGCCCTCCAGTACCATTTTAAAGTAAAAATCGCCGGTGTTATCTATGTGTTAACATTGTCCTTTTTTTATGTAGAACAGGGTACAAGTTAAGCTAAGGACTGGCTATGTAAGAAAAGGCGAACATAAAAAAGAAAAGCGAAACGAAAAGGCGGCACTGAAGTGATGTCATCCGCTAAATTTATCGGAGGATTTCTCGCCCTCCAAATTTAGCGGACGAGACATCGCCCGCCAAATTCAGACGGCAGTGGTCACGTGACCATGTCACGTGACGACCCTATGACTTACTCGACGTACAAGAATTTTGCCAAGGATAACCAAAACGGGCTGTATATATTTTTTGTAGATTGCAGATGTTTTCTCAGGTGTCACTCATGGTAGAAGTACATATGGTACACTCTAAAAAATGCCTGTGCATCTACTTACCCGCAAAACACTCAGAGAGCCAATCTCTGCGATCCACAAAATCAGCGCAGTCGAATGACGAGGCGGAACAGCCTTTTAGACCTAAAAATGAAGTCGGTGCTGTGGTATTGCGCAATGCAAAGCGTCAGGCTTGCATTTGAGTAATGCCACAGCGCAGACTTAATTTTGAAGTCTAAACAGATGTTCCACCTCATCATCCGCTGAGCTGATTCCATAGATCGCAGAGAAATTGGCTCTTCGAGTGCTTTGCCGGTAAGTAGACACGTAGACATTTTTACGAGAGTACACTGTACTTAAAATACATTTTCCTCGCACTTTCTGAGCAAAGTAGCATATATCGTTCATGGCAGCCACGTTCCTCAGGTCACAATGCATACTAGTAGGAGAGGCATCCAGCTAAACTTTATCTTCTTCACCGCAAATAGGATTATTATCTTAAAATACATTTTGTTATGTATTTTGGGTCAGCGGCACCCGGGTTATTGCCCCGGGTGCCGCTGACCCTAGTGACGCCACTGGTGGCTACGTCGGTAGACCACGCCATATATAATTTCGATCGTTTTATCAAGATCTCTTGAAAAGAAAAGCTTATCTAACATACAAATATATATCATATATCTAAGATATACCAAGGACATAATTCACTCGGTAGATATTTCGGGTATGAATCGTGCTCCCTGTAGGGCAAAGACCTCTTGTGGTCGTGTTCTAAGTGACGACAGAGCTCTAGAAGAGTAAACATGTACTTCGACTTCAGTCCTTCTGTACGTAAAGCTTTTTCTCCCACCACTTTTCACTTTCATTCTCTTCCCTTATTCATCGCGCCGAGTTTCGTTGTATACATTGCTGCGCTCGTAAATTTAAAGTTGTATACGGTATCTTCGCAACTTTTCTTGTCTCCTCTGCCGACTCGCCTCCGCCTCTTTCTGAGTTAGCGGAAACTTGTGCCCCGCCCCCCTCCCCCATCTTTCCAATAAGAAACACAAAGGACAAAGTACATATCACTCCTCAGCACGATCACTTTTTTTATTATTATTATTACGTTTGCAACAGCGCCAGAGGGGTGCTTCCTCCTATCGCACCAACATTCAGACAAACTCAAAGAAGTAGGAAAAGGAAAATACACGATGACCTTCTTCATACTACTATCTTAATGCTGCCTCTCGCCTCTAATGTACGGACATTGGCCTCTTTTCGTGATACGGTGGAAAGTAGAGGAAAGAAAGAAAACAAAAAAAAAAAAGCGGAAAGAGAAAAAAAAAAAAAAAAAGAAGGGATGGAAGCTCATCTTGTCCCTTTCCTCACGGAGACGTCTCGCGCGGCCCATCATCCAACGACGACGATCCGTTTCACCTTTTGATGGACCGCAACGAACGCTTCAAGCCATATCCGAGCCAATCCAGTGCCGCGTGAGCGTCATGTGCCCTTCGGGAGGGGCCATAGAGTTGTTACAATAAACGCTAGAGGTTCAGGTGGCGCTAGTGTTCTGTTGCATTTTGAAGCAGACAGCAAGCAGTCAGAAATTGACTTCCGGTAATGCATTTCTATGGGCAAAAAGCGAGTGCATTTTCTCTCTGCGCTCGATTATAAGAGCAAATATCACGAATAATTTGTACGTACTAGGCACATTGGAACATTTCTCAGTCACGCAGACGAAACAATTGGTCAGTTACAGCTTTTTCATTTGAAATTCGTGGCACGGAAAACGGTGCTAAAACAGCTTCGTACGTGTATTTATGTGCACTGTCGGACACTGTTAGCGCGAACACGGCGTCGACGCTTTCCAGCATGGGGGATATACGTGCCAAACAAACGAAGGACATGTGGAAAACCAAGCGAGATGGCAAGAACTACGCAGTAACACGGGATAAGTAACTCCTTGTGCATGCAGACGATCAAAATAAATTGAAAGCCACGTAATATAGTCAGATTTGCAATAAATAAGTACTGCTTTATTCTTTCTGGTCAGGAATATGTGCGAAGATTCTTGTTCTGGGTTCAAATCATAACCCGCACGCTCCAAATCTTTGCAAATAGGGAGAAGCCAAAGTGCAGGCACCCGATAAAAACTGCCCGACATAGAAAATAAGAAAAAGACACACCTTTCGTAGCTCATGTGCTTTATTTTTTGCGTTCGAATGTTTTTTTAACCGATCGTAAAGATGCATGGCGGAGACATTTTCATCCAATGACAGACAGGACGGGCATATTAGCGATATATAAGCACCACCGAAATGCTGGCGAGCCTGAAACGCACTCTACATTCCTTTCGATCGTTGGTTTGCTTAGAGTCGTCGCTCGTTTTTACATACCTTCCATGCAACAGAGATTTGAGCCTGAAATAGAACGAAGTTTAACATCGTTCAGTGGTAAAAAAAAAAATGCTGTAACTATAGGGGTATTCACACGAGGGAGAAATCCCGGGGATTTCTCCCCGGCACGCGCGCATCACGAGATGAAAACGCGAGGCTTTTGCACATCGCAAAGCCTGACGTTTTCGTCGTGGGATGCGCGTGCCGGGGAGAAATCCCCGGGATTTCTCCCTCGTGTGAATACCCCTTAAAGCAGTTACACTTTCACAATACCAATAAAGGTACATACTATCCGGTACAACCGAAATAACAAAAGTTATTCGTGTTATTTTCCGGCGAAGAGACAAAATTCACGCGCGTTTTCCCATAGGAATACACGGGGAGGCTGGAAATGTAGACTGCATGCTGTCTCCTTCAATTTGCAACCGGAAGTCCCGTAGACACTAGCGCCAGCTGAGCCTCTAGCGTAATAACTCTATGGGAGGGGCGCGCGGAGCGCCTGATCACGTGATACATTGGGAGCGCCGGATTGGCCGAGATGGCTCGTAGCGTCCGCCGTGGTCCATCCCCAGGTGAAAGGGAATAGAGCCAAGCGGACGAGTGGGTCGCGCGTACCTATCCTGATTCGCGCTACCTCGACCTCGGGGATCCGGATCAATTTTTGCCGCCGTCCCGTGACGCGAGCCGTGTACGGGACCGCGGTGGTGAACACGGTGCGACGCGCTATGCCCGGATGACGTCATCGCGGCAAGCCGTCGTCCTGCTGCAGCCGCCCGCCGTCGGCCTTGAAGCGACGCCGCGGGAAGTATCGCTGCCGCCGGACCCCACCGACTCGATCCGAGGAATCGCACACCCGAATCGTTCGTGCAACTCCACGAACACGCGTGGTTTGGCGAGCAACACACACTCTCTCTCTTTCTGTCTCATTATGTGTGTAAGTACCTGCATCACTTTGGATACATATACGCGTGGTGGTGGCGGAGGGATAAACAGTTACCGCTAAAGAAAAACAAAAAAAGAAGAACGCGTTTGGTACGCTTCTCGCTAATTACGCTTCCAAATGAGACCGGCTGCGGTATACGTGATTCCGGGGATCTCCCTTCCCCTCCCCCGCCCTTCCGTCGAGAGCGTCTTCTGTCACGAATGTAACGCGTTATCGCGAACACGTGAACGATCTCCGTCGCGTGCGAGGACGTATATTCCCCTTTCAGCCTATAAGCCACGGCCACACCGCTAATGTATCGTACAAAATACACGATGATCCTGTCACGATGTTCATACAAAAAGAAAAAACTGTCGGCAGACATGTTTGAAGCATCCGTATGAAGCAAGCATGCTTGGAACATGCGTGACGCTTATCTGCGGATAATTGTCATCATGTCTGCTAAGAAACTCCGTGTCTTTTGTATGATGTAGGAAGAGTGGGACTGCGGCTCGACAAGAGATTATTCTGGATTGTCAATCTTGGGGGCTGCTACTAATTTTGGGCAGGGGCACGATGAGTCGGCTGGGGGGGTGTTTACTGCACTAGTTTTAGTAGTTTTGTGTACTTTGTATAGGAAATTTTAGCTTTTTCCAGTAAGCTTTTGCTCATCCGTACACCATCCCCCCTGGCCTTGCTTCCCGCTGTTGTCGTTTGGGTAGGGTACCTCCCCGCCCGTCCAACATTTTGTCGGCGCCTACCTTCGCGTATATTTCGCCTCTGACGCATTTTTTTTTTTTTTTTTGTAGGTCGGTATTATAACTCCGATAACGGCACCAGATAGCGATACGATGCGTGATCAAAAACGTTGACAGCGTATCGGGTATCGTTATCGGAGGTATCAGAACGGTCTACTATACAACTATCTATTCACGCTGTAATCGCGTGGTGGTTAGGCTAAGGTGTGCAGCCTCGGTTTCGTGAGAATCGTTTATGCAAGTCAGTTCCGACGAGCGATCGCTGGTTTTTCCAGTGTTTTGTTTGCGTTTTTACTCGTGGAATGTTGTTGACATCGACGCTGCTAATCTCTTGAAATATGCTTTCTCGCGAAGCACCGCATCAGGTGAAGAAATACGATGTTTATAAACTCACAAAAAATTAAAAAATTGAAGCAGAAAATATCTTCTGGTTGGTGTTGTCGTTTTCGAAGTAGCCGATCCGCGCTGTGTAGATGTATACGCGCTTAAAATAGGCACACCAACGTCTCGCTTCGCGAGAGAATATGTCTAGGGGTCGGCGTCGCCTACGCCTTATACCCACGGTCGGCTCTCGAAAATGTTTTTATGCGCAAGGCGTGACACATTTCGACAAACAAAGTGTACGAGGTAAGCGAAAGCGGAGAACATTTTCGAGGTTGGATGAAGAAGGGAGTGTTCAAGTTGCGGGGAAGAACATTAAAATCAGTCCTTTCTATGTTCGCACACACACGCACGCACAAGCGCACGCACGCACGCACAAGCGCGCACACGCACACACACAAACACACACACACACACACACACACACACACACACACACACACACACACACACACACACACACACACACACACACACACACACACACACACACACACACACACACACACACACACACACACACACACACACACACACACACACACACACACACACACACACACACACACACACACACACACACACACACACACACACACACACACACACACACACACACACCTTTCAAATAGGAATCGTTCATAAACTTTTCCAAAAAAGGGGCTCCTGGCCGGCTTCATTTTCATTGTTCGTGCGTTTTGCGTGTGATTCGCTCGCTCGTGCTGGACTGAGCAGATCGCACTCTGGGCTGAGGACTCGTAAATATTAGAATGGTGTATAGTATTTGGTTCTGGGGTATTTATCAAATTTTCCATATTTCTTATTTAAGAAAAAAAACAAAAATCTATTCTGCAGTCATTCTGGCGGAAGGGCAGAGTTCCTTTTTCTTATTCTTTTTTAGAAAGCTCTGACCTGCAGATCTTTCTGCGACAGGATTCTAACCCATGACATTATGCCCCGATAAAATATAAGAATTGACTCAGTATATGTTCACTGACTCATACCTGGAGTATGGCTGCAGTACTCTTATCACTATGAAAGAGCGAATATCAGGTCATGCTATCAACAAGATTTGCTCATTGCATCTAAAAAAAAAATTTTTTTGCTTTCTTTGTAGTGACCTGTAAGATAAAAGGGTGGCGCTTTATCTATGTGGATTGTGACAAACACCTAGTGGCCGGTAACGTTGAGAGTAAAGTACCTTTCTGATACAAAAAAAGAAAGAAAGAAAAATAACGAACTGGCAGCATTTTTCTGAGGGACGAGAAGCGTCCAGTACGATGGACACTTTTGAGGGAAATGTTTATTTAATAAATATATAAAACAATCTGCATGCTATTATACCCGATAATATAATTCAATTGCTTTTTCATGTTGAAGGTACAGTTTTTTTTTTTGATCTCCTTAGTTTATTTTTGTGATCCAATAAAATGAAACACTTGATGTGCAATACAATCAAACATATTGTATTGAATTAACTGTATACTTAACACAATTTCATTTCGAACTGTTCCAATTAAGATTCGACGTCACGAGATGCATTACAAGGATATCATTCAGCCAATAAAGTTCGAACACCACCGGAACCGACCCGGTCAATACAAGGCAGCAGAGCTCTTTAGGACTAAGCAATGGGAAATTCACCATGAAGACCGAATATACATTAAATTACAACTCTCCGTTCTCTGTTCCCACTCGAATACGGATTTGTTATCGTTTTAAGAAAACCTGATCGAAATGTGTTCAGAAAACCCCACCTTTTCAACGCACCAGTGTACATATTGGAATAGAAACTTCAAAGGCAAATCTTATATTATTTCTTTTTAACTCACAATGGGTCACCACGTACGACATCATTGTTATTAGTTATTGATGGATATAGACTCAGATCTTGCTTTCTAAATTATTCTGGGGTGCTTGCCGAAAATCACGTGAAAAGACTCGTAAAAGCAAGTGAACATCTTAAAGCACTGTAAATCACTTCGCTTTCGCGAGCTCAATATTTCGCCGATTTCAGGAGTATTTCACGGACTCAAAATTTTGTCACCTGCCGTAATATGCTTCATATTCCAAGGAATCATTACTTTTAGTTAATATAGTCGCGAGATTCATGTTTCGCAATATTTTTCTTTTTTTTTTTTTTTTTCAGGTCGCTAAATTCTCGAAGGGTAGGTCCTCGCGAAAATTAAGTCTCTTATTGTATATCTTGCGACAGGCACGGCCAAGTCACGGCTGCCCCATGCAGCTCAGGTCTCCGTGCCTTAAACGTGCCACAGGTGGGAAGCAGGCACACGGTCTATTCTCGACGCTGACGGCTAGCAGCTGTTTGTGGCACGTCGTCGTTCCTTTCTGACGAAGGAGCCGCGAGAGCTGATTACGTATTCAGACCCTTCCCGCTGTATAGTTCGGGCTCGCCGCCTCCCCTTCTAAAGCTTCTTCCTCGTCGGCCGCTAGCTACCCTGCTCCTGGCACTTGTGTGCTCTTGCCCGACCTGAAGCTGTGTTCGCGTCGGCGACGCGCCCCAGTAAGTGCGAGTGCTACGAACTTTCGAGAGAGCAACTCGCGGTTGCTATTGTTACCGTCGGTTTCCTTTGGGCTTCTTTCTTTTGCCAAGTTGCGAAGTGTCACGCGACGGGGCGAGCTTTCACGAGCACGTCACGAGCCACGGGTTTTGTGGTGCACGATTAACATCTCCAGTCAGTATAGACGCTTTGCAGCAGTTGTGCAATGCGCCGCCATAACCGACCTTCATGTTTTGTGTCCTCTTATTCCGTTCAGTTCACTTCATCATTACCACAACAGGCCAGGTTATTGCCGTCTTAGATTCTATTGTGTCCTTCTCCCTGCAACCTAGGTCCTTGTGGAGGCTTGTCAACACCAGCCTCTGTGGCTCGGCATCTCGGTAAGACAAGAGAAGGTCAGCAATGGCGGATGTGATCTGGCGCATCTGTAAAGCGTGTATAGCGAATGCGATGGTTTCGACCAGAGGTGGACACACCATATGTGGATCCATGTACACACCCTCCGAACAGTTTAAGCCGAAGCCACACTGTTCAGCCATCGTGCAAAAGGCATATGATTTTCGCTCCAGACATAATTAATACAGAATTTGCTTCGTATACATACGTATGCTGCGAACACGTCTGTAGACAGTGTTTTCATTCACGTTTACGGAAAGGGCTGCAGCGGGCTGATATTTCATATTCGCGGGATATATGGTTCTCTTCCATGGTCACTGAGGGCCTGTCTTATTAGGTTCACGCGTTTGACCTCGTGATTGGTTACTTGGACAACCTGAAAAAAGAAAAATCAGTGTGCGCGTTGATGATGACCTTGCACCATGCTTAATGCCGCAGACAGTTCCTTTCTTACGTCGAAACATATATGGTCAGTCCCTAGTTTGCAGCGACTGGCTTTCCCCAAGTGATGTGGTAAAATTTAAACGTTCCAGTTATTTTGTTTTCCTGGGAATGAATTATACGTTATGATGAACCATGAAAGTAGAAAGCTTCCAACGTTCTGCTCTCTTGGGGTCAATAATATTCAAAGCACATGGGCGGGATACATTCAGAGAGGGGAATGTTAGTTCAACACCATGTGCTCTTGAGATTAAAAACAAAACAAAAAGAACAGCATGAATCAAAACTCGGCTCGCTTTATTCCTCCCGCGCCTATTGGAACTTCTTTGGCGTGATTGAGCCGTGTTCGTTGACCCCCTTGTGGGGAGCCCGTGGTACCTTTAAAGTAATGAGTTTCTGGCCTCCGCGCCGTGCCGCGCCGATCCTCCTGTCGTCTACGAGCGGATCTCTCTAGCCGGCGCCTGGTGCCCCGATCCCCTTGATGGATTGGGAGCGCGGCCACGCTGGGTCTTTTCTCGCATCTGTCAGGGGCTTTCGAAAAAGCCGGTCTCGAGCGCGATACCGGCCCGTTGCCAACGCTGAAACATAAAGCATGCGTCGAATCTTTCGGAGGATCCTCGTTTACGTCCTGAACATGATCCGGACGACGCTCTTTTTCATCCTCTGGAACCTGTCGATCCCGCATTTTGTGTTTGCGCAATGCTTTGCATGGTTACGTGTTTTTTTTTTTTTTTTGTTTTGTTTTTCGTGTAGGTGTGCGCGTGCTTGAGATGCGTTTTGATGTCGCGAAAGTCGGCACTGAATTTCGAACGCGCTTACCCGGCGTTTTCCACCTGGCAGATTCATTTTGACGCGGTCACGGGTTGCCTTGACGTGTTGTTCGCATGTATGGTGGCAAACTGCCAAGAAACGGCGGCCTTGATTCTGCCAAACACAGTCTCTTGATCAGGGAGGGGACGGGTAACGTCGATCATAAAACAAAATATGCGATTGAGTTGTAGTTGCGGATACAATGCTCATAGATCATTCGAAACACACGGTATTCGCCGTAGACAGCATTAGCAGTTCGGAATTATCAGAATTATTATAATTTTGATGATTACCATTAGCAGTGCGGCCGCGGCTTTAGGGCGTGCTGCACTCGGCTCGACGCAGCTCAACTGTGGTGGATCACACAAGAATCTAGTGATCATAGATATTTTAACAGCAAACTCGAACGTATACTTTCAGGTAGTTTCTTCGCGGCTGTATGCTCGTGTCCTTGCTCGGCAAACGAACGTAATGTTTTTGTTGTTGTTTTTTCTTCATGCGTTTGGTGATAATAGAGCGTTAGATACTAGTACTGAACTACATCCTAAGAAATGCCTGCGCGTCTACTTACCCGCAAAACGCTCGAAGAGCCAATCTCTGTGATCTACGCAATTAGCTCAGCGAATGATGAGGCGGAACATCTGTTCTGACTTCAAAATTAAGTCTGTGTTGTGGCCTTACGCAATGCAAGCATGAAGCTTTGCATTGCGTAATGCAAAAAGCGCAGCTGGACTTCATTTTTAGGTATAAAATATAAATGGACGCTCCGCCTTATCATTCGCTGAACTAATTTCGTAGATCGCAGAGATTGGCTCTTTGAGCGTATTGCGGGTGAGTAGACGCGCAGGCATTTCTTAGAGTGTATGACGAAACATATTAAAGAGTCACTCCGAGGATTTAATTTTTGTTGTTCGTTTTGGGTTCCCTATTATCCTCACTCTCGACTCGAGTATCGTTAACCGCGGTCAACATCCGCCAGATTGCTTCCAATCAAACTTGCGGTTCATTTTTATAAAAAAAAAATAACAACGTATTATTAATTTTTTCCGCATGCGTTGGCTGATTGTACGCCACGTACAATCAGCCAACGGAAAGAAAAGAACGGCTTCGTGCGTGGAAGGTACAAATGATTTAGCGTCGTGGGTTCGTATCCTCGAGCCGGCAAAATATTCCCTTCTGACGGGTTCCCGCGCAAATGCCGATTTTTATCTCCCCGAGATATCCTTCTCCGATAGCGCTCACGTTTCCGTTCGCGCCTCGGCGGCGGCTAGCGATCATTCCCGCCCCCGAGCTCGCAACAGCGATCACGGTTCGTGCCACGGCCACATTCCGATTGCCCCCCGCGCAACACGCATTCGTCCGCTGCGCGCACTTTTTTTTTTCCACTCGAGTAACTCGAAGGGGGCCCTCCCTAATCAATCAGTTTACACCAAATTGCGAACGGAACTTCCTGGCTGGAGCCGCCCAGCGCGTTCGACAGAGGTCCGTTTTTGCGAAGTCACGACTTTTACCGAGGAAATCCCACGGCTCCCTGAAAGAACGCTTTCGGGGCACAGTCGCCGCGCGACTGTTTTCCGATTATATATTAACTCGAGAAATCGAATCATAAATTGTTCCCGGCAAAATACCGAATTATTATAGATCGCTCTCTGTACGCGCTTGCAAGTCCGGCTTCAGGGCGCTGCCATCTTGCTCGGCTGGGGTGCGCTTGGACGCATCATATTCTGATTACGAAGCCTTGCTAAGGCGTTGTAATCGGGGTTATGGCCGCGCCCAAGAGCGCACCCCACTGAGCAAGATGGCGGCGCCCTGAGATCGGACTTGCATACGTGTATACACTCTATGAAAACTGGACGGTCTACTCTCCCGCTAAGCCCTTTGGGAGTCAATCGCTGCAATCTACGAAGGAATATCGGCGAATGACGAATCTAAACATAATGTCTAAAACAAAAAAAAAAAAGAAAAGAATAATCTACGTTGCGTACGACTGAAATAAGGGTTACCGCGCAGAAAAGCTAATAAAAATCATACTGAAAAAAAAAAAAGCCTAGAGATTGGGTACAAAACATGTCCACAGTCTCAAGGAAGGCAAACGTGGCCGCTTACGCAAATACGTCGTTCTCGACGTCGTCCTTAAGGCCCGTTCACACTCTTGCGACCGACTTCGACCGAGAGAGACCAGACCGGTTTTTAAGCCTTTTGCGACTTCTTAGGACCGGATGCGATGCAGCGGAGCTGGTCCTAAGAGATCGCGAGAGGCTTAAAAACCGGTCTGGTCTCTCTCGGTCTAACTCGGTCGCAAGGGTGTGAACGGGCCTTTAAGGTCGTCCTAGAGGTCATCCTAGAAGTCGTCCTAGTCGTCGTCCTCGACGCCGTCCTAGACGTCGCCCTTGACTGGCTTTCGCCTTCCTACACGTAAGCAGTCTTAAGGCCCGTTGTCACTCTTGCGACCGAGTAAGACCGAGAGAGACCAGACCGTTTTTTAAGCCTCTTGCGATCTGTTAGGACCAGCTCCGCGCTGCAGCGCGTCCGGTCCTAGGAAGTCGCAAAAGGCTTAAAAACCGGTCTGGTCTCTCTCGGTCTTACTCAGTCGCAAGAGTGTGAACGGCGCTGTAAGCGTACTCGTATATACTTTTTTACTTTGATTTACTGAGCATGAATTTCACCACGCTCAGTGCCACAGCGTTTCGAAAGCTGTTAGCGACTTTTTATGGGTTGTTTCTGCGTAAGGGACCACGTTCAGCGTTTGAGAAACACCGAGAAACACCGTTTCCCGGTGTTTCTCAAGTCGGCAAGGATTTCATTTATGAGGAGAAAAAAATAATTTTGCACGTAGTCTATCTTGAAGCGACATATATTATTTTTCGAGGTCAACAGATGGTGGTTCTTGCGGTAGTTTGTATATGTGTTTGATTTTGCTAACTATTTTATGTTTCTACGGATCTCACGAAATAGCAACTTAGAACAAGTTTGATCTGTCTGCAATTCAGCTAGAAACGTGTTGCTTTATGGAGATTATATGACTACGATAACTTTAAAAAAAATAGATACAAAATCGCTGAAACCTTAATAAAGTAATCTCGAATGCCAAAACTACCCCATTTTTGTCTGCGAGAATAGCAAATTAAATATGGTACCGACGGCGCGAAAATTCCACCCAAATGTTTTCACCCGTGTTACTATATTTAACGCACTACCAATTAAGAAAATAATATTGATCATCAACTGATCCCTCTGTTGGTGCATTTCACATCAATTGAGGAAAAAAAACTTTTCTGCTTTGTATAGCAGAGCTCGCGCTAAAGGAGAAGAAAATTAACTTTATATATGATTTACCCTTGGGTCGTTTTCGCACTGGTGTGCCTGAAACGCGTTTCCCATGCCTTAGTGTAAAACAACTTCGCGTCTCTTTTTAAATCACACTAAATGCAGACCCCAGAATTTCCGCTCTCAGTCTAGAAACACCGATAAACATCCGTCGTTGTCTGAAATACAAAGTCGGTTAATACCGAAAAACACCGATAAATATCTGCTCGCGTGAAAGACACAAAATCAGTTGGAGCGGAAACATCGATTTCTGGAAATGTTTGCACTAGCTAGGACTGTTTCGTCAAAATCCTCCCATGTTAGGCATTAATTCAGAGTTTTGTATGAAACTTTCAAATCGATAACCACCGTTTTTAGCGTTCATCCGAAGAAGTCCATAAAAATACACCGATATTCAAACGAAAATAAACGCACAAAAAAAAACCGCCGATGTTTTACAAAAAAAACAAAAAAAAAAACAGTACAAATCAACACCGGAAAATGTACGCCCTAACTATATGGCGTATTGCCTGGCCACCATAACAGTACACGACTTGTAGGCAATTTACGAAGCTAAAATGCGAGCACTTTAACGTTGGCTAAAATGTTTCCCACACCCTGCTCCCAATCCGATCTTGTTCTCCAATTACACGCGATCAATTACTGGGCGCATTTCGATGACGTTAATGATTTCAGCAAACCGAACAGTACAATTTACTGACTCAAAGTTTCTTTTCTCTCTTTCTTTTTCTGTCTTAATTTGTTGGGTCGCGCTCTAGTTTTACAAGACAGGGGGTGTGCAAAACGAACAACTCGGCTTTCGGCTGTCTTTTTTATTAGATTTTTTTTTTCGCGCAAATTAATTGAGGTGTTTCATTTCGTTTCGCATTAATTCTTCATGTTGCGCAAAACCTGTGTCGATTAACAACTTAAAGTCGCTCTTGTAGTTTACTACTTCGCTGCCGTACCCTTCAATAACGAAGGTGCAGTATCCCTAAAACAATAAAACAAACAAATACAAACCTTGCATCGCAAAATAATGTTGCACACCTGGGGTATACCTTGACTTTATATAGGAGACTCGGAAGGCCACCTTCAATGGCGTATGGCGTTCCTCATTGTCTTCGATCACACATGTTTCAGGGGACGGATGCCAAGAGAGAAATATCGCTCATCGTGAAGAGGCTAATCATTCAGAGTGATTCTACTTCCCCAGTGATTTACAAGCTAGTGCATTTTTTGTGGAACCTAAGATGGATATTTGTATTATTTTATGTATATATCTTTTTATTTCCTTGGAGATTTCATAGCGGTTGCTTTTCATGCTCCTGATTATAACATTCCTTGTGGAGTGAAGGGTGCCCCCGCACATGGGCGTACCAACCGGGGGGCAAGGGGGGCGCTTGCCCCCCCCCCCCAGTTCTCAGAGTGTGTGTGTGTGGGGGGGGGGGGGGGGCAAGGCATGTGTTTTGCCCCCCTGAAAAAGCCGCCACTGGGCACGGCAAACACTAGCCGGCGGTGCCACAGGCATACCAAGAGCACCGCCCCGGTAATGGGGGGGAGGGGGGTTCTGGTTTGCCCCCCCCCCCCCCCCCCCCCCCACTCAAAAACAAATTGGTACGCCACTGCCCCCGCCTCTTTACACGGCCCATGATAGTCTCAATTAGCATACATGTCGTGATAACGCTCCCCTTTAATGTGTTTTTATTACCCTTAAATCACCTAGAAATGGGCGATTTAGCGACATTTATGTTTCAGCTGAAAACGCTCACCGTTGCAGATTCATCGGGAACTTTGGGACTAAACATTTTTCTGCGCGCAGAATTACGTTAAATCGTAAGCACTGTAAAGAAAAAAATATTTGAGAAATTCAAAACGACCTAGAAATATTGGCATGCATTTGAAGACTTGTCTCTCGTCCCCTGCAAATATGACTTCCAAAGATATATACTCTATGATGATCGTTTATGCGACTGCCACGTGAAATCAGCAACGCACATCATGCCCGATTCAGTGGACACCCGTTCTAATTAACTCCAATATAGTCACGATGTTCGCAATATGTTAACCGGTTATACGTTATAACCACCTTCCCGAAAATACCATTACTGCCACACGTCTATGAAGGCTCGGTGTAAAACAAGCCTCATATTTGCCCTTGAACTCCGAAGTGTGCAACCTCCTCCTGTACGCGTACGCTAAAATAGATAAGCGAATTCGCAGGCACGTAAGCACTCAGGTTAGGTAAAAATAACGTACGAAGGCACCCCTAGCATAGGTTATGAGGTGGAGAGGAAAAGCGCACGAATCGAAGGAACTGGTAACTTGGATTTTGCCTCCAGTTGCATTCCCACGTCACGTCCGAAGGTCTCCGAAAGGGGCTTCGGTGGGCGGTGTGCGCGCGCGTGGGAGCATATTTGCATCGAATGTCGAACACGAATCGAGGACTTCCTTTTCCTCCGACGGAAAGACTTCGTTGCCGCCGCACTATCACTGAAAATGAATATTAAACCAGCCCCCAAAGCGATTGTTTTTTTTCTACGTCAGTGTTTTTGGTTCAGGGAAAAAAGTGCGACGGCGGTGTTATTCGCCGCTTCGGGATAGGTTCCAGGTCGTGATTCGGATGGCGTGTGAACATTTGCACTCTTTGAAATTCAATTTCAAAGTTCGTGTCTATGCCTTTTTTCTTTTTTTCTTTTTTTTTTTGTTATTAAATACTTTAGTCAATACACTAAGTCTCTTTCTGATTTTTCTTTTTTGTTTTTTTGTTTCAAGATTGAGAAAGTGGGGTATCTTTCTGCTTTAAAATAAGAAGTTATAGCAGTTCGCAATAAACTGGTTTCTTTTTCGATATTAAATGCGCTTCATCCGCAAGGGTCAAGAAACAGCCATTTGATAGTATAGGATCTTCGGATGTACCCGAAGATATTGCGTTTCGAAATCCGGGGGAGTTTGGCCGGGGTAAATACTGCTAGCACTAAGAAGCGGATTGTATTTTCATTCTAAACATAAAATGCTTGAAGGCCCTACAAGACGCGTATTATACTTGTCGCTTAAAATCTCGAGTGAATCTAATAATCTTAGAGCTATACCTACTATTATTCTTGCTGTAAGTAGCAAAATACAAGCCGAAGCTGATGATCAGAGGCATCGAAAGTCCCGCTGAAACGACAGGCACCGAACTCTAGACTCGACGAATTAGAGGATTCTGGTAATATTACAAGAATAAAGAGAAAACAACAAAAAGAATGAGGAAAGTCAGATTATCCTGTCGTCGTCACTTTTGTCGTTTTCTTTTCATTCTTGCCTTGAACACAGCACTATGTGAAATACCCGTTGTAAGAAAACTTGTTTACGCTTATGTAGTCATAAAATAACATAAGTTTGTGAATAAATGAGCATTTCTGCGGAAGTTTCCTCACGTCACCAACATGATATTTTGTTTTATGAGACCAACAAAAATTACTTATTTTAGATAGTAAGGTGAAACTATGGACGAGATTATTATCATATCCTCACGCGATGTTCCATTTTAAAGTAAAACAATCCTCCCTTTCTTCTAATTACATTCTGGACGAAAGTTCCTCGGTAACAGGCGTGGTGCTTTTAACCGAAGGTTATTTTGCTATACCGTAGTACTTGACCGGCATAGATACGTTACAATAGCTGAGAAAACGGTGCTTTGCTCTAAAAACGCGCAGTTTTCCGCGTTGCCCTTGGCGAAATTTGGCCGAAGACACTGGCTTGTTCCACACCAGATCTTGGTGAGAACATAAATTAACATAGTTGTTTCGTACTGTGAGCTGTCGCATCGAAAAACGTCAACTCCCTCCTTGTCTATCCCTGATGATCAATCACCTCTATCGGGCGGTAGCCCGCGTCACCTATTGGTCGACAACATTTACGTATCTTCAAAAAATAAAAGAAGATCCATTGGTGGATCCTTAGGGAATGCGTTAGCATGACCCTTGGAAAACGCCACACACTGACCCCTTCACTTTTCTGTTTTTGCCTTTCTCTTTTGCCTCCTCTATTTTTTGCTGCCTCTTTTTGGCTTCATTACGGGGTGCAGTGTAAGCGTTTTCTAAAGAAGGACGTGTGTGGCGCTTCCTAAGGGTCATGCCTAACGCATTCCCTAAGAACCCACCAATACAAAGCCTTTTTTTTTTTACGGCGAAGCGTTGAGTTTGTTTCGCCTCGGCCTCTGTCGCACGCAGACTCGCGTCGGCTTGCCGCGTGTTGCACCGCATTTCGGCCAGCCGAGCTAGGTGCTGCTTCCTCTCCTCTGTCCTGTTCGCCTGCCTTGCACGCATAGCAGCGGCATCCGTTGCCTGACGCTGCTTTCGCTGTCCACCGGTTTCCCGCGCGCGCATTGGCTTCCGCCCCGTGACGTCGTCTCCCTCTCGGCTTTGTCCTTCACTACTCTCTCCTCCTCTGTACGCGGTGCGCTTCTTTTTCCACTCTCTTGTCCGCAGACGGGCGGCGTCAGCTTTTCCCTCTCGACTAATGCTAACTCATTAATAAACTTTGCCCTGCATTAATTTCCTTTTTTTTTTCAAACTCCTCGGCCATGAATTGTCTTTTTCTACAAAAGACTGCCGAGCATCCCGAACGAACCTTGGCCGGTGACGTACGGACACTTAGATTTGTACTACCGATGTCATTTACTACAGTCGGTGCCAAGTTAAGAGTAAAGTGAAAACTCCTCCCACCTCTTTCCACTTTAGCGGTGCGAACACTGGAAAGGAGGTCACTGCCTCTCCAGCGTTTGCTCTGCTAAAGTGGAAAGAAGTGGGAGGAGCATCCGCTTTAAGCGTCGTTGACACACTTGCAGCCGAGTAAGACCAAAAGAGACGAGACCTGTTGAAACCTCTTAAAGTTTCTTATGACGAGAGAACACACTGGCACGCTGGCGCCATCTATGCGGTGACCCTGGAACTGCATTTCACAAGAGCGAAGGTTTTGCGGGATTTCCGAAGTCAAATTTGCGTAATACCTATAAGAAAGGCTCGTTTATTACGTTGGCAAAAGTTTTTCGAGCCAAGAAAGAAAGGATAATGCACGAGAGAAATAGAAGATATGCCGGACCGCCAAGTTTCCACTGCTCCCCAATAGATAGCGCCATTGTGTCCTCTCGTCGTAAGGTCGCAAGTGTGTGAACCGGCCTTTACGAATGTCATGTACTGCAAACACCTCGTGCACTACGAACAGACTCTGCTCAGTGACGTCAGGATACTTACATTTGTCATGTCCTAGGAAGGTCATGTACCACGAACACCTCGTGTACTGCGAATACCTTGGTCACCGTCGGTGACGTCATGACCCTTACACTCATCGTAATACGAATGTCGTGTACTGCGAACGTACACTGGTCGGTGGCGTCAGAACACTTACACCGTGTGCAACGAACGAACCCTGGCCAGCGAGTAACGTCCGCGGGCCCGCGGCCCTGGCGAGTTTGCGTGACCGGGGCTCGCGTCGCCGAGCGGGGAGGTCACGGGCGGGGCGGACGATCGACTCCCCGGGGTCCGGCCCTTGATGGAATCAGGCTGCCGCCACGAAATGGGACACGTGGCCACCGGGACTCTCGTGTTCCGGATGGAAACAAACATCTCCCGCGGCGGGCGTTCCCCGCATGAGCGCGTGATTGCTCCGGGAGTCACGCACGCAACAGGGGCAGATGCGATTTGGGGAAAAGACTCCCGATTTTAAAAGCGTGGCCTCGTCTTACGCCCCCCCCCCCCCCCTTTCCTCCAGGAGGGGAGGGGGGGGGGGGGGGGGGCGAACGTTTTCAGCGATTGGAATTTTTTTGTTCTCCGGGATGAAGTGGATGGCAACCGTTAAGAAATGGTTGGAGAAATGTACTCTTTCTTTCTTTCTTCTTTTTTGCGTCGTATATAGTTTTAGGTAAACTGTTATAACTAAACCCACGTTCTTTTTTTCTATTTTTTTTTTTTTTTTTCACGAGCACGAGCGTGTAAAGGCACGTGAAATGGGATAATTTTGGGCAGATCGTATGCCTTCGTAGAACGACGCTGGTATCGGAAGGATCGAGCCGGCATGCTTCGAAGCACCCATTCGGAACAGCAATATATGACCTTCCAAAACAATAAAAAAAACAAAAAAACATCTCCAACTGACTGACTCCTGCACGATATTGCCAGAGCCCTTTACTTTGGATTTCGTGCTTTAACGTTTTTCTCTTTCTTTTTTTAGAAAAAGAAAGGTGTGCGAAGAAAACAAAACAAAAACAAAAAAACAGACGTAGTTCTGCTGTTTTTTCTTATCCTCCGTTTAGCCGTAAGCTGACAGTGATGTGGGAGCTACGTGCTCGCCGGGCCAATCAACCGCCATCTTTTCATCGTCAGACGCCACTCTCTGCGCGTGGATATGGACGGGAGCGTGATCACGTGACGAAAGATAGTCGTATGGCTAGTCAACGAGCGCCGTCAGCTTAGAGCTGATCGCAGCTTCCTTGGCCTTCTTGAAAGAGAGAGAACGCAGAAAGCGTAAGAAAGAATAAAAGAGCAAAGTAAATATTACAGTGTTCTAGGCTGTGTTCCAAAATTTACTCGATCCGACTCCGGAGTAAAAGTTTCGTACCGTGGCGTTCCAAAAGTTACTCGAGCTTACTCGATGACGTCAGAACTCGCGTTCCAGAAGCGGGTTGTTTACTCCGGAGTAATTACTCACGCTACCCTCCTCGATCGGGGGGTAAAGTCGGATCAAATCGAGTAAATATGTCACGTGTTCTGTTCGTCGTCTGCTTTCCGCGCCGACAGCCGTCAAAGCTCGCTTGCTCCGTTGGTTTTGGTGGCGGACGTTCGAAATGACAAAGAATTAGGTGCAGCATGTGTGGTTATTGCGATTTGCTGCTGTCAACGCAGGAATTGACTGCATTACATCCAGACCGTCCACCTTCCCCGGGAACGTGTACTTGTTGTTATCTGAGTGCGAGCGTAAACAAGAGCTTCTCCGCATTCTCGTCCTCGGCGTTGGGGGAATGCCGTATTCTCACGTCCAAGGCCGAAAATGTTTGAACTCGGTATATGATAATGTAGTATTTTTGTTTTCTCCAGAGTGCGTGTAATGAGAGGATAACGTTTGTAAAGCAGTGAAGGCTTCGAAAATTTCACTGTAATCACATTCGCGTCAAAGCGAACGTGAGTTTCATATCATTCTGGAAAAAGCACCCTCGCGCTGTACCGCTACACCGTGTGGAATATATTCCTGCAAAACATAATCGGTGCAAATTACAATGCGTGGAATATATGCGTTTAGGGCACCGTGACTAGAATTGCAGCGATCGCGCTGATTAATAAAAACACATTTTTTTATATCTAGCTGTAAGGAGTAAGTAATTTTGATCTCAATATACAGTTCAAAACGAAGGTGAGTAAAAGGAGCTGGTGGATCCACCTCAAAATACACCGCATCGTCATTAACATTACCGTTCTTCGGCTGCTTTCTCCATGATCAAAAGTAGGGGTGTCGCGAACGTTTGTCGAACCAGATTTTTTGGTCGAACTTTCGGGGTTCGACTGGGTCGAACCGGTTCGACGAACCTTCGAACTTTGTGGACAGTGTGGCCCGACCTTGATACAAGCATGTCTAGGTTTGGAGAATTTCTTTTTTTATGCAAAAGGTTATTTTATTGTGTGAACAGCTGCAATTAAAAGAAACTAAATCTATTCACTGAAGAAGTTAATAACTTAAATTTTAGTACTGTATTGACTGAAATAGCCGATCAGCGCTGCACTTAATTCATCTCTTAGCCATTACCATCCAATCCGAAGCCAACTGGCCAGCCTGTCGCGCATGCGCACACGAGTCGAACCTCAATAGAAGATTCGTCGAACTTTCCACTAAAAGTTCGAAAAAGTCGAACCTGGTCGAACTCGAACCGCGGCCGGTTCGCGACACCCCTAGTCATCGCTGCTGTGTTTTCTTTTTGCCGTCGCCCAAGACGAAGCCAATCCGCGTAGTATCCAGGTGATTATCCTGGCCGTTCCAAAATCGAGTCGCGGATCGTTTACTCGCGATGTCACGTGGTACTACCCGCTGACGTAGGAGGCAGGTTACTCGGGTAAGATTTGGAACATAGCCCTAGAGTGGCAAGAGCGGCGCCCGCTTACAATGAAGCGCGTGAAGACGGTCGATGTAGATACCCCGAGTGGCGCTGGAGTTCTGTGCCCTAGGAGAATTAATGCGATGAACGAAGAAGACGACGAGGGTGACGCGATACGCTTCTCCGAAATGTAGCACCGTAGAACTTCTTTCGCAGCTATTAAGCCTGCAGCCCAAGTGATAGCGTTGTTGAACGATGTGTCAGTACAAGGGGGGGGGGGGGGGGGGGGGGAGTCGATATTAATTAAATAATCTCCCTCAAAACACGGGAATATTTCAAGCAGAGGATAGCACACACTCTAGAGGCATTAGTCCAAAGGCAGAAATACAATTTATTATACTTCGTTTCACCTTATGTTGTACCGCAGCGAAGGCTAGAAGCGCGAGCTCATAGCGTTGGCAGCTGCTCTTAATTCACGAGAGCGTGTGCCGCCGAGATGTGCCCCAGAGCAAAGAGCTCGCGCTTGTAGCCTTTCATGCGGTACATCATAAGGTGAAACAGAGTATACTAGGGTGCCTCAATAGGGAGTTTTAGAATAACGTACGCAATTTTAGCGCACGCTAGCGCTAAATTTAGCGCTTGTATTAGCGCCCGCGACGCGAGAGAGTTTTAGAATAGCGTTTCTCCGTCGCGACGCAAAAGCCCAAGCATCTCGCGCTTGCGACGCCACCAAGATACAGTCATAATTTTTATTTCACACACGAAATGCTGTAACTTTAGAAGGAAACAAGTGTTTGGTCCAGAGTGCCATTTTATATTTGTTTAAACACGAGAATGCGACGCGAGTGGTTGACCGGTCGTGCCCGCTTGCGTCGCCTCGACAAGAGAGGTCTCGTGTACTGACCTTCGCACATCGTACCTTCGCCGAGAAGTGTTCGCGCGTCGCAAGCATCATGTTGCCGGTGATCGTTGCAAAACCGAGTACAATTTCGTCTCGTATTGAAAATCGCAGTCGCGAGGATGCCGCCGACCTCGTACTGACGACGCCGCCAAAGCAGCCGCCGACGTAATCCTGGAAGCCGCCATTTTTACTTAACTCTGCTCGTCTTGGCTTTAGCCAACTTCTCATCATGAATCCTCCTTGGAGAAGCGCAAAGGCTCTTTGCGTACGCACGCTATTTCCGAGAAATAGCGCACGCTAAAATTGCGCACGCAAAGCGCAAAACCTGGTTTGCGTTCGGAGCATGCGCGGTGGCGACGACGCTATTCTTTGCGTGCGCAAAGCTTTAGCGTGCGCTATTCTAAAACTCCCTAATGTCCTTCTGTTTAGGGTGATGCCAGCCTTTGTAGTACCCGATGCCGACAGCACGCGCTCACAAGGAAAATACAAAGAAATCGACGAAAACAAAATGTCGCCATAGCACAGCCTGCGCCACGAACGCGTGCTGGGGCACGCTCTTTCACGCGCTTCTGAACAAAAAATAAAAATAAACGTGTGGGACAAAATGGCGAGATGCCACCACCCTAAGCAAAGCGCACATGAAGGCACCCTAGAGTATACAGAACTACATTAGCAGTTGTTTCGCACCGCGAAATAGCTCCAGTCAAACCAGTAGTAACCGCCGAACAGCGCTGATGATGGGGCTGACGGGGGCGCGCTCCTAGGGCACAGAACAGCAGCCCCATGGTGTCGTCTACGCGCAAAATCTTCACAAAGCGGCCGCCACTCTTGCCACTACAGCCCCCTCTAGAACACTGTAGTAAATATGAAGGGAATGTCCTCCTCTCTGGTCTATAGTGGTCTTTTCGGCGCGCATGACCGGCATGCGGAGAAGGCGATTCCTGGAAGATGGTTATTTTGTCTGGCTCGTCGGAATCCATTCGAGCCCTGATGATGCACACCTGCGAGAACCATGTGTCCAATGCCCTCAGTGTTTTTTGTTTTTTTTTTATCTGTGCATACGTGACCCAACATTGTGAAGCCATGGCGCTTTAGTTTTACCGTTTTATTTACGAGGAAGCTCTTAGTGACAAAACGACACTTGTTTTGTTGGGAGTCGTACGGGTAATTTTCGACATGCTCGAGTAAAACGCATTTGCGCGTGACACATTCCAAGCATATAAATAGTAGAAACCCCCCATTTTAAGCATCCAATACTCGCAGCAGTAAATATTCGTCCAGTTACTAGAGCTGCCTGGTATCACAGCCCTGTGCTTACTTTAATGTATGTTAACAATATGCTAAAGCTTGCGGTCAGATCTTCAGATAAATGACTACTTTCTTACAATATAATGCAATTAAATGCAAAGGGTAGAGCGCTCCACTTGTAATGGAGAGGTCCCGGGTTCGATACCCGGACCAGGCGGATTTTTTCGGTCGCTCACCAGTCACCTAGCTGTGTTTTGGAGATTTGTGTTTGTCCTTCGTCCCTCTTGTTCCCCTTCTCCAGGGATTATTTCCGTCATACTTTTTTACCTCCTTTCAGATTGTGTTTTTTAGGTATATCACCACTAAATATCGGCTTGTAAGTGTTTTAAAAAGTTTTTATCGCGAATATAAATGTTCTGTCTTTTTTTTCTTTTTTTTTCTGCTTCCACACTTCGCATTATTAATGGCTCTTGTGAATGGTTGATATTTATTTATTATTTACAACACTGCCAGCTTCCTTTTGGCTGCCAAGGAAGGAGGGGGCATGTGCAAATAAAATTTATACAAGAAATAAAAAAAGAAGCAACAAGAACTAAACTGTCGAAAAGTAACTTCAAAAGTAACACTGAATCACTGTCGAAAATTCTTGAATTGATATAATCACACCAAGAGTCGCAAAATGTTTCACGAGTACCGAATCGAGAGCTCTGAACAGCTGGGGAAATATGGCCGGTATGAATATGCGTACACCAATAGCGTAGGAGGCTTTTTTTGTATGCTTTTGTCAGTTTTGGCGCTCCAAATTCGAAAAGAATCTGGTTAAAATTCGATTGCTTCTTCTCTCGCTAAAACAAATATAAAACTTGATTTCTCACGACGCAAACACATTTGACCATTTGACCTTGCTATCTCCGCAGAACTCAATCAAGACATTTCGGGAACGGCATTACGCTGTGCCACATTACAGATGATCGTTGTTCACGGGCACAAAAAAAAAAAATAAAAAAGTAATTGGTGATGACGGTGATGATGAGGATGCTGACGACGATGATGGTGATGATGATGATCCTACATAATGAACCTGCTTTATGCGATTGGTCGTGACAAGATCCGTGAGGGGGATCGGTGGCCGAGTGGGCTAGCGCACACCAGCTCGGAGCACGTGGAGCGAAAGCTCGCGCTGCAGTACCTAGGATCCTGGGTTCAAACCCCACTCCTGCCCGTTTCGATCTGGATGAGCATCGTACCGGCGTGCGGTACTGTATCACTACTGTGTGGTGCACTTTAAAAACCCCAGGTTAGCGGTTGTACTGCACTGACAAAATTTCTCATCTACAGCCGAGACATTAGGCGCCTAGTGAGTCTGACTAACATACTGCTGTATAAGCGTACACACAACACGATTACAAGTTTGCAAAAGCCGTGAAGCTGTGAAGTGAGAGCTTACCGTAAAATGTGAATCATGAACACCCTCGGGGAATTATATTTTCAATGCTAACGAATGTGTGCGGATTTTTGCAAAGCTAATTATTCTTCCGACATTTAGGCTGATGCTTTAACAGTGCTAATTTTGTCTGCTGATCTTCGGTCCCTTTCCTTCATTGGTTATGTCAAGGCGTTTGTCCCTCGTTTGACAGAAACGTATGTACCGGACATCATATTTTAGGATTGTGCGCTATTTATTTTGCGAATGGAGGGAGTGTGGGGTCTAATAAAACCGATAGTGGAACTTTTTTTACTGAATTTCTTACAGCTTTTTCATAGCGAATAGTTTGTTTCGACAGTAATGTGAGCATTTTTCTTATGTTTATATTTTGTTCGCACCGTGTGACCAGCGGGAACATATGTGGCTACATTAGCGTGTGTTGCTCATGCAGCAGTTTAACCTTATAACTGCTAGAAATTTAAAATATTACGGATATTCAACTGATCAGTCAGCGTTTCCGTACGGGCTCTATAACACCTCGCGTATAAGGTAAAAGAATAAGCTAGTTAATACCGCGCGAGAATTCCGCTCTTCTCGAACAATAGAGCCATTGTGGGAACAGTTACGGAATTTATTCTTGTCTTTAAACTCGTGCTACTGATTGCTATTGAAACAATGGAATAAAACATCTTTTTTGTTCTCTCCCTCTCTGTCACAGGCAGTTTCTCCCAGCACCTGTGGTAAGTGGAAATCTTTTTTTTTTTTTTGTGGCAATTTTTCTATTTTTTTTTTTTTTTGCGTAGTTATACTGAAACCGGCAACACGTATTGATTCGCTTAATTATATAATTTCAAATTACGAGAAACTTATTATCACGTTTCTATTCGCGGGTTTTGTTCCCAAGTATCCTTGCTTAACGAAGTCAGCGTAAAATTGGAGCAAAACCACATTTAGAAACCGAGTAAACTGGTGTTCGAAAAATGTTCAGTTAGACATATAAACACCCAGTCGGGACATCTGTTTAACTGCACTAAAACGAACGTTCGTGCAACTTTAGTAACACCGTACGCCCACTTCGTTACTATTAATACCCATATTTCAACCATTTAAAATATTAAAGCCCGCGAGCACGCTACCTCAGGGTAGCGTGCTCGGGCCACTCTTGTTAATAATCTTAACAAATTACTTTTAAAAGTGCATACCGCAGGCAAACCTCGTGTCTTATGCTGATGATACGACTATTTTTTTTTATTAAAGGTCGCTCAGTGGATCATAGAGAAGGAAGAGTAATAGGAGTTCTTGCAAATATTGATTTGTGGACTAACGTAAATCAATTAAAAATAGATGCGGATACAACTAAATCTGTGTTATTTGGACCTCGAAGTAGACAGATATCTTATTCATTTCAAATAATGTTAGGCTCATCAACACTAGAGGTGGGTGTCGCTTTTACCGATTCACTGCCATTGAATGAGCACGTTGAACGTATACATAGGAAAGCTAGCAAATCTATTGTTCTTCTTAGTAGAAACCGGTATGTCTTTCTAACAAGTATACAATTATTTTCATATTATTTTTTGTTGGCTTACATTCGCCATGTGTATTGTAATTTAGTTTGGGGCCAAACAACAAAACGTAAACTAACCAGAGTGTGAGTAACCCGGAAAAGGGTTCTTCGAATTTTGCAAATGGTCCTTTTTCGCATCCTTCTAATGCACTCTTTTTACAGCATTGTGTCATTCCTACTGAACAGCTGTATTAGTTTCGGTGTCTGGTGATGCGTAACCTAGCCTAAATCATAACAATATTTTTTTTCTGTTTTATTATTTTTTTGCGTTTTCATGCTTAGAATAGTCAGATCGCAAGCATGTCACTCGCCATGGCGAGACGTGGAGTGTTTCAACACACGGCACTAATTACGGTTTTACATAATTAAAATCTATGTTGCCATCTTTAGTCAATGAACTTGACGGAAATGATGTGTGTATACTTAGAAAGACAAATCGGGTGTAACCTATCTGTTGTAAATTTCTTTTTTAAGTGGCAATGGTCTTTTTGAGTAGTATTCTACGTAGACAATATATTCATGAGAGTAGTTTGCTTCTGTTTTTGTTTTGTTTTAGTGTGCTTATTTCAAGCTGCTTTCCCGCCAAAGTGTGTATATGGGAGCTAGGGCCTCGTTAAGCTGCAGTAACAGCTTTTCGTCCTCCTTTCCACCTTTTTTTGGTGTAAAATGAAAAAGGGGAAATAAAAACTTTATTAATTATTATTATCACACTGATGCACGACACACACCAAAAATCTAGGAGGCTAAAGTGAGCAGTTTTCTAGTCAGCGAAAACTTAAACTAAACGCGCAGCGGAAAAAGGCTCGATCATCTTTTCTTGTCGCTCCTCAGTCAATAAGACTGGAGCATTAGTCGATGAAAACACCAAAGAACGGCTCACGAGACAGAGAGCGGGAACATCGTAATCTGCACGATTATATTGTTACTTGACTGTACTCCTTCCGGTTCCGCTCCTTGCGGAGCTTTTTCTGATTGTATTCTTCATCTGGTGAATTTAAATAGTTATGTGCATTTAAGAAAAGGTATATATATTTATTTTTATTTCATCACTACGTAAATACGTCGCAAAAAAAATTTTTTTTTTAGGTGACAATGAGTTTTTGGGGTTTGTTTGACGACCCGACCGTTCTATAAGGGCGCACACTGACGGCACTGTATATGTATAAACTCCGCGACATCGTTAGCGCAAAACAATCCATTGCCAGTTTTCGTTGTTTTCATCTCAGCAATAAATAACTGTCATCAAAACACTACTGTAGTGGTTGAAAGTTTTCGGTGGAGGCGCTATACCTAAGTGGTAAATTTTAATGCCTGTCAGTATGCCCTCCCGATGTAAAATGCGAAAAAAAGCGCCAGCAGTGTCGCGCAGTGTACGACTAGATCATGCGTTTCATACCACGAAGGTTGCACATAACATAATACAGAATATGCAGTGATGGCTCGAAATATGCGTGCGTATTAGACGTTATATGTTAAACTCTAAGATTATGCCTGTATGAAATATGAAATAACATGATTTGTTTCATACGTCACATATATAAATTACAAATAAATTCTACAGCAAATCACCGATTTATCGGAGCCGACTTGCTAGAAACTGCGTCTCAGCTGAGATAGTGAGAAAGAAAGCACTGCCAAAGCCAGTGCACGAGCTGAGCGCGACTCCAGCCGCGTCTCAAAACGCTCGCGCGCCCCAGCCTTTGCAGTGATTTCTTTCTCCCAATCTCAGCTGAGACGCTGTTCTAGCAAGCCGGTACAGACTCCTATAATTGTTCACTAGTTTCCATTTTTATCAATGTCTTTCTACCCTTTCTAAGAGTTGCTGGACCGCTTATTGCTTTTTTTTTTTTTTAATCGGCACTCAGAGACGCCAGGTTTTTGTGTACGTTAATGTTTGTTTGTTTAAAAGTACGTAGATATCACCAAATTTACGTATGCAGAATGAACATAATATATGTCACTATGATAAATACAGCACATGCCTTTTTTTTTCTAAAGTTCTGTCCACAAATTTACGTATGCAGAATGAACATAATATATCTCACTATGATAAATACAGCACATGACTTTTTTTTTCTAAGGTTCTGTCCACATGATGTTTGACCAGTCGTTCCGTTACATCACTTTCGCTTGGCTCTCTATATAGAATCGATCCCTGCATAGCAACAAAATGTCGATATGTCTGGTTTTCTACAATGATGTTCCCTTCTCGAATAAAACCATCAACGTACGCAAAAGCCATTTGAAGTCTGATCAAGATCATACTCCATGCAATATAAAAAAGAAAAAGGAGGACAGGAAGGCCAACTTAGTGAATATTGTATGGCTAACTCGGAGTAGAAACCGTCTTTACGGAGGGGCCGCTATCTTGCGCGGAGCAAAGGGGGCACGGAATTATGTGCACGAGAGAGCGAAGCGCGGCCTTTGGTATGTCAGGATAGATTGAGTTAGAGTGTCTTGTGCCTCGCTTTATCGTATCTCGCTTCACTCGGGAAAAGGCGTAAGCTTCTATCCGCATAAATGCGCCGAAAGAATACAAAAATAACTACAGATACCATACGTTGAGGAGAATTCAGCCGCATAAGGATGGCGTGAGCAATTTAGCAGGCCGTAATTTCGGTTAAATTGTAGTTAATTTCTCTCTTAAACTGATTAAGGGGAAGTCCACGAAGAAGGCCGGTTTCACTTTATGACGTGTTCTCCTTCTTTGAAGCTAGACCCATCGGTTTTGCCTAATTTAGCGGACATTCTCGAACAACATAATTAGTTGGGCAGTACTATTACCCGGTAATGATCGTCTAGTCACGTTGCTAAAGAACATTCACTACATTAGGAACCCTGGTCAAGATTGGCGCGATAAAACTAATAAAGACACAAAAAACAAACAAGACACTTTCATGGGTTAAAACGGGCCCTTCTTTTTCTTCTTTTTTTTTTTTCCTGTAGATCCCAATAATGGAATTAAAATAACAGTTAACTTAAATTTCGACCTCCACCATTTGACATGCACTTCGACGAGAGCCTGCACTTTTCAAAAGCTTTTATTTGTTTTTTATCGTGTCAAAGGTCGACGACCAGACTCGAGGTTCTGCAAGGCGGAAAATCCTCCTCACCATGGGGGAAGGGGAAACAGGGAACGGTGGAAAGAAAGGGGAAAGGAGGAAGCGAAGGAAAATTGGAAAGCGCGAACTGGTCATCGGTCCTTAAAGGCTGAGCCGCAGTTCTAACTAAAAAAAAACAACAAAAAAAACAGATTAGCAGCTTTTATTATACTTTTTTTGTATCAGGAGTGCTTTGCGATGTATCAGGAGTGTAAAACCGCGGCCCTGAAGGTTTTCTTTTTCTCTCCAATACATATCGAACAGTGCATTTAAAAACAAAATTGATTTGGTCAGATTTTGATTAAAGGAAACCACTTTGCGAAGTACGAATTAGCGAGCGGACGACGCCATCGAAAAGGGCCCGCGGTCGCCCACGTTCGGCTGTTGTTTTATTTCACGGTCACAGCGGCCGCGGCCGTGCACGTGCGTGTCTCCGAAGCCGCGGCCGCCGCGCCCTCTTGGCTCCTTGTCGGACGGAGAGCACCCCCCACGCCCGATGTGGAACCGCATAGTCCGGACGCTTCGCGGTTTGTTGTGAGTTTGGTCTCCATGACCACGGACAGCGGCAAACAAAAAAACAAAAAAGACCCGTGTACAAAGAGCGTGCCGTGATCGGGATCGCCAACCCATGCCGGGCGCCGCCAATGTCCGAGCCCGTATTCATTGATCAAGAGAGTTGTTGGCCGCCGTTGTGGGAGTTGTTTGCTCCTGTATTGTTTGTCGTTGCTCTTTTCACTGGAAAAAAAATATTTTTCTTCGTTTTTTCTTTTTTCGTGGTGCGTCGTTTGTTGTAAAGGTGATGTTCAATGTTATAAGCAAATTTCGTTTTGGCGTATGTGAGCAAACACGCACACGGCTTATGAGAATACCAGTACATGTACAACGCTTAGAATACCGGCACTACGTTCCCCGACTTTTGTTTCTTCTTTTTGCTGGGTGCCGCCATTTTGGTTCTCCCTGCCTAGTGGGATAAGAGCGCGATTAAAAACCGTTACGTCAAAAAAAAAATTTTTTTTTTTACTTTTTGAGTTATATACATCTCTTCCACAAGGGCGCAGCCATCTTGAATGTCGTCACTTACGCTATGGGGAAAAACATCATTTTTGATCTCCCCACGCCGCTGGAAGGTGTTTACGAAAAATGCGTAATCGTCACGCATTCTTGTTTTGCCTCACCTATATTTTCTCGCATATTCAGGCGAAATTGGGCTCAATGAGCAGCCCACTAAACAACACTGAGCCGTCATCACTTCTCACCCTCGCCCAAAGGGTCCATTGAAACATCGTCAGACTCTCTCTGTCATCTGTACACTATCTCATCACATCATCATTAAAAGCAGTGCCGCAGGCCTTCGTGGTGTGGGCCACTTGCCTTCCCGCGGCGCTGCTGAACCAAAATAACTATACTATACTAGACCTAGCGGCGGATACAGGTGTTTTTCGAGGGGGGGGTCAGCATATTAATGTTGAAGAAAACATCCCCTACCCCCCCCCCCCCTTTTTTTTTTTTTTTTTTTTTTGTAGCGTTCTAAAATTTTACATTTGCAGAAATCAAGAAAGGGGGTAACGGCCTCTGGAGTCTGGACCCGTCTCCCACCCCTCTGAACCCTCTCCCGGACTGTTCGAATATTTCTGGAGATCGAAAACCCGTTTCCAACGATTCCAGATAAAGGGTCAGGTAGCTGGCAACAATGATTTTAAGCACCAATATGGCTGAAATGTCGTTACCCTGAGGCGTAGGCTATTTGGGGCTCTTGGAATAACTCGCGTCGGGCATCGCTGCTTCCGTGAGAGCTGTTCTTCTTGCACCTATAATAGATCCCCTCCTACCAAGAACAACGCTTAATATCGATTAATATGTGTTAAAGGACAGAAAGATAATTTACGTAATGAAATTGTATGGAACATTTTCAAATTTAGATTATAAAGAAAAAAATGGTATTTGTCTCGATGAACGTTAACCGCTCCTGCTTTCACCAGGGTACAAGCATTGGATCATCGAGTTCGAGCCCTTCCTTGGCAACAGTATATATTTTCTTGCGTGGGTTATTCGTTCGTGAGAATCATAACCCAATAAAATAAAGAATTCAGTAATTTATTAAACTGGGAGCAGGAGACACTAAAGAGAAAACGGACTGCAGTGATGGTGGTCTTTGACTCGCACGCACCAGGTACGTCGCTCACTTATCCTCGAACATAGTTACAGTTGCGCACACAGGGACAAGGACAGAGAAGAGGAACACGTAGGCGACAGACAAGCGCACACTCACAACTCATGTATTAGTGATAGAGGAGAAGAAAGTGGTACAGAACGCGGAATCCGCTCGAGCGTTGGCCACACAGGCATGGGGGACCACAGGCCCAAGGGCTCGAAAGGGACACGTAACTACGTGTCCCCCTCAATAACTACCAACTCGCCGCAACTGTCTACTCTACTACACTTATCCTCGACTTCCGCCTCCAAATCGCCGAGCATTTTGCTCACTCGGCAACACAGTTCCATTTCTGGTTCAAGTATACGATGTCGATCGAAGACAAAACCTTTATGAGCCCGTCGTTTCGAGAAGCATTTCACCGGAAAATCCCGCCGCACTTACAAATGTAGGCCGAGGCATTTTAGGCTTCGCGCGTATCGACAGCCGCTTTATTTAGCGTCGGCACTTCCGGGCACTGCACATGCGCACACGGTGTGCACTGAAAAGGAAGTGGTCTTTTCTGTCAATCTGGGAGTTGCCAAAAACCTGATCAAAAGGTTGCTCAGTGAAAGAGTAGGGGGGGGGGGGGGGGGGGGGGGGCGTTATTTTGTTGCTTACTGCAGAGCGACCAGAATTGGCGGTAGTTGTGATCTTCAAATGCGGCTTCCGGAGTTTTAAACACCGTGTTCGAAAGGTCTAACAATATATTGTTTTACACTGCCGCGGGCTGTTATAACGTTCCTAGGGGACGGAAAATCGTTTTATGCGATTTCAGATAACGCATCAAGACAACTGGCAACAATGACTTTGAGCAGTAAAATTATTGAGGTACTCTAAAGCGTCGCTTATGTAGTGACCCTAATAGATTGTGATATGTTTAGGCGATTGAATCAGAACTGTACGAAATATATTCGTCGCCTTTGAAAGTAGTGCGAAAATACATCTATGTGCCACTCCGCGTCACCGCAGCATAGTTATTGAAAAGGACGTCCGTGAGAGTCCTCTGGAACATGAGGGCGCGCGCCAAGGTCGGAAAGAGTTGGAACGTTTTACTAGCGTTCGCGCAACTCTATGTCAGCGTGCGACTATATGACTTGTATAGAAAGGTTAAATTATAAATTGATTATAAATCAGTGAATATCCCCTATTCTCTGTTCACCCCCCACGGTGGTTCACCCTTATGCTGAGAATGCAGCCAAAGCTACAAGCGCGAGCCAGCCCGCACTTTCGGGCTTTGAGACGTGCATTTCTAGGGCGAGTGCTCATACTGCAGAAGAACGCTACGATGCAGCAACTTCGAGTTCTCGTGCCTGTGACATTAACTGCAGTCTAAAAAAAAAAAAAAAAAAAAAACAGTTGGAGGTCAATAGACTGATCTCACCAGTCAGTTTGGTTACGCCACCGCTGCCGCAATGCATCGAGAACTTTAGTCATTTTACACGTGCGACAACCTCGTTGGAGCTCAGCGTATGCAGAGCACGAGAAAGCACGAGCCGTCTCGGCCACTGCCGCCTGTCTCCTGTCAACTAAATTTATGGCGGCATCACGCTTGCGCCGAACGATTGGTGAGATTGCTCTATACACTCCGTGCGGGAACTATAGGGGGCGCTTTGAAAAACGCGCGCAGCGCCGCTAGCGGAGGAGCTGGCGTTCGACTGCGAGGCGCGTTCAGCAGCCTGCGGCGCCTTTTCGCATGCCAAGCTGTGGCGGCGGAAGCGCGCACGTACGAAACCTTTGCTTTTTGAGCCCATAAGTTGAGGGTGACGTTGCATAAGTGCTGGGGCAGAAGGGCATTTTGCTGTTCTCCACTTCTTATATATTGAGTTTGAGTCGTTATTAGGGGTAATTTCTCTAGTCGCGGCCGAAAAAGAAGTTGGAGCAATTTTCCCAAAAAACAAGACGGCCGCCACCATAATTGCTCTGAGTGCGAAATTTATTTCGCTCGTCGCTGTAAACCTAGGACTGCTGGAACGATGATATTTGGAGGCGAGTGAGATGTTCACTAAGTTTGTGCACGAAGAGTGCCAAGTTTCTTTAGGACAGCAGGCGTGAAAGTTATGTTTATAACGAAAAAAGAAATAAAGCTGTACGGGATATCCAATATTGGACCCAAAATGTTGTGTTATAGCGGGCTGTGCAAAGTGCAGATTTGGGCACACAGGTGCTTGGACTTGACAGTAACATGACACAGCACTTATTATACAAAAAAAAAAAAGGTGGCATAGGGAAATCAGGTGAAAATTTGGTTTGGGCGGCGTAACTCAATGGGAACCGGTTTTGACCATGAAAAGGCTGTCAAGAGAATACCACTGGTCGGGGGAGGTGGAGACTTTAGAGGTAGGAAGGAACTAGTGGACTGTACTTCCAATTGAAACAACTTTACGAAAGGTGGTTTCAAAGCCGAGAAAGCAAAGTTGTCGGCCAACACACGGTTTGGCCGCCAAGGGCTTTTGCGGTCAGCTGTTGTGTAATAACCTGTTGTGCGAGGGGCTGATTTTCGGCGCACAGGTACTTTGACATGACCGTCACTTGGCACAACACATGTTATAACAAAAAGAGTTGGCATAGCGAAACCAGGTGGAAATTTAGTTTGGGCGGCGTAACTAAATGGGAACTGGCTTTGACCGTCAAAGGCTGTCAGGTAATACCACTCATCGTGGGAGGTGCAGACTTTACAGGTAGGAAGGGACCGGTAGGCGGTACTTCCAGTTCGAACCACTTTGCGATAGGTGGCTCTAAAGCCGAGAAGAAAAAAAATGTTGTCTACAGAACTCGGGGTGTCAGCGTTTCCACATCCAAAAGGAGGCTGATCAAGAAAGAAAGCACACCACATAAACTTCCATACTCAAACTTCGATTCTCCAGTGATTCCGAGTTTCATTGTTGTTTTCTTTAGATTTATATTTGTCACTTTTTTTAGCGTTAGAATCTTTCTTCATGAAGTACAGATTGCATGCCATACTTGTCCGGAAATATCATCGACACGTACGATGGGGACGAAACTTCTTTGGAGGGCATTCCTCCAACGAAATTGGCACTGCATACCCGCGAGTGTGGGATGGCACTTCAGTTCGTCCCATCGCCGCTGACACATGTAGGCGTCACTGATACGCAAACAAACGCAGAGCGCAAAGCGGCAGTGTAGAATATGTCAGCCGTGCCGACACAGTGGCAGCCATGATCGGGAGACCAAATTTCTCGCGTCGTACGGCACGGCTTCATCGTTGTCGCTGTCCCACAAAACATCGGCGAGGTGAAAAACTGAAACTTTGTCTCCACGAGATACGACGCATAACTATTGAAGCACTTAATGACGCAGCACAGGCAGCACTTCATGCTGTGAACCCAGCGCAACCGCACCGCTTCGACTTCAATGCGTACCAACGTACGCGGCGTGGTTTCGGTTTCGTTTTCTCTGGGGTTCTCACTGCCTACCTTCGGTACCGGCCGCGCGGCGGCGCGCCAGTCGCGTCGCACGGAGTGTATACTAGAGTATTTTTTATCTCGTAACTCTGAATATCGCGTTCGTTTTCCCCGATGATGTAACTAAACGCGAGAAAGCACGAAAAACCTCCGACCAGTTGGTACGTTATTAGCGGCGAGATGTTTTAGTGGCGCCCTCCTGTGGTTACCTTTCGTGACGTCATTACCTTGTGAACAACAAGTTCGATGGTATTTGTAAGAAGCATGGTGGAAGCTTGAAATCATTGCGCTCTTAAAGCAACACTAACAACACCGTCGAAATTGAAGTTCTTCCATTCCTCTTATTTCCGTCAATGAGAAATCCTTTGCTGACGTCATAGTCAGCATTCGGCCAATCGTGGAAGGTCGACCACAGCGACGCTTTCGATCGCGCACGTCGCCAATAAAATGCGGCCGCCAAGCGCGTGTCGCTCGTGTGGGCAGCGCCTGCAATAGACCTTTTGCTAAATTACCCAATCATCAAGAAGCATGCAGGGAACTTAGTTACACGTGCTGCGCTCACTCGCCTTACCTGTACTTAGGATTTTAAATAAATCATGACAAAAAAACGTTGGCGGACGCACGTGCGAACTGCCACTTGGTTTAGGTTTTTGCTTCGACAAAATGCTACTGCCAACGCCAGCACGCGCAGCGCGTGTAACTACGTTCCCTGCATGCTTCTTGATGCTTGGGTGTATTCCCCCGCACTGACACCAGTCGTATGTCTGTTGTTTCTTTTTTTTTTTTGTTTTACTTTTTTGAATGTAGCGAGAGTGCGCGTGTATAGCTTTGATAGGCGCTGAACATGCGCGCGAGCGGAGATTCCGAAAACTCCTCTTATGGCGTAACGCTCCGGGAGGGAGGGGCTTCAGCGGTACTTTGAAAATGATTTTCTGTAGCCTCCATGCACCAAATTGAAAAATAATCTCGATGATACTCGAGGCCAAATGAAGGCGAATTAAGTGTATTTACTCAAATACAAAACCGCTTCAGTTTCCCTTTAAGGATGAATGGAGTATACACCCTTCCAATATTTACAAGTCCTCAGACCAGAGTGCAATCTCCTGCAGCCTACACGAAAGTTACTTGGTTTGACATACTCGCGTATGTCACCGTTTTTTTTTTTTTTTTTTCTATTTTACGGCTGACTGTGCGCCCTCTGCTCTCGTAGAGTCGCACAGTCTATCTCGTTGTCCTGCTATACGGTCCGGAGCTCAGTATGACACTCCAATCAAGCGGCGTCAAAAAGTGGATCGTCATGGCGCTAGTTATCGTTGTTCGTTCGCTATCACCTGCCAAACTAATCATGCCTTGAACAAAAAAAGAAGAAAACAGGATCTTGGTGCTTGTGTAATTTCGTTGGTGAGAGCAAATTCACAAAGGTGATCTGCGCCGTCACGATGCACTTTTGAAGCCTGCTTCATTGGGTCCATCTGTTCTTATAACTTCAACCGAAACGGAGTGTATACCTGCCGTGCCTTAGCGCGGTGGCATCCTCTGCAGCGTTCTCCAAGCCTGTGATCATGGAACCGACGAAAACACTAAAACAAACTGGTAAAAAAATAAGCTCCCTTCCCAACGAGTGCCGAGAACCCACACGCCTTCCAACAACAACAAAACTAGAAATGGATACATTTTCGAAACTTATAGCTGCCGTTACAATAAAAAGAAAAAAAAAAAAAAAATTAAAAAAGGCGTCCGTCTACACGAGAGCTCGATGTATTATAACTCGATCTAAAAAAAAAACTGGTTCCACGGGAGAACTGAGAACGCAGCGACGCAATCCCCAGCGCCGCTGGCAATCTCCGAAGAGGTTCCCTGGCGCGGTCACGGTCAGACGTCAGGACGGACTGCCAAAGCCGTGTCGCGGTCGCAGATTGGATTTGCGGTGTCTTGAAGGGCTGCTGTCCGTGGTGCCGTCGCCGCCCACGCCTCTCTCATTCGGTCGGGCGACCTTGGGCGACTGCCGCCGTTGGCCGAGTCCTTGTTTGCGGCGTACGCAATACGCAATGGTATAGCGTACGCCAAAAACGACCTGCTCGAGCCGAATTTAGTTGTGCGTTAACTTTCCGATTCGCACCATGCCCCCCCGAAAGAAATACTGAAAATGAAAACGTTTCCACTCATTTTATTTCAAATTAAACCAAGCCGCAGCTGCCTGGTCATGCGCACTTTTCTACGGGATACGGAGGTTACGAGAACAAGTGCGTATCCCAATTCGTTCACGAAGCCTCCTTCAATCGTCCCTTGGAAACGGCACTTTTTATCAGTGCTATCGCGAAAAATAAACACTATTTATTGATGCCTGTGCACAGCGACAGCTTCGGCGATTTTTTTAGAACTCGTTCGTCCATCGGCGATGAGGCTGCGCGAAGAAGCTTACCGTTGAGCAGACCGCAGCGTTCACGCACATTGCGAGCGGTGAACATTTTCACTGTGCACTCCTTCAGCTGCACGGCGATCTTATTCGACCGCGGTAAGTCCCGGAAAGAATTGCCGAGCTGAGCGCCACACAATTTCACGTAACACAGAACTTCGCGAACACCACGTCGCCCTTGCTGCGAGGTAACCGCCATTTTCGCTGGGCCCGAAATCTTTCGAGAGCTTCCCGCAAAGCTCGCTAGCCCGCAACGCAAGATCCCCAGCGTTGCGTGCGTACGCAATACGCTATCCCTTTTATTGCGTTGTGCGGATGAGCACTCCCGACTCGCAATTTATTTGCGCACGCAAAGCTTTAGCGTACGGTCCACTAGAACTGTCTAATATCGCGAAGACTCTCTCGACAATCGCCTTTTGAGATCCGTCATTTGAACTGATGCCCGACTGTCCCCAGCATGGACACACTACTACGCTCTTTATTAATTTCTTTGGTTTCTCACATCAGGGCATTTAGACTCTTAAAAACACGAAGTTGGAGTCGGAAGTTCGCGGAGCGCCATAGCGCGCATTCACCGTTGCGAGAGCCCAATCGATTTGCGCCGTAAACTTTGGCCTCAAATTTGTGTATGACAAGGAAGCTTCTGGTGTTCCGGATTGAATGCCGCTGGGCTCGCACTGAATACAGAGCGCGGAACTGTTAGGACGAACAAACGATCGCCCGGCTTTTTCCTGGTTTCCTTCCGGAACAGACCCTTTTTCAAGTGTCCGTCAGGCAACATTGGGGGTCGCCATTTCTCGGGCAGGAAGCGTGTGATGGGACGTGAGTCCTCGCCGAACGTTGACGCAACCCTCGCGTCATGCTCAGGGTAAGTCTCCAAACAAGGACGAACTCAGAGAATAGCGGCCGCTAGACGACGCCCCCTTTTAAAGGGGTCTACTGAATCGATGTTTTTGGAAAATGAAGTCTGCGCTGTGGCATTACGCGATGCAAGCATGACGCTTTGCATTGCGTAATGCTACAGCGCAGACTTCATTTTTAGGTCTAAACGGATGTTCCTCCTCATGGTTCGCTGAGCTGATTTCTTAGATCGCAGAGGTTGGCTCTTCGAGTGTTTTGTGGGTAAGTAGACGCGCAGGCATTTCTCAGAGTGTACACTGACGTCGCATCAACGGCCAGTGTGGTGGCCGAGTGGGCTAGCGCACACCATCTCGGAGCACGTGGAGCGAAAGCTCGCGTTGCAGAACCCAGGGATCCTAGACTCAATCCCCTGGGTTCTGCAACCCAGAGGATTGAGCAACCTAGAGGAGGTCGGTTTCATCGTTCAGCACGCGGACCATCATAAATCTGTTGCACTTCAGCGTAGAATCGGTGTTACATATGAAGGCAAAGCAATTTTTCGACGGTAAAAACCTTCTAGTCAGTGCGTAGAAGTGACACGGCGGAAGCATAAAAATAATTACTGGAAACGATGCTTGTCTCTACGCTGCCTACGAGAACCAAGCAGCGATAGCAGACGACAGGGTCGAAACGACCTCCTCTCCTGGGCTTCTCAGCGTTGCCGCTAAGCGGCAACGATTTCGCTGGAGTCACATAAACAAGCGGTATAAAAAAAAAAAAAAAAAATGTTTGCTTACGGCGAGACATGCACCCCTAAAAATCTCTTTATCTGCAGTGCTTCACAGTACAAGCGGAGGAGCCCCATGTAGTCGTTGATCAAGCTTTAACCAAGTTAGCTTGCAAAGAGGCTAACCGCTGCCGGCTTCGAGGAACTAAAATGAGAGAGAGGGAGAAATTCAGAGAAAGATAGAGAGAATGGGTAAAACCAAGGACTTCCAGGCTGGCTTCTTCGCGCTTGCGGAGGCGGAAGTGGAGTATGTAAAAATAATTAGAAGAAAAAAAGAGAGATAAAAGAGTAAACACAAAAGGAAACAAAAATGTCTGACGCTAATAAGTTTAGAGCCATTTTGCTTGCCGGTACTACATTGGCAAGTTTTAAAATAAAGTTTATTTGACTCTTTTCTTTTTTCTTTTTTTTTTAGAACGCAGGTTATTGATCGGGATGACTTACTTGTTTCCGGTGTCCATATCCCGTGGCCCGCTGAGACGAGAATGCCCGAGATAAATCACTGGCGTTCCCCGCTGGGCAGTATACACGCACGAAAGCGCTCCCGAGAGTGTCCGATGCGATCCGAACACGCCAATAATTGACCCATAAAAGCGCTCCATTAAAGCATAAATCAGCTGCCAGCGCGACGTGTATACGACTGCCCGCTTCCTGACCCGGATCCTCCTCGCGTCTCCCACGCTTCGACGTTGCGCACATTCGCTCGTTCCGTCCCGTCGTCCGAGGGTTTTCGCAGCATCGGAGAGCGTTGAAAACCCTCGCCTCCGACCGTCGTATTGCGCGGTCGGACGTCGGATCGGACAATTTCGTCGTACATGTGTTTCGCGCTTTAGGACGTCGGTCAGGAGCCAGCGTGATCACGTGGTGAAAGGTATAGACGCGTATAAACCGACTGATCCGACGAGCAAGTAGCTTCCATCTCGGGATGAATCGGTCACACTTTACTCAAAAAAAAAAAAGTGATTAATTATAATTACAATTACTCTCGGTTAAAAAGGTGTTCGATTAGACTGCTCGATTACCCGAGAACAAAAGTAATTGGCCGTCACTTGAAAAAGTAACCGTTACCTCTCCGACTTACTTCAGATTTTCAAAACGACAGCTTTCTTTTCTTTTTTCTTTTTTTCTTTTTTTGCCGGTTTGAACACAGATATCTTGGTACTGTCTATGATGGTCTATTATCCTCGGAAATTTTGTTTGAGGATTCTTTGGTAGAAAACTTGTACGAACAAAGGGGGCCATTAGGAAGGGGGGAGGGGGAGAAAAAATATCGTAACGGTTACGAGTAATTTTTATGTAGTTCCAAAATTAATCAGGTTACTCTCGTGATTATTTCCTAGTAACTGTCCTCAAATGATTACAAAATTGCTCCGTTCCACCATAGGCTGACGGTGCGGCGGAAGCTATCAGCTCGTTGGACCATTCATACGTCTATTGCTTGCCAAGAGAGAGTTTTAGTAGATCGTTCCGACACCTCCGATAACGACACCCGACACTCTGCCGACGCCTTTGCGCATGCTTCGTATCGTTAAGAAGTTTTCGTAGACTCGGCGTTTCTCCCTCCGCTAACCCAACTGCAACGAAGAAGCCGCCGCTGCAACGAAGAAGCCTAGGGCCGCTATGTCCTCCGCAACGAAGAAGCCGCCACTGCGTCTGCGCGCCGATGGGTATCTTAGCGGGCTGCGGAGAGCGTGGCGGGACGGCATAAACCATCTACAAAAACTCCCTGTTATCCGGTATACCGTTATTATCGGAGTTATCGGAACGGTCTACTAAAACTAGGGATGTCGCAAACTTTATTCGAACCGGATTTTTAGGTCGAACTTTCGGGGTTCGACTGGTTCGACGAACCTTCGACCGTTTAACCAGATTCGGCCGGTTCGGCTTTGTCGACAGTGTGGCCAGACCTTGATACAATCATGTCTAAGTTTGGACAATTTTTTTTTATGCAAAAGGTTATTTTAATTTTATGAAGAGTTGCAATGAAAAGAAACTGATTCTAATCTCTGAATAAGTTAATAACTTAATTTTTGTACTGTATTAACTGAAATAAGCAATCAGTGCTGCCCTTAATTCATTCCTTAGGCATCACCATCCAATTTGAAGTCAACTGGCCAGCCTGTCGCGCATGCGCATAGCAGTCGAACCTGAGTCGACCCTTTGTCAAGCTTTTCACGAGAGGTTCAAAAAGGTCGAACCTGGTAGAACTCGAACCTCGACCCGTTCGCGACATCCCTAAATAAAACCCTCTACCCACGCGTGGAGAGCAGGGTCAGGTGATGAACAGGAGGCATGTTGATTGGTCTGGCGAGCACGTAGCTCCCACGGCACTGTCAGCTTAGCGATAAACGGAGGCGAAGGCACAGTGCATAAAAGAGAGAGAGGGAAGGGCCGCACAAAAGAAGTTTGGCGCCATGCAGCGACAACTTGCGAGCACGTGCGGGCCCGACTGCTTCGCAGCTGAGCGTGAGCGACGGCGCACCGCGATAATTCACCCGAGATCGCAGTCTTTTCGCCGAGGTCGGCCCGTTTAACGAGGTCCCCTGGGAAGCGGGCGCGCTTCTCGTGGGAAACTGCACGTCGCCTCTCTCGCTCGTGCAGGGTGGAGCCAACGAAGCCCACTTCCCGCGCCGCGTTTCCTCGGTAGTACTCAGGTAGACTGGGGTCTCTGAGCTGCCGGCTACGTTGCGAATAGATAACAGGATGCGGGCTAAGTGGACCGTGTACTGCGGAGCGGGCACTTTGTAGACAGAAAGCTGCGCTCACACTCTTCGTACTACCGAAATTCTCCCCCTAACTATCACCCTTTTTAGAACGACTTGAAGCTCGTGGGAAACTCGGGGGCACGCCAAAGTTACCACTCGTGAAGCAGGCGGAAAGCTAGAAGTGGCGGAACGCGATGATATAATCTGATCATTCGCGTTGCGCCGCTGCTAGCTTTGCGCCTGCTTCACAAGTGGCAACTTTGGCGCGCCCCCGAGTTTCCCACGAGCTTCAAGTCGTTCTAAAATTGACTGATATAGTGGTTTTCGATGACGCTCAGCAAGTTTCTAATTGGAACCATATGTCTATTTTCACTAAATAAAAAGTTCATTAACAAATTTTAATTAATTAGCAGACTTATCGCAAAGGTTAGCCACCCACATAATGTCCCCCTGGCCGTATAACTCACCTGCGCAAACCGTATAAGTGTAACTTTCACAGCTTTTTTTTTTTTTTTTGTTAAACAAATTTGTAAGGCTTAAGAAAAAAAAAGTGTATATATATTTTTTTAATGTGTTACGCATCAGTCTTACATTAGAGAGTTTTAGTAGATCGTTCCGATACCTCCGATAGCCCCGATAACGATACTATGCATGCGCAAGGGAGGCGGTGGCGGAGTATCGGGATATCGTTATCGGAGTCATGGGAACGATCTACTAAAACTCTCTATTATCGTATTGGGTCTCGCAAGTCACCTAGATTAAAGACGTTTCGGAGCTACCTAACAGATGGCGCCGGTCTGTCAGTGCGTTCTTTCGTCATAAAGATGTACATCTCATCACTCCCCAGCCAATGTGACTGCGACATTAGTCGATAAGAGGACACCCGTGAACGATTCACGCGTAGGAAATAAGCGTGAACTTAATAAGCCAAACGCCCTGAGGTTTCTTAAGTTGTCATTCGCTAGAGCCGGATCGTGCCCTGTGGAGCAGGCACTTGGTCGACTTAGCCCGCAGAACGTGACGTTTTCAGCGGGGGCGCGCTCTGCATCTTGTCTTCCCTGGCGGGGGTTTCTTATCGTATTCATCTCGTCTGAGCTTCTGATATCATTGTGGTCATGAAGCCGAGAGGCAGCTTCGGGTATTGTGCACGATCGAGTATAGTTTGCTTTCAAAACATATGACCGCCGACGAAAAAACAATATGTTCTCTTCTTTTTTCTTTTTTTGCATATTTTTTAAAGTTTAAGTAAAAAAAGTGGGGGCGCGATATGGCTGAAAGCAGAGTGTGGAACACGTGATACTGACCCCCCCCCCCCCCCCCCCCCCCCCACCCTCCGCCCTCCGGGCCTCGGGGCTCGGGGGCGCGAGAGCGTCACCCTCTGCCTCTTACCGGCGCTGAGATGGCTTCACTGTGGGGTGGCGCTCCTTGGAGCTACGCGTCGCAGTCATTTTAAAAGCCGTTCCGCGGGGGGATTTTCTTTGCCGTTCTTTCGCGGTTACGGTGCGGAGGGAATTTCTCTGCCGTTTTTCGCGGTTACAGACAACGTCGGCCCCGCTCCGTGTGACAGTTAATGCTTTCGTATGAAAAAAGAAAACTTCGCTTGACACGAAGACAAAAGCCAACAGAGCCGCGGAAGGCCGACGTTCCCCGGTTTTCGGCAGTCGCGCGTTCGCCTACACATTGAGGAGGATGCCGATTCCCATGCTCCAGTGTTGAAAGTTCTGCAACCTTCCAACAGGTGAACGCTGCGGTGAAACATTTAAAAATAACTTCGTAATACTGCCTTATAGAAACGGCGGAATGAAGCTTACAAAACAAAATCTCTTCGTATAGAAAAAAAAAAGCTGTCGCGTTTAGTAATGTTAATTTTATCGCCTCTATTCGTTCTGTCTTTGCGTGCGTGCGTGCGTGCGTGCGTGCGTGCGTGCGTGCGTGCGTGCGTGCGTGCGTGCGTGCGTGCGTGCGTGCGTGCGTGCGTGCGTGCGTGCGTGCGTGCGTGCGTGCGTGCGTGCGTGCGTGCGTGCGTGCGTGCGTGCGTGCGTGCGTGCGTGCGTGCGTGCGTGCGTGCGTGCGTGCGTGCGTGCGTGCGTGCGTGCGTGCGTGCGTGCGTGCGTGCGTGCGTGCGTGCGTGCGTGCGTGCGTGCGTGCGTGCGTGCGTGCGTGCGTGCGTGCGTGCGTGCGTGCGTGCGTGCGTGCGTGCGTGCGTGCGTGCGTGCGTGCGTGCGTGCGTGCGTGCGTGCGTGCGTGCGTGCGTGCGTGCGTGCGTGCGTGCGTGCGTGCGTGCGTGCGTGCGTGCGTGCGTGCGTGCGTGCGTGCGTGCGTGCGTGCGTGCGTGCGTGCGTGCGTGCGTGCGTGCGTGCGTGCGTGCGTGCGTGCGTGCGTGCGTGTGTGTGTGTGTGTGTGTGTGTGTGTGTGTGTGTGTGTGTGTGTGTGTGTGTGTGTGTGTGTGTGTGTGTGTGTGTGTGTGTGTGTGTGTGTGTGTGTGTGTGTGTGTGTGTGTGTGTGTGTGTGTGTGTGTGTGTGTGTGTGTGTGTGTGTGTGTGTGTGTGTGTGTGTGTGTGTGTGTGTGTGTGTGTGTGTGTGTGTGTGTGTGTGTGTGTGTGTGTGTGTGTGTGTGTGTGTGTGTGTGTGTGTGTGTGTGTGTGTGTGTGTGTGTGTGTGTGTGTGTGTGTGTGTGTGTGTGTGTGTGTGTGTGTGTGTGTGTGTGTGTGTGTGTGTGTGTGTGTGTGTGTGTGTGTGTGTGTGTGTGTGTGTGTGTGTGTGTGTGTGTGTGTGTGTGTGTGTGTGTGTGTGTGTGTGTGTGTGTGTGTGTGTGTGTGTGTGTGTGTGTGTGTGTGTGTGTGTGTGTGTGTGTGTGTGTGTGTGTGTGTGAATCAGTGCTAACGTGATTTTAGTAGTCCTACAGATATTGAGAACGATGATAAAGGAAAACGTAAATAATGTATACTAAATAAAAAAAAATCATAGTCTCAGGTTCGTGTCTTTGATGATTTTTGGTCTAGGTCCTATACTTTGTGAAAAAAACACAGACACCCACACGAAGATCGCCACCTTACAATTATGCACGTTAATTAAAATCCCCCCTAAAAAAAAGAATAAGAAAGGGTTAGAACGAAATATTGACAACTCAAGCCCAAGCTCACACCACACAAGCGACCCGCGAATCCACCAAACCCACTCGGGTAATTTACGCGAAAGGGGCAGGTGCAAAAGGGAGAAACGAACGTCGTTTTTCATTCGCGGCGCGCGCTTTCATCGCGGAGGCGATCTGTACACGACCGGCGGTCGGCACGAGAAGCAAGAGAGCCCAGCAAGGCGAGCCGTCCATCGATCTTCCACTTTGTGGGTCACACGCAGGCCTCGTGGGAAATCCTGAACCGTGGACACCAAGCCTATTTTAGCCGCCACCGCCGTTGCAAGCAAACCGCAGGGAGCCTAGATTGTAGAGAGGCAGCGATTCGAACCACTGAGCGCATTTGCAGTTTAATGGCGGACGCCTCCTGCACCGATTGGTCGCAGGTGTGCACGTGTTGCAGACGATAGACGCTTACGGTCACCACCTGTAGCTCGTGTTGCAAGCGCGGTCCGTGAACCACTTTGACCCCCGACCGAGCAGCTTGGAAGCACTGTGTAATCCAGGCGCACTAGCGAACCGCTCCGCTATCAGCGAGCGCCCGTTACGTTCCCGCCGCTATCTAATTGGAAGACCTATCTTCGGGTTCAAGTCAGGCGCATGCGCATCACGTAGCGAATCGGACCGCGTCGCGCGGCGTGGCAGAAAGGGAAAGTCGTGGCCTGGTTTCCGAAGGGACGGAGGAGACACTTCCGGGTCTCGGCGACTGCCATAGATGCCTCGCAGAGAAGCGAACATCGCGACAGGTGTGCGAAGAGATTCTTGTCCGGTGGTGGATGGTACTGGGCAGGATTCGAAGCAGGTTCCCTAGCTTAGGGGGGCGTCGGTTGCTTCACGATGCAAACCCCTTCCCGTTCCTGCCCATACACACACCCACGTTGCTTGAGAGATGGGAGAGTCAGTCGCTGCCATTGAAGGAGGGAGCTTGGCAATTGACGAGGCTGGAAATACGTTTTAGAGCGCAGCTCTTAGGCGCCCGTTTCCGGCTTGAGGGGCGTCGGCGTCGCCGTCGGCGTAACCGCGCGGTGCATCATGGGTAAATTTCCCCCTACATTTAGCGAAAAATTTCCCCGCTAAATCTAGCGGAAAAATTTCCCCGCTAAATCTAGCGGAAAAATTTCCCCGCTAAATCTAGCGGAAAAATATCCCCGCTAAATCTGAATCTAGCGGGAAAATTTTGGTCACGTGGCCCCCTCCCGAGGTCACGTGACCCTCAGTACCCTTCCCTCCTCCTCCTCAAGAGCTGCACTCTAATTCGGCGTTACAGGGAGTTGTAAACGGCTTTCACTTTTTTTTTTAAACCTAAAGAAGACAGTCTGTGTTGTGGCCCTGAACATGGCGTTTCACCATGTCCAGAGTGCCGCAGTGCAGACCTTTTTTTTTTTTTAGGTATAAAGATTATTATCAGCCTCGTCATTCGTCGAGTTCTCTTTGTATATTGCTGCGAATGTCCCTACCAAGTGCCGGGCTAGAAACTAGACGCTCTCTATGTCTTAGACTACACGCGGTATTCGCATCTCCCCTTAAAACTAGGCCACTTTGTCCGCAGATGGCCTTACTCGGGTCAAAAAACAGAAGAAAAAAAAAGAGAAGAAAATTGTCTAGCTGATTAATGTTGCCGACTGCTCCAGATACAGAAGACCTAGAATATTTGCACGATTTCTAGGTTGATGGTTAGCAACAGTTAAATTTTTGAAACTTGAAATACAAGGAATTTGATGCATGTCCATTTCAAAGAGTTTGGGAAACGAGGAGAGGGGATACGTTAGTTTATAGACCGACACGTTGTTTACGAACAAGCCCGCGTTTGCCCACACCAGGGGTGGGCACTACGCGTGCGCAGAAACCGAATTCGCGTGAAGCGTGTGCGCATGCGCAGTGCCATCGACAGCGCCACCGCAGCTGCGCGAAGTCAGGGCCGCGTGTTGGTTTGTAATTAAAGGGACCACGAAATGATTTTTCCACTTCTTCCTCCTTAGCTTTACTCCTTAACTCATAAGCGAAATGAGAAATCACGTCGTCGTGAAGCGCTTTGGCACCAAAGCGATGACTCCAAGCTTCCACCGTACTTTTTAAGCACACCGTGGAAATTATCGTTCTCAAGTGATGATAAGTGCCGTCAGGGCACTCCTTTGCCACTAACCCGAAGTCAAATATTCGTTGACGGATTTATCGTTGACGAGCTCCTACGTCCGAGTGACGCACTTCTCGTGTCCAATGCGTGAGATGGGTTCGGCTGACGTGCTTGGCCATCCGCGGATGCACCACACTGAAAAGGCGGAGAACTTTCGAAAGAAGGGAGGTACGAAATAGTTCGCTATATTTTCATATGTTCGAAAAGCAGGCTTTAGGCTTTCTAAGCTCGTGGACCAGTTTTATTTTGGCGCACTAAATGTTATGCGATTAATAAAATCCCAATTTATTCCAGCCGAAAATTCATTTCATGGTCCCTCGAAGACATCACCTCCATTTCCTGATTTCAGGACCAGAACAACCGCGGATATTTGCCGCAATTTGAGCAATATTCCTGACCTCGGGGAGCCATCAAAAACTGTGCACGATATAGGCGAGATTACTTCGTGATAAAGTTGAAAAAAAAAAGGATAATTATTATTACAGGAATTATGACCAAAAAAAGCCGTAGCACAACAGGCAGCCGAGTGGCGTGTACTACAGAATGGTGTTTCTTATCAAATTATGATGCTACGTATCATTTTCCGAATAATACGCAGTGAAGTCGTTCTGCATAGGAAGCAGAGTTCCGGTGATATTTTTGTTACTTGAAAACGTTCATTTGTTGATTTATCTGAGCCGTGACTCCGGAACAAAAAAAGGAAAGCAGTATGTTGTTTGTTTCTGTTCTGCTCGAGAGATCTTCCTTCTGATATGCGCACAGCGGGGCGCTCCTGTGCCCGCGCTTTTCAGCAATCGAACTGAGGTCGACTGCAGCCTTCACGGGATCGCGCGCGCGAGTGCCCGATAACCAGGGATGAATTATGTGCTCTCGCGCTGCCTGCCTGGAAAGCCGTCAGCACGACCACCAATTACCGGCTTACTTAGCCGTCGATGAGTTCGTGCTGCTCGTGAGCAAGAAGTTGCCTGGACGATATATCGTCAGTAGATTTCCAACATGAAATTCGAATCCTCTCACAATTTGCATCGGATCCCCATGGCGGTCGCGTTCTCGGCTTATGATTCTTTTTTTATCGGTGTAGTTTTGTTTCGGGCGGGGCTCGAAAGGGTGAGGGAGTCCATCCTTGCGGTTTCATTCGTGAGCGTGCATTTTTGTATAATTGCATAAACCGATCTCACCAGCCTGTTTCGTTACGTCGCCGTTGTCGCCGTGCATTTCTGGGAAGTGTAGTCTTTTTGCACGCGTGACACCCTGCTGCAGGTATAAGCGGCCAAAGCACGCCGGCGGCACGGGCTGTCTCCCTCTGTTTTTCGGCGCATATAACGAGATCGGTCCCATTATCACATTTGTTTTGGAACAGTCTGTCTGCGTCACATCAAATAAACATGGTTGAATGAATGATTGCGCGGCTGATCGAGAAATTCGGGCATGGTTTCTGGAACCCCGAATAAGCTAAATAATGTTTCAAAAGTAAAGGCAAAAACAAAAACTCAAAATGAAAATGATTTTTTTTTCTCGGGGCATTGAATCAGTGTTGATGGGAAGTTTATAACGTTGAACTATTCGTATACCGGCAGCAAGGGCACGCTTGGCCTGCGTGTCACGCGCTACAGGACATGCGACCAACTGAGTGTCTCTTGAAGCGTGCTATCGGTACTCGTAACTATTAAGGGGAAATGTTTTTGTCTGGAGAGCCAGCACGCTGCGTCGACGTCAGGCACCACAACCGATGTGTTTTCGCAGCTACAGCGTCGCCACGGGCATCGAATTGCTTCATCCCACAATGCAGCAGGGTGATATAATTTATATCACCCTGCTGCAATGTGCGATGAAGCAACTTTTATAATAAAAATAGTCGGTCAGACACGCGGGGGTGGAGGGGTCCTTATATAATATGCGGAGCTTGTGTCCTATTTGGGGTCTCCATTCCGTATCTATTCCTAGGCAGAGTATAGTGACATGACGAAAAAAGAGAAGAACGACCTGACATAACGGTAAAAAAAATTTCGGTTACTGTGAATAAACTGCGGCGACACTTAACTGCACACAGACTACACAGAATCACACTGCACAGTGCACACTCACCATAACGCAGTGTTGTAGGCGTTTCCGCGATAAAGTAACGAAATACGTTACTCGAGGCTTGCAAAGAAAAGGAACGCGTTACCGACCTACGTTACTTCAAAATAAAAGGAACGCGTTACCGTTACCGATAAAAAGTAACCGAGGTTACTTTTGCGTTTACTTGTTTTAATTATCAATTAATACGTGTTACTGTTCTTACGTTATAGGTATGAATGATCGCCATATCTCGAGAAAAATTATGTCTACGCAGAAACTGAACATAATTTTACCTTATCTTTTTTTTTACGGTTTCACCTAAATATTCACAAGAAAAAAGGCAAAGAAAAACGAAAGAGCTAAAAAATTCACATGACTTAGCGCCCGGAAACACACACACACACAAAATTGAAGTGCATTAAGTCACGAGTAACATAACTCCGTTATCCGTTGCTCGAAGTAAGTAACGTTACCCGTTACTGTTTTGAAAAGGTAGCGAGTACGTTACCACGTTACAGGAAAAGGTAACGCGTTCCAGGTAACGCCATTACCGCTGCCCTAACCGCCAACACTGCCATAACGTCATGAGACATGACGGTGTCACTTGACCTGATCGTGTCGCATGACGTCATGGCGTGAGGTGCCGTAACAGAACGTCACTTCACGGTTGACGTCGTGATGCCGTGTGACGGGGTCACGTGACATCACAAAGTTACCTGAAGTCACGGTGTCGTCAGTTTCACGTAACGCCACGGGAGATTTCTCCGCTACATCTTGGGGATGATTTTTCGGCGTCGTCATGTCACAACTTACATGAAACAGACTCCGGAATCCGCTACGAAACCTCTCCCATAACGACCTGTCGCCGTAAAAACCTCTGCGGGAAGCATCGATCTTCAGTAAGGCTATGGTGCCTGGATCGATCGTGTCTCCGATCCGCGCCTTTACCGCGTCCAAAAAGCGGTCCCTCAATTTCCGCCCGATGACGTGATACGAGTATAATATTAACGCTATAATACTAACACTTTCAGCGTCCCATTCCTACCCCCCACATCAAAAGACTCGGAATCACCTTTCGCATAAATGACTGATATATCACTTTTTAAACAATCTCTTACTAACAGCACCCTTAGTTGATGTGACTGTCTTATTACTTTTTTTTTAATTGTTCGCTCCCCTCTATAATGTACTACCTTGTACCTTGAAGGTAAATAAACAAATAAATAAATAAATTAAGTGTCACGCTGTCACCGCGACCGCGATTCTTGCGGTTGGCAGACGCCTGTTCTGCTGCAGATCGCTCTCCGGCTTTGCACTCCCCGGAACATCCAGGAGTCGGGACGACGTGACGATAGCGACACCCGCGTTTGCTCCTGCTTTTTTCTTTTCCGAACCTTTCACGACCTACCACCAGGATCGTGACACCCGACGGCATAACACCCCGTCTTTTGTGACGTCATTTGTTGCCACTTCGGTAGAACGTTCGATGCACTGGCGGAATAGGCCACAATACACACCAGTTGGAGACACCTTCCAGGAAACCGCGTATAGATATAATGTTTAGGGAAATGATAAAGGAGCACTCGGGGATGTCCTGTATACTTCTCAAACTCGTTTAGGCGTACGGAAGTGGTTCAGCCGACGATGAATCACCCTAAAATTACCAGGATTAAAGCCGCTTCCGAGGTCTCCGCCTTTCTTCTCAGGTCGAAACTCGTCGACCGTGCCTCAAGTGCAGGTCACACGTTCAACTTAAAAAAAGAAAAGAAAAAAGTGTCATCACTACCGAGAGAAGGAAAAGATGCAGACATACAGGAATCTACTAGAATCCTGTACCTGCTCCACGAGTTACCACTCGTGGAGCAGGTACAAGGCTGGGGCTAGATAAGAGACGGAAAAATCGCGCGGGCGCCTTACCGCAATCGCTAGCTTTGTACCTGCTCCACGATTGGTAACTTTAGTGCACTACTACGCTCCTCACGCGCTCAAAGTCTTTCTGAAAATTACTGATACAGTGGTTTTCGATGACGCTGAGCAAGTTTCTAATTTGAACCTTATGTCTATTTTCATTAATTAAAGAGTTAATTAACGAATTTTATTTAATTAGTCGGCTGATTGTTACGATTAGCCCCCTATATTATGTCCCCCTGGACTTATAACTCACCTCCACAACCGGCATAAGTGTAACTTTCACGGCTTTCTTAAAACAAACCTGTTAAGCTTAAAAACAAAAACACCCTGTATTTATTAAACAGCTAGCTTGAAGGTACACCGTTAGCATCCCTTATAAGTTAAGTCATGCCGATTAATTATATTGCTACTTTTTTTAGTTTTTACTGGCACGAATGACAGATGTATTTTCAGTGGGTACGGGGGAAACAAGGTGCTTAGCATTCTTTCCTCATTTTGGGCCTCAAATTGAGCGTGCATACCTATTCTGAACTTCCCACTATACTAAGTACAAACCACGCATAAAAAAAATGAAGTTCTTTGAGCGGTTGGCTGCCAACATTTCGATAAAATACTTACGAGCGCAGTATACTATAGCTCGAGGACGCTATACGGCTGGTTTTCACATGCGACGTAAGAGTACTAAATCAGCACTGTGTGTTCTACGGTTACAACTGGTTTTGTTGTAAGTTGTAACCGCCAAGGCACGCTTAGCAGGAAAACGATTTCTATGAAATCGCGTGCCGCGGCACGAGCGCTGTCGGCACCGAGTTCGGCTCAAAACTGGTTACATACGATGCTGTCTGCTTTCGACCGTGCAGATGGCAGCTTCCTGATAACGACTAGGTTTACGGTTTTCAGGCTGAGTAACGTGCCTCGTAATGAAAGTATGCAGGCAAACTGTTTAGGAAACGTCATAATCTAAACAATAAAACACGGATAAAAAGAAAAACGGACAAGACGACACAAAATTTCCGGGTCTCGGGGTTTTGATCATAACGTGCCCCCCTTCACACATCATCGACCGTTTGCAAGCGGCGTCAGCCCACCCGAATGCTTTACACTAGGGATTTACGCTTCACGCCGCGAAAATTCACTTGGCCTTGGGGCGGACACCGCCATCACAGTCAGATCGATCGAGGCCTGCGATTGGGCACGAGGGCTGCGTCAGAATTCGGCCGGGGCTCACGTCCAATCAGCGCGTCGAAGGTCGGACTCGGGCCCAACAGCCGAGTTAGCGCGATCCGACTCTGACGACGTTTCATGAAGAGAGAGGAGGCGATGCGGAGGCTTTGATTATTCTAGGTGGCGTTGGCATACAAAACGCTATGCTGAGCGCAAGTTCGTCTGCTTCTTACACAGGGGCTGTAATGATGTCAGAACTCCGAGCACTTATTGGCCCAACGGATAAACTAAGTGGGAAGACCTCAAGGAACCTACAGCATTGAGGTCTATCCACTCTCCTTTCGATCAAAGCCAATCAGAGCTCGGCGTCGTTCTGACGTCACCACAACTCCTGCTCAAGAAGCAGACGACTTGATATCCGCATAAACCTGTTTCTCTCGGCCAGGGGGCGCGAGTGCGTCCTCAAGACTTTACTCAAGACGGGCCAACGAGGGCCTCAGAGCGATAAACTGGCAGCTGAAAGGTGACCCCCAATTGGCCGCCGCCATGTTGCACTTTTTTACCACTAGACACGTGACCTTATAGTTTTACGCCTAGATTTTTTAAGGAAGTACCGCGCACGACTAATGGCTTATTTATCTTTAATAACAGTACCGACGAGATAAGGTAGGCTTCGTTTGCTTTAAGTTCAAAATGTGCTTTCATACGACAAAAACTCGGGCAGCTTAGCAATGCCTCCGCTAGATGCCGTCAACCGCGGTGCTGTATTTCGGGCTTTGACCGGCACTGATCTCTGGGGCTAACAGTCTTGAAAAAATAGTTTATCATGTGTTTTGCACCAGTCGCAATACAAATCTCGGCTCAATTTTTGCGTAAAAGCCTCAGGATTTGGTACGGTCACGTGTCTATAGTGGTCGAAATTGTACATCATATATAGTGGCAGCCAAGTGAGGGTCACTTTTGCCATGGTTAACGGGATACCAGTTTATCGCTCTGAGCCCCTCGTTGGGACGAGCTGATGTAATGCTGGCTGGAGCGTCTGCAAGACACGACCATAAAGGCGATGCTGCAGCGTCCGATAATACACGAGCCACGTTCAAACACAAGCGTCTCAGCGTTCTATCGAAATGGCGAGAGCGCGTTCTTTTCAGCTGTTTTGTTTCTTTTCTTTTCTATCATAGCGCCCGTGAGCAGCGTAAGGGAGAGTAATGATGTGCAATCGAAACGCGCCCTAAAAATATTCTAGTTTGCCCGCCAGAGGCGCTGCTTATAACTCGAGAGCAACAGGCCTATGGACGAAGGGACTGAGCAAAACTATGAGTCTGAGAGACTGAGCACAAGACGCTAAACTAAGAGGGACTGAGCAAGAAAAAAAAAATGAAAGACGTTTACAATTATCTGTAACGCCGAATTCGAACGCACTTCTTGAGGATGAGGAGAGGATGGTACGGAAGGGAGGGTCACGTGTGAAGTCAGACGCGATGTCACGTGGGTAAAATTTTCCCGCTAGATTTGGCGGGAAGATTCCGCTAATTTAGGGTGAACATTTTTCTGCTAAATTTAGCGGGAAAATTCCCCTGCTAAATTTAGCGGGAAAATTCCCCTGCTAAATTTAGCGGAGAAATTTTCCCACTAAATTTAGAGGAAAACTTTCCCGCCGTATTTAGCGGGAAAATTTTGACCTCGTGACGTCAAAGGTGACGTCACGTGCGATGACATTATGGGAAACATCCCATAATGCAACGCGCGGTTACGCCGACGGCGACGCCGCTCAAGCCGGGAACGGGCGCCCAAGAGCTGCGCTCTAAAATGAAAGACGTTTGCAATTCTATGCCGAATTGACCTTTTTCAGAGTTCGTCAAAGCGACCGAGGCGCACCCTAGTGGAGATAATTCAAAACCTTTGCGGGCTCAGTCCGTCCTCCCGTCACCCCGTTCGCTTCCTAGACGCGATCGTTTTGGTGCGTTCGGTGTGGAAAGGTTTTCTCGCTGTTTTCCGGCTGTCGTTCTCTACGAATGGCTGATGACGATCCCGGAGGATTGAGTAAAGCAACCGTCTTCGACACTTCGGACTTTATCCGTCTGTACGCTTTTCAAGACGGATGGAGTGCCGATGCTGCATCGGTACCGGTCGTCAACACAGCGTACGTCGATCGGTACTTGGCGAAGGACTGCAGACAACTCCGGAAAGGATGGGCCTTCAAAGAAGCCTACGTCAAGAAGGTCATGGTGAACAACTTTGATCCCGACTACACCGTTCACCTTGTAAGGAGTCTATGAAGCCGGGACATTACAGGCAACTGATATCGCTTTCCAAGAGCGCCGATATCGTTCAAGCGTCTTGCGACTGCGTTGCGGTGTGAGTTTATTACTTCGGTAAAACCCGTGGCGATGTAATAATGTGTCTTAAGGATTACAAGATGTGTCAATATTTGTAAGGCGTGAGCCCCATAGTCGCTATCCTTTCGGCAGATTTGTATCAAGATCCGTGTGTGCCAATTCTTTGATCATATTTTATTCGTGACGCGATAAGTTATCTAAAAAAAAAAAAAAAAGCAAGATTTGTCGTTTTCGTTTTTTTTGTGGTACTTCAGCATGCAACTAAAAAGGGCCAAGCTATGTAATCGATCTACTTATCGAACTAGGTGACGTGTTGATATAAAATTCTGTAGTAGGACATTTTTTTATTCCATATTTTAATGAGTTTCAAGCGTAAATATATACTTTGCAGGTTGAGCGGAACATGCCAGCACATATCTGGCCTGCTCTTGACACTATGCGACAGTGTAAAGATATGTTTTCCGTGACAACGGCTTGGCGTCCCGCCTCTTCGCTGCCCTGCTGTACCGTGCAAGCAAACTCGGTGCGCAGGCAGGTGTCGGCTTCTATGTAAACAAGGAGGGAGCGAAGTCTGGGTGATTCTGGTCTCGTGAAGATACCCCTGCGTCGTAAAAATCAGGAACAAAAACCTTGCTATGAATGACTAGCCTGCACGGAGTATGACGGGCATATCCTGAGTTCAAACAAATATGAATGAACTAACCTCCAATGAAGTGGACGCTGCAAACACGCGAGTTCGCAGATGGCTGCCAAGGCGTCCCGTCGGAGTTCTGGCGTCGCAGCGCTTGAATCCATTTTTCTCTCTTCTTGAGGTGCGCGATAGCTTTCGGGAATCTAAAGAAGCTCACGTTCGGCGTGTTTTTCTTGCTGTGTGTACATCCAACAGCCGAGCAGCGGTGAGGCATCGCGACAGTGCCGGACAGACGCGCCTAGCGATGCGAGCGAAGCCAGGCAGCGACGAGGAGAGCCCGCAAAGATGGCGCGTTTCCCTTTCCTACTCCCTCCTCAAGTTCAGGCATGCGCACAAAATTCTCCGAAAAAGGTCAATTAGAGCGCAGCCCTTCAGGATGAGGAGGGGAGGGTACGGAGGGAAGAGTATACCCCTCCTCCCCTCCGCATCCTCCCCGCCTCCTCTCCTGCTTCTCTCCCATTTAGCGGGAAATTTTCGCTAAATTTCCCGCTAAATTAAGCGAAAAGTTTCTCTCTAAATTTAGTGGGAAGGTAAGTGAAAATTTTCCCGCTAAATTTAGCGGCGAAATTGAATTGGCGTTAAGGTCACGCGACGTCAATTTCCCCGCTAAATTTAGTGGAAAAACTTTTCCCGATCATTTTTTTTTGTCACGCGTCACGTCACATGTGACGTATCACGAGACGTCACGTGTGCCGTCATTATGGGAAACGTCCCGTAATGCAACGCGCAGTTACGCCGACAGCGACGGCGACGCCGCTCAACCCGGAAACGGGCGCCTAAGAGCTACGTTCTAAAACATCTGAGACTGAGCATATGACGTTACGGACTCAGAAACAGAGCAAAACCATCTGAGATTAAGCATAGGACGTTGCGGACTGAGGGACTGGGCGAAACCATCTGAGTCGGAGACTGAGCATAGGAGGCTATGGACTGAGCGAAACTATCTGAGACACTGAGCATAGAAGTCTATGGGTTGAGGGATTGCGCAAAACCATCTGAGACCGAGAGCTAAGTACACACACACACAAAGACACAGACACACACACATATATATGATGCTATGGGCTGAGGGACTGAACAAACCCGTCTGAGACTGAGTTTGCAGCGAAACATCGTCTGCCAGCCTTCCGTGTTCCTCAACCAGAATCCCATCTACTTTCGTTAGTCGAGCGTGAGGGAACGAACCAAGCCCGCGGGAGAAGGCAACGACGAGTCGGTGTGCCGTGACGCGGACAAGCTTCCGTTCGTCCCAGGACGCTCGCTCGGGGGTCAGCCCCAAGAAAGCGCCCGAGGCGCGCTTCCCGCTCGGCCGTGAAGGTCGAGACGAGCCTCGGCCAAGTGGGCAGCGGCCGTTCCAGGTACGTCACGGTCGACCGGTCGCACGACGACCTCCGCTCACGGGCGAGTCCCCGTTTCCTGGTCAGCCCTTGTGTCAGCGAGCACTCCCTCCCGCCGAGGCCTTGGACCCCTCGCCAGACACGCTCGTGTTTCGACTCGTTGCCCAATCGGGCGCCGGAGATCACCGGCTTGCACTGCATTCGCAACTTCCCCTGTTCCACGTTTCGTCCGAGCTACTTTAACTCAAACGTTTATTCCAGGCGTAATGTCGCAGCACGCGAGGCGTCATGCTATATCTCATCGGGTATTATACTTCTCGGTGAAAAACTTTTCTGGGCCGCGTCGTTTGCTATACCAGGAACAGGGTATAGCAAATGACGAGGCCCAGAAAAGTTTTTCACCGAGAAGTATATTACCCGATGAGATATAGCATGACGCCTGCGTGGTGGTTGGCGATTATTTGTACAAACCGCGTAACAAGGTGTTTGCACTGAAGTATAACACCATTACACTACAAACCGACTGCGGGTACAGATGTTGGATAAAAGCTCCGCGTCAGCGTTCATCTGGGACTCGTCGCCAATCAGTGCTTCGGTGGTCGTTGAGCGTTCGGCGTCCATGTCCATTCGCGTAGCCCGAACGTCGTAGTGTAAGTGACGTTTCACACACACACACACACACACACACACACACACACACACACACACACACACACACACACACACACACACACACACACACACACACACGCGCACACGCACACGCACACGCACGCACGCACGCACACACACACACACGCACGCACACACGCACACACACACGCACACACACACACACACGTACACACACACACACACACACACACACACACACAAAAGAGGAAGTAAACTAACGGTAGATTAGAATAGCTGTCGCTGGCACGCAACCGACTAGTGACGCTCGTTCACGTTCCACACACAGTTCGGTACTCTGGTATCAAATAGCCACTTTAAGTCGGTCTGCTCCAGGGACCCAATCCGTTGGAACAAGCTGGACCCTTAGCGACGTGCCGCAAGAGCAATTCAATCTGTCAGGCTGCAAATCGCCGTGCCCCCGTGTAATGGCTGCGATTAGAAACGGTGGTGTATGGTCCCTCCGCGGGTTGCAGACCGGCCGCTTCCTTCAAGGACTGGCTACATTTGCCGCCAGTGTGCGCGGGCTTTAATGGCTCCTTGGCGGAGTTTCCGTCTGCCAGAAACCGGATGAGGGGGTCTGCAATTGAGGGTCAATCCGCGAGCAGCTCGATTAAGTCACCGCATTCGACTGCTTCGAGTCTGATGTGGGGGTATCAGAGGCGGTTCCCCGCGTATAGTCGAAGGTTTGTTTCGCTCGGTATCCATTGAACCGTTTAAACATGTGTGGGCACGTACAGGATTAAGAGGCGTGTGCTGTATTGATTTACATTGACAGGGCCTTGTCCACAAAATCGGGTGGACCTATTCGGGCTTTCATTAAATGGACCACTTAAAACGACGTCGGCAAAACGATCCATGCAGTGGAATATGGTCGTTTACGACCCCGAGCTTAGTGGGAATGGTTTGGTGTCCGACGCAAACCAGTTTGAATAACTACGACAAATCTCTCATAGCAGTACAGTAAAGGATTTTTTTTTTTTTTCTGCTCTCATGTTGTTATTTTTTCGACGATCAGGCCAGGAAGTCATGCTCACTTCCGCTACATTATGCGCCGTTTTAGTGGAATTTCTGAAGTTGTCCTTTGCAAAACAGCTTCTCGCAGGTCTCCGAAAACTTTCAAACTGTCCAGTTCACGGAATTTCCAAAATTTTAAGGGCCCTACAGACGTATCGCTCTCTACAGTGTGGCAGCGGTAGCTAATTAAGAGTATCGGCATCGAATTTTGGAACCAGCAACTTTGTCGTAGTAGGTGACTATGAACTAAATCAAGAAAATAAACACCGGTAATCTTGATAAAAGATTAAAAAGAAACGACGCACAAAAGAAAAAAAAACAACTAAAAATTATGTTCATTTGTATTATATATCAGCCAAACAGTGATTAAATCTCCGATTTAAGAGTGAATACCTTTTTTCCTAACATATTTATCTTCAAACGATGTATTTTATCGATCAAATAAAAAGAAAAAATGAACTACGGACAATTTGAAAGTCGAGACGAGCGAGTGCACGCTAACAGACAGGGAAGTGGTCTTCGATATCGTTCGAGCTTCTTTTTTCCTTTCAACGTAGGAGATTACCCGAGGCAACATCGGCACGCTTTTGCTAGAACCTCGCGATTCTGTTATCGGCGCAGCCAGCGTTGGTTTTAGTTTCGGTGGTCGTTGTCTCCCCGAGTGTGGCTAGAAAATGCACGAATCGTGCTCTTTTCGCTGTTCTGTATTTATTATTTAGCTCCTGTATATAAATACTGTTTCTATATTTTTTTCTTGAATTTTATGTTTTTAAGGTGCTTCCATTTGAAATCATCATATCGATTAAAAATGAACAAATAACGTATTTGATGATAAATATATGTTGCAGCCTTGACACATGCTTACTCACAATTGATTGATAAGACATTCGTACATCTCGGGGATTAAAAATGATGTCAAACTTGGATCTAAGTGACAAACAACCACCGACGCAATTTTTTTTTTTTTTTTTTGCCAGGCACGTTTGAGTTTGTTTAGTAGTGCGTGCGTGCGTGCGTGCGTGCGTGCGTGCGTGCGTGTGTGCGTGTATGCGTGCGTGTGTGTGCGTGTGTGTGTGTGTGTGTGTGTGTGTGTGCGTGTGTGTGTTTGTGTGTTTGTGTGTGTGTGTGTGTGTGTGTGTGTGTGTGTGTGTGCGTGTATGTGTGTGTGAGAAAGAGAGAGAGAGCAGAGATCGTCAGGTTCATCGAACGTGACGGTTGGATGGATGGATGGATGGTAATGGCTATACCCTTTGTAACGGGCGGCAGCTTGCGCCACCTAGCCTAACAGCGGTAAACAATTGATCGTTGAGGTTGCCAGCTGAACTTTCATGTATAGGTCGTTCAACTCGTACTTCGCAAACGCCGGTTGCTTGTACAGCTTGCTACTACAGTTGCCGAGCGTGCTTGCACACCTGGCCGAACGCCTGCATGGCTATTTGCTCGCAGATGATGTTCACGAAAGGCGGAGTTCGAGGCGCATATCCACCAACAGGTTCGGTCGAAGTCGGGCAATCAAACGAACCATACTTATTTCGTTTGATTGCCAGATTTTGCCTAATAAACATATCATAACTTATACAATTTATAGTGAGGTTTTCAATATGCTTATTGGACACACTCATATAACTTGTTTCTCTAGGGAATGACAACGTCCAGCTTTCTTGCAGCGTGTTAATAACTGCAGTGTGAAAGGACTATACATAATTAATTATGGTTATAAATAATGTCAGTGATGTCTTTTTTATGTTGAAAAATGAGAAAGGAAGAGTTAGAAAAAAAGGAGAAACAATAATATTGGCGATCTTAATGTGCTATACCACGAGAAAATATGCAGCTGTAAAGATCCTTGTTTTGGATACCCGATACTATATTCATATTAATCTAAATTCAATTAATCTCCTTACCTTAATATATATATATATATATATATATATATATATATATATATATATATATATATATAAAACAAAAGTTGAGGAGTTCCAGGGAAGGCCTCATTCCCTTTTCTCAAGGTCACAGATTCCGGAGATTATGCTCTAATTTAGATTAATTCGAACGCGACGCCAGCAATCCAAAATTCGTGCTATCCAAGCAGAATTATCCACCAGCCGTCGTCGATAAGGCCATTGAAAGAGCACGTGCTCTCGACCGAGAGCAAATTATCAATCAACCCCAACCCAAAATTTCACAAAACCAGCACGCAGACCTGGTGGTTACATATTCAGCCCGCCTTCCAAATCTAAACAATATCCTCAGGAAACATCACAGTATTTTGCAGCAAATCGATAAATTACGCACCCTTTTTCCGGTATCACCACGCGTGGTATATCGACGAGGTAGAAACCTTAAGGACATATTGGTGCACTCAAAAAATAGGACTTCTGACGTTTCTTGTTGTAGACCTTGCCAGACGCCCAGGTGTGAGATTTGTGAATATGCAGAAACCACCAATCTTGTCACTAGCGCGAACTCTGACTTTCAAAATCACTGGATACCTCAACTGCGGTACGTGTAACGTTATTTATCTTTTACGCAACTATGTAACATGGATTATATAGGACAAACCAGTACTTCATTTCGGTTGCGCTTCAATAATCACAAGTCTCATGTCAAGTCCTCTTACCCATGCTCAAAACACATGAATCATAGCATTTTAAAAATACGTATCATCCTTCTTGAATCTGGATTTAGCTCTGATCACGACAGAGTGTTGAAGGAGGCTTTTCTCATTCAAAAATTCAATTCGGTTCCTTGTGGTATTAATGCAAGTCCAGGCGTACTCGCTTGGCTGCCACGCTCTGTGTAGGGCAGAGGCCGCACAATTATATTGGTTGTGCACGGACTGTGCTAGCCGAGCGCGTCGATCACATTGTTGCGCCAAAGGCGCCTGCCATCGTGAGCTCGTTCCACGCCTCTCGTGAACATCCTCGTGAGCGCGCGCCCCATGGCAATCCTTCCGCTGCGTTAAAATTCGTGGGCGCGTAAGCATAATTAGAATATGACATAAATACTTCATAAAAAACCGCCACGGCACTCTTGCGCTGTCTAGATCTCCGCTCTCGAAGCGGTGTTAATCCCAAACACATCCTCATTGCTACTTTTGTGTGCGCTCCGGTTGCTCGGGGATGATTGTGCTTAATATCTGTAACAAAGACTTTGGCAAATACTACACATTAATTTATTTAGTTTTAATGATTTGGATTAATATTGTCTATTATTACTAATGTCAAAGATTTACGATATGTTTGTTACTCCCGTTCAGAATATTTTTAATACCCTTCATAGTCACTCTTCCTCTTCCACACGAACGTCAACAAGAAGAAGAGGACATTTGACACACCATCCCACCCTGAAGAAAAGCGGTCCCCGCTTGAAACGTTGGTGCAGTAAAGGCCTTTCCTGGAACTCCTCAACTTTCGTTTCACGTCCAACCGGCCCGTTGAATCTTCTCACCGTATACTGTATATATATTAATGTGATAGTTACAATGATAAAATACAAATAGGAAGAAAAAAAAAAACTTTGACCATTATCTTTCAACACTAATGAAGCCTAGAGCAAGCATCCAAACAGAACGTCTTTACGCGCTTTATTTTTTTCTATCATATTTTCTTCTCTACATGTGATGACGACACTTACGCGTGCACACGATGTTAGTTATGGGGAAACTAGCATCCGTCTCTTATTCTGTTGCAAGCGCTAGCAGCTGGGCTGCGGACTCAATTGCTCGGGTGGGAATTTTCCGCTGTTTTTCAACTCGGGGTGTCACTCCTCCTGATCTCCAGAGTGCGTGCCCTCGACGGCCGCGATTTACTGCTTGCAGAAGTTTTCCGCCAGCTGCCGAAACCTGACCTGACTTAAAGGTTAAAAAAAAAAAAAAAAAAAAAAACTCTCGCGAAGCTTAGATTATTACCTTAGTCATTCCGGAACCTTTATTGACATGAGGACAGAAATTCGAGGGGCAGGTAGAGACTATTCATTTTTTTTTTTTCGTTTTATTTGGTGATGAGAAGAAATAGGCGACTAACAGAATTATTTTTGAAGTTCGGGAGGTTGTTGGATAACACCATCAAGTAAAAAAGAAATGTCATGGACCTTTATTTTTAGTCTTACAGGTCCACTTCTCGCGAACCTCGTGAGTTTGTTCACGCGCCCAATTTGCCCACGTGCTTTTGTTTACCCCCTAACTCGACCAATGACGTGGCGTGCATGCCTGCCTCGTCATTGCACGTACCCTGCACTTTATCTATGTTTCCCTTTGATTGGTATGCCCCTCCTTGCGCTCCGATACGCCAACGACGCGTTTTGGAACACTTGCTCGCCGTATAATGCATAAAATGCATTGTTAGAAAGCATGGGTGCAGTATTGATCGGGAACATAAAACGCACTAAACGTTAACTAAAGCATGAAACGTTCACGTGTTTGTTTGCTTTATATCGTACGAACATTGGTCGTTGCAATCGTTTTGATTTTTTTTTTTTTTTTAAGACAGTTTGTTTCGGAGAGTGAAAAACAACCAATATTTTTATAAATTTCCCCTCTAAAAATAGGGCGGGGCGTGGGGGGGGGGGGGGGGGGGGGGGGTATTGGTGTATAAGGCACTGTGCGTAAATTTCCCCGTTAAATTTAGTTAGGAAACTGATTTGATATTTAGGTCACTTGCGTACATTTTTCTTCGATCAATTTAGTGGGGAAACTAAAATGGTCACAAGACGTCTGTTTCCCCGCTAAATTAAAGGCGGAAATGCACGAAGGGACAGACGCACACTTTTTCGGGGTTTGGGGGTTCCGTCACAGAGCATTAACTACCGAAGGAGCTTTCGCTGCGCTTGCTCGCATTTATAGTTACCATTACCTTCGTACGACGTTTACTTTTCGTTCGTACTCAGTTATTCTCAGTCAGAGGCCGCCAACCTTTTCTCCGTGTCCTTCAGTTCGACACCTGATGTACACTGCACTAAACATATAAAATAAATATCTCTTCCGGTGACCTCGAGGTGGTACAAAGCTGCCGCTTTGTATACACTTCCTAAAGCAAGCGAACAGCCGTGCGTTGATGACCGAGCGTTAACTCGAAGCTGGATCTCGCTCGCCGACGCGATTGTTCGGGAAGGTCTTTTCTCTTCTTTCCGCAAAGCAGGCGTTCTTGGACCCGTGACCCTGATGGCGTAACAGGACGACGCGTTGAGCGCAAAAACCTGTTGCGCGCACGTCGTGACTGCCGACTTGACTCGAGGAGGCTCTTCCACATAATGCACTCGGCCGGTGTCAAGGCCGCTGGGGCGAAGACGTAATGCCTTTCTGCGCATTCCGAGGCGGAAAGGAAAACGAACAATCGATGGCCGACCGACGTGTGACGAAATCCTTTACGAAACTCGGAACGTTAATACGTGCGCGACACGAAAGCACGCTGGCGAAATGTCAAATAAATTATTTGTAACGTAAGGCAATTGTTCATTTCGAAGAAATATGTTTCGGAAAATTTGTGGCAACGCTGAAGACGTCTCCGAACCTTCTTTACGATGGCCGAAAGAATACGTTGGAACGTGACTGTCTTCTCTCGATCGTGGTGCGTGGAATGCCGATTTCCACGTTGAATGAAAAATTTCATTACCCGGAAGCGATATGTCACCCTCTCCTTCCCACAGCCGCACACTCCTTCCTTTCTTATACCAATCCGCCATGTCAACTGCTTTTCTGACTTGTGGGCATGCAAAGAACTCGTAACAAGCCCTACTACTGAGCGCTGTCAAGAGATGGGCGTTGAATCACCGCATCGACACTGCGCCGGACACGTGAACTATGTCAGCACGGCTCGCAGTGTTCGGGATCCGATGCTTGGCTCAGCGCGTGCCACACGGGCAACTCGAATGTCATTTACAACGAATGACATTCGTGTGATCGACGAATCGGCTCGCGATCTGTCGCGCGTAGAACGCCCCACCAATATACAGGCGGCTTTGGCCCCACGCTCGGAGTGTCGCGCGCTGATTGGCCGATCGTTCAAATGTCGTTTGTTGTAAATGGCGTTCGAGTTGCATTCGTGGCACGGGTATTAGGTACGCCGCTACCATACTTGGTAATAGAGATATTTAGTATTGCGTATAGGTGCAAAGGCAAGCGCTGTGCGTTTTCGCTAATGTTGCGGGCTCCACGCTGCGCATGCGCGTTGAGTACACAGTTTGATCTCCGTGCATGCACGCGCAGTGTTGAGCACGCAAAGCTAACGCACAGTGCTTGCGTTCGCTCGTATACGCAATATTAAAACTCACTAATCTTTTAGAACGCGTCCGGCTCTATAGCTTTCGCCGTTCATCCGTCGTCGTGTCGTAGTCAGACATTTTTAAATTCCGGGGATGGCAAGCCTCTTTCCATTGTCTTTTTGTATCGTGAAGTTCTCAAGACGCCTGGCACTAAAACCGTGTAAGTTGGAGTGGTTTGTTTTCTTTGGAAATCATTTCTAGGAGTCGCTCCTTTTTCAGTCATACAGTTGTATGATCATTCTCAGCATAAAGTCGCGTGTTCAAACACAAACCACACTTCGGGACTGAGAAGGCAGTGGCACTGCCTTCTCAGTCCCGAAGAAGACAGTGCCGCTGCCGAAACGTCGACGCCTGCCCGCTAAACCCCCTTTTTAATTTTTCCTCTAATTGTTTGCACTAATTTTTTTCGTGTAAACTTGTTTTACAATTTTATATATTCCTTTACATGCGTTTAATTCTTTTTTTTTATCTCGAATTTTAGTGTATATATTATGTCTTTAAAAATACCTTCAGTGTTTTACTTGTTCATCTACTTCGTGCTTTACTTTCTTCCTACTCATATTATCAAATAAACTCTTTTTTTATTTTCCTATCGGTCAATTGCTGCATCTGTGCACCTTCCTTCGTACCCATATATATATATATATACATACATATATATATATATATATATATATATATATATATCTTTAGGAAATTTATCTTATTGTCTGAACCACATTTTATTCGTTGCGACCAAAGGCACAATCGATATCACTCCGTCTTTATCTAACATCCGCCCCACATCTAACACCTAAATTCATGGACATTGAACACAAAACACGCTAAAAGCGCAAGGGCCCCCCCCCCCTCCCCTCCCCCCCCTCCCCCCCCCCCAAAAAACAAAACAAAAAAACAACAAAGAAAACGAAATTTTTAAAGCAGCTGATTGTGCTCCTTCAGTCAAGTAGCCCAAGAGTTGCAAACGAGAAAACAAGCGCGGGCTTCCTCCCAGCGAACAATAACCCTTGCCCTTGTCCCAGTTCACAACTCACCGCTAGAGAAAACGCTACTACAATGACCACGAGACAAACCCATGCAACACGACACTACTGGCGCTTATTATCTACCATAAAGGAGTTGTTTCCAACCGACAAATGGAACAAACAAAGAAAATTAATAATACAAATTCATCGGCGTACATCATGACCACCTTCGTTACGCTCGGTAGCCACAGCAGCCACAGGTCGAAGAAGCAGCGCAGCGACAAAACAAACCGAACGGGAAAAAAAAACAACGTAAAAGAAAAAAAAAGGTCCGATTATCCACTCCAAGAAAGCCGGTGTCGTTGGGAGGACCACAGTGCGGGCAGCCATGTTGTCCACCGCAAGAGGCTGGGGACCACTTGGTCCGTGCAGCGAACCATAGCCGCGGCAGGTCTCTGGACGAAAGGTACGCAACACGGGCAGACCCCGTTCTGGTCGGGAGACTGTTCTCGGTGGCGAGGCCCACGAGAGGTCTCCGTTCCGAAGCGGGATCTAGCGTGCGTGCCGAGGTCGGACCACCGAAGGACAACGTTCTGGAGGACAAAGGACGCCGCTGTTGAAAAGATGTCGCTCCCTGCTCGCCCAGAACTGGACCCGTCCATGGCGGCGGCTGTCCGCCTCTGCATCCTTCGAAGCCACGTCGAGCCGCCGCGCGCTGCTGGCAGCAGGCACTCGCTTGGCCGGCTTTGAATCATCGCCGGCTGCGGTCGTGTGGGGGGGACGCTTGATTATGTCACGTCGTGCCGCGGCGAGTAGCCGGTTCTTGGCTGCGTGCATGGACGGGCGTGCCTACCTGTCTTGAGTGCGAGCGTGGTGGACCTGGGACTTCGTTGGCGTGAGTGTGTTTCTGAAGAAGCCTTTTTCGTCTGGAGAACGGCACTGCTTGTTTTTTCCCGTGGCGTGTGGATCGCTTTGCTAGAGAATGCCCGGTATTCGAAAACTTTCCGGCATGCTGTTGCTTTCTCGGCGACGAGAAAATTAAACGCCGCACACCAGTCTGGTTGATACATTTTTTTTTTTTTTTTTTCTGTTTCTGCTGCTTTTATGTACACGAGGAATTGTCTATAAACAACACGCCGCCGGAGATCGCCGAAACTGGTAGGAATACTTCGAAAAAGAAGCTTGTAAAAACCTCGGACGACACGTTTTGCTAAAAAAAAAAAAACATATATGTTTATACAATTTGTTTTCCTTTTAGTGGCTGTTTAGTGGCATTTGCCGAGGTTTGCCAGCTGCATTCGGTTCAGCAGCGAAACAAGCCAGGCCGAAGCAAACAATATGCGTATCAATACCGCGTATACGCATTTGCCAGGTTTGCGGATCCTGCCTAAGTTTTAGACATCTGTCACGTTTTGCAACGCTTGGGATTCGTTGGACTTTGACGCTATCGGGAATATATCGAGCGAGCGAGGGTTATTGATCACTGTGATTCAAGCTGTAATGAAGCATTAACCGATAGATGAATTGAGTGGCTAAGCAATTATTTATTCATAGTAATCACTGATTGTGACTGTTTTTTTTTTTGTTATATGTTGTTGGAGCTAGAAATGCTCATACAGTTATGACCACATATATAAGCGATTTCAACATGTTTCATAACTATTTATACTCCTGCTTGTCCACATATAAAATTACGAACGATTAAAGTCACCAACATAAACGTTTTTAATTTCATTTTTTTTTTTTCAGGAGCAAAAAATTTTTTAATTGGTCCTTGTTTTTGTTATTGCTAATAACTCAACTTTTTTATAAGTGATTTCTGTCCCACGTTTCGAAGTCACGATAACAACGTGAAGATTCTGGAGTTGTAGCGACTAAATTTCCATATTACACCAACAATTCTCACGTATTCAAGAAACGGTTGTATTTGCCAACCTCCATCGCGCTCCTCTTAGCACGTGGGTAACCGTGTTGTAATGAATACAGAAAAGTTTATTTTTTTTATTTTTTTTACTAATGCAGTACATTCATGTCGCCTTTTCTCGACATTATTTGTTTAGCCACTTCGTTCACCTTGCAAAAAATAACAAAAAGGAACAGGCCATTCAAAAGTCATCACGGCATTCTAATCACTGACATCAATCGTATACGACCCATCAGGTGTTTCTCGTCCCGTTTTAAAGTGACGCACGTCGTCGACCATTGTAAACAGTTACCTTTTAAACTCGTTACCCCCACCCCTTTTTTCTCCCACTCACAAAAAAAAACAAAAGAAAGTCTCGTCCGCTTGGCGTTCCGAAAGAGCGCCCATTCTGCAGTAAGTACCCAGAAAATATCAAGTTTACATATACACGCACGTGAGCACGCCACGAAGAAAAGTCATTTGAGCGCGATGACGAGGGGAAAATCGCATTTGTTCCAGATGGAATGGCTGGCGCAAGCACTTTGCAAGCAGAGATTCTGGGCTACCGTTTTCAACGTCTCGATTTTCCAAGTGCCTTAACCTTCCCGGCTTTTTTTTTTTTTTTTTTTTTTTTTAGATGACATTGCGATTTTTTGCTGCCAGTCCTTAGTTTCGTTCGTTGTTACGAAAGAGCTGCGTGTCCTCCCGACAGGTGGCTGTTGCTGAGCGTCCCCCCTCGATGGCGTGCCTAGATTTCAGAGTGTTTCCAACAGCGGGATCGGAGTCACGTGGTTTATGGACCTCGTCTGCAATACGGTGTGCGAGGAGGTAACGAAACGCCTCGATCGTGTGCAAGCGTCAGCCTCTCCATCCGCTACCCTTCTCCCTACTGGACAGCTCACCCATGCTCATATGAGCACAATCTGAGCGGGTGACGCGCGCCTTTAAATTGCAAACACAAGCTCTCTGCGGCTCGAGTTGTCCCCCTCTCCTAAATCGAGGCTCTCTGCCCGTCGACGCCTGCCTGACAGCTGAATAGCCCTGACGGTGGCTGCTCGTCACAGCAGCCGTCGAGGGACTCAAGACGGACGTTGCCTCATCGCGAGCGCTGCGACCACCGCATTAATCCGTGAAGCGTATACCTGTACACGAACAGCTGGATCGACGCACATTAAAGCGTGGCGAGACGGTTGCACTGGTACATACATGATCGAGTGCTGCATGGAAAGTAATCGAAGGAAAATTTGCATCACGAATGCGTCGCCTTTCCGTCTGAATTTAGACTCTACACCAATATTGTATTTATGAACGTGAGGCGTAAGCTACTCTCACCTCTTTCCATGCAGAACAACTGCTGGAGAGGAGGCGACGTCCTCTCGGTCGTTCGCTCTGCTAAAGTTGAACGAAGTGGGGGATCTTCCACCTTACTCTTAACCCTTCACCGAATATAACAATATCACTGTTCGTTTCTCAAACAATAGTTACATCAACCCCGCAGCTCACGCTAACAACCACGTATGCAGAGCGTTGGCGAGATTTCGAGTCCTCCAAATGCTTTTTACGAAGGTCACATCGGAATACCCCCTGAGTTCGTCGGCTCCTAAAGCTTCTTTGAAAAAAAAAAAAAAAAGCATAAATTCAAATATATATAAAAAAAACAAATTACGCGTTGCTAAGCCGCCAGTGAGAATTGAACTCACGACCCCTGGTTTACAAGACCAGTGCTCTAACCACTGAGCTATGGCGGCGGTTGGGGAAGATACGGTAATCTCGAATTTGCAAACATCTCCAAATGTTCATGCGGAAGAGAGGGCGGATGCTCGCACCTGGCATTATCACGGCAGTTTTTCTCTTTTCTTCCCGCAAAACAGAAAGCCAACATATTCCAAGCGGGTTAAACGTATGGTGTTCAACGTGAGTGTCCGCAGTAAACGTTTATGCGTCCTTATTGATAATCGGAGAGTCACACTTCTTTCCCTCTCCACATTCACCTTTCCTACCTTGAAAAGGCTGTTTTCTTTTATATGTATGTAGAAACGTCCTCAGCGGCTGTCTTCGATCTCAATGTCCACCGCACCATGGAGGTCGTTCTAGCGTGACTCCCGTGCGTTTAATGACATCAATCATTTTAACCCTTGCTTTCAACTCCACACTGGTTAAAAAAAAAATAATAATAATGGTGGTTTGTAATCCCCCTGAAGAGCGTGACACCCCTGAAACAAATGACATTCGGATGCAATTAATTTAGCATTTCTTTTTTACCGCCTGAACCACGGGAGACCGGCATAGCGAGGTCGACTTCGATTGAGAATGGAGGTAGTTGTGCACTCTTGAGTCGAAGTCCGATATATAGTTTTCTAACACAAAGAAATCCTATAATGCGGTTAAGCCCTTAGCACTTGAAGGATATGTCTTTCTCGAATTTCATGGTAATGTTGTTAATGGAACGAACCTTTTTTTTTATTGTATAAAACGTTTTGTAGTGAAGCACGTCTTTGTTCATACTTTGTATAAAAATTAAATCCTTCGCAAAAAAAAGGAAAAGATATATTACTTGGTTGCCACAGAAGTTACAAAACGACTCGCATTACGATAGTGCCCTGGGGTTCCGGACTCGCCAAAGAAAGCGCCCCGATTGGCCTTTAGCGATGATGAATCCGCGCTTTTTGTGGCCGATGTCCAATGGGCGCACGTACTCCACCAGCTCCAACAACTTTCGGCTCCAACTTTGTAACTTCGTAACTTTTCAATTCAGTACAGCTTCCGCGAGGCCGAATCAACGCTGCCACATCCCACACGCAAAAAAAAAAAAAAAAAAAAGATAGCGATGATTTGAACTTTGGAAGGCAGTGCACGAAGCCACGTCACACTCGCGGACTGAACCTAACAAGAACCCGCACATAGACCTTTCCAATAAGGGCTTCTGGCGGCCGCGGTGACATTTTAAGCGCTCGTGAGTCGCGTACGACGCTCACTTTCCAAATCGACGAACCCGCGCTCGCCGGTGGGCGGAATTTGATAACGTTAGACCGGCGTATAAAAAAAGTCCATCCCGGATCGAACTGGAAGCCATATGTTGTCCATCTCTGCGAGCGGCAGGCTCGCTACTACGCATTTCGGTGGAGCGATGCTCTCTCTCTTTCTCTCTCATGGGTCAAGCTGTAGGGACACGCCCCGATCAAATATGTATCGACTGAAGGCACCCTGTCTTACGATGAAGCGCAGCGGATGCTACTAGCGAGCGTAGCCAATCCAGCAGCGTGAACGTGTCACGTGAGTCATCACCTCGCCGGTCGCTTCGCCCCTCCCGAACATCACGTGAACTTCATGCGGCTTTGGATTGGCTACGAAGGCTCGAAGCATCGTCTGCGGTCCATCGTAAGGTGAAACGATGTCGCTGCTGCCGTGGACACGACGGCCGGGCGGGCGGAACGGCATGCTGTCCCATGAATGTTCTCTTTGAGGGGGGCCATCGCGGCGAGCGCGTAAAGGTCGAAGGCCAGTTGGCGTGAGGCGGCCGGCGATCAAGGACGGCTCGCGCGGCCGACCTTGTTCTGCGGAGAGACCCTCGGGCGAGCGCTGCGAGCCCAACTCATTCCTCCTGCGGCCAGGTCTGCGTAGACGTGTGTGTGTCTCGTCGTTCCTGGACACGTCGTCCAACGTTCGGCTGTCCTTCTAGCGCGACCTGTCAGGATTTTGGAAAGTGGCTGAAAAGCGGGACGATGCACCCGGAGACGCTACGATAAACTGTGTCAGTGGGGAGTTTTCGTAGATGGTCTACTCCGTCCCGCAACGCGCAGCCATCCACGATATACGGAACTTTGTCGACAAGGCTGCAGGACGAAGACGCCGCTATTTACCGTGCGTCTCTGTTGCGGAGAACGTACACCGGCGGGGGAGAAACGATCTGCAATTCTAGGTTCTCGTTCAGAGAAGGACGCAAAGGAACGCGAAGGCACGCGAAGGTACGCGAAGGTGACAAGAAAAGAATGAGTATGCCGTGAGACACCTGTCTCGATATGTGGTGACTTGCGCCTGCGGGCTAACCCGGGGTCTTGAACGTGCATCACCAAGTAGTGATTCTGAGACTGCACGCCGGTGTACTACAACGAACTGGTTCCTTTTGTAGAAAGAGACCACAATACGCAGCGAAGGCTGGACTAGTCGGTGCTTTGCCAGTTCGGTACTTTGACATATAGTACGCGAATATCCTGTCTCACAACGCTACACGCATCCCGATATGAATGTACTGCATGAGAAATATAGGTGCCGCGGGCGCATTGATACGCTGAAATTCTGCATTCTCGCTTCAGGCAGTTGCTTGCTAACTTGGGAGAGGGGGAGGGGAACGCAACTTTTTGTGGTAAATCTACGCAAGAAGGGAAGAGAAGAGAATAGTTTAGTTCAGTTTTCGTTCTCTATAAACTTTTCAAATCCGCCTCACGTGGGCTTGTGTGTGAGAACTGGCAGTCCATGTGAAGAAACGCTCCCCCCCCCCCCCCCCCCCCCAAAAAAAAAAAAAAATCTTTTACAACAAAAGAAAAGGGAAACAACAAGAGAAACACAAAAACTAAATATGCAAGAACCCGTGGTGTGTCGGGACTCGTGTGCGTATACCATCGACCGCTTTGCCCTCGAAGTTGTCTCCAGGTGTAGTCTTTGAGGTGAGGAGGCTCTTGGGCGACAGCAAACGAGAATTAGCGGCAGCAGCAAACAATGAAAAGCGAGATGTAGGCTGTTCAGTGTCGCCATTCCTTCTATCCCGTACCTCCCCCTGCTCATTGCAGTCTTCTAAATGCCAGCGTTCGCCCCTATATCTCGAACCCTCGCCGCGCAATACATTCCAGCCTTTTGATCTCTCGATGCTACTCGCGATTAAAAAAAACACGCTCGTATATGCAAACCATACATTTAACGACTTTTAATGCGCATATTGGTCATTTCACTTTGTCCCTAATAACACCGATCCTGAAAATGTAAAGTCACATTTAAAACAAAAAGGGTGAAACACCGATACGGAATGAAGTTCACGCATTATGTCTATTTGATTTCTAGGCTATATATAATGTAATGATCGTGGAGTCGCCTAACCTCGATGAAATCGACACTACCTGCCTTTAACTCGTAATAGAACAAGTGTCGTCATCACTGAAACTGAACGTATCCGCGATTTCTTAAAGGGGCGGTGCAACAATTTGCGGACTTTGGCTAATTAATTGCGGGAATCGATCCCGGCCACATATAAACGAAGGACCGAAAACTATTCTTTCCTACTTGCCCTAATTTTCATTAAAAAAAATAAAAGAAATTGGTATCTCCGGCACCCCTCAACTCAACATTGAAGCGGCACCAGCTTCGCCTGTGACGTCATTCGGAGTGGCGTTGGTTTCCGGTTGGGTTCTTCTGGCTTCCGTTTCCCCAGCGCTCGCCGGCTCGCCAGGCTCGCCGCTCTCCCGCCGATTCCCGACCAACATGGCGGCATGGGCGGACGGCCTGAACGACGTCGAGAGCAAGATGCTTGCGTATAGTAAGTCAGTTGGACTTGTGCGGCGGGCAGTCGAGGTCGAGACACCAGGAACAATAACGATACCACGATACTACGGACCACGACCAACGCACTCCGTCGAGCGAGGGAAAGACAAAACGTCCGGGTTGCTCGTGTAGCCGCCGTAGGCGCCTCGGGCGTCGACGGATGATGGCGACGGCAGGTTTTGTTGACTTGCGGTAGATGGCGCCACAAATAATTCATACCCTTTTAGCGGCAATATTAGGCTTTTGAAGCGTTTCTGCATGCCTAAACAACAAGATTTTTTTAAACTTAACCTTAAATCAAGCTTACAATTGCCTAACACTATCACTTACAAAAACCACTCCGAATGACGTCAGACCACAGGTTCCATTTGCGGCCACCATGTGGCCGCAGGTTGGGAAAAAAAGCGGTTTTTATTTTGCGATTACGCAGCGAAATAGAGGTATTTTGGGGTATGGTGGCACTTTTCCTCTTACTTATGCCGAAGTAAACAATATAAAAAATACAAGCTGCACATTCGTTCAGTGTTAAAATCATTGCACCGCCCCTTTAAATTTGGAGGCAACAGTCGTACTACACCAAATGTGCTCGACGATGCATCGTCAAAACCGCAACCGGCCTCCTCCTTCCACCACCTCGCAGACAAAAGGCAAAGCGCACAACTGAGTCGGAGCCGCAGGGGAGCAGATCCAAACTCGCGCGTCTAATTTCTCACGCAAATCCTTCCGGATCCCAGTGCCGGCCATCGGCTGCAGATTGATGTTTCGTCGCCCAACCCCGCGAATCGTTTCCTGTTCCGTCAATGCTCGCTCTTGCCTTATCCCCGCACGCGATAGCTAATCGGGAAACCGGAAACGACCAAAAACCGCTTCCACTTAATTAAGTATACCGTCGCGGAACTCATTTCTTTCTTTCTATACACGAACTCATCTCTGTTACGTCACGGCGCGGTGGTGGCGCGTCGGTCGCACTTCCGGTCTGGAGCTGTGGGCAGAAGTCCCCATGCCAGACGTGTATTCCTGCGTTGTTTTGAAAGGAACGAGACAAAAACTAGTCTTCTCGTCAAAACGCCGCGACTGGGGCCGTACCAAAAGTGTCGAGAAAGGTTTGAAGGTCAGTTTTCACGTGCTCGGTTCGTCCGAGAATATGGATATGTGCCGTGAAAAGGGAAAAGCAGACGCCGTCGGACAACGATTGCTTGGGCGGGAAGCACTTTGGGTTGAATTCAATGATACTTGTGGTCATCAGATTTATTTGTTTTGTTCCAACATGAACGCCAGAAAACCGTCAAGTTGTGCGGACCACCTGCCGACTACGTTCAGTGCGTCTTCAAGTTCAAACGGCCACCTGATCGTTCGAATTTTCGTCTGCTCTTTCAAACGTTTCTGTTTGTCGTCTGCTCTCTTAGACGACGCCGGCCCGTAGACCAAATTTTGGCCCGGTACTTGCGATAAGAAGTAAGTGCGCGCCTCAAAAGACTTAAGTTTGAAGGTTGGTAAGCAGGCTCGATGTAAACAGCAGATACAAGATGTTGATCATTGTTTCCAGTGACCATCACCGACTTGCTAGGCCTGATTCTGCTTTAGATTTTCAATATTGACGTCGACCATCTCAGCTACGGTTCACGCTTTTGCAGCCCGAGCGACGTTGCGACTGAAAATTGCGAGCGAAATCTCATCAGGCGAATCAGGCTAGCGTACATTCTGCGGCGTCCACGCGGAATGAATCGCCGCATGTTACATTATTGACGCGGAGTTTTGCGGTGTAACGAGCCTCGGTAATTTCGCTGACGCTGCTGAAGGTAGTCAGACATCGCCAGGAAGACGTAGAACCAACAATTCGAACGCGAAAAAGGGCGGGGGGACTCACGCAAACGCCGATAACATCGCATTTCAATGGTTTGTTTATGGGCGACGGAGAGCCTCTTGCCCACACCCCCATCGCCCATGCGCGGCGCCGGTGGCGCCCGTTAGGGGCGCTCCGGTTTGTTTATAAACATGAGTTGGTGTATACTTATCTATGACGCTCCATCTATGACGGGTCGCTCGAAGCGTATCCCGGCCATTCAAGCGCTGTGAACGTGTCACGTGATTAAGCACACCGCGCGTCACCGCGCCCCTTCCGAAGACCACGTGACGCTCCTCACACGCCATTTAATTGGCTTCGATGACTCGCAGCGTCCGCCGCGGTCTGTCCCAATGAGGGTGAACGGAGCACATAGAAGTTCGCTCTTTTTGTTCTCGTTTTTTTCTTCCTATCCAGCGTGCCGTCAAAACAAACCGGTCGGGTGCAACGTCAGAGGGCTCCGGGAGACCCCGCAAGGGGACACAACTCTAAGGTCGGTGATTTGAGAGTCACGATGCAGTCGCCCAAATTATATTGCTTATTGATGGCGAGCGAGGGCAATTAGATAGCGATCCGTGCCCGGCGCCCTTGGAGGGCGCAAGGGCGGTCTCCGCGTCACGGGAAGAAATTGAGTTAGCGCGAAGTATCGGGCCTTCGGCGCCTTCTTCGTCTGCGACGGATCACTGTGCGCGTGTCGCGAGTGTGCACGGTCGCAGGGCGCACGACGGAGATAGCTACAAATCATGTGCGCAATCGGCTGCTACGATTGAACGTGCCCCGGAAAGTCCTGCTTTCATTGCTCTCTGCCTCGATCTTATTTTTGTCTACACCATCTTGCTGTTGGTAAGTGACCGATTCAACATCCTTCGATGCCGGCAAAATTGTCGCGAGAACGCGGTAATGGGTATAGTGGCGCGTACAATATATGCTATACCAACTCTTCGCGATATATATAGGGAAATCGAAGGTATACATTCGTAAGAGTAAAGATACACTGTGTGATATATGACGCAGCAAATCATATTGCCATAAGAGCCGGGCATGCATATGCAGCTAAATGATGATTTCTTAGATTTTCCTGCTTGCATGGGCGTACGTTTACCGCGCGGCCACTGCTTAGAGTGCCTCCTGGGTTTCGTCCGCCTCTTTGTTGAGGACAAAATATATAAATAGGAGCTAAAGAACCGCGGTCCGCTCTACTCAAGTCCTATACATGCACGCTTTGCAATCAGACCTTATAGTACGTCCACAATAGTTGTTTGCAAAGGCTATATAGAAGGCTACGAAAGCGACCCCAAAATTCACTATAAGCAAAACCGGTTCTTCGAAGCTTTGTCTGAAATCGAAAGAAAGGCTTTTCGATCCTTTAGGAATGTAGATACAGTGCGCGACAGAGCAAATGAATATCGCCCGAGTTTCCTAAAATCGGGGAAACACTGCTCACACCATACAAAAGACAGTTTGCAAACACGAGTTACCGCAATATCCGTGGTTCAAATGCCGCGTGCCAAGTTTTCCCCTTCAACTCATTCCCATGCGGCATTCGAAGCACGGATCTCGCGGTGACTCGCATTCGAATTTGTATGCAGTCTGTCTTTTGTATGATGTATAAGCAGTGTGACCCCAGCCTAACGCCTAGCGCGGGAAGTCGAAGTGTAACAATCGCCGATTGAACCCTTTCTGCCTTGTGCACCAAACTAGCAGCTCCCAAAATATATTCGATGCATATAGAGTGCCGATAATTCAAGCGTATACATAGTGACCCTAGCAAAAGATATATCCGCATGCGGAAGTTCCCACGCTCGTAGCATAAATTCTGTGTATAAAGACAAGAGGTACTAGTCCGTGAAATAACCTGACACTTTTGTCGGAACTCTAAACGGCCCATTTTTGCCACATAATAAAACATAAAAAGACGAGAAGAAAAAAACACTCGAGGTTAAGTTTACATGTAAAACGGACAGGACAAGACATCACCCACGAACGTCTGAAACCTCATAGGAGTTATTTACGTCTTGTTCATCCGAACAACACTATACCCTATGTCCGGGTCGCGCCCCAACAACAAATTATTCTCTCAATCAAGTGGATGAGTCGATCTCGCACACCGATGTCTGTTTCTTGATGCTCTTTGACGTTGAATCCGAGCGCTGTCAAAGCCAAGAAGACGCGCAAACGCCCACACAGACTACGAACCCGAAGTTATACGGCACGTTATTTTCCAATATTTACGAGTTCTTGGCTCATGCGTGGGATCCTCCTCAGCCCAGCACGCGCATGTTCACCGCTTCGGGAAGCGAGCAAGTCAAGCGCCATACGCACGAACACTGCAAATGTAACAGTTACTACTGCACACGCCAGCACGTGCAGCGTGTGTGACTACACTCCCGGCATGCTCCTTGGTGCTCGAGTAATTTAGCGAAAGAGCCGGCGGACAACGACGCACAGAGGGATGGCAAACGGCATATGTCGTTGCGCTTTAGGTGTGCCTCCGTTGGCCTCTCGGCCCGTCACGTTGGCTGCGCTCAGACCTAAAGTGAAACCAAGTGTAGCTTTCTGGTTCCTTTAACAATCATACACCTGTTCAATAATTTCGGCATTTTGGTACGAGCGCGTCGGTACGAAGTTTGAAAATCAAAGGCGCATTCACGATACGTCCCACAAGGAATAACAACGATGTGATCGGTTTCAAAGGGAACCAAAGTCGGAGAACACGTTCGCCAACAAACCACTGTGCCGTTGCTAGCTAAAAAAGATCGCGCGTTGTCCCGCCTCGTTCACCTTCACCTGTTTGGAACTTGTAATTACGCAAGATCACTAGCGCAGCGCGACTATGTTTTGAATCTCGGCGACCGAGGGTAGGAAGAAATAAGAGATTCGTCATCCTTCGCGCCCTTCCCCGAACGTGGGTCTCTCTGACCGTGCGCTGCGATTAGTAATCCAGTCGGAGCGCTGACCTTGAGCCTCCCTCGCGTGGCTACACCCCTCAGTCGACCAGTCGTACATTTTTTTTTTTTTTTTTTTTCTCCACCTACCCATATCCCGAACGCGCAAAGAGCTGTGTCTGGTGATGAAGGGAGGCCGATCGATTGGGACGGCGAGCGCGTAGCTTCCCGCACCGTCACCTCAGGGGTGACGAGAACATATTCACCAACCGGTACAGAGTCCGGGGAGCGTGCCCCTCAGACTCCCGGGTGTGGGCGTCTTTAAGCGTTGTCACGCTCCGCGCCCGGCTGTCCCACGTCGAGAAGGTTACGCTCCTTCCCACCTACGCTGCAGAGCGCACGTTTTAAACTCACCCGTCCTTCCATTCATCCTTCCTGGCTAGTCTGCCAGCGTCCTCTTTCCGGCGACGGTCGCCCTCAACGAGGACGCGAACAGCCGGTGTGTTTTGCGACAATTTACGATGCGTTACTAATGGGGAAACACGAATATGAAAGATTATTTTCTTTCTTTATTTTTCTTGCACCGGGTGTTTTACGAGACAATGGGGAGGTTTCGCAGATTGTTTCTTCCGTCCCGCAACGCTCTCCCCAACGTTGCCCTCTACGAAATCCGGAACTCTGTGGTCAAGGCCAGCGGCGCGCACGTCTTCATTGCGGAGAGCGTAGTGGAGGAAGGAAAACGGTCTACGAAAACTCCCTAATGGCCAACCACGTGAGACAAAACCTATTCATTGTACATTAAAGAAAAGAAAGATGGCATTTTGAAGTTAACAATTAAACGTTTGGGATACTTTTTTTTTTATTTGTAAAGATATCGTGCATTTATCGCAGGTTGCCAATCCAAATCTTCAGAGCGTGTGGCGAAATCTTCCATTTTTCCGACGTCCATAGGCCTCCGAAAGCCAGTGCTCGCAGTAAAGCGTTACAGGTAACGGCATTATCGGTAACGCCTTACTTTTACTGTAACGTAATAACGCACTCGTTACTTTTTTCAATACTTGTAACGGATAACGTACTTACGTTACTTATATCGAGTAGCGGGTAACGTATTTACGTTACATATTACGTCTTCTTCCCAAGACATCAAAAACAAATTACATACCAATTTCTTTTTGCGTTTCTAGGCGTCGAGTAATGTGAATTCTTGCACTCATTCCACATACCTTAAAAAAATGTGCCTCTTTTTTCCCTGCGCAAATACCCCCTCTATCTTACAATATCGTGCTTGTATACACACTTCTAGAATCAAACGTTCTAGTTCATAAATAAAAAGGTAATGCAAAAGTAACCTGCGTTACTTTTTATCAATAACAGTAACGTGTTCCTTTTAGTTTTGGAGTAACGTAGGTCAGTAACGGCGTTCCTTTTATTTGCAAGCAACGAGTAACGTATTTTGTTACTTATGTTTTTCGTAACGCCTACAACACTGTTTGGAGTTTCCGCCGTACTGGCATGTTATGCGATCTATGCTTCCTGGCCTACCCAGTATTTCTTGCTTCAGACACTAGGCTAGGCGGCGCCACAAGAGTAAAAGCTCACGTCTGAACAATGCAGCCGCCACTCCCAGGAATACCTAATGTTTCTTGCTTCAGCCGCTAGATAGCGCCAACCCAAATAGCATTGCAGGTTGCCTATGGAGCCTTACCAGGCAACCCCCCTCGCTCTCTCCTCCCATCCAGGCGTCGCTCAAGTGCTCCAAATACGCCATCACTGACCTTCCCACACAAAGCCCGTCTGGGTGACAAGAACAATCTGACGTCTAAGAAAGACAATAACGTCTCAAGCGACAGCACTGTAGTGAGGCGAACGAGGCAGCAAGAGGGAGAGTGTGAAGGTCAGGTATACACACACGAATGCGTTCAACGCAGCTACGTAAGCCAACATTTCCATTTTAATTCGAACGGATTTATTAGAAAAAGTCCGTAAACAATGCACTAATGCAGTTTGTGCAGGTGAGTTATACGGCCAGGGGGACATCATGTAGGTGGCTTATCTTTGCGATAAGTCGTATAATTAACTTTAGCAGAGCGAACGCTCCGCTAAAGTGGAAAGAGGTGGGAGCTAGGACGGTTTCCCTTGACTGATCAAGATGGCGGTGTGATTCGGATGCGTCATCATCCCCGCAACATGTCTTCATCCCGTCTCACCGTCCCCTCACGTCACCTTGGACCTAATTAGGCCAGCCTGCTAATTATCATATAGCACGATGCGCGCGGCCGTTAACGCCAGGTACGCCGAAGGGCGCGGAAGATGCGGCTGCTCGTTTAGCCGTGGCGATTAGTCAAAGAAAGCGACCGACGTGGTCGCTTCATCCGCGAACTTGCGCAAGGACGTCCCCGTGTCGTCATTAAAACCTCGCTCGGTCAGTCGGTCGGTCAGCCAGCCTCTTTTCGGTGCTTTGTGACGTGACGTTATAGAATAATGTATCCCGTACGCGTCAAAGTTCCGCAATATCTTGTCGGATAACTCGGTTGCCCACGCTTGTACTTCCTCCTCCATAATTTCTGTCTCGTGGTCAAGAAATGGCGTCCACCGTGCACACGTGCTTGACGTCGTCATATCCATAGCGTACGCGTACTCCGCTATTCAACAGGCCTGATGGATTGTAATCTAAATCGGTAAACTGAGTTCACGATTCGAGTCATCACAATTTTTATTTTATTTTATTTTTGCAGTTGTTTGAACTTTGTTAAGCCTAATCTTTCTCGTCTGCAACCGAAATATGGAGATCAAACGTCGAGTTCTCTTCCTCGCACACAAGTCTCGGAGGGATCTCGAGGAGCGTACTACTATTGATTCTATGGAAAATTGTAACATTCCACTGCTGACACCACCTACGGGACTCGAGCGAAAAATACTGATCTGCGGCAACCTTCAAAAGAAATTCCCGTCTGTGGTTTACGTCCTCGCCTGGCAGAGCACGCGTGCACCGAATGCGGGGGTTTGGTTTGAGTAACGAGCATAACACCTTATCCGCCCAGACACACGTCCAGGCATTACTCTGCTAGCTGAGCAGGTCAGGACCAGTCATAGCAGACCAAAACCAGCTGGGCTACTGCGGGAATTTCACACTGGCGATCAGAGTATACACGATGAAACGATCTGGAACTCGTCCAAGAGGCTCCGAAATACGTACGCATACAACACCGCCGCCAGGCAATCTTTACGAACTCAAAGTGCGAACGCTATAACTCTGAGTGGCAAAACGTGTCCTTGTTTATGTCATCAAATGAACTCAGTAATAACCTACCGCAGTTCACACTCGCGCTCCCACCTACTCCGTTCAATTGATGTTGCTGTTATTGGCAATGGATACCCTTCGGATTCCGTCTTCTTTCGGCACATCTACCCAACGGAGGGCGCCAAAGATCTCGTCGTAAGTTCGCGTATAATTTCGAAATACCGTGCAACTACGAATGACTTCAAACCTGGGCCTCCTAGTCTACGAAGCCTGACGATTGTGCAGAAGAGGAGGTTGCAGATAGCTACAAATATTAGCCGCCAAAGAACGAAGAAGGCACATCCATTTCATACTTTCTGTGTGGCATCAACCAAATGCTTCTGAATTTACTTGATCTGAGGAAAATACCCAAGTGAAAGTCCGTCCGTCCGTCCGTGCGCTTCTCGCTAAATTTAGCGGGGAAATTGATACCACGATACCTATGCAGGAATTCAATTCCTCGGCAAAATTTGGCGGGAAAATCGATGCCACGTGACCTGGCGTCACGGGACACGCGGGCCAATTCAGTTTCCCCGCTAAATTTAGCGGACAAATTGACGTCACGTGACCTTTACACTAATTCAGATTCCACGCTAAATTTAGCGGAAAGGTGGCGTCGCGTGGCGTGACGTCACGTGACCTATACACCTTAGGAAAATTGACGGCACGTGACCTTATACGTAAACTCAGTTTCCCTTCTAAATTGAACCGGAGAAATTCATTTCTTGTGGCCAAAACGTCAATGTAGTTTTCCCGCTAAATTTAGCCGGAAACTAACATCACGTGACCTATACACCAGTTCGGTAACCCACAGAATATAGAATGTAAAACTCGCGTCTCGTGACCTAGACACCAATCCAGTTTGCCCGCTAAATTTAGCGGAAGAAATCGAGGTCACGTAATATATACAACCGTTCAGTTTCCCCGCTAAATTTTAGCGGGAAAATGTACGTCATGTGACAGACCCCTATAATGCATTTCACTGTGCATCATAGGGCTTTGAAGCCCTAATAAAGGTCGCTACCAATCTTTTCTAACCTCGAATACAACAAGATGTGGCGGAGCCATTTGCCCCAGGTTGGCAGACGCATCTGTCTCACGACCATCCTGCTCCGTTCTGAAACGACCACTTTCGCCACGCCATCCCAAGGCATGTGTCCTAGGAAGGCGCGTGATTCCGCACACGTAGGTAGGATCCCCCAAGCAGCTGCCAAGCGGTGACCAGCTGGGGCCAGTTGGTGGAGAAGCGGGGGAAGGGCGGGATACCTCGCTTCGCGACCTTGAGTGGGCTGCGCTCGTGCCCTTCCGCCATCACGTCACGGCCTGCAACTGAGCCGCCACCTAGCCTTGAATCGTTTCGCGGTGACGTCGCCGACGACGACTCGCCGGTCGCCACTTCGCGTCGTCCGGCCGCGCCGGCCAGTAGGTCTCTCTCCGACAGAGACGCGAAGACGTGTTCACGGTTGGATTGAGAGTGCAGCGACCGCGGCGCTGGTGCGTGCCTCGGTGACGACGACGACGCGCGGCGATCGCTGTTTAGCGTCCCGTTAGCCCCCCCATTGTTCCGTGCCGGAGTATACCGTTCGTGGCCTCAGCGGCGTCCAGGCGGAACGCAGAAGAAGGGGCACTGCGACGTCCCGATTCGAGACCGGCACAATCTGGTGAGTGGACACAAAGGGACGCTTAAGTGTGACGGTCCCCGCCTCTTTCTTTCTTTTTTTTCTTACTATTTTTTATTATATTTCCTCGCTTGTCTGGAGTTGACACTCTGGAGGAAGGAGTAACCTCCCGGCCCAAAGAACGTTATCATTATTATTTTCTGTTTTAGATAAATGACTTGTTTTTTTGCCTTTTGTGTTGCAGCCGCGTGTGGGGGAAACTTTGTACGCTTGCCGCGGAATTTTCGAGTGACGGAATACATTTATACAAAATCCGCTCTCCTGTCTAAGGGGCTGGATTTTCGTTGTTAATAAATACTATTGCGCCAATTTTTGTTTACGAAATAAACTTGCCAAAGACGAAACTTTTTTTTTTTTTGTTTCGTGCTTTGACTTTGAACGTGCGAGAGAAATCGCGACGTTCTGCGGGTTTTAAGGCCGGTTCAAATATAGTACTTTACAGTGCAACCTCAGCGCTATTCTTCAGCGCTGGGAAAAGCGCTGACCCTGCCGATTGAGCGCTGACGTTCTGAGCTACATTCGCGGTACATGTGCGGATGCAGGGCCGCACCAGTTCTAAGTTACGTTCAAACGAGCGCTCTGTCAGCCTATTCGAAGTGTTGACTTAACGCTGCGCTGCACGCACGAATCGGCCTTCAAGCTCGAAATTGTTTTCTGGGAGTAGTAACTTTTGGGGAACGCCTCTCATCCGCGTTGACGCGTCATCCGCGGTAAATTGTAGGCTATCCACTTTCGGCCAAGAATGACAAGACTCTCAGATGCAGAGTTCCGCTTCTCCAATTGACGTCTGTTTCCTGCCAAGGCTGTCATGTCCTCGGTATAGCTGTATTGACATTAAATAAAACAGAAAGAATAAACATTGGGACGGACAGAGCAGCACCTGTTCTGTCCGTCCCTATGTTTACTCTTTGTGTCTTATTTAACTTCACCAACGCGCTCACGTCGAACTAAGGCAGCCGTGTTCGTAAAGGGGGCTTCGCCGCGGATCACAGGCTCACAGAGGTGAAAGTAACCAAACAGGTACAGTTGGGTGAAACGTCATAGGCGGAACCACTCTGCGCTACAAAAAAACATTATTTCCACAGCAAAAAAAAAAAAAAAAAAAAAATCTAGTGGCGTTTAGATGAGTTGTTGACTATTCCTGCGTTATAAGTTTAAGCTGAAATCCGCGTTATAAGCCTTTTATAACGCGGATTTCAGGTATGATCACTGTCTGTCCTGCTCCTTCTTGCGTTGTTGATGAGATTTTTATAATTCGGTCCTCAGGCCGATATATTAAGGCAGTTTTATTCGTATATGTAACAAAATAAGGGTAGAAAAAAAAGACAAGAATCACGGTTGATTTTCGCGAAAGCTAACTCGCGCCAATCAGCTTGACCTTCGATCAATTCTGAAGTTTTGCGAAGGCGGGCGAGTGAATTTAATTAATAGTTGTGACCCACGTGCTATGCATATCGCAATAAAATATTCATTCCCGTTGTCTTGAACTCGTTTGCGATCTTGCCGGAGGGCAACATTGATTTCCGGGCGTCGTTTATTCGGAGCTGTATCCTGCTCGGCGTTCGCGCGGGACAAAGTAAACGCTGTGCTGGTTATGAAACGGTGGTGCGTATGTCCTCTTCGTATCCTTTGTCTCGAGGCTTTTAATTATGACAATGCTACTCTCCATCTCTGCCACTCCTTAATTTAATATTAAATTTATCTCTTTTGTACCCTAGCCATCCCGTTGCATACGTGTCATCTGGGCATGTTACTTAGGGTGTGGCTCGACATTAAAAATTAACAAATTATGATCTTTTGAAATCTCTATCTCGAAATCAATCTCCTAAGGATCCGCCTTTTCTTTTCTTCTTTTTTTCATTTCGCTGCTAAATCTTTGCTCGCTTTGTAAGAACCGCGAAAAACGCGCCACCATCGCATTCCCAAAGTATACAATACGAGCATTCTTCACGCTTTCAAAGCAACTTCACTCCAGTATTGGCACGCAATCCCGTAGAATATTCCGTTATCATAATCATTTATTTGCTTCCCGTTCTCGTCAGCGATCTTGTTATTTTCAGAATAAACGTATCGGAATAACTCCGGCCACGCGACATGCAAGGTCGAACTAACACAATTAACCCCTGCAACCGCGGCGCCGATCGCCCGTAGGCAAAGCGGACGAATATCTCCCCCAAGCAATAAACACGCTCGCTGCCATTACTCTCGGGTCCCTAACGCACGCCGGCCAGCCTACCTCGTCGAGACCGATCCAAAAACGAGATGGCGCCTGTCACACACATTTCCATTAACCGAACTATGCGGATACAATCATCGCGGACATGTACACACAACACGACCGCCGAGTTTGAGATATTTCGCGCAATCTGCGTTGCGCTAAGGAGATCGTACTAAGGTCCCTCTATGACCGTATATCCACGCCTCACTCGATTAGGCAAGGAGGCCACGCCGCGACCGCTGGATTCAATTGCGCCGCGGCGGCACCATGCACACCGCGAAAGCCATCGATAACTCGCACCTAATTCCCATTTGAGTGCATACGCGAGCTGGGCTGCCCACATATATGCACGCGCGCGTACGCACTTCCAGCCGGGCATATATGCGTGCGCGTGGTTGGCATTTTTATATCAACCACTTTCGGGGCGGGCGCGGGGGATGTCTATTAATTTGACCACTTGCCACCGCGTCTCTTCTTCTTGTTGTTGCTGGCGGTATACGGAAACAAAGAAAACGTCGCCGCGGGGAAGTGTATAGCGCGAAGTACCGACCTGCCTTTAATACCCCCATCGGACGGAGTGCCGTTAAACCAATTAGACGCGCCCACCCGTGCAATGAGCTGTGCCGCGGAGCACCCATGGAGGTGGCCCAGCCAGTCCGCTGTGTGCGAAAACACAGGCACGTAGCCAGGATTTTGATTCGGGGGGAGGAGGGGGGGGGGGGGGGGGGGGCTATGACAAAATGCTGTATGAGGGGAGGGGGGAGGAAGGGGGGGGGGGCTATGACAAAATGCTGTATGAGGGGGAGGGGGGAGGAGGCCCCTCCCTTTTATTTTCCTCGATAGTTTTACCTCCGAGCGCAGCTAACCGCACGAACTGGCGCGGCCGACCAAGCGGTGCCCGAAAAGTGCAACGTCATGGCGTTCGCCGTCTTTTCTGCTCGTGCTCGTTCGCCGGTTCATCTATAGATAAGTTACAGGTTAAAAAGGTAGCGGCATATGCCCCTCAAAGGGATTCATGTATCCCTCAGACACCTCCGCATCCAATAGCGTCCCATCATTTCCGTGACGTCGCGGCCAACGCGCGAGGAAGGTCTTGCCTTCTTGTTCATATTTGCTTTGTCTTTCGACTTTGATTTAGCCTTGTGGAAGCCACGAGAAGGAACTCAGAGTTTTCCCCCTCCGATGAAAACAAATACGACCTTCGGGAATTAGGTTCCCCCTCCGATGGTTACAAAGGCTGCTTTCAGGGGCTCGGTTGTTCCCCCTCCGATGAATACAAAGGTCACTTTCTTAAAAAGTGTGATCGGAGACAAGTTGGCATCACTCTGTAGCTAATATCTATCCATTAAAGCGGAACAAGGAGCGTTTCCAGTGAACTCTTCTTTCGACTGCAGAGGGATTTGAAACGGGCGCATCACGCTTGTGGGAGGAGCTTCTACCTTCTTGACTTGTAAGCGCAGAGTGCGCCGATGCTTTACGCCTTTAGTCCGTGTGTATGGGCTTGTGTGTCTTTCTGGCTTTGCGCGTGGACATATAAGCCGCAGTCAGACTGTTCAAACATGATACAAAAGACACGGTGTTCGCTGCTCGCATGCTTCATGCATGTTCAAAGACTGTTTGCTGCATACATATGCATGATTTTAACATGTCCGCAGACGTTTTTGCGCGACCAATCTGACAGGAAGGCTATGCAAGGAAGGATCACGCTTAAAACTGTCTCTAGACACTATCTCGTACGATGCATTCTTTATGTAGAAGAAATGGAAAACAAAAATGTGTAGAGGCTTTTTTCTTTTTTTTGCAGGGAAGTTTGTAGGGAGATCACTCCCTAGCTGGGGCATTATACCAAAAAGGCGCGTTTAAGGACGGCCATGTCCCACGATTGCAACGAAGAAACAAACGATTCACATAGTATTGCTCAAAACAAGCAAAAAAAAAACGAAGAAGTTTACCCGAATGCATAACCGGTAGTGTCATAGGAACACATGTGGAAGTGATTTCTTCCCACCGTCCCCATCCTCTTTTGCATCACATATGCGACAAGCTGCTTTGTGTTCTTAGTGCCTTTTCTCAGATAAAGATTTTTTTTACTCTTTTTTAATAGTGACTGAGAGGGGCGTGGCCTCCTCGTACGCTTCTCAGTTACGCGTGAATCGTTCATGGGTATCCTTATCGGCTAATGTCTCAATCTCATCGGCTGCGGAGCGATAACGAACCTCGTTTCTTAAACTGTCGGTGACTGGTGTAGAGATACTGCTTCGAATCAAATAAGCACCGAGAGTTTAAAAAACGTAGGGCGTGTCTCATTGTGTTCACGCTCCTTCCATCGCGATTCGTATTTGGCGATAGCAAGAAGCAGATCTCCTGTGCTTCGTGAAGTCTGCGATTGATTCAGCGCTGCTCGATTCGAATCACTCACGTATTTGCGCACCTTTCGAAAGAATGAACGAAGACGCGTGAAACACGCGCCGTCCCCCCGTCTCCGCGGGCGGCTCCGGTTTTTCCGCTCGGGTTCAAGGATGAAATGTCGTAACGGTCGGCGATTTTTATCGACATGTCCTCTCGTTTCCGGGAGCCGATCAAACGAGGCAGAAGAAGTACTGGAAAAAGAAACTGCGAACATTAAAAAAAAAAAAAGCTTGTCACGTAAAACCAAATTAGACCAAATGAGACGACCGTCACAAAATGAAGTGCACAAGTTCGCTCGGGCAGCCGCGCTGACTTGTTATTTTTTGTCCACTCCTTGTCGACTTGTTTGCTGCTTTGGGTAAATTGCAGGCCGCGAGGCTTCCTAGACTAAACAACAGGAAAGAAATCGATAGACCTTCCCAGAAAATACCCCAAGGCCTCGAGGTAATACCACATTGTATCACACCATAAAAAGAAAAAAAAGTATATATATATATATATCTTTTTTATTATTATTTATTTATTTAAGTACTACACTTGTATCTTGATATGTTAATATCTTGACAAACGATTACAACATTAAAGAGGTAACTCTGAAGAAGAAAAAAAAATCACTTTTTAACGAATGAGTAGCTGCGTACAATTCGCATTTTAATTTTCGTATATTTCCTCCGTTTTGGTCAATTTTCGGTGCAGAACCCTAGGATCATGGGTTCGATCCCCACCCCTGTCCGTTTGGATCTGGATGAGCATCTTATCGGCATGCGGTCGTGTGTCAGTACTGCGTGGCGCTCGTTAAAGACTTCAGGCTAGCGGTTGTACCGCACTGGCTAAATTGCTCATCTACTGCTGAGACACCAGACGCCTCTATTGGGGCTGACTAGTAACTTCCGCCTGTAGAAACATACATATAACACAATTAGAATTAGTATTTTTTGTTCGGGAAATAAAAAAGGACCACTAGCCCCCCCCCCCCCCCCCCCCTTTTTTTTTTTTTCACGTTGACAGCAAAGGGGTTCTTTCGTTGCTTCAAATTGAGAGCCATTTAATCATTTATAACACACACTGGTATTGGGCGTGTTTTAGTGTAATCATTCTGTTTTTAATAAGAAGAGTTTTTAGCTAGTGGATATCAACAGTATTGGAGTTTGCGGCTACGCACAAGAACCAACTTAACGGTAATAAAAAAATATATATCTCGCAAAAGCGAAAGCATTATCACACATAGGTTTATGTTCTATGTAATTAATCTTGATTTAAAAGACCGTTTGTGGCATTAGCCATATTAAGGCAGAGTCTTACGCGCCTATTTGTGCGTTCAGAAAACGACTGATCATTAAACAGAACCCCAACACTGGTCCTATCACACCCGTGTTCAACGCTTCTCTTAAACAATGCCGTTTGTTGTCAACTACTTCGAAAATATAATAAAAAAAAATAAAAGAACAACCGACCTGCCATTCACCCATCAAACAAAATTTAAACACCGCCAGCGAGTGAGAACAATTCATCGGGCGAGGCACATGCTTTTTACGATTACCAGGGTCACTATGGGGGTTGCCCCCATCCGTGAGCTGACGTATAAGGATTGTGGAATACAAGTGGAGACCCTTCACCGAAGCATCGCAACAATGGCGCGGACGATTCCTTCTTGAAAGGCTTCGAGGCTCCTGGCGTTGCGAAGCCTCGCAAAAAGGTCGCCCTCGTAGGAAGATATGTTTTCTCGCAACGCTTACAATTGAACATCTCCGGAAGGCAGCGATAATGTGGAACGTCTTTTTCCTCGGCTCAGTAACGCTCTGACTCGTGGCAGGTTAAGCCCATGTATACTACAGCCTGCCAACACGTTGTTTATAGACAAGTCCTCGTTTCGTCCGCTCCAGGTGTTGGCACTGCCACTGCGCGCGTGCAGAAAGCGGACTGCGGAAAGTGAAGCGTTTGGGCATGTGCAGCACCGACAGCAGCGCGCCACCTCAGCAGCGTGACGTCAAGGCCGCGCGTTAGTGCATATAAATGTAACGCGATTCATTGTTCGAAATGTTCGTCCTCGCCGGCCCCCTCGCTCAAAAATGGCGTTGTGCAGCCAGAGGGAGAGTGAATGGTGTTACTTTTTTTTTTTCGTTTACAGGGGCTTAAATGGCAGACTGGAAGACTATATTCTCGAAGCACTACTCATCATTTTTCTGTATGGCAACATCAGTGCAAAAGCAATCGCGAGCATTGCCGATTGAGTTCTAAGTAGTCAAAGCATTTCTGCTTTCTATTTTATTACAAAACATGTAAAAAGCGTGCCGTGTTTAAGCTGCAACACGTATCAGTGTTTCAAAAGTTGCATACACGGTTGTGTAGTCACTATAGTAGACCTGCAGACGAAGCTATACAAATGCGAGCCGTACGCTTTGAAGACAGACACCTGCAGCAAAAGCCTATTTCAAGGCAACGGGTGAATTTCGAATTTTGTAGTTAACAACGCATATTCTTTTATGAACCTTCCCAAAGCTACTCGTGCAGCTTTGCGTTCGAAATTAGCTGCGTTCATTATATCGCCGGTGGAGACGCTACCCTAGCAATGGAAAGTGAGTGCATACACCGCCGCGACGACACAATAAAAATATGAAGGCGAAAAAAGGAATATAGTACCTCGAACAATCAGGCGTATACACGAGTCTTATGACTCGGAGTATCAGACTAAATAGCGTGGTCGCGTGCTTTTATATGTCCGTGGCTTCCCTGTGGATCATCTGTCAATTATTTCGTGCTCACAGAGCAGCTCTGGAGACCAATCATCCATACTAACAACGTCGAACACAGGCAAGGCTAGGGACACGGGCAGCTTCAAAAACTGCTTCGAAGTGCTAGCACGCTGCGTCAGTGTCTTTCACGACTTGGACTTCATGGCTGTTTTCTACCGCAACATCCGTAATGGCACCCATGGCACTTTTTCTGATATTCGCTCGAACAGGAGAGAGGTAAACCGTTCGTTTGGCTTTCCCTTTCCTTTTTTTTTAACTTCTAAATTCTCTTTTTCTCTTTTTTTTTTTTTTTGTTTTTTTTTAACGCTCCGTGGCATCTTGAACCTTCTCGCGATCGTAAAGTATGTTAATTACTCTTTTCATCATGTTGAATTGCAAATTATGCCGCGGTTATCAAGTCGAATTAAATCGAATCTTTATTTTCCACAAAACTGGAGGAATCGCCAGACGGCTTCACTTTAAAAGTGAAGCCGTCTGCCATCTGGTATAAACGGCTTCACCTTAAGACTAATGATCGGCCATAGAAGGAGCGTCTTGTTCTGTCGCAGGCACATCCCTCGAGGCAATCGAACCCGAGCAGCTGACACGTTGGTTCCTCCGTCAGGGTAATTCAGTTTGGCGAGAAATGTTTCTAACTTCTCTGCACGGCCTATCCGATTCACCGTCAGCGTCATAACAACTTTCATATGGTCGGATCTCTAAGGTCCGAATTTCAAAAGGGCAAAGGAGAACTGGAAGAGAAAGAGAATACTATTACCCTCGCTGGACGTATCAGGGGGCCTCATCAACACCGCTTATAGAATAATCAAAGGCCTGTGAACATTTTACTCTTTCTCCACGGAACACCATCCCGGTCAGACGGCACCGACTCGGCAATTGAACCCGAGTCCGATGGCGAGCGACCTTCGACACGCTGATTGGACGCGAGGTTCGGCCGAACGCTGACCGAGCACTCGTGTCCAATCCACGTCTTCGCTCGATCTCACTGTGATGACGTCTAAATGCTAGTGCACAGGCTTTGATTATTCTATATTCGTGCTCACGCGAAGATACTTACAAATAAAAAAAGTGAAAGCCGTTTACAACTCTGTAATGCCGAATTAGAGCGCAGCTCTTGAGGAGGAGGAGGGGGGGCGATCATGTGACCTGGGGGGGGGGGGGGGTCACGTGACCTCGGGGAGGGGGGGTGTCCTCCCAAGGTTCTCGGGGAGGGGGGGCTCGCGGTTACGCTGACGCCGACGCCGCTCAAGCTGGAAACGGACGCCTAAGAGCTGCGCTCTAAAAAAAAAAAGTCCGTCTTTTTGCGGAACGTTACCAATTTCTCCATTCATGCGTTGAATGAAGGTGCAACCTAGATATAAGCTTTATGTCAATTATTGAAGACACACATTTCAAACGGAAAAGACATCGTGCCTTCCTTCGGCAACCAAATCTCGTAAGAACTACTTCACGTCGCGCGTAAATAATGCGCCAAACTTCCTTTTTTCTTTCTTTTTCTTGATATGGCAACAAGTATAGGCGGTGTTGACCGTACACGTAGGACTTCTGCCGAAGTGTTAAAAGAAACACCGAAATGTTGCACCAGCTAGATCGCTTTCCTGCGGCACATCTCGCGCCAACGACTTGTTTACGAGGGTGCCGACCTTACAAGCAGATAGTTAATTCCCCGAGTTGACGAGGTGTGGAAACGTTTACCCGGGGGTCAGTATCGTTCGGGCGGGCGAATAACCTGGTGTTTTGCCCCCTTACACGCCTGTGCGCCGTCGAATGTCGAGCAAAACAATGCTCAGGCGGTTTCTGGCATTCCGATATGCACAAACAGCGGAAAAGTACCCGTTTCAAGCGAATGCTGTCGCCTTACGTAACGGAAAGTTTTCTATTCCGCGAATCCACAATGCCCCAGAACGCTTCTTTCGCGCTTTCGGAGACATCTGTTTTCACTTACGTAGCGCCTGACGCTCGCATCCGTCATAGCGAATTGTTCCCACTGGAAGGGCGTGTGGGGATATGGCAAAAACGTGGAACCATTGTTATTGAGAGTATTTTTTATTTTATTTCATTTTTTATTGACGCAATGCTTTCGTGCCTCAGCGCCGGCTGGTTCCTTCTTAGATGAGTGTCGCGATGGCGCAGTCGCGAGTATGACAGCGGACTGGGAACCAGCACCGAACCTCAAATTAGGACTGAAATTAGCCTCACCTGGAAACTAGGACATTTTTCATTTGGATACGCATCCGCCTCGTGACTGACGCTTCCGTGAGTATCTGCATCCTTCTGTAGGGCAACGTCCTGGCGAATGTCACAGGATAGTCAAAAGTTCGCGAAGTTCGCAAGCTTACTCACCGTGGTATAAGTTAATAGGGAGTTTTCGTAGACCGCGTTTCCCACTCCGCTAAGTCCACCGCAACGAAGAAGCCGCTACCGCACATGTGCGCCGATGGCCTTGGCTGTAGAGTTCTATGTATTGTAGCGGGTTGCGCAGGGCGTTGTGGGACGGTGAAAACGATCTACGAAAATTCCTTAATACCTCTTAAACCGCCATCCCGCGGGCATGCACATAAACGAGGCTAGCAGTCCATGACTCCAGCAGTCACTAAGATCTTAGTTAAATGGATTAGCGGAAACATGATATAATTTGAGTCTGGTTTGCTATGCGTCACCTAAGTGAGCCAGGCGCGGCTCCCTGGTATTTACTCGTGGAGGAGCTACATGTGCGCTCATGAACGTTTCATTATTATCTGAGTGTCGGTGTACTCCCAAATCTTATCCAGTACACGGTCGCCTGTTTAAAAGGTTGAACGGTTACTTTCCTCACGAAGTGTCGCGCACAAAAAGTTAAACGCAAAATTTAAAATGGTTTTGATACGAGGCGACATACATCGGGGCTGACCAGTCGTTGCGATGCTTGGTATAATATTGATGTCCCCTGAAGTCTAATTTTCTCAAGCACCCCAACCAATGTTTTCTTCTCCCAAAGGTTTGACTATTGACACAAAATTTGCTTACAGTCATGTAATAGCTATATTTTTCTACAAAATCCCACTACAATTCACGAATAGAACATGTATTTAAGAAAGAAATCGCAGCTTTTTAAGAGTTCCTGTATATTATACTACGATGACGGAGCGTTGTACATGCTTCAACGCAGAATCGTCGCTGTGGATATTTACATTTTTTTTACCTTTGTCGTTTAGGGTATTTGCTTATTGATCGTTCAACTCTTAAGATCCTTGCCTCATGTATGGCCAAGTGCATAAACCATTCAAATGTTTACAAATCGACTGAGCAGCGTGCAACTTCCACAATCAAGCACGCGTGTGTTCGTTAGTCGCCTTGAAAAGCGAGCGGGCCAGAAGCTTTTCTTGAGAAATCAAGAACAATTCAAAGCTGTAACCCCACAATCGTTACGAATTACGTTTCATAATTATCTCATATGCAGTGCATGTTCCACGGTCGTGGATGTGCTAAGACCTTTGGACAATGTGCGTGAGGCATCGAAAAGAGGTTTATTGCCTGACAACTCACGCGAACACTTGGTGGTTACGTAGTTTGCTTTACGTAGACGCGTGCGTTGTTCTAGGGCTCGTCAAACAAACCGCCTATAATCGTGAATATAAATAACACAACAAAAGGTTGGGAAAGTGCTACGTTTTAATTAGGCCAACAAGGGTAGTTTGTTGGGCGTCCTGACGAACACCGAAATCTCGCTTACACATACCGCAATTATCTTTCGCCCCGATTTAAACCTGAGCGGAGATTTAGCAAGGATACTCAGTTATTGTGAGATTTATATAGACTGTCCTTTTGGTTTGTTTCTTACGTCAAACTCTCTTGTTTATCGTAACCTTTATATAGGTCCCATCAGTGCGACAGCACAGTGAATAGAGCGAATTAAAACCAAATTAGCTGGTGCAGTGGGTGGAAATTTTAGAATAACTTTAACGAGTTCGGCGGGATTTTAAGGAGACACATTAATCGTTCACGTGTCTACTTCTGTTATCATGAAGTTCTACATATAAAATGCCATTTATGTTCATAATCGAATGACAAAAGCTTTGTTTTTATCTTAATTAAGAATTGCAGTTTTATTACAACCTTTAGGACTTCAATAAAACATCAATGTAGGCGCTTGGTATCAATTTATTATAACATTATTTTGATAGAATCTAATATTTGATTTAATGTTGACTCCATACGCAAAGCAACCATCCCAAACAGTTCATACTGTCCTTCATCAAGCAAGCAGCAACCTATTGATGTGCCTGGTGTTTCTATTCACAACCAAACAACTCGTTCTGTGTCTGGGATCATCAAACCCGCCGTGCAACTGATGCTAATAAAAGGTTGCGGAGAAGTCGGGAGGCAAAATATTCAACGTCATTTTAGTTGGACAGGCCCGACATGTAAATCTTACCACATAATATTCGCAGAGATAAGGGTGAAAATGAAGTGTGTGCTTCTGCTCTATAAGTTCTTTTTTTTAATGGATTTTTGGTTGTTTTATAAGTTGCTTCAAAATGATTTAGAACGATCACATAGCTGGAAACGATATCCCGATTTCTTCACTAACGCATGCTCAAAAAAAAAAAAAAGAGGAAGGGCCTTAGTTGCGCTGCCAACCGTTCAAGAACAGGCGGTAAGGGAAGGGGAGTGCTAGCGGCTGCCATACATCGCGCCGCTGATGAGATGTGTACTCAGAGGCGTCCGCTGCCCGGGTCAGGACTATGCATACGCGCGACAGAACCGATTCTTTTGTATGTCGGGTTATTTTAAGGCGACACAGACACGCCCACGTGTACATCGCTCGTCCTTGCTCCACATAACGTCAAAGCAAACAGGCGCCGCCGAACACAAAAGGGAGGAACTGATGCGAGCACGATTCCGCTTAAAATTCTGCGTCGGCTTTCTGCACAAAAGCGCGCCTTGCTTGAGCAAACAGAACTGACACGGAGTACGTTGGAAAACGATCTGGAGTAGAGATGTCGCAAACCAGTCATTTGTTTTTGTTTTGTTTTTACGAACCAAGATGTCTTTTTTTCTTCCCCTTCGTGAGTTCGCCCAAGGGCGTACATGGGTAGGCACGAAAGACATCTCAAGACGACAATAAGCCTCATCCGAAAACGCCCCCTACTCTGTACTTGACGTCGCGGCTTTGAGACCAAACCCAAAAATAGACACGGAACCGAAAGATGTGTCTTTGTCGTAGTTCAGGATCGGTTTCCTGTTTCTTCGTGTTTGTTCTCAACATTCTTGTGCATCTTTGCGTCTCTCGGTGCGCATGCGCGTTCACTGGATTTTGTTTATTCTTAAAATAAAAACATTCTAAGAAATTCCTGTGCGTCTATTTTTTTCGAAGTGCAATCGCTGTACCGAGAAAGAGAGATATTGGCGTTTACAGTAAACAATGAGGTCAGCCAGCGGCTGTTGCTGGTTTGCTACACCGTGAAATAAACAAAAGGGAAAGTCATCACTAGATAGAAAAGGTTAAATGGTAAAAAAGAAAAGAGAAAGAGCGAGAAAGCGAGACAAATGTACCCAGGGAGGTATGCTTGAACACAAAGCCGGAAAAAACTTTCCCGCCTAAAATGAACTCGGCGTTGTACACTGTGCTCGTATCAAGCTACTCAGTGACACATCCCAGACTCTGGAGATACTCTCTGCTTCCAAACCGTTTGCAGAGACGTTCGAGACAAACGTTCTTCGAAGGTGCTTGAGGCGTGATGGTTCTGTCATCATGCCTGCAGCAGATGCCGTGTCTTTTGTATACACTACATGAGCGGGACAACTCCTGCTTTCATGCAAGCATATGTGCCTCGCTCTATCACACACAGGTGCTCCCAACGCTAAAATAAGTTCAAGAACAATTACGGCGCTTTGTACCCCACAGTCCAACCAAGCAAATGCCGAAATGTGTTTGTCCCAATCACGTAAACACATGTCCCCGCTTGGCGAGTCGGAACATTTGCTCCCATGCCCCGCCTGCGCAGCCTTGGCATGCGTTACGAAAAAAAATATATATATATATAAAAGCAACACTGGAGCCCATTATAGCGTTGCTCGTAATGCCCGTGTTTGTCGAGCCCTTTGTTTCCCGCTGTTTACGCCACGCCGTTTCCCGTTTTCTCGCGCACGCAGGTGACTAAATGAGCGGGCACCGAGGTCTTCGGCTGGGAGTGCCCTGACCACGTGACACACCGATGGGCAATCCTTGCGAGGCGTCGGCGTCCGGAGGTCCAGGGACAAGGGCCACGTCACCGCCGCCGGTGTTCCACATCTCGGGCAGGCCGCTGTCCTCGGATGGGGTCCCGCTGGCGCCGGTGGACACCCAGGTGTCCCAACCCCTGGCCGCGCCTCCTGGAAGACAGCCTTCGCTCGACGATGGCTCGCTGGCCACCGAGACCACCTTGAGCGAACAGAGCGACTCGGCCAGGTGGGTCCCGTGGCCGTACCATGAGGCTCAATGCTGTGGATCAGCTGATGTGGGATTGTGAACACTGACGCATCTTTTAAAATGAACGTCCACGACAAACACGGAAGAAAATGATTCGAAAATAAGCCTCCTAGAACCATCAATAATGGCAGCCGACGTCTCGCGAGGCTTCATGCTCAGCCCTGAAGACGCGAGTCTTTTAGCGAAACGTTGGCTTCTGTTCCTGATGCCTCCAGCACACTAATTTTCGAAACACTAGTGTAAAAGGTGTTCAAAAAACGCGTGCAAGTGTTAAAAAAAAGTTTGACGAGAAGTAGTAATATTAGTAGTAGAAAACGTTGGACTGCTTTGGGGGAGAGGAGGGGAATAAGCCGGCGGCGTCGATGCCTGGACTCGCTTTTTAAAATTTTTTTTACTGCATTCGTTATTGCATCTCTGACATTTCTGAGCAAGAGAACAACTCAGAATAAGCGCATTGATGCGATAGATTGCTATTAGCGAAATGCTTATTTCACGCCACAGGATTTAGCGCTCTGCAAGCGATAAACAACGACGACGGCTGCCAATATGTCCGCACAGCTTGGAACACGTATAAGGTGCACCTCATATCATACTACATATATATAGTTGTACGGAAACAAAAAAAAAAAACACACAAAAAAACAACAACGCTGAAACGTTCTCTGTTACAAGGGTACTTTGGGAACCGGTTGCTAAAAGCCAACAACCGATCGGAGCCAGTCTTTCCTGGGTCTCAGCTTGACAACTCGAGCCGTAAACCCGTACTTTATGGCGGCCCGAATCCATAATTCGGCCTCTAAAACGCGAGGCGTTCGCAATCGGCAAGCGCCGACGATGCGACCGCACAAACACGCCGGACAGCGTGCACCGGCTATATTTGGGAGCAAAACAATCTCTGACGGGTTCGAGGGGTCTCCGCGCGCAAGTCGTTTGTTCCTTGACGGAAAGCGTGTCTTGCGGGCAACTTCCGAGTTCAAAGAATGACGTCCTACTACACTCGGTCTCACTTTCAGTCCACCCGGAACCGACGGATCCCGTGGAGTCCGTCAAGCAGCGCCAAAAATGCATATTCTTGGTGCATTTCTTATCACCAACTAAACCAAATCGCGCACAATGAATGTGCTGCAATCCTCCTACTCTTTTTTTTTTTTTCTTTTTTTTTTTCTTGCTTGTGAGTAGACCTCAAGGCAGCTAGCTCTGAGGTCTACCCACTGTTCTTCGAATCGGAGCCAATCAGAGCTTGGTGTTCTGACGTCACTGTAACCCATGCGCAAGAAGCAGACGAACTTGCGCTCCGCATACAACGTGTGACGTCACTCCACTGGAGAGCGCGGGAAGATTTGAATGTTCTTTTCTCGGGGGCATAATCTTCATTTGCAGTTTTCTCAATAGCTATTTTGAATTTAGAGAAAATGAATAGCACGCCGATAAGAGTAAGGCCTGGGTATTCCGAAAATTCGTTTAGTTTGTGCAGCTGATAAAAAAACTAAACGGGAGTCCGCCCGGCTTGCAGCAGCGGCCAAGAAGCGACGTCCAGGCCGCACGACGAGGCGCCTGCGAGCGACCCTGCGGTCCCCAGGGGCGAGACGGCAGCGAGCAACGAGGAAGCGCGGAGGCTGAGTCGGGGCCTCTGGTCCCACGACCTTTTCTCCGTGTTCGCCACCTTCTTCAGCGTCTTCGGGCTCTTCAGCGTCACCAGGTTCTCTATCCTGGTCTATATTTATAAAGGCAAGTTGCTTGGCATTCGGAGACACGACCGGAACGATCGTCTAGACGAGTTATCTCGCGTCTAAACGGAGATCAAGAAATTATGTTTAAATCTTTTTTTTTTTTTTTTTCATTTAGAGCGGTTAAAATTGATTTCTGAAGAGTAGCTCCGCGAGCAACGCAACACCAGGTTTTTTTTTTTTTTTTTTTTTTTTTTAATTTTATTGTTAGGTTACACTGCCAATCTGCTTCTGGCTGATTAATTTGCGAAAGTTATGTTGACACAACAAGGGATACAGGCCAACCGAATTTTCTTGTGCGTGTGTGCGTGCGTGTTGTTTTTTATACATGACATACATTTATATAGCTTCTTTTTTTCCAGTCTAGGTGAACGACTTCAGTTGTAAACCTTTTTCAACACCGTGGCTTCTCTGATAGGGCATCAATAGCGTGGGCATGATTTGATCGATGCACTGATTAATTGTGATTAAAGAAGATGGTAGTAGCTGATTGTTCCCGGCTATGTCAGTATATATATATGATATAAAATTCGGATATTTTTAACGAGAGGGTGAATATTGCTCTCGGAGACGCGCTTTACATCTACTCATTCAGTTTTTTGGTTTTCTTTTTAGACTTTATTATTCTGTTTTTTTTTCCCCTTCCCGTTTACGTCTGTGGAGCTCTAACGACATCTCTGGTTCTCCCTTTGCTCATGCAGCCTGCTTCATCCTTCAGTTCTTCGTGTTATCATCCGTGTTTGGAGTTCCGTTCCTGTACCTGCAAATGTCCTTGGGCCAATATTTGGGATCTGGGATCCTCGATATGTGGTACATATCGCCCGCCTTCAAAGGTGAGTAAACAACAACAGCGCTGACATTCTCAGCTCCTCGCTTCCCCGGGGCCGGCATGGTCGCAGATACCCTTGTCCAAAAAGGTCAAGGTCAAAGTCAAACTTATGTCGTATCGCGATATTTGATATTTTTGGTACAAGCGCGCGCGTGCTCCCGCGCTGCAGAAGCTTTCGTACGTAAGCGGTACCGATAGCAAGCTATTCTAAAGCCGCGATCACCCTTTGCTAATACATATCATATAAAGCAAAAAGACACAGTGTGTCAGACGTGATTGACAGAATTACCTGCGGACTCGCGCCTCACCCATGTTGGAAACATGTTTGCTTCATGTGTGCTTCAAACATGTCCGCAGACAGTTATGTGTATAACCAATGTGGCAGGAGCGTTATACAAAGAAGAAACATGCCTCAAGCAGTGTGATGACTTGCGCTTTTTGCATGAAGTCGAAGTTGATGTGTGTTCGAGCCTTCGACTGCTCCCAAACTTACGATGAAAGGAAGAATAGTATAATAACGTATTTGGCTTCCCACCCTCTTCACCGCAGGTGTCGGAGTCGCCCTGGTGCTCGTGTACTTCGTGTGCGGCGTGTACTTTGCCGTGCCCGTTTCCTGGCTCTTCTTTTACTTCCGAGATTCCTTCATCAAAGCCAGGGACTCCTACCGGTGGTCCGTCTGCCAGACGAGGTTCGCGTCCAACGGTGAGTCGCTTCGCCCGTCCCCTCCGAGCTCTAAAGGCGCGGGAAGAAGGGGGAGGGGGATACGGCAGGCATGGTTATTCCTTTTTTATTTTTATTTGCAAGCACACAGGTGCGAGAAGTACCTGCCAAAGCTCCCAGTCGAAATGAAGAGAGGGCTCATGGTTTCAATTTCCTTATAAAATCACAGCTGACAACATCAAAATACGAGACTCAAACGCCTGCACAGATGCTTTTTATTTCTTCTTGGCAGGCGAGGTTGAATAGTTATAATGCATATACCTTAAAAAAATACAAGAAAATTTTAGTATTTCATTCTCTTAAAATAAACCGTTTATTACAATTTATTTTTCAGGTTGCTATAAACACAATGTATCATCGCCAGAATTCTTGGGCTGGACCACAGCATCATATTTTCAGTAAGTATATACCGGCTCGTATTTTATATTATTATGTCTCTGGGCTCCAAGTTCATGGCCGTGCCCCCTACGGCGTCGCTCCACCAACTCACCTCCTGTCTGTCTGCCTGGTACTCCACAGCGGGCGGGTCTTGGACCGCCGGCCACAGTCGCCAGCCGGTGGCATCGGAGAGCTGAGGTTTGAACTGGCCTTCAACCTCGGCATTATCTGGCTCCTGGTGTTCATTGCGCTAAGCCGGGGACTCAAGTCATTTGGCAAGGTGAGCCGTCTGCTAGGGCTTCTCGAGCCTGCTCTCTCGTGAACAACAACAATGATGAAAGCCTGCCGAGGTTTTGTCTGCCTTGCTGGAACCAACTGTTTAAACTGGTAGAGTGTGTAATGGAAAAGTGCACTACAGACGCTTCCAGTTACAGCAGAGGGACACTGTACTTGAGCTAACAACGGCGAAGTCCACCACGTGCTCCAGCTTCTAGTGTCCACGAGTGTTCCGCCCTGTATGAGTGAAACTGAGAAGCTATGGAAAGCTTGAACATAATTTTCGTTTATCATTTCCTGCGTGCAAACCCTGGATTTGACCCTGAGTTTGAACACCCCCCTCCCGCAACAATGTCGTGCTGCCGGAGGTGTCGTTTCGGCAGGCTTGTTGGGCCACAAAGCCGATCTCCTGAAGTTATTGCCACCGTTATGTAAGGCGCGTGCCCGCAGCTTGTCCTTCATGATTGGCCAAAATGTAGCTTGTAATTTTCGGTTTCTGCAAACTGCAATTCTATGTGTTCATATCAAAAAAAAAAAAAAAAAAATATTTTTTAAGCACACGCTTGCGGCATATAAATAATATTCTTCGCCCTTATATTTTTTTTTTAATTTAACAGATAAATAAAGCTTGTGGGTTTTTGTAGTATTGTTAGTTTTGATAACTATGGATGGCCTAGACAAGACTGGGAGTTACTTCTCTGTCATTCATTATGTCTGTGTCTACCCTTGCTTTCACAGATTCTCTCCGTTCTGGGAATGCTTTCGATGTGCCTTCTCGTGTTCATCACCATCAGAATGACAGAGCAGTGGGGAGGAGGCATCTCCAGTCTCTTCAGGGCAGACTGGAAAGGAGTCTTAGCCGACGCAAATGTGAGCATTTTAGCTACAGCGATGACAAACACGATATAAGAGCCACAAGATCATAAAGCTCCTGCTTCTTTTGTTGCCCTTTCGGCCCTTTTGAATTGTTACAATTTTGCTAGCGAGCGAGAGATTGAAACTAAGATGTTCAATCAGAAACTAAGTTGTTTTTTGTTTGTTTTTTCTCCTATCTAGTCCTGGGTTGTTGCGGCACGAGAAGTTTTCCTAACTTGGGGACTATTTGGGGCGCTGGCCTTTCATGTCAATAGTCACAACAAATTTTCAACAAATGTCACGAGGTGAGTATGTCTTTCCTTCTTTTTCGCCTTGTCCTTGAATTCTAGTAGGCTGACTCCTGAGCTGGGAATCAGACCTAAAGGGGGCGATTTTTGCGCTAACGAAACCTTTCTGGCTCTTTCAGAAACATGATCTGCGTGACAACGCTCGTCTGTACAGTGCTTGTGCTGGTCGCATCCCTGTTCGCTAGCATAGCGCATCTGCTGCGCACACATGGCATGGTTCTAGTCAGCTCATCATTCGGTAAGTGCGCCCCCGCAAGGCTTGAATTCCCCACATGGAAAGTAGTGATAAATATAAAGTAATCCACAGTCTCAAAGCCTGAACTACTGTTTCACAAGAGAGAGTGCCAATCGAGACACCGGGGAGTTTTCGTAGATTGCTTTCGCCGTCCAGCAACGCTAATGCCGCAACCCTCTCAGAGATCCGGGACTCTGCAGGCGAGGTTAGCGGCGTGCTTGCGCAGTAGCGAACTTTAAGTTGGAGAGAGCATAGCGGAAAGGGCAATACGGTACACGAAATCTCCCTGGTAGGGAGTTTTCGTAGACCGCGTTTCCCCCTCCGCTAAGCCCTCCGCAACGAAGCAGCCGCTACTGCGTCGGCACGCCGATGGCCTTGACTGTAAAGTTCCGGCTGGCATAGCTGGTTGCGGAGAGCGTTGCGGGGCAGTGGAAACGATCTACGAAAACTCCCTATTAACGGCACCTTATCTACCGGTTCATTGACAGCGTAAATAGTAAAAATAAGCCGAGATACTGGGGAATTGTAGTAGACCGTTTTCGCAGCCCGCTAAGCATCTGAATAGCGCTCCGTAATCCGCCACAAGACCTTGAACTATGCAGACAAAGCTGGCGGCACGCATGCGCAGCTGCGGTGTTTTCTTCACAGATACCGTAGCGGAGGAGAAAAACGGTCTACTACAATTCGCTAATAGAACCCTCCCTTCGAGTGGTGCAGTAGACCCCTCGCGCGACTGCAGATCAATTCCAGGCCTTCTTTCCAGAAAAATTGTGGTTGACTAAAATATTCCGTAGGTTTCCTTTCTTCTTTAGTCTGTGCCCATGTATCATACCTGCAGATATGCATGTAGACGAAAGTCCAGTACTCGTTCCGAAAGCTATCCAAAGGGGTTATCGAAGACCGTCAAAGAAGGGGTGGGATATTGTATCTGTGTCCACTTTTTGTAGAAAATGCGGGGGTGGGCAGGTGTTAAACTCACCCTGGGGGCATGTTGGGGGGTTATAAATCACTGGATGCCATGACCCGAACCACTCGAATGACATGCCACGTCTGTCTCCCTGCAGAGGAAGAGGCAACCGTGCGCTTCCTGCAATCGGCCAACGGGTCCTGGCCTCCCATGACGCTCTCGTCCCCGGTGAACCTGCTCACCGGGGTGCTGCTCCAGAGCCCCCGGAAGCACAGCCTGTTCAGCGGCTACCAGGTGGCCAGGTTCGCCACTGAGGTGTTTCCGGCGGGCCTGTCCGCAGAGGGCGGCCGCAGCATCTCACCTTTCTGGCCCATCTGCTTCTACGTCATGCTGGCCACCTTCGGCCTCGGGCAGCAGGTCAGTGTCGCCCGCTCTTGTGGGCCAGTTGTCCTGAGCGCAGTCCATACCACTTAGAGGACAAAGGCCTGCATATGATGTCATCGTTAGTGGATCCCCGACCTGCCCGAAGTGGCAGACACGCTGAAATTCGGCGAGAGTCACCGCAAAGCGGCAGACACGTCCATCTTGGCAACGCCGCGTGCCAGCGTCGCATTCGTTCTAAAACGCTGCGAGACACGCTGGCGGCGATGCTGACGCGACGTCAGGCGACGCGGAGTGGAGTGATGACGTTTGCGGGGAAAAGGCTGAGGCATGCTTGTCTTCTAAATGGTGTCGACACCGCCCTCGTTTGGTGTAGTAGGGAGGAAAGTAAATTTTGTCTGTACATGGTACAGTACTGGTGGTGATTTGTTCTCGCCGAGAAAAATACATCCGGTGCTGCCGAAATATATGCTCCGGTAGGTATGCGCGCAGCTTCACAATGGCCGCAGATATGAGGTCAGTGCAATCCATGTGGTTGTGACTTCTGCGAAACCAACGGCACCTAGTGGCTAGAGCAGAAAGCTGTGGCAACAGGTTCTCTCGCAAGCTTTCTCGAGCGAATCAGATATTCACAGCGCCTGGCGGTCTAAAGACGAAGCCGAGAAAGTAAGTTTGCAAAACGTAATGAAAATGGCCAATAGTCGGTGATTGCTTAAAAACTCAGTAGAAGCTCCGCAACCAGCACGCGCTCGTTGCCTTCTGCCAGGCTTTACCTGCGCTTGCGGCGAAGGCAAAAAAGCTTGCGCTCGAGGCGGGGCATTGGGTCTTAAAGGGATGCTTAACCGAAATTAGGACTTCGCGAAATAAAGCTGCAGGAGCGTTGAACGGGACGCTACAAACTCCAAAAGATCACTCATACATCAATCTCAAATGAATGGCCGTATTTTCGGAAAAGATAGGTGCAATCAAGTGAGGACTTTGACGTCACAATCTTCCTGGAACAGTTAAGAATGAGGAGAAGCAGCCTCGCTTCTCGCCTCCTCGCTTCGGTTCACCAGTTCGACGGGACGTAGCGAAGAGGAGAGGGAATGAGAATCGTGACGTGCATCGGCAGTGTTCAATCGCGCACTTCTTTTCCAAAAAATTCAGCCATCCGTTAGAGATACTGCTGAATCAGTGATGTGTTTGGGTTTTGCGGCGTCCCGCCTATCGCTCTGCAGTCTTGTTCTGGGAGCTCCAAATTTCGGTTCAGAATCCCTTTAACCAGTAGCTGGTTGCATGAGTTCCTGACAAGTCCCACGGCACGCTCGCGTCTCATGATACGGTGTCTCACGAGGGCAAATGGATGCGTGCCAATAGGTTTACGACTATGCCAGAAAATGGGCTTTCGTTCGCTAGCAGAACAACCACAATAATAATAATAAAAAAAAAACATTATGTGGATGCGTTAAGCGGCTTGAGGATTTGCGTTAATAGATTGTGGTACACATTTTAATACCGTCATGAAATGTGTGCAAATGATGTGATATTTATTGAGTTTTATTTCTGGGAGAGAGACAGAGAGAGAATCGGTTTGTGTGCCAACCTTACAAAGGGAATCTATAGCATGCTCCAGCCCAGAGAAAGAAAGAAGATTTTGATAATTTAGCACGATCTCTTTACGAGCGTCCCAAATCTGTTACATGGCGCCTTTTCTGCGGCTGATATGTACACTATTCACCTTGCCTTGGAGCCACTGAGGCGGCTAAGTTTTTACCGGTGAATTTCTGTCTTTACAGATCTGTTTGTGGAACTGCGTTGTGGACGCCATCGTATCCATTCGGCCAAAGTGTCTCTCGAGATGGCGAACTATCACAACCTTTGTGGCCTGCACCATAGGCTTTCTTCTGGGGCTATTCTTCGCCACAGACGTAAGTCTCTATCATGATTTTTTGTTTGTTTCATTATTTAACCAGTAAAACGTATAGTGATCTGAAAACATGCTACCGCGTGGGTTTCACTTCATTCCGCTGCTTGATCACCATTTTCTGAATTAAACGGAGAAAACTAGGCTCAAAATATCTAATAATATATATATTTTTTTTTAAATAAGGTTACAGTATGTGGTTGAACCGCAGGAGCTACGCTTTTCAGTTCGTTATGATAAAATACTGAGCATGCTATTTCCCATACCCCAAAAATATATATCGCATGTATACATAGCCGATTTGACCTTACGGCTTTATATTTGACTAGAATAGTGCAACGGAATCTTCAAAAATGTGAGAATAATCAGAATGTGTTCACAGACTATAGGTAAAATCTTCCTTGTTTCCCAACAGGTAACTCTGCAGTTGATGCTGTTTCTCGATGTGTGGCTGGGATCTCTGTGGTGGATTGTTGCTCTTTACTTCATCATGCTCATAGTCGTGTTATTTATACAAGGTGAGCCTTTGTCATAACTCGAAACATAAGCCTAAGAAACAACTTTGCTTGCTAAATACGATCAAACTTTTTACATGAGATCGTCGCTCGTTGCACCTGTGCCCTTATAAGCTTCGTATTTTTATTGTTTTCAGGCAAACCGTTTGGAACGGACAAGCTAGTCAGAATGATTGTACGAAAGGAGAGGTCCAAGTCTATTTATCTACCCATGCTCACGTTCCACTGGAACGTCTTGCTACCCATCTCATTCTTGGTAAGCTCAAACTTCTCTGGTACTGGAATCTGCTTTCTTACTGATACAGATTGAAAATAATTTAGTAGAATCTCGGCGGTACATCCATGGTTTTTCGCGTTTTCCCGGCTGTTACGCTCACAAACGCTGAACCCGTTGAACACCCATAGGTATTGCTTCAATTCCCTGTGCGTTGCGCTTCACTCTCCGGCTGTTAGAACTAAAAGCTGCCATTTGACGCAGACGGCGCGAAGGATGCCAGTTTCTGCGCTGCTCACTTCCTCATGCTCCACTTCTTTCACGTTCCACCTTTGTCTCTTCATAATGGCGTCGTCTGAAGTACCGGGCAATGACGCCACGAAATCCGATCGAAGCCGAACGCTATGATGTGTGGTTGGTCTAATCAGAGACAGTGAAAGCAACAAAAACACCGAGCACCGTGGGCGACTATATGCAGGATAAAATGTTTTATTATTTTTTCGTCGCCTATACCGGATATGCCTGCCAGGTGGCCGAATGACGAGAGTAAACAAAAAAGGTGCATGGGAGAGTCTTCGTAATATGGCTGGAGAGCATTAGACAGAACCAGGGCCTTCTACTCCTGATAAGATCGCATGATTACCACGTGAAACACCTGCCAAAAGGCCCAAAACGCTGGGGTACTCGCGTTGCACTGTTCGTGTCAAACTTCACAACAGCGCACTGGTGCGCTCGTGTCAAGCTTCACCGCTTAGCACTTGTGCACGCGTCGAGCTTCGCTGTTTTGCACCGGCGTGCTAGGAGTAGCGGTCGATAAGGGGGAGCATATAGGCTAGCTCGATGGTCTCTGAAACTTAGCTGAGCTCACTATTGTAGGTCGACGTTCTTTGATGCTTTAAGATTGATCGGGCCATTATTTTAAAAACTGAATAAGTATGATAGTTCTCGACAGCTGTGGAAGTCCAAAATTCGTGGGTGAGAGTTGGTTCCCGTCTCATCTTAAGCCTCCCCGAGAGCGTTATGTGTTCTTACGTTTTCCCGGATCATCCTTTTGTATGCCGCGGCCCCTGAAAAACTTTTCAACGGGGCTATACAATAAGACATTTAACTGCCACCTTGTCTGAATAGAACGAAGGAATAATATTCAATAAGTATGTTCTCTAAAAAAGTTTTTTCGAGTAAAATTATTTTTTGACACGCCTGTCCCAACCTAACTGTTCTAAGAAAAAAAAATTTTTTTTTTTCTGTTCGGGGCTTTTTAAAGTTGCAATGTGTTTTCCCGCCAAATTTAGCGGGGAAACTGAATTGGTACTTAGGTCACACGACGTCAGGTTTTCTGCTAAATTTAGTGGGGAACCTAAATTTGTTTGTAGATCCCGTGACGTCAGGTCACATGACATAAATTTTCCCGCCAAATTTAGCGGGGAAACTAATTGGTGCATAGGTCACGTGACGTCCATTTTTCAACTAACTTTAGCGCGAAAACTAAATTGGTGCATAGGTGATGTGACTCAATTTTACCGCTAAATGTAGCATGGAAACTGAATTTGTCTGCAGGTCCCGTGACGTCAAGTCACTTGATATCACTTTAATAAGGGCGGGGGGGGTAGCGGGGTAGCTAGCTAAAGGATGTCATCACATTAAAATCTTGGGTGATCGAGTGAGCTAGCACACACCAGCTCGGAGCACGTGGAGAGAAAGCTCGCACTGCAGAACCCAAGGATCCTGAGTTCAATCCCCACCCCTGCCCGTTTCGATCTGGACGAGCATCGTACCTGCGTGCGGTCGTGTATCACTACTGCGTGGTGCGCGTTAAAGACCCCAGGCTAGCGGTTGTACCACACTGGCTAAATTGCCCATCTACAGCTGAGACATCAGACGTCCCTTGGGGCTGAATAACCTCCACTGTATAAACATACACACAACACAACCTTCTTGGCAATCACCAAGTGCACTTTCATGTACGCGACCATAGGAAAGCAGGACAAGTGCCTACCACAAACTTCTACTCTTTTCACTTTAGCAGAGCGAACGCTGGAGAAGAGAAAACCAGCAACCATTTCGAGCAGAGAGCTTTATGGGAGGGGTTTTGCCCTGCTTTTCTTATTTTGCAACTAACACGTGGAGCTAAACGCTAAGGTTGTCCCTTCTCCAGATGCTGTCCATCGCGTTCATGCGGTCTGGACACCTGGCCATGTTCTCCCCGGAGTCCCTGTCACTCTTCTACCACTACTGGTCCCCCTGGGTGGGCTCCTTCTGCGTCCTGCTGCAGACGCTGCCGCTGCTGTCCGTGGCCGTGATCGCCGTCGCACAGGGTCTCAAGATCGTCGTCTTCAGCAGGACACAAGTCCAGATGCACGAGGTAGGTGTCGGCACCTTGACTGTCCGACAACCACGGCAAACACTCAAAATCTCGCGAGAGTTTGTCGCGCGCGGGCGCAAGGCCGAGACTGGACCTCACCGTCCGCTGCATTCCTCATAAAACGCAATTCTGAAAATGAGAATTTGATGGGCAGATCGAAATATAGATGCACATTCTTTAACATATGGCAAACTGAAATGTAATTTTAAACTGGATGCCCTCGGAATAACTAAATCAGCGCGTGCTCTCGGATAATCGAGTTTCTCGTGGCACGTCGACATACTGCGGTCCGTCAAAGGGCTTACGACTCGGATGCTTTTGGCTAAATCGTGCGACACGGTTGGTCGTAATTTGTGCACTGAGGAAGGCTTCTTTAAATAGGGGCTCGGTGTATGAACAGAAACAGCCGATGCGATGTCCAAAGACGAAAAACATATGTATGTTTGAAGACAATTTCAAATAAGAACATTCAGCCTACAATAAACCTATCCAGACGGTTTTCGCAATAAATATGCTGAAATGCTAATATTTATATGCCACAAAGAACTCGACTGCCGCTACGGTAAAGAACTCGACTGCTAACTACGGTAAATGGGAACTTCCGAAAATTCTAGAATAAGCTCCACATTTTTTTTTTTTTTTATATATACCAAACTACGGTTGTGTGAGGTTGCACAAAAGATATTTTTAGTGTGTGAAACTTGGCAGATATCCGTATATGTTTTTGGTACTGTGCAGCCCTAGCTGTATTGCATGAAGATCACTCAAACTTTTATGGAATATTACACTCTCAATTTGCAGTAATGCAAAATTCAGCAGCTTTCGTGCAACATTGATTTTCTTTATTTTTGCGATACCACAGATTGTCCTATCATCACATGTGGTGATAATAAACAATATTCATTTGTGAATCAGCATTTTTTGCATGGGTGATAAGCGCTGGAAAATTGTATATGGCCTACAAGTTTGTCTGCCCCTTGTGCACCTCATGCAATTGTTTACCTGCCAGGTGCGCCCACATGCTTTTGTTTGCCCCCCGACCTCAACCAATAAGAGCGCGCGCTTGACTGTCCCGTGATTGCACATTCTCTATAGTGTCCTTTGATCGGTTTGCCTTTCTTTGCCTTCCAATATGCCAAAGACACATTTTAAATCACTTTCTCGCCATATAGCAAGCCAATTTTGCAACCGTCCACACTTTCTCCCCCACAGCGAATTGAGTCCTGGTGCTGTCCGACCCTGGCGACGACGAGCGCAGCCTTAGACGCGCCACCCATGGCCCCCGACGCCACTCAGGGCGTCTCCAACGTTGCATTCGAAGAAGACGTGCCGCCCAAATACTCACCGCCGCCTTCGTACTCCACCGCAACGGCACGCATGATCCTGAAAGAGCTGCACAAGCCCCAGCCCACGAGCAGCAGCCTGCACAGTCTGCTGTCGAGCCGCGACCAGGCGCGCCCAGACAAGATCCACCTGACTGTGCAGGACTGCCGCATCGACCTGTCCTCGCACAGTCCACCCCGAGAAAGCTCATCGGACGCGTAGTCTTGTGATTCGCAGTCACTCACGGCACCGAGTCATCCACATCGATCTGTTCAAACAAATGTCGCGATCATCCTTCATTCGCCAGTCTCATGACCCGAATCCTACTAAGGCGGCGAACAGAAACAACCGACAGACATCAAACACGTACAGCATGCATGTGCAGGTGTCCTTGACAGGCTCGCAATCACTGGGTGCACGTGAAGCACGAGCCTGCTAAAGAGCGCGTATGCTGCACGGTATCAGTTGTTTCTGTTTGTCGCCCTAGTGGGACTCGGCTATCACGCAGTGTGAAGCTGCAGTCCAAATGTGTGCCGCAAACAAAGCGCTCCTACCCACCGCTCTTGTAACAGCGAATTATCTGTAGGCTTCTTTGGAGCCCCCTGTAGCTTGTTTGGACACGTCAGCATGGCCCGATTGAAGCGATTGTAGAGTGACCAGGAGAGTTTATAGAAGATGACCCCTCGGTTTTGTAGTGGGCTACAGCAGGACGCCAGCTGCCATCTTGAGGATCTTGGGTGCGGCTCCCTGTGTTCAAATCAAGCTAGGTAGATCCTTCACTTTATTATGCCGGGGATGGTTGACTGGTTGCCGGGTAAATTTCATCATTTCAAGCTCGTTGAACTTGACAGAAGCATAGATAAGGGGAATCTCTTCTGCTTTCTGAAAGAACCAAATGGCGGCGAGCTGCGCTACTCTAACATGCGCTGTAGTGTCCATAAGCAGCCTAAGCGAGGGCTCTCACGTTTTGAAAACTGGCAGCTATCAGTACAAGCCTTCGGTGTTGTGTAATCACAGAGAATCCTGGTGCTATTGTTCGGGACAAGTTGATCTTGATTGAAGTGAAATTCTAAATGCAAGGTCACGAGTACTGGTGTTGGAATATCTTCATGCAGGCTGACTAGATCACTAAACAGAACAGAATTGATTAAGGAATGTAAGTGATGTAACTGCAAATCGTCTCTTTAAATATGCCATGCTTGGTTGACCGTTCACGACACCAAGGACGCTTCAGTGTCCGAAATCTGTGCATGTTGTTTCAATGTTAGCCTTATTTATGCACGTTGTAGCGAAATACTAAAACACAACCCTATGCATGTGCATTGATCATATGCAGCTTGAAGTGTGCGGAGCACAAATAGCAAAGTAAGCCAATAAGTTATTCTATCTATAAGCAAATGATAGATGTTTGTTTTGCGGAAGTGTGCAACAAATGATGTCCGCCTCTAAGCGAAGTGTTCCTCTCCACATGCTTTGGTTCACTGTAAGTTTTAGGCTGCACCAAGTAGGAAGCACAATACTCGTTCTGAAGCTGAACTAATTAGAGACTAGAAAGACCCGTCAAAACTGACGTTGCTTCTCTTACTGCACACATGTCCGGTCCCCACACCTCTTCCAGGTACCAGACATTCCATACTTTTCAGTGCACACAGGTGTTGGCAGGATTCACTAAATTAAACTGAGCTCGAAACTTTAGGCTTTGGATGTTGACGTTGCACTGAAATTCTCAGCAGATAGCCACGGTATTTGGTGAAGCATTAGAAAGAAAAAATAGCATAAACTTGACAAGAGCTAAGGTAGTATATTTCATATTGTTCAAGAAAAGAAAATTAAACCACTTCATAATGACTTTTGAGCTGAGTCCTGCAAGGATAACAGCTTCAAACAGTTTTATCTTGAGGTACTGCAGCCTCAAATATCCAAAGAGTTTCAATTTGATCCATGTGCCCAGGATATTGTACCTGCATTACAACTCGTTCACGAAAATGTAATTTATAATCCGCACCAGCCAGTTTCATTGTAGAAATTTGTAGATAACTCGCTGGTATGCAGGGCTTTACTCAAGTAATGCTGGATACTGTGCAAGTATTGTTTAATACAAGCACAATGTCAATATTCTTCATCAGAAATTGAGAGTAATTATGCTCGTCTACTGTAATACTGATAATCGTCCAACAACTAAAAGTGCCCGATTCTATGCGGTCTCAGCCCGTTTGAAGAAATATGCAGACATCTTACTTCGTGTATCTACCTCTACAGAGACCTCAATACATAAATGCACTTTTTTCTTAACTATATGCACGAATGTACCATAGTTCGCGACAGACCATCGATAGACCACGCTGTTTATACAACAAGCATGCCTAGAGCACAAATAGTTTGTTGCGACAAGTCGTGAACAAATTTTCATTATACATTTTAGATGGACAATTCTAACTATCGTTCTCAAACAATGTGTTTTCCTGGACGACTTGGGTTATCCATACTGTTTTGGTCATTTGTTTGTTAACTAAATGTGTATAGAAATACAGTAAGATTTTATCCATCAACAAATCAAAAACATTTTTCAACAGTTTCTTTTTTTCTCACTTTTTTAATTAGAGCTTTTTTTTATGCGATGCAAGGCTTAGAATTAGCAATCTCTCCAAACCAAATTACTGGCTCACTCATGTACATGTGTGCCACAAGTCTAATGACATGGACCAGCAGAAATATGTGCACAAACATTCACTGTAAATATAGGCATATTGATTGAGTCTGCAACCACCATTTTAGATTGCAAACACATGTACACTAATCTATTTTCATCGATATTTCAGCAGATATGAAGCACAAAGCTACAGATGCACAATGTTCACCACAGCTAAATGCCTTAGAACAATGAACACTAGTTTGTGTTGACTGCTCCAATCTTGTTGCAATTGCAAGTACCCTGTAAATATGTGCAATGTACAAGCACTGTAAATTTAAATGATTGCGATAATGTAATATGTGTTATAGGAATAAAAAAACAATTATGTTGTGTGGAAACTCTGTGTTCTGTCTATACCCCCTAATGTTTCCCAAACAAATCCACAACAGTAGCGTAGGAGCACTACTGCTGCACAGTTGCTTGTTGCAGAAGCTGCTCCATTGTTTTGCTGGCTAATCTATAATGGCTAATAAAATGGGCTAATCCATAACATTTTGTCAATTGCCATATTCAGTAGTCGGGAATAAAATAAGAACCACGAGAGCACCTCGCTCTCATCTGTCGCATGCACAATGCAACATGCCAGATCTGACAGAGTGCTGAATGTATGTATAATCAAGCAGTCATAAATGCAGTGTGGTGCACAATGGCAGATGAAACATATGTACAATATAAACAGGATTCCGTGTTCTTGGAGTTTATTTTTCGTCAAATTCAAAGGCTGTTTTTTGGAGTTTATTTTTTCCCGAAAATTTCGAGTTTATAGTTGATTTTTGGTTTGACTCCAAAATCTCCGAAATTTGGAGCTTAATTTTGCAGCGTTTCTTATGAAAAATAAATAAATAATATCCGGGTTTCGATCTGTTGTAAAAGGAGTATGTTGTTTCGATCTGTTGTAAAAGGAGTACAACAGACCTTAATTTTGACCAAGATTTCGGTCTGTTGTAAAAGGAGTATGTTGTATGCAGATATGAAGTTGAGTCAATGGTGCGTAGAGGAAAACCAACCAAACTTCACAAATCGGTATGCTATATCCAGATGTCTGTTGTAACCAGGTCTGTTGTAATGAGCTTAGACCGCAATTTGTCCAACGGCAAAAGTTGCACACATCTGTGGCTTCGATAAACGTCGATACCTTAAAAACAAACTCCTGGAGGTGATTGCTGGGAAGCACGTATTCATCCCATCCTATTCTATGCTACCTTGCGGCCACGCGAGGTGGAGTGGTCAAGGATGTAGTAGGGAAGTTTCAACTGCCCCTCTTCCAGTTGTATGCAATATCTATGGGCATAGCTTTCACTGTTACAAAAACACAACCTCTCCTTCCTCTTAAAACACAAATAGTATGGCCCAAACTGGAAACCAATCCAGAGGCTTTTGTCGTGACCCGAAAGTACAATGACATGTCGTCCTAACCTTGACGAGATAAGCGGTAAGACTCCTTTTGTCAATAATACGAGATTTGAAAGATAACTGTGGTGGCATTTTCCCGGGACCATCAATCCTGTGCGCTGATCAAACTTAATTGTAGAATGATATCTTTATTTAGTTTATTTGGGGGGGGGCATTGGCACATCAAAATTCAAAGTTCATCGGATAAATCCGAATTGACCAAAATTTTACCGGCGAGTGTTTTTCGGATTTATCCGAAAACACGGAACCCTAAATATAAACCAGTAACCAAAGGAGCTGAGGTTAGCACAAGCTACACACTATTTCAGGACAGGGTCAAATCATGAAATATACCACTCATTAGAAACAGAGTTAAAAGGTTTAATCTGCAAATGTAACATTGTGCACAATAATCAACACTCCGCACAATAATCAACCACCGATAAGTATCATGGGCCTATTTTTCAGAGTCGACAGCTCTTCAAGGCCGGCATGCTTGAACTTCTTTCTCATGACTGCGCTGCCGATAATGCTGAGAAGCTCGTCGGATGAGACCTTGCTTCGCAAAGCATCACGCAATGAAACTTCATGATTACCAAACAGGCACACCTAAAACAGAAAAAAACAAAAAAATGCAGCACAGTGATAAACGACATACCGTAAAATAATGTGCATCCACCCATTCCCAAATTTGCAAGATCTGAGAACATGTCCACAGTACATTTTTACATAAAATTGATGACCGGGCAAGCGCCCATCTCTCAAATCCAATATACTAAAGTACTGTCGAGACCAATTATAATGAAGTGAACGAGAATCGAAAATCACTTCGCTATATCCGCTATTTCGTTATAACCAACTTCGGTTAATGAAGTGCAAAAGGGAATGGGAAATCGTGATCGCTTCACTGTAACTGTTATTTCGCTATAACCGACCGTTATAACCGGTCTCGACATTATCCAATAAAATTAATTTAGTGACCCTTACACTGTTAACATTTCAGAAACTATAATTTATCAGCAAATAAGGTCCACAATATATTTAGATGTGCTGAATGAAAGAAAGTCTTTAAGCTCCCAAAATATTACCTGGCACAATGAACCCTTTTGAGGGACAGAAAGTGGTCCCTTTTCAACAAATTACTACTATTTTTTTTACTTATATATCAAGCATTAAACTAGAAAAGCATCAGTGTGCCACAAGTCAGTGGGCAAGGCGACAGCAAGCCTGACATGTCGCGTAAATGGTTTTTTCCTTGTACGCAGTTTTGGCTGCCGCTACTGCTGTCGCACCACAGTTCATCGCCAACGGAGGACACGCGCGGACACAACCAACTGGGGACCATCAGCCTACAGGACTACACGGCAACTAAAGTGCTCGTCACCCAGATTAAAGCATCACCTCGTCACCGAGTGCGCAATGACAAGGACTACAGTCACGTGTTTGATCGGCAAATCAAAATCCTGGGAGGCACTTCAACGTCGGCGTTCGGGGCTATAAAGGCACAGCTACACGAATCAGCGATCAGTGGGCAAGGCGACAGCAAGCCCGACATGTCGCATAAGTGGTTTCTTCCTTGTACGCAGGTGTGTGGCAAATTTGACGATTACTCGTACCGCTCAGATGACCGTTGTTTATTGCTGTTGCCTTGCCCAAGGCGCGTGAAACTGCTCCTTGTTGCCATTGCTGATTGTCGCTGGAGAGCACTCGTGCTTTTAATGAGAGGGGATGTCGAAGAAAATCCTGGCCCAGATAGAGATACAATGCGGGAAATACTGGAAAGTCAGAAAGAGATGGCGGCTAACATATCAACATTGGTACAGGGTCAGAAAAGCTTTGAAAAACGATTAGAGGCTATTAAAGCGTCTACTTCCAAGATAAAGGATCTCAGTAGGGAGCTAAATGACACACAAGGAAAACTAGTGCACTTAGAAGCGACCGTAGTAAAGCTCGAGTCAAAGATCAATGACTTGGAAAATAGAAGTAGGAGAAATAACTTGGTAATCTACGGAGTAGAGGAGTCTGACGCAGAAACAGAGCAACATTTGGTGGAAAAAGTGGTGGAAGGCTTCTTTAAATCAAAAATGGGTGTTGAAGTTAAATCTCTCGAAAGAATTCACCGTCTCGGAAGGGTGGCTAGGGGTAAACTGAGACCAGTAATCTTCCGCTTTGGAAACTACAATGAAAGACAAAATATTCTCAGAAATGCTAAAAAGACTTTTCGAAAAATGTTAGAAGGAGAGGGGAGAGAAGGTATACTTATCGTATGATAAATTGATGATTAATAGAGTGACTTACGCATGGGAAGTGGATACAAACCAGAGAGTTGAACTTTACTCAGCCAGAGAAGTACCTTCACCCGAGCATGATAATTGACAGGCGTCTGATTTCCCACAGGCAAAAAGTGTCCTATTTATTAACCTTAATGCAAGAAGTATCGTAAATAAAACCCTCGAGCTAGAACATATTTTAATAGAGCATGACCCTGATGTAGTAGCTATCACTAAAACCTGGTTAGACTCGTCTGTGACAGATGATACAATAATACCTCCCGGTTACGCGCTCTATCGAAAGGACAGAGAAAGTAGAGGAGGGGTGTTGCTCTAGTAGTCAAATCTTGTTTAAATTCTTCAGAAATCGAAAGAGCTTCAGGCATAGAAAATGTATGGTGTAGCATCAAAATGGAAAAAAGTGAGTCAATTGTGGGAGTACTGTATCGACCCCCGCAAATGCCATGTGGATATTTGCAAGAACTAAGTGAGTTCCTCTTTAAACTGAAAGTAAGTTCCAAGAAGGTTGTTTTAATGGGTGATTTCAATCTCAGTGGAATTGACTGGGTAACGTTAGGATCTGGGGACCAGTGTTGTGGAATGGGCACCCCCATTCCATTCCAATCCCATTCCGGGGAATTAGAGTTTTCGATAATTCAATTCCTAGGAATGGAAACACTGAGCCCATTCCCACTCCTGGAATGGCTAAATCGTTCGATTCCATTCCTTTAATTCCTAAACGTAAAAATTGGCACTTGACAGCTACATTTTGTTGCCGGCATAAGCAGCATAAAGCTGACATTACCAAATGCAGAGACAATTGCAAAAAAAAAAAAAAAAAAAAAAAAAGGTAAATTCTTTAAAAAAGCACTGATTTTTACTAAGCTGACCGCTGGTGACAGAAAGTGTTTGTTTACAATGTACTGCAAACATCGAGAAAGCCCCTTGATATGTCAATGCTTGTTTAAGACATCAATCTCGCGACCACGTCGCTCGCAACCAGGGATGGGCAGTATTTCAAATACAAGTATTTGAAATACGTATTTCAAATACTTTGTGTATTTTGCATTTTTATTTAATTACAAATTGGGTAATGTATTTAACGTGTGTATTTAAATACTAAAACGTGAGTATTTCAAATACAATTATAATAAAATACAATTTTGTGGGCGAAAATACATCCCTCAAATTTCTTGTCACTGTCCAGAGCAGGAAGAAAACATCATCCTGCACCGAATGCAGTGTTTCTCAATCAAGCACAAGCGTTTAGTGATTTAGTGATTACGGCGCTAGTCCAGGGCAAGAATAGTGACGAAATCGACGTTCACAGGCAGACTGGCTAAATAAGTGCCTGTGACAACTTGTGATGCTTTCCAGCCTGATTTCCATCCATATTTTTGCCTGGAACATTCTAAATGCGCGGGTCGTCCAGATTTTCGTAACTGGTGCGAGTTGCAACAATAAAAAATTCTCTAGCTAGTGCTGCACGTCTTGGTTCTTTGTTGGTTTATACCAAAATGAAATCGACAAAAAAGCTTCTTGAGGCTCTGTACTTTTTTCACCTATTACGTCCAAGCCGATTACATTTTTTTTTTTGTGATTATATTTCTATTACGTTACTAGAGCCTCACACACTAACTCCCGAGTGTGCAATTCAAAATTAAAATAAGATACCCAGAAACCCGTTGCAGGTGCCCTGAAGTCGCTGACGCAAATTTTGAGGAATGTATTTGGAAAAGTATTTGGAGGAAACCGAATACATTTGGTTGTATTTGCATCTTGTACTTAAATGCTTTTTTGGAAATGTAATTAGATTTGTTTTTAAATACATCTTTGACGAAGTATTTTGTATTTGTATTTCAATACATATTTGCATGTATTTTGCCCATCCCTGCTCGCAATAGCAAAACCTAAATCCACTCATTTTCTTTTCTTTTTTTAACTTTTTTTGCATTTGACTTTTAAGACATATGCGGCCAGCGTGTTTGTTTGATAAGACCATAAAAAATATCCAGTTTGTGCGTGGCGCAGGAATAAGCTATATTACTGTATTCTTCAAATACAGCAACACGGCTAGTACACTGCTGGAAGCGACTCCATGCACAGCGGCAGAACACATCCTCTGACAAAATGCAACCTCTGCGGCGCAGCACGAGGGACCGTATAGACCATGTCACGAGACCTGTTTTAAAACGCATAAGTTCACGCTTGCTTTACGAATCTCGATATTTCTTATCATATTCAATTCAATTTTTGGCTGGTTCGCCTGCCCTTTTCCACCCTTCGCATACTCATTCTCGTATTTCCTCTTCAGACGGCGAATAAAGTTCGATGATATACGCCGACTGCACCGTGTATAGTTTCATTGCACAACTTTCAGCGTGCAGTTTGTTTATTTTCTTCGCGACTAATGTAGAAAAATGTCTTCTACGATGCCATGACTCAATCTGTATTTATCTTGTCTTCTCGTCCGAATTGTGATGTTCCTCTTCGCGCTGATCGAGTGGCGGGTTCAGGCAGCAGACGGTACCAACCGATTCATTCTTCTACCTCGGTGTCGGTTGTTCGCGTAGTGGCGACAAGTCGGGAAGTCAGCGTTCACAAAGCTCTTCACATCAAGATACAATTAACGGGGTAATACCGCACCGTTCGAATTGACATTCCCCACGTTTCCTCATTAACACCGTCCAACTGACTTCTCACCGCCTCAAATAGTGTCCAGGACAAGGAGCACGAATGCAGACCGGACAGCCGAGACGCGCGGAAGCCAAAACCTCAGTGGCAGCTAGCACCCAGCTCTCCTTCTCAGTTGCCCTCACAGCAACGGTCGCACCTCGTCTGGCGCAGGACGGTCTTTCTGCAGGTCTAGTCAGTTCGGTCACACCAAGAGCGGCGACGATAGTCTACTTCACCTTACGATGGACCTCAACAGACAGCACGAGAGCCATCGAAACCAATCCAGTGCTTTCTGAGTGCTGCGTCACCCTGCAGTCCTGCTCATGTTACTGGATTGCCTAGGGTGACTCGTAGCGTCCGCAGCGGTCCATCGCAAGGTAAAACAAAGTATGCAGAGACTAAAGTCAAGGGAAATGAGCGGGAATCTGCTAGCTTGCTTGTAACCCCAACCCACTAAAACATAAAACACAGAAAACAAGCATCGGAACAAAGACCAAGTAATAGGCGGACATACAATACGCTTTGCTCCGAGGCTTGTTTTTTTGTATACAAAAAAACAAGCCTCGGAGCAAAGCGCAAGAGGAGAAGAGGGAAGTGAATCTCGCTTTGGTTTTAATGCCGAAGCAAACCCACATTTCGCACTTCAAAGGAGTGCGCACGAATGAACGTGGAAGGCAGCAGCTGCCTGCTAAACAACGCGCCTCAAACTATAAGAAAACAATACTTGATCATCTTTCGACGGCGCCCAAGTCAATGAGTTATCAGAGCTCTGCGAGTTATCAGTCGCTTCCGCTCCCAGATCTCAGTCTGTGCGCGCGCGTGCATTCTACAAGCCGTCGCAACAACAACAAAAAAAGCATGACAAGAAGTACAATGAGGAGTTGTGCATGGCGGTTTCTTTCTTCGCCGCTCCCTTTTCTTTTGCTTGGTGCTTGGTTTCTTGTTTCGCTCTCATGTAACGCCATCGAAGCCCGACGCCTGCACGTCCGTGAAAGGCGCCACGTTACCCCCCTTTCCCCCTTTGCTCTTTGCTTTGACGCTTGTTTTTTTGTATTGCATTTTGTTGGCGTATAAGTCTGTTAGGGCTCCTCGCAGGCTAGCAGTTTCCCGCTCATTTTATTTCTGAGCAACTGACTCACTGACTGGCTCGGTTTAGCTGACCGTAAACACTAAAAAAAAAAAAAAAGAAGAACCGTGCCCATTCCATTTCGATTCCATTCCGGGCAAAAGGCACATAATTCCATTCCCATTCCATTCCCATTCCATTCCGGGGTCGTGAAAATGCGGAATGATTCCGGGAATCATTCCAACTCCGGAGTGGCAACTCTGCAACACTGCTGGGGACCACGAAGTATCATGTGCTGAGGAACTTTTAGATATAGTTTTCTCACATATTTTAACTCAAATTGTCAAGGGACATACCAGAGTACAAGGGAAATCAGAAGCTCTTTTGGATTTAATATTTATAAATGAGAACCTTATAAACCACGCGTATGATTGCAAGCTTAGCCCGGGAGTTTCGGACCACAGCACTGTACATTTTACGTTGTCCTTAAAACCTATGCTCAGGAGAATTGAAATTACTTTGTATAAAAACTTTGAAAAAGCCAATGACGAGTCAGTTATTGATCAACTTAGCCTGAACTATGATAACTTCGAGCACCTAGCTGGCAACCCATTGATAGAAGTGAATGACCTATGGCTCAATTTTAAGGAAATGATACTAGAATGCACTCGTAAGTTTGTCCCAGTGGAAACAAGAAAGAAAAACCTTAACAGTCCATGGATTACAAGGAACATAATCCACCACAAAAGACGATTATCAAGATGTAGAGCAAGAGCACGCAAAAAATGCGACGGGTTCCAGCAGGCAAAAAATACAGTCACTGAGCAAAGAGCTGAAAGCAAAAATAAAAACTTCGAAAACAATTTTCTTTAATGTAAAAATGCAAAACTTTTTGAGATATTCACCACAGAAGTTTTGGCGATAATTAAAACCAAGTAAAAAAGTAATTACCAAAGTGATAGTAGAAGAAGAAGTGATTGAGGACAAGACTGAAATTGCGAATTGCTTTAACCAATATTTTGTCAGTGTTTTTTCCGCTGATAATAACATTTTACCAACATTTTGTTTGTTTGAGAATGTGCCCCCAATCGAAGAAGTGGAGGTCTCAGAGGAAGGAATTTTTTCACAGCTACTTCTTATTGAGCTAAAGAAAGCCGCCGGACCGGATGACATTCATAGTCAATTTTTAAGGCGTTATAGCGTATGGTGTTCAAAATATCTCACGATCATTTTTAATAAATCGCTTTCAGATGTTCCCAAAGACTGGAAGCTGGCCAAAATAATACCTATTCTTAAAACTGGAAATGCTTGTAAGGTCACGAATTATAGACCCATATCATTAATATCTACTTGTTGTAAAATACTTGAGCATGTTGTTTCGAAGCATATAAGGATGTTTTTAGATACCTACTCTGTACTTGATGAAAAGCAGCATGGATTTCAAAAGGGCCTGTCTACTACAACTCAATTAACAGAATTAATTCACGATTTTTCTTCGACCCTTGACAGAAGAGGACAAATTGATGTAATTTTTTTAGACTTTCAAAAAGCATTCGATAAGGTAAACCATAATAAATTACTTTTAAAGCTCAGGCATTTACTAAAAAACAGGAAAGTTCTGCGATGGATAGAAATGTTTTTGTTTTGTAGAAGGCAATTTGTGAGCATTGATGGTCACGCTTCTATGCCTCGCGGGGTCGACTCGGGAGTCCCCCAGGGTTCTGTACTTGGGCCCCTGTTATTTTTGGTTTTTATCAATGACGTTCTTCGCGATATTACAGTAAAGGCACGACTTTTTGCTGATGATTGTATATTGTATACATACATAAACAATGATTCTGACCATGTTGAACTAAACGACTGTTTGCAGAAAATTAGTAAATGGTGCGAGATCTGGCAAATGTCTGTAAATACTGAAAAAACAGTTTGCATGTCAATAACACATAGGAAAGTTCCTTCTGTGTATAACTACTACTTGAAGAGTGAACCATTGTCTAGGGTAGATGAATTTAAGTATTTAGGAGTTCACTATAACCAGTGATTTAAGTTGGAACAAACATGTTAGTAATATAATAAAAAAAGCCACAGCTAAACTCTGGTCACTAAGAAGATCATTAAAATTGGCAACCACTGAAACTAAATTGCTAGCATATAAAATGCTAATAAGACCTAGATTGGAGTATGCTAGTGAAGTTTGGGATCCCCACAGAAAAGGTTTAACATTGAAATTAGAAAAAGTTCAAAAAATGGCACTGCGTTTCATTTTTTCGAAGTACAGAAGACTGGATTCACCAACTGAGCTTTATTCTAAGGCAAGTATCTCCTTATTAGAAGGGAGGAGAAAAAATAAGCGTTTAAAAATGCTTTTCATGATTTTAGATTGCACACTGCAGATTGATAAACATAGATGCATCAAACCCCATCTATCTAGAATCACACGTAATAAGCATACTAGGACAATCGAAGAGTACAAATTCAACAAAGAATGTTTCAAGAATTCGTATTTCCCTCGGACGATAAGGGAATGGAATAAACTTCCTGAAAGCATCGTTAAATCCAAAACTGTTTTGGATTTAATAAAGTGTCTCCCATGTAACTAATAGACCTCATGTTATCATTTTTGCTGTACTTTGTACTTTTGATACGAGTATTAGGTGTCGTGTAGTCCCTAATTTTTCGTCATTGTGTTCTACATGTGTATTACATTGTCTACTGTTTTTTGTACTCACTCCTATCACTGGGGGACTGATAGTAGTATGAAATAAATAAATAAATAAGTTCATAAGAAAACAGTTACACAAATAGTATTTTCTACTGCTGCTATGGACTACGATTTTTTTTCAAACACAAGCCAACATTTTTCATTATAATTCCGGTTTTTAATTGTTTGAATGACAAACCTATTATTTTGCTGAATACAATTGAAATGATCTATGGAAAAAAAACATGCACCACAAGCATACCTTCAGGTTGCCATCAGCAGTTATCCGAAGGCGGTTGCAGGTACCACAAAAGTGCTCGGTCATTGAAGTGATGAATCCAACACGGCCCATCCATCCTGGTACTCTGAAAATCTGCAAGATCCGTTCATTGCTTCCAAGGCTACGAGGACAAGCGGGCACCCAAAATACAGAAAAAAACTAAATTAATAGCGCTTCACGACAGGGACGAAGGGTAGGAACGAGACAACACAATGCGCTAACTTCAACTGGTTTAATCGTCAGAGACACAGTTCTTGCGATCAGTGGCGTGGCTTGGGATTGGTTGAATGGCGTGATGATGCAGAGTATTTATACCTTTGATTTTCTGATGATTAAACCAGTTGAAGTTAACGCATTGTGTTGTCTCGTTCCTACCCTTCGTCCCTGTCGTGAAGCGCTATTATGTTCTCCAAGTTTCAGTACCAACTCGCCCAAGAATCCGCATTACTTAAATTAATAGGATCGAGCTTGCGGATACCTACAATCTTCACGTTGGAAAATGAACAGCTCCCAGCCTCTGGCTCAAGGCAAAATAAATTGGGTTGTGTATTTATACAGCCTAGAACTTGGTCTGTCTCAACGGGCGACGATTCTCCCAGCTGTAGATGAGAAATTCAGCCTGTGCAGTACAACCACTAGCCTGGTGTCTTTACAGGGTGTCTAGCAAATTATTATTTTTCAAATTCCCTGAGTTTTCCAGGCTTTCCCTGACAATTTCAGGTAAAACTCCCCGACCACTGTAGAGGCAGTTAAATATATGACCTTTACAACACATGGCATTGAGCATTGAGCACTGTGAGGATCATTTTGCATGGCCTTAATCCAACTTGCACATTTCGAAATATTCGGGTTCGTCCAGTCCGGATTAAACGAGCACTTTCTTGCTGCCAACATCGTCAGTGAAGAGGCCACTTATGGAAACACCATGAAAACACGACGCTCAACCACATACATCAATAACCGAATAGCAGCATGGCCGCCAGATGCACACTTTTGGATACTGTAGGCTTACGCTCGGATTGGATTGGGGTTTGCGGCTTTCCCATTTGTTACTTAATCTAGTAGCTCTAACTGGATCTAATCTAGTGTCGTGCCCTCAATCCAATCCAAGATTTAGACTAGATTTGTCGGCTGTTCCCTTTGCATCGGGCAGCACACTCTACATTGGGTGAGCAGAGCCTGCGCTCCGCTCTAAGCTGAATTTATTGCATATTTTTCTGCCCCCAAGTCCTCAACTCTTTGCTCACGGCACTCGATGGCGTTTCCTGCTCATTTTCCCTCACTGGGCTCGCCTTTTTACAATATCCCTGACAATTCCCCGATTTTTCCCGGTAATTAAAATTTCTCTGACAATTCCCGGTTTTCCTGGTTGCTAGACACCCTGCTTTAACGTGCATCAAACCGTCGTGCGGTCGTGTAGTGACACACGACCGCACAATGATACGATGCTCATCCAGATTGAAACGGGCAGGGGTGGGGATTGAGCCCAGGATCCTAGGTTTTGCAGCACCAGCTTTTGCTCCACGTGCTTCGAGCTGGTGTGCGCTAGCCCACTCTGCCACCGATCCCCCCATGGCTCAAGGCAGTTGAAACCAAAGCATGTACATACTTGCCATGACCTAGAATTCCTTCAACAGCCCTTTACCCAAAAAGAACTCTCATGCGATTACCTTTGATGTGTGGTTTGGTTCATCCTGGCACCGCTTTAGATCGGGCAACTCCTTCTTGATAATCGAAAGCATGTCTTCAAAGCTCACAAGCTTCTTTGTACTCCACTTGTTTCCATCAAAGGGCATGTACTCAATAAATCGAATTTCAAGGTCCTAAAAAAAAAAGAGAGAGAGAGAAAAAAAAGCTCCTATTTAAGCTGTGAGGGGGGTTGGACAGCCAAGCTGAGGTATCACCTGCAACGATTGCCCACTGCACTACAGAACCTTTTTATGGCAAACGCCACCAGGTGGTGCTCCAGTCTTTGACGGGCCAGAGAACTTTCAGTTTATAAAAAGAATGAACAAAGGCCACCTTAACACCGCTGCTTGAAATGTAGATGAAATGTTTAACCATCAATTCTCCAGGTGAACGCCAAAAGAACGAAGGAGTGCGAGTGTCACAAATTCAGGCTCTTCATTTTTTTTTTAATTATAATGATTTTCTTTTTGGAGCACTTTAATGGTGAATTCGAGTAATCGTCTCTCTCCTCTGACCTCGATCCAGCAGAGCGCCCCCTCCTTGCCGCCAGAGCTACTTAGGATCCTTTTCAGCCGATCACAACTGCTGGCTTCAGAGCGCTCCGAGATTCTTAGACCAGTAATGGAGGTAAAACTTCTTAATTACAAAAATGCATTAAAAAAAGAAAAAAGATTTTACAGCGTACTGTGGACGATTGAGAAAAATTTACGCTCGCAACATGATGAAATAACGGTTGTGACGTAAATTGTTTTACGCATCGGCATGTAAAAAAAAAGAAGACAGCTTTATGCGAATTGATTTTTGCAGAACAGAATGAAAGCCAATGCTTGGAAAGAGTTGTCAGCTCATCGCGTTTTCGACAATGAACGCGCTGCGATAGAGGTCATGCATACGGCAGAGCAGGAAAATATAAAATGGTTAATAAACCGCATTTTTCTAACGGCTAAATATTGTGCAAGCAAGATATACCACATATCGCCATGTGACACAAATGACTGTGCATTAGATTCTGTTTTCCCTTTGTTTTACAGCACAAACCTTTGAACGCACTTTTACCAAACCTGAAAATTTCTTGAAGCGACCACAAAACCCGATAAAATAGCGGCGAGCTATCCGAGCTCTTTCTTCGTCGGTTAGGCTTAGCGGAATCACCGCCGCAAGATTTATGATCTCGTAAAAGCACTGGAAATACTTCACACGTCGACTTTTCCTGTTACGGTCACAAACGAATGTCGTCCCGTCCGCTGTAATCCTCGCACCATCGAATGCACAAGCACTTTGTAGAACCAGATATCAATCGCCGTCTTGCCGGACCTTGCACAGCACCACAGACCACTGCCGACCATCGTCAACAAAACCTCGTGATCCCCGTCCAAGTACCACGTGACGCCTGCGCTGCTCCGCACTCCGACGGCTACAGACGGAGTGCTAGAGAGCGCTCCGAGAGGGAGAGGCGACCTCGGAATGAACCACCCGATCAGGCCACAGCACTCTCTTTCAACCACCCAATTTCGCGCGCTCTGGAAAGAGCATGCAGAAAGAACCACGCAAATTCGCCATATGTGTCAGTACGGTAGGAAGGGGGGAGTGTGGTGCCGCTTTTAATCTCAGTTCGTCCGTCATATGTCCTTTGTTGGTCCCCAATGAACTTGCTCGTTTGCAGGGTTGGTTTTTTTGATGGGCAACGCAAATTATGTTTAATCCCAAGCACAATTCGTGGCTTTGACCTCGCGGATGGAGGGATGCGTGTGCTGACTAGCGTATGCTGCAGATTTGACACTCGAGGGTGCCACTGGGATACAAAGATGTTTACGCTGGCTAGCATGCTTTTCGGAGGCAACGACTTTACTCAGTCTGCCGCCTGTCAGGGCTGTCGTGTTCTGTGTATCGGCGATAATTGATGTTTTTGGACTTGTACGGGGGAATGGATGGGCACATATGTTGGTTGTCAGAAAAATGTAATAGGTTTTGCCATTTGGATCGATGCCGGGTAGCTTGTTTTTCTGGGAAAATGGCTGACCCGAAAGGTGGGGTCAGCAGGTTGGTCGGTAGAAGGGGTTATAAAAGGGAGTTCGGGAACGAAGGAGGTAGTCAAACCCTGAAGCTGGCCGGGTTGCTGCTCGACGCGGTTACTCCCTGCACGTGAGTCTTGGTACGTTTAATTTTTGGCTTCTACCCTGTCTGTCGGGCAAGCGTTTGAGTTTGTTGTTCTGGAGCGTGCATGGCTGTGGGTTGCGCGGTGTCGACCTCATCGAGCTTCTGACCGGACCACCGGACTTCGAGACATTGTTCTTCGGCCGACAATTTCAGGCTGCGGACTGCTCTGGACTCAGCACCTAGCGGAAAGCTAAGCCTGGTTTTTGTCTACATCATCCTCTGGCTCTGAAGTACGAAGTGTTGAGCGTTGGGACGATTTATAAGCAGTGCTACTTTCTGTCGCGACTGTTTTAGGGATGATCCCATGTGTGTAGCGGTAACGTTTGAGTTCAATTTCTGTTTGTTCTCGTTGTTGGTTAGTGTCGGGTTTTCGTCGCTGCTTTTTTGGCCTGGTCCTCTTTTATGAGCGTTGAGCCTTCTTGGTATTAGTTTCTGGCTCGCAGGGGTCCGCAGCGTTTAGCTGGAGTGTGGTTTATATTGAGTGCTCTATTGCCATGCACGGCTAAGTTTTTTACCTTATTAAATTTAATCCTTTGTTTGCTTATCCTCCCTGTGTCATCGTCTTTCTCTACTGATTTTACACCGGGCATGTCACCGGTCAAACTTAGATCTTTTTTGTTCTTTTTCACATAATTTCTCTGTTTCCCTCGAAGTGAATTATTGCTTTATTTTTATTAATTGAACCCCCACTACATGGCAGTGAGACCTATTAAAGTGTTTAGAGTATTCTAGTAAACCAACTTGCCTCCTCCAAAACGTAATATTGTACAGCCAAAGGCCCTTGTTAAATCTCCAACTTTGTTGTTTGTGTAGCATTTATGTTTTCTAGCACTGGTGACATAAACAAGCTCAACAGGCTTGCAAAGACGGTGCGACCGGAAGTTGCTTGGGGTACAAGCAGTAGTTCATGTGTGTAAACAGCAAAAGGGTCTATACCAAATAATTGACGAAAGAAAAGTGAATGCACTGTACCAAAACCTTTTTACATATGAGAGACTTTGTACGCTGCCGTTGCCGCGGCAGCCTAAGCAACCCCAATCTTTACCGAGAAACACAAGCGGGGAGCGCTACGTGCTTGGCATTATTAGCAAGGCTAGTGACGTCACTCCCCACTTCACTTCACGCCTTACAATCTATCACATGGTTTTGCCACTTGTTTTGTGGTTTTCTTATTGAAACAAGTGTCAAAACCACATGATAAATGATAAGGCGTGCGCAAACAATGAAAAGGCGCGCGCGCGTGTTTTCTGTCGAGGGACACAAAAAAATCCCACCTGCGAGTCATATACAGCTTCGCTGTAAAAAGCAACCTTACCATAAAGAGTATAAAAGCAAGGAAAAGCATGCCCATTGAGGAACTACTAACGTTTGACTCTGTGAGCCGGACAAAATCCACCAGTTCATCTTCATTGATGCCTTTCATCACAACGCAGTTGATCTGAAACAGTATAAAAGGAAGTTGTAATCAATTCATATTGACAAATAACCAGTCTGTAGAGTACACACCGACCCAGTTGTTCATTAATTATCTTAAAACCATTATCAATATCTCATTTTTAAAGGTTGGTCAGTTTTAGAGCCTCAAATCTGTGATCAGCACAATTGGGGGGGCCTGAGCATCATTGAAGAATATGGTAGCAGTGTTGGGTCTTCAATAAGTCATGAAGGGGTATGAGAAGAAACACTGACAAAAAAAATCAGCAGTCTTGTCTTCTCACAACACTATTTACTTTTCTTCTCAGTTAGCTACAAGGTTCTCAAACCTGCTATGTGTTGTCACCTACAACACTCAGTCTGCCAATAGCACCAATACATGTTAATTAAATAACTTTTTATGCATCTCTGAGTGTCTAAAATGGAACTGTGGGGCTCCTAAGTGCTAAGTCTACTGTGATGAGCACTCCCATGTTTAATTTAGTCATACAGTGCAAGCCACTAATAACGATAATGAGAAAGCCCAAAAATTTAAATTGTAGAACCGATTATTGTTGTATTTGGACTAGAAACTGATCATTTCTAGTCTAGAAGCTCTAAAAACTGATCGCTATAACCGGTACACTGCTATATGTGATATTGTTATAAGTGGATTGCATTGTATAACAAATACTAAAATTAAGTATACGCTTTATAATAACATAAAATCGCCTCTAGGGTTAATAAAGTATGGCGTACCACAAGGCTCGATACAGGGACCTTTACTGCTTCTCGTCTATATAAATGACATACATAATATACCATTTACCGAAGCTTTAATACTGTAAGCCGATGATACAAATGCATTTTTTTCTAGGGCCAATCTTAGCGAACTAGAGACCACAATAAACAAATATTTAATTAAACTTTCATCCTGGCTGGTGGCAAACGGTTAATCTCTAATTACAGAAAAGACAAAATATGTAGTTTTCTCCTCACTAACTCGCACCCACAATACAGATATTGAACTGCAGTTGGAAAGAGCTCTAATTGAGCGTGTCGATAATCATAAGTTTATTGGAGTGTGGTTTAACAAACACCTCAATCACCATGTAAATAAAATATGAAACGAAATCTCAAAACCAATAGGATTATTTTCATCTGCAAAGCATCTTTTACCGGAATGGCTGAAGTATCAACTATATTATGCGCTGATATATAGCAAGGTTTACTACCGCTTTCTTGTCTGGGGTCAGGAAGACAAATATCACACACCTACATTTACTACAAAAAAAAGCTGTTCGTCTAATGGATAATGCTTAGGGTGACCAGACGTCCCGTTTTGGCTGGGACTGTCCCGTTTTTGAGGTCCGTTTCGGCCGTCCCGTCTTTTTGTCCCTATAAGGAATCATGTCCCGTTTTCGCAGGAGCGCATCATTTCGAAATTGGTACAAAGCGAGTTGAAGCAAGCGGAAACTATGCCAACTTGTTACAAGTATATCTTACAAAAGAAAAAACAACAGCATAGGTAACTTAAAATATTTACCCAGTAAAATTGATAGAACTATTCATGCCCACAAACACATTTTTTTGTCAAGACTCGTGAATAGAAATATTTTGTTTAGTTACTGAATACAGCACGCATGTAGTATGTTAATGCTTTGAAATAGCAGTTCTTGCATTAAATTTTTTCTCCAAATCTCAATCTTCAGTATGCCCCCCTTCCCTCCCCTACCTTCCCTTCCCTTCCCCTCCTCTCTTTCTCCCTCTCCCTCCCCCCCCTCCGGGCTGGAATGTCCCGTTTTCCACCTTCAGGAATATGGTCACCCTAACAATTCTGCTTATACATACCACTCCGCATTTTGAGAAGTATAAAATTTTGAGCTTTGAACAACTCTACATTTATAAACTTGGACTCTACATATTCCATGACCACAGGCTTCAGCAACCTAGCTATCCATCTGCATGCATTAGACCCGATTGCCATTACAAGACTCAAAATGACAAGTATATACTTGTCATTTCATGGACAGGCAAACACTCTCATTTAAAATTCCGAACTTCCTTAATACACACAGTTATCTTCATACACTTATTACGTCAAATATATCGCTATACAAAAGCATAGTAAAAGAAACTCTGTTGCCCACAACTGTTACAAACTGATCTGAAATATCTGGTTTTATCCTCTTTGCTATCTCTGCTTTTTTCATATGCTTCCTTGTTTTATGGTATTATAGTATAGTTTTATAGTATCAAAAATGTGTACTACATAAATGACATTGATACATATATTTTGTTATTCATCATATTTTATTTCAGAGCGCTTCTTGTTTTAGTGTGCTCTGCTGTCAACGAGTTCCATTGTCTTTTTTAATAATTCATTTATGTAACGGTACCGAGGCCTCGTCAGACCTTCTGGTCTTTTGCCTTGGTACTGCAGACAAAATGTATTGTCTGAACAAACTGAAATAAAAAAAAAGAAGTCGTCCGGTTTTCATCCTCTATGTTATTCTCCACAAACACCGTAAGTAAACTGGTTTGGGGACATAATTTGATAATACAAGACTGCAAGGTCACGGCACCCCTTCTCCACTCTAGCCAGCGATTTTTTCTAGATGTGTTCTCTTTTATTCATTCACACAACCCACAAGAACAATGCAGTGTGTCGCAATCACCATTGACCTTGTACTAACATCTCGACCTGATATCGTGTTTGAGATCAATTATTTGCATGGCTTGAGCTATCATTCTTTACTGTCATTTCAGATTGACCCGTCACGTCTCAAAACCAAGAAGCCAAAACTATCCGAAACTATAAAAATGCAACCTTCGAAGCAGGCACGTAGCCAGGATTTTGTTTCAGGGGGGGGCCCGCCCATGACAAAATGCTGTGTGAGGAGGAGGGGGGAGAGGAGGCCCCACCCAAATGGAAGATTTCAAGGGGGCCCGGGCCCCATGGGCCCCTCTCCCTGGCTATGTGCCTGCTTTGGAGCCATTAATACCAAACGTTCTTGATTCTTTGATGATTTTCTAAAGGACTTTGATGACCACAGTGTGCAAACTAACTGGAACATGTTCATGGCTAATGTCAATAGTTTCACTAACAAATACATCCCTACATGCACAGTCATGTGTAACCAGAACGCTCCGCCGTATAACCATCCCATTAAGCGCCTACCAAATAAAAAGAAAAGCCTGTAAAGATCTGCAAAACATTTTTCTAACAATGCTCGCTGGACAGCTTACAAACTTACTTCCAATGAATTCGCTGGACAGCTTACAAACTTGCTTCCAATGAATATGTAACAGCAATACAAAAAGCTACACCCGACTTTCTTCATAATACACTGACATCTATGCTCGTGACTGATCTGAGAAAATTCTGGGGCGTTATAAACCCTAAAGACGATGACAATGTAACCCTCATTGACAGAGCTGAAAATGCTATTCTCTCTAACCTGTGTGACTTACAACTGAGTTTATTGAACGCAAAATCACAATATATATTTGCGGTGTCACGAACAAAAGAGACTGTTTTCAATGAATAAAAGAAATGTTTTTAAACATAACTTTTCTGCAACCACAAATGTTTCGTTACCACCTCCACAACAATCCGGCTACCTTGTAATGTTTCTGATAATCACTGAACCTACTGGTGTGGAAAGTGACTAGAACACTTAAACCATCTTTTGCACCTGACTGCAATTTAATTGTGTAACTGCAAGCTTTTATAAGTACTGCCGTAAAATAGCGGGGGGGGGCGCCCACTCCACTTTCAATGAAGCCTGGCTTACTCTAGACGTGGGCAAGGGCCCACGTTTGGGAAATGTTAATAGTGGGCGCTTGAACAAAGTGGACGCCTCTGCATTTTTTTACGGTAGTTGTTATTCTTCTATCATGCTATACAAAATTTTCCAGTAGACACTTCAGAATAGTTTTCTTTTTACAGCGGAGCTGTTAAGGGCTAGGTTCCAGAGGATTGTGTCCGGTATGTCGATACAAACCTACCTGGACAGCTACCGCCATCTATAAGCGACGGCAACAAGCACACAACCTGTCTGCTTGCCACCGTCCCTTATAGATGGCGGCAACCTTTCCAGCTATCGTAGAAGAATAAATAGTTGGGCGCGTTGGTGGGAATTCATCGTAGGAAACAGCGCGAAAAACAGACGACGACATAGAAGAAGCACACGTAACGAGCGCAGCACTCGTCACGCGTATTTCTTCGTCCTCGTCTGTTTTGCACGCTGTTTCCTACGCTCTTATCAGTTTCGGTTTGGACTTAAGATGGGTCGGCCGTGCGCCCTTTCGGGCAAAGATGACTGGGAAGCAGCGATGTACGCAGCAGCATGAATGGGGCCGCAGCCGCCGCAAAGACGCTGTCGCCTCGACTTCCACTGCGTCGAGCACTTCAGATTCCCTTGCCAAAGAAGAGCACATCGCTCGCCTGGAAAGCCTCCGCCGAGAACAGAACCAGCGATGTAAATGGCGCCGGCGGGCCAACGCCACGGACAACAATCGTGCCACGGAGGCCAAGCGCAAGCGCAAGGCCCATTGACGACTGCACTCCACGCCGGCTGAACACTTCCCAGGCCCGACGGCAAGGATCCGGAGGGAGTTCGTGGATTACCCGCTTGGCGTCACGTGCGCCGCGTGCGCTTCATGGGACTACGGTTCGTCGGAGACGTATCCACGATCGGCGGCGTGTCGGACAAGAAGAAATGGGAAACGGGCGCGTGCGCGTTGTGGCAGTGTATTGAGTACAGCTCATCTAATCCTCCTTCTTCACGAGAGTGGAAAGGCTGAACGTTTTTGCTCAGTGGAAGAGTGGGAAGGTGATTCCACTTCACAAATCAGGTAACAAGCATTCCTCACTTCATTATCAGCCCATTTCTCTCACCAGCATCCAATGTAAAATCTTACAGCATATTCGCTTTTGAACTTAGCTAACTTTCTTGAGTCTAATTTGTTTTTTACATTCTCACAACATGGCTTTCGGAAAACCTATTCAAGTGAACACAATTGGTATCCTTCACTAGTAAACTAAACATTATTCTCGACCCCTGTTCATGAGCCAATTGCATTTTATTAGATTTTCCAAAGCACTTGATAAGGTATGTCACAAATTATTACTTCACAAACTGCATCAGCTTAACCTCGATCATAAACTTTTTAACATGCCTAAATATTTTTTTGGCTAATAGTTGACAGTTCGTTTAGGCTAACAATCTAAGCTCTGAGCTAAGCTGCGTTCACTCTCATGTACCGCAAGGTTCAATGCCTGGTCCTCGACTTTTTCTTGCCTTTATTAACGACGTACTTTCTTGCGTCTCCTCTCAGATTCATATGTTTGCTGAAGACTGTGTAGATCTTCGGGAAATAACTTGTAACAATGACTTCATATCTCTTCGATCTGACCTTGACGCTATCTCTGTATGGTAGAAAACTTGGTGTGTGGAACTACACATTAACAAATGTAAATTTTTGCATATTTCCAGAATAACTAAAAACTTCCCACCTTACTATAATAACAACCAGCCCTTAGATGCCATACTTCATTATAAGTATCTTGGTTTATATACTTCTGCTAATCTCACTTGGAATGTTCACACTGCATATGTAATTAACAACACAAACAGAATGTTGGGATATTTGTGACGTAAATTTTCACACGCATCTTTTTCTCTCAAACTAACATTGCATAAAACACTAATTCATTTAAACTTGAATATGCCACATTACGGTAGTTTGGGATCCTGGCCAAGAAAACTTAATTTACTCACTAGAAACAGTTAAAAATAACTCCGTTCGTTTTATACTTTCTAATTATAATTGCCAGCATAAGCACCACAAAATTTTGTTTTGACCTACCACCTCTATACTTTGTGTCACTAGTTATGTGCAGTGCAAGCGAAGGCAACGCCAGGCGGAGAGAGAAAGGGCGAGCACCAGGAAGGTGGGACGGGATAGGAGGTTAATGGAGAAAGGGAGAGCACTAAGAACGTTAGAGAGGAGAGGAGGTTTATCTCCTCTTCCCCAGCCTTTCTAGTTCTTGCCCTAAGTCCCCTTGCCTGGCGTTGCCTTCGCCTGTACTGCACGCAACTATACTCCGTTTCATGTTATGTAGTACCGCAGCAAAGGCTAGATGCGCGAGCTCATAGTGTTGGCAGCCGCCCTCAATGCACGAGAGCTTGTACCGCCGAGATGTGCACTAGAGCAAGGAGCTCGCACTTGTAGCCTTTCCTGCGGTACGTGATAAGGTGAAATAGAGTATAGTGACACAAAGTATAGCATCTCGCCACAAAAATGTTTTGTCTCGTCTTTTTCACAGGCTATATCATCACCCATACCTTTGCGACAAACATATCTTTCCTCCTCAATACATTTCATCTCTATAAGACCATGCTAATAAGGTCAGAGTTCCATTCCCCAGAACTAATGCATTCTTTCAGTCATTTTTGCCACACACATTTGAAGAGTGGAATTGTCTTCCTGCACCAACAGCAACCATTGAAGATCATCAACATTTAAAGAACACGTTAGCTGACGTGGTATATCTAATATCGCCACTTCGTTCTTTCTTAAATAATGGGGTTTCAACTTATCCGCTCCCTAATGGCTTCTTAAGGGTATTTAAAAAGAAAAAAATAAATAAATTTGTTGAAATGCAACTTTCTTTGCCACAGGTCAACTGTTTAGAACACAATGCCCATCTAGACCTCTTATTTTCGTACTGTAGTGCAGTATCCATAACGTAGTGCAGGCTCCACCACCCAGGTAACACACAATGCCACAAAAGGTGCTGGCAATGCTGCAGGAATTAATCTAGCATTTTATTTGAACAAGAGCTCAGAAAAGTGAGACGCTAGCTCAACCTATACACTCAGGCAAGCTTTTTCACAGTGCTGCATAAGTTCCACAAGAAAATGTCTGGATGCAACTTGCCTTTAACGATTGGAACCCCATTTCCAGCGCCTGGTCAATGCTTTTCCGCACAACCTGCCACCCCTTGCGTCTGGCAAGAAACTCAAACTTTGCTGGTACCATAGTGTCGAGGCTAATGTTGAGGTGCGTCAAACCTGGGTGAGAAAATAGATCAGTTTCAGAGCTGTGTGGAGGGAACCGATAAATAGTGACATACATGCTCGAAAACTGGCTTGTACAATCAGAATGAGAAAATTATGAGATTACGAGAGACATCCTAATGACAGCACTACACTGGGATGGTCACTTACATTTCAACTTATCCTGGTAAACACTGATCCTAACGCTATGAAAAGTGTAGTGGCGTCCCCCGCCAACGAAGAAGACTGTACCGCCTGGCTTGAGCCAAGTGCGCACGCTTTTTGACTGAACGCGTCTACAAAAAGCATAGCTACAATACTTCCCAAAAAGCAACACATATGAGAACATTTTATTCAAAGGGTGATGAGAATGAAGTTGGCATGATAATTTTTTAGACATTTGGTTTTTTATTAGGGGTGTGCAAATACCATACTCTTAATTTTCTAATAGACTATAAAATATCCCCCTAATTAAATTTGATGCCTAAATCAAATATCAATTTATAAAAGTCTCAAATATTTTTTCAAGAACTTCCAAATAGTCTGAATGGTTTAGTGTAGCGACCTTCCCTTCATAGGCACCCACTGGACACCTGCAAACCTGCCCCTGGATGTCATTACACTCTTCTCCTCGGCACAATCATCAGCAGCAGCACCTTTTTGTCTCTATTCATACATTGTCGTGTGATATGTGTTTGACTGCACCAAGAGCTAACTGCACACTTTCACACTAACTAGAGTGCCTGGAGCGTGTCTTCGACTGGCGTGTTTAGCGTCTCATTCCATCCATACATCAAAAATGGTCCTCAAGTGGCAACAAACGACATCACAGGAGCCAGTGTGTCATGCTGTTGGATGCCATGATCTTGGTAGTTGGCACTAGAAGTCCTAGCAAAAAGTATGAGTAAACTTAAAGGGGAATTTCGCGATTTTTTGAGCTACCTAACCAAAGGCCCATTTCCTGAAAGTAGACGGCTTCCGGATATTGAAATGCTGTCTAGCTCTCCCAGATTCACTCTAGTTAATTAAAAACGTGATATTTTGTTTGCTACTAAAACCGAAACTTCATTCTCCCTAGACCTTCCCCAGTTTTCCCCGCCATTCAGACATTACGTCACAGGCGGGAAGCAAGGCGCTCGTCCAGCAATCGGGTACATTCGCACAAGCTTTTCTCGCATCTAACAGCAAAAAAGCAGGGGCAATCGTGCTATCTGAAGTTGATAATAATCTCCATTTGCACAAAGAATGGCCTTGGCCTACATGCTGAACTATGAGGAAACAAAAACAAAAGCAATTGGGATTTCGAGAAAACCGTTTTTGCAACTCACTATGATCAAGCAGGGGTTTGCTAGTTTCGTGATATCACTAGCGTAAATCCATTCTCCTTCTATCAGAAGAAAGCAATTACGCTGGCAAAAAAAGGTAAAAGAGCCACACAATACATTTTTTGAAAAATTGCCAGTGCACCGCGGCGAGAGCTCGGAATGTGGGTACAGATGCCGCACACGCACCTCTTACCTGCAGGAACGTGCCATTTGTTTTAGATTTTCTTTTCAAAAGTTACTGCTGCAGACACCAGCATGCATAGCTTAACTACTCTTGTAGCATGCATATGCTCATTAGCACTTGGGTAATTTAGCGAAACATCTATAAACCATTTTAGAAAAGTGCTTCTGGTCGGTGCCATTTTCAGCGTTCGTGCGAGTGGCGCGTCCTTTGCTCGCCTTCCGAAGTGACGAACATGCACGTGCTGCGCTGTGACCTAACATGTGTAGACTGTGATTGTCGTAAACATTGAAATGTACTCGTATAGAATGGAATGAACAGCATTTATGTAGACCAGATGGCAGGTTGCTGTTCATAAAGATTGTACTAAAATAAAATAATAATAAAATACAGCGCTACTAAGAAAAGGACAGAAAGACTAGAAAACACAAGACAAGCGCTGACTAGTGACTCATTCTAATGAAACGAAAAAAATACACATGACGCTGCTGCTCGCACGGGCACATGCCCCTTCGTGGTCTTGAGCACTTCTTCTTTCACTCCCCGCAGAACGAGCCGGGCTACGTCCTAAATCCAAAAAAAGCTGATCTCGCGGTTCGTCAAAGTCACTGTCGGCTGACTAATGCACAAGGTTTTGTTTTGTGTGATGTACTATGTCTCCATCACTTCCCAGGGTAGAAGGTCCTTGTGTCGGAACATCACTGTCGTGTTGGAGAAAAGGGGCTGGCATCTGCAACCCCGGCAATGCATTGCAAGGTGTGAGTAAGCGGTTCCTTTCAAAAAACTATGGTGTTCTCGTAGTCGTATATTCAGGCAACATCCCATCTGTCCTACATGCGAGTGCCTGCAGGAAAACTGGATCCTGTAAACTGTGCCTCTTATGCAGGGGACAAACTTCATTCCGTATTTGATCCTGCACCCACCGTGACTCGTTGGATTTTCTTTGCTCGCACGTTTGTTTGCTGCGGTGCATGCTCTGCTTAGCTTGTTGCGGGCGGAAAAAACATTCACGTCGAGTCTTGTGGGGAATTTTTTCAGTCCATGGGAAAGGTGGTGGATATATGGAATGACTGAAACTTTCTTTTTCACTTTCAGATCGAGGTCCCCTCACTTGACCTCTGTACCTGATTTAAGGTGCTTTACTAATTTTTCGCAAGCTGATGAGGTGACCGAATTAGGAAATCTCGAATCCTTGACCTTCTGAATCTGGGACATGAAGTTGGGGCTCAATTTGTGGATACAGGTGCAAGTTAGGGCTGACCTTAGACAGGAAAAAGCAATGGCTTGTTTGACGAGTTTGGAGTGGGCTGATTGAAAGTTGACTAGTCCCTTCGCCGTTCTGGGATTGTACGCCCAGCAATTGTGATCATCTTCCACGTCGATGAGTAGATCCAAGAACTGAATATGGTTTCTTTGTGGGGTCTCATAGGTGAAACAAAGAGCCTTTCTCCATGAAAACCTTCAGCACATCGTCAGATGTTTGTTGGAAATTCGCCTTCTCAATTAATATTATATAATCATCCACATACCAAAACACTTTTCTGGTGGTTTTTTTTCCAAGCAGGGTTCAAGATCTTGGTCGATCCAGCTTAGGAAAATGTTGCTGAAGACAAGGGCTACCCTCGACCATATACATACTTCGGACCTCTGTACATACACCTTGTCCTGCCATCCAATGAGTGTGGATTTCAAATACACCAACAAGAGTTCAAGGAAGTCTTCTACTATGATCCTGTACTGCATCTTAAAGTTGCTTTCATCGTTGTGTTCCATCCAATATGCACTCCTTGACACTCACCATGAGGTCATTGTGGGGTATACTAGAATAATACAATTCTTGAACATCAATGCTGAATGCGCTACACCTGTTTGGGTCACTGACCTTCAGAAAGTCAATAACTGCCTTAGAGTTGGGGACGCACATTGGGTCAACAATATGTAGGGAATTAAGATGCTTTTGCAAACTTCCCGATACTGCATGTAACCATGTGTCCCGCACAGACACTATGGTGTGAAAAGGGACTCCTGGTTTATGGGTTTTGGCCACGAAAAATACCTCTAACATGAGATTTCTTCCGGTATTCATGAGGAGCTTACTATCTTTTTTGTTGTCTTTCTCTCTTTTTTTTTCATCACGGCCTGTTGAGGAAAATTAGGTATTATTCAAACAAAAGCTCATTGACCTCGCCAGTTCATATGTTTCTCTATTACATATTCGTGGGGACGCTGGTCAACTGTGGTATAATACACAACTGAAAGTTCTCTATAACAAAAAGAAATGTCTCTATCGAAAAGCGAAGGCTAGTGGGTCCCTTTCAATGTGGGAAAAGTACTTAACTTACCTAAAAGAGGATACTGCATTAACTATAAAGCTTAAAAAAAAGTACTTTCACCTGGATTTACCGAATATTCTGTCTTAGCCCCACTAAGTCTTGAAAAACGATAACACCCAACCCCAGCACCCAAATCACAAAGTCATTAGGGAATGATGGTGCCGCTGTACCAGATGAACTTGCTCCACAAAAAATGAATGATTTCTTTTCCCCTGTCTTCACAACCGAGTCATTGCATAACATTACTTTTTCCCTCCCCTTCCATTTCCTTGCAAGTCACCAATCACTGTCGCTGCAGCTGACGTTGCCAAACTCATCGACAACCTGAATGTATCTTCTGCCCTGGGCCCTGATACTATTAGCACAAAAATACTAAAAGATATTGAGGATATCTCCAGCTAGTTTCTTCAGCTAATCTTCAACCAGCCATTGCCTAAATGTTGTGTTCTAACAGACTGGAAGATAGGCCATGTCATACCTGTCTATAAAAGCGGTGATCGACCTAACCCCCGTAATTATCGTCCAATATCGCTCACATGCATAGCATTTAAACTTTTGAAGCACATCGTCTTTTCTAACATCACAAATCACCTAACCAGTAACAACTTTTTCTCCCAAAATCAGCATAGTTTTCGCAAGGGTTTTTCCTTTGACACCCAACTATTTTAATTACCACACAACCTGCACACTAACCTTGATTCACAGTCCCAAACAAATGCCATTTTCCTAGATTTTTCTAAAGCGTTCAATCGTGTTCCTCGCCTCCACCTCCTATCTAAGCTGTCTCAAACAAATATTGATCCATTAACATTTTCTTGATTTGTAGCTTCCTTTCATCAAGAGTTCAATGCACAGTCATAAACACATTAGAATCTAACCTCACCAATGTCTTATCAGGTGTCCCACAGGGCAGTGTCCTAGATCTTCCAAATAAAGTGCACTAAAAATCATCTCATACTTCAGAATGATTTTGAAAGTGTAACCAAACGGTGTGATCAAAGGCAAATGTTACAAAACCACTAAAGGATGTTTTTTTGTTTCTTTTTGTAAACTTTTTTATTGTTTTTTTAAATATCCTCTAGGCACACAAACCATCGAGCATGTTCAATCCTAAATACCGCGGTGTACATTTTTCTTCTCACATGTCTTGGATCAACCACATTGATAATATAACTGCACTAATATCCGATGCTTCCTGCACTCCGCTTTCCCTGCTCTGCGGCGGCTGGCCTACGAAACCTTTGTATGTACGAAAATAGAGTATGCAGGTGCCATCTGGTCTCTTCATCAAATTTACCTAGCAACTATGATCGTACCGCCAGTGTGTCAGCGATGAAGGCCTCTCTTGGCCTCCCCACTCTCAAAACTCACCTCAAACAATCATGCACTTGTCTCTTAAAATAAATATTTTTTATTACTACCCTCAACTCAGACAATCTCTGTTGTTAGATTCCCATCGTTCATCTTAGCGCCATTCTAACTTTCTTACTGTACGTCGCACTCAGCCGTCGCTTCTAAAAACCAATTTCTTCCATTCACCGTAAAAGAATGGAATGATCTGCCGGACCACATAGTCCACATCAGTGACCCCAATCCTTTTAGAAATGCACTGTTATCTATAATAAATATGTAACTAAGATCATTTTTTGTGTGGCCACTGCTTGGCTAAGAATGTTTTTTTTTCCTTTGTTGTTTACTTTTGTATAATGTTCCATATGCATGTGTTGAGAGTGGACGAACGTTGTAGTGGTCACAGCTGACTTAAGTCTGCGAGTTCCACTCTTGAAGCTGTTTCAACTGCACAAGGATACTCAATTCTTAGCACGCGGCTGTAAAGTATCCCGAGCATAAGTGAGAATGTTTCATGCGACGCTGGTACTTTTGACACACAGCATGAGCAAAAGCACTTTGGCGCGGCTGGCCTCCACAGCTGCCAGGGAGCGTATTTTTTTCTCCAGCAGAGACAAGGGTAAAAAAATAAGCTTTTTTTTCCCGGCACTGTTTGTACAACCTACCGCAGAGCACAGGTTGCCCATTGGGAAGAAACTTTCAACCTTGAAGCTGCGAAAAAATAATCTCGACCACTGGCAAACCGGAAAGCCGCTTTGCGGCTGCCCAAATCATTCATCCGCCTTCTCGCCGGTGATGTGTGCGGGTAGGGAAAAGTAGGGATGCTTCATTGTCGCCAGTAGAGAATCGCCTCCTGGAACCTTCACGGCCGGCGTAACTAAAAAACATTAAAAAACCTCACGGAAAAAATTAATTTTTATAAAATATTTTGGCTATCAGTTGAGAAAGGGTCATTGAAGCTGTCTGCTATGTCCAGCCAAATCGAAGGCTATCGAAAAATTGTCGGAGTTCCCCTTTAAGCGTCGCTGTCGTCATGGTGTCCCAACTGCTGGCTGCCGAAGCTTACGTGGACTGTCGAGCTCGAGAGCGATCTGCAGCAGAACAAGCGTCTGCCAGATCCACCACCACTGTTGCGATGCTACCAGGACAGTGTGCCACTTGTGCGACGTCGTCAGGTGGAAATCGAGGGGCCGCTTTTTAGGATGCAGTAAACACACCAGTCACAGATGCGATCCAGGCGTGTGACATTTCCACTTATAAATCTGCGACCAGCTGCTACGGCACCGCCGCCCGGGAGGAGCAAAGTAAAAGTGACGAGTCCTTCGGCTGTTCCGACACCAGTTCCTCCAAGTGCCTCGAGCGTGTCGCCATCCTCAAGGCACCAACTTACACATTGCTTTAGTTTCGGTCTTTATATAATCACGCCGTTCAAATCTAGTCATTTTCGCCTGGCCTTCCATTCTTACGACGACCGTGTGAACGACGAATAGTATTCTCCTGGACAGTGCACACTTCTCTATGAACAGTCTACCCCTATCGAAAACTTTGAAAATGATTTGAATCATATTTGTGGTTAATTCGGTTATGGCACTGTTACATTCGTATTCAATTCAGTTTCAAAAATCAGTGTTTGCATGCAACAAGTTTTTATTAGCTTGTTCTTTATACTCCTATTTGATCATATATGGGTACTTTTACGCTGTGTAAACCTTGCCACACCACCATCTCAAATTGCATTTAGACCGAAGGCAGTGAAAGAATCGGCGAATGAGTGTACGCTGAGTGGAACATGCTGAGTAAGGATAGCGATCTGATTAGCCACTTGTCCAAATGGCATTTGCCTAAATTCCATGTGAAATGCCTGTGTGGCGGGATTATAGGAGCAAAAGCTTAAAATCACACTTTACCAGCCTTTTTCAAATCAGCCAGTTTCCGGGACAAAACGAGCCCGTTGGTTGTCATTCCCAAAGTTTCCAGCTGTGGAATTTGTGACAGCCTTTCTGAAATAGCAAGAAAAAAAAAAAAAAAAGGAAGGTGAAAGTACATCCTGTAATGCAGTCAACAGTATTTGTTTCACACAGCCAAATTGTAGGATCTGTTTCCTTTCTTTTGCTTGCATCGCATTAATAACAGCTAACTAACTGGCTGTGTCTCCCATCAAGCTAGAAAGGTTACCTAGGATTGTACCATCAAGAAACAGCTGGGGAGAGGGATGCGGTGCTGTTCAAGGGTAGGTTCAATGACCGCGTAATGACTGGCTTTCTTTTGAGAGGAGGGAAAAACCCACTGCTCATGCAGTGATCTAATAGATGTTGAGGGCTTGCTAAAATCTTGCAGTCGTGTGCTAGACTGAAATACTGGCGTCGTTTCACTAACGACAGCTGAATGAACTTTCCGTACAAGCTGGAAAAAAATGCGCTCGGGTATGTAATACATTACCATAATCCAATTTATGAAAAAATAAAATGCTAATTCATATTACAGTTGAGTTTAGAAGAGAAATAAAAAAAACATCCAAAACAGCTGTAACAGATAAGGTCAGTATTTTTTAAGCATAAATCAGTTGACGACTGAAGAATCATCATTGTCATTTGGAGAGACCCGCGCATATGCTTTATAGTGATGTCGCCATCCGCATCCATCCCGCAGCTGCAGTTTTGTAAGTGTATCCGAACAGCATTCGTAAGCTTTATCCATAGCCGTATCAGCATCCAGCCAACAATCTACCTTGTTTCTCATACTTTAGCATTGGACGAATGCTTGGTGCATGTACAAATAAAACCTCTTCAACACCATGCACCTTGTGTCTTTGCCTCTCACAGAGTAATAAAAAGCTCAGATTTTTCTAAAGAAAAAAAAAAAATCAGCTTTTTCTAAAGATTGCTGGAAAAATACCCCAGCCTGCCTAGTCCTTCTCACAATCAAGAGTCATATTTTCAAACAAAAGTTTTAAATTTTCAGCAGCGTCCATTTACATTAACCATCATTAATAAAAGCCATCACCAGATAGCAACATATAAAAAAATTGCAAATAAATTAAAATCGGCATCGACCTATAGAGCTTATCAACACCATTTTCTTCCACAAAATGATTTCACGAGCGCAGCTGACGCACCTAATCCACTTTTCTTTTTATCCTTTTTTTTAGACAATATGTAGGATTTTCTTGTCTTTTTTTATTTTATTTGATACACTCTAGTATTTAAAAAGGATGTCTGTCATCAAACAGGATGCCCAAACAGGATGTCGCACATGAAGTGACACTAATATAAAAAATAAAAACTTTTCCACGTGTTGACCCCTATGCGTATACATCAAGGCCGTATGTGCTCTTGCTGTGAAAATTTGTCGCCAACTCCAGTAAAGCAGGCATTTTCAACTTGGGGACAAAAAGCTTCAATCGGCCCTGTAGTGGAGCCAAAATTATCAAAACTACGGCTCACCAACAATGTCCAGTGTATCTTTCCGGACCAACGGCTCTCCTCCGGTGAGGCGTACTTTGTTCACACCAAAGGTGGCAAAGAGAGTTGCCAAATGGACAATTTCGTCAGAAGAAAGCAGCTTCTCATTTGGCGTCAATGGCACGCCTTCTGCCGGCATGCAGTAGACACCTATAAGTCACCAAAAATAAGACGCAGTGCTAGAATTCATGCACTTACAAACGACTGCCCAAGGCTAATAGTAATCTGATCACTGTGCTCTCTGTTAAAAAAACAACTGAAATATGATCAGCAAAACACCAAATGTACTATAAAGCTACTCACCAAGCACTGTTACACGGCTGTACAGGACCAGAAAAATAACCAAACATCCCTTTTATCGAGCATACATTGTACAGTAAATATTGTAGTGCAAATATATTGTTTTCTAACATTTTATAAACAAGCTGCTGTTTCCCCATCATGCGTTTGCAATTAGGCACACTGAAACAATGACTTTTTGAGCTTGTCTCTACTAAAAAAAAAAATGTGAATGGGTGCGATTGCCAAAATAAACTAGAATGCAATCGGGAGGAATTCACAGTTGTATACTGGTAAAAACAGGCTTCCTGTGTAGTCTTAGCTTGCATATTCGTGCACCAAAAGGGGCAATATTTATGAGCTTTCACAATGAATTTGGACTATATTACAGAAAAGTCACATTTGCTTGCTGCACTGGGAGCTGTCAGATTTTTCTTTTATACTGGCAGTCCTAAGTCAAAACATGGGGGCTGCAGAGAAATAATCAGGGCCAGTGAAGGAGGGCAGCTTTTCGATGCGAGAGGTAGACTGAAATTGCACCAAAGAATTTTGTCCTTCAGTTGCGACAAAAAGCAAGGCTTAGACACACAAGCCAGTTTTGCACGCTCCACCTTGCTTAATATTTTTATTTCTCGGTCAGCAAAGAGCATGACTCCCATACACAGGGTGTTTCATGAAATTCAAGTCAAATCATAGAACGGCGAGTTGGGCTAGTTGGTTGTACATGCTTGAAGTGAGGCGCCAAAACAACGAGGACACAAGGAGAGAAGCAGACAGGACGAGGCGCACTTTCAAAATAAAGTTCAGTTGAAAGTGCGCCTCGTCATGCTTGCTTCTCTCCTTGTGTCCTCGTTGTTTTGGCGCCTCACTTCAATCAAATCATAGCCATGAAAAGTATGCTTGACACGAAAAGAAGTTGATGTCGTATTGGTCTGTGCCAATGGGCCTATTCAGGAGAATTCATGATGTTTGGTATAATTGGGTTATTAACTCTTTCCTGACCGCACCCGTAGGTCATCGATCACTGGTGATCAATGATTTTCAAGCACCGCCAAGAAATTAAATTTAGTGCAGAAAATTATTTTCCACAATCCCATGGATAGCCGAAGAACTGTAGCTTCAATTTCAAAGTAGGTTTGAGCTTTATTCCAAGCTGGTGGGCTGCCAAATATAATCTTGGGAACAGTGCTTGCACTTGTCTAACGTAGCTAACGTCGTGCACTAGTCTTTGTAACAAAGAGGGCATTATTTACATAATTCAACTGTATTGTGACATATATTTTAGACCTCAACAGCACTGGGGACACTTTACATGATATTATATGCACTGCTTAACAGATGGTTGTCGGTTAAGCATCACTATAATTTCTAATTTATAATTACAATAATTTAAAATAATTTCCACACCTTTGAGGAAAATAGATCTGATCTGATCTGATCAATGCTCTCCTGAGCCGGCGTGTACGTTTTATGTTCCCAACAAGTCGGACAAAAATGCTAAATATAAAAGAGCTGCAATCAAGGCTAAGACAAAACCAAGGTAGAACACAAGCATTCTGCTGGGAATGTGAGGTGTACTATCTGTGTTCCACCAATATAAGCATTCCTTGATTGAAAAGCACACGTGTTACGGAGGCTAACTCCTCAAACGAACCAAAAATAGGCAACGTCAGCTAGAGCACACTAACTTTCAGAATTCACAATCTGAATTTTCTTTTATTTGTCGTTTAATTTGAATAGCTGCAGAAGTGTTGGCATTTATACGCCTTCTGCGCATACATTGTGTTTTCAAACAATAAAAATTTTAAAATTTTTTCCTCACATTATATGAACGCCAGTTAAAGAACCAATTGGCTACATTTTGATGTGGCATATTGCAATTCATACTTAAATTGGAAAAATAAAAGCATTTGCACGGATCCTTTCAAAATTGCTACTTTTCCCGTGGTCAGGAAAGAGTTAAGCACTTTCGACCAATTAACTTTTTAATGAGTAAAGTGAAAGGTATGGCCTCAAATAGAAACTTTCTGGATAGCATGTAAAACTACTTAATCCCCCCACTTAATAAACATAGAAAGCACACACATCATTTCAGGGCATTCTGAACAAACACTTAATTTGGATGCATACTGAAGTTCCAGTTTCCTACCCCAGGACGCATGACCGCACCAGCGATCCCGCTCGCCGTGGTCAAAGCAAGCAACTATTGCTTCACCTCCCTCGCAGGGGAGGAAGTGTGATGCAAACCAGCAAAATGATAACCTGTGCTGTTCAAATGACATTGCAAAAATAAGCTTTGACTATTGGGTTTACCTCCGTCACATGAAGCATGCCTAGCGGTGCACACTAGTTGCACGCACTGGCCACGTGGACTGGCCACGTGCACTGGCCATGTGGACTAGTTGCACGCACTGGCCACGTGGACATTGTGCAAAAAGAACAAAGACAAAAAAATTATTATTGAATACCACCCCCCGGTACACTCCTTTAAATACATCTTTTCATGCAGTCACCAACTGAAACAAACTAGATTGTTGACTGGGATTCTGTTTTTTCATTTCTAGACCAACTCTAATCAACTGCATACTATAAACGACCTTATTTTCACAAGGAGCTCATTTTCGCGAATTTCGTGACTTGGAAAATATTCTGAAAAACTGATCGTGTGAATATATCAACTCATGATAACAAATACCTAGATTATTGACAGAGACCCTGTTTGTTCATTTCCAGACCAACTCTGATCAACTGCATACTATAAATAGGGTCCTTTGTTTTTAGGTAAAACCAGATATTTTGGGATATTTAGACCTTAAACAGCTGTTAAGTAAACAAGAATTGTTTTTGTAACAGCTGCTCTTTCCGTCATGTGTCATTTGTTGTGCAGCCTTTAGATACGAAATATATGTTTTATACTCCAGCTTTCTAGATAATAGCTATGGGTATGTTTGTTGACGCATTGCCACCAGCTGTTTCCTCTTTTCACCTGAGCTGTGATCCAGCAATTTAATTTGCAACCATCTGTTGCAAGGGGGCCATATTTTTTGTACACTCTGTTTATTGGTGCACATGCAACGACAGTAACTATAAATAACAAAATAACTGTCCTTTAGAGCCCAAAGAATACCGAGCAACCAAGTACCAGAACTTTCTAACGTTCTTGGATTTTTTGCTTCTGAACAGTGAATAGTTTATGGGAGCCGTGTGGCTATTATCATTAATAATATGAAACTTTCACCTTGTGTTAAAGTTAAAAAAAAATTGTGTTGTGTGTATGTTTATACAGCCTAGAACTTAGTCTGCTTCCACGGGCGACTTGTCTCCAAGCTGTAGATGAGAAATTTAGCCAGTGCAGTACGACCACTAGCCAGAGGTCTAACGTACACCACGCAGTAGTGATACACGACCGCATGCCAGTACAATGCTCATCCAGATCGAAACGGGCAGGGATGGGGATTGAATCCAGGATCAATCCCCACCCCTGCCCTGCAGCACGAGCTTTCGCTCCACGTGCTCCAAGCTGGTGTGCGCTAGCGCACTCAGCCACCGATTTCCCCTGCTAGAGTTAATAAAGCTAACACCAAGTTGTCTTTTTTACTGTAACATGTACTATTCAATAAATAATCTGACAAAAGTATATGCAATCAATTAACTATTGTATAATACCAAAGGATTGAAAAGTTGGGAAGGTGGTTTCTTGCCACAAATCTGGTGAAAAAACAATAAACGGCAGTCCGAACCAAGCCACAAAACGGGCCCGCAAGAATGAGGAAGGCAGAACCCGTTTTTTAATGCGAAAGCATTAACTGGTCCCATGGAGCAAACAGGCGTTATCAGCTTCCGAAGCCGCGCCAAACAGCACCTAAACTCCCCTGTCCCAATGGAGTGAAGCCTGTCATCTGTAGCAGCAATTTGGTGGATAAGCTCCCATTGGCTGCGCGTCAGTGTCACAGAACGAGGCTCTTATTGGCTGCCGCGCGGAGTAGTTTCAAGGAACGCCACCCCACAAAAAAGCCCTCTCCATGGCGGCACAGCAGCCCGGCTGTCAGTAAGAGGAAGCGGCTGGCCGCAAAGCCAGCAGAGTCCGTCCGGGCAGACTCCGGAGAAATTGCACGGCCCAGCTCAGTGCGACGTGGCCACTTCACGAAAGCGTGCGCTCAGCCGTTGGCCGCAACCTCGGCAGTAGCGAAATGTGGCCGTTCACGCCAGTACACCACAGGTGAACTAAGAGAACAGAAGAACGAAATTCATGCTTTTCATCATTTCAGGGCATCTGAACAAACACTTAATTTGGATGCATACTGAAGTTCCAGTTTCCTACCAGGACGCATGACTGCACCAGCGATCCCGCTTGCCGCGGTGAAAGCAAGCGACTGTTGCCTCACCTCCCTTGTTGGAGAGGAAGTGTGATGCGAACCAGTAAAATGATAAGCTGTGCTGTTCAAATGACATTGGAAAAATAAGCTTTGATTCTTGGGTTCACCTCCGTCACGCGAAGCATGCCTAGCGGCGCACACTAGTTGCACGCACTGGCCACGTGGAGCAGGACCGCTGGCAAAGAGATGTGCTCCGAAAGGAAATCGAAACCCTGAAACACATCCAAATTTAATATTTCTTTCGATACGCCATAAAATGCTGCACACGCCTTATATCTACAGTGGGCTTATTTTGTTATCTCTGACGAACTGAAAAACTGCCTTTAAATTTACTAGCTAATAAGTAATTATTCAAAAATAATGAATAACCTAATTATTGTGAATGTTCTTAATATTTGTGAAGAGACCCTTTGGAAAAGACCAATGCAACATCAATGTTTTAATGGGAAACATTCATTGGCTAGGTTTTAAGGTGAAGTGAAGCCTCAAAAAGCTCAACCGCGAGTTTTCCTGCTAAATTTAGCGGGGAAAATGATGTCGCATGGCTTCATGTCACGTGACCTATACACAAATTCAGTTTCCCCTTAAATTTAGCGGAAAACGTGATATCACATGACCTGTACGGAAATTCAGTTTCCCCGCTAGATTTAGCCGGAAAATCAATGTCAGATGACCTGCAGATAAATTTCATTTACCCGCTACATTTGGTGGAAAAAGTTGTGTGTGAAAAGTCAAGTTAACATCGCTAACTCCTCATCACTAACTCCACTAAATGCATGGTTTAGCGCTAGTGGTTTAGCACCACAAAGTCCGTTGAAACTCAAGAAGATAGGGCGAGAGTAAGACGGGCTGGGGGGAGCAAGCAGACGGAACGCTGAAAAGAGAAGGAGGTTTCCCTTGTCCTCTCCAGCATTCCATCTGCTTCCTCCTCTCCGACCCGTCTTACCCTCGCCCTACATGCTTGAGTTGCAACGGACTATAGCGCTAGACGAACGTTTCCAGTAGCCACACAATTGTAGGGCAATTTGCGATAGATTTTTTTTTTTTGTAATGCATAGTTTTGGTAGGAATGATTAGGCTGACATTCCTCGAAAAAGCCTGTACGAAACATGTTGCCTCTTTCTACCGAATGGCATCAAACAAATCATCTGCGTTCTGGACCCACACAATACAGCAGGATGCAATCTGTACAGCTCATCCAGATTGCATCGTGGTGACATCTGGAACCACCACTGGCACAGCCAGTTGTAGCAGATAGGTGCAAGTCATTGTACCTAGTGTCAATCGTTGTGGACCTTCAGTGTTGCACTCACAAGGCAATCCTTGGACTTAATTGTCACCTAGAACCAGAGCTGAGTTGCTCTTCACTCCAGACATGTCTGGCCTCAGACAATGGTGGATGTGGTCATTCACGGACCCGCCTTGAGAGACTACAGATTAGGTTCTGGGTTCCTAATCATTGATGGTATCATAGAACTATATGACATAATAAATAACTCTTTCAAAACGAACAAAAACTAAAAAATAATTATTGAATGTCACATCCCGGTAGATTCCTTTAAATACACCTGTCTTTTCATGCAGTCACCAACTGAAACAAACTAGATTGTTGACTGGGACCCTGTTTCTTCATTTCCAGACCAACTCTGATCAACTGCATACTATAAATAGGGTACTTTGTTTTTAGGTAAAACCAGATATTTTGGGATATTTAGACCTTAAACAGCTGTTAAGTAAACAAGAATTGTTTTTGTAACAGCTTCTCTTTCCATCATGTTTCCTTTGTTGTGCAGCCTTCAGATATGAGATATATGTTTCATACTCCGGCTTTCTAGATAACTGCTATGCGTATGTTTGTTGACGCATTGACGCCAGCTGTTTCTCTTTTTCACCTGAGCTGTGATCCAGCAACTTAATATGCAACGGCCTGTTGCAAGAGGACCACATTTATTGTACATTGTGTTTATTGGTGCACATGCAACGACAGTAACTAGAAATAACAAAATAACTGTCTTTTAGAGCCCAAAGAATACCAAGCAACCAAGTACCAGAACTTTCTAGCGTTCTTGGATTTTTTGTTTCTGAACAGTGAATAGTTTATGGGAGTTGTGTGGCTATTATCATTAATAATATGAAACTTTCATCTTGTGTTAGAGTTAATGTTGTGTGTATGTTTATACAGCCTAGAACTTAGTCTGCTTCCACGGGCGACTTGTCTCCAAGCCGTAGATGAGAAATTTAGCCAGTGCAGTATGACCGCTAGCCAGGAGATTGAATCCAGGATCAATCTCCACCCCTGCCCTGCAGCACAAGCTTTCGCTCCACGTGCTCCAAGCTGGTGTGCGCTAGCCCACTCATCCACCGATCCCCCCCTGCTAGAGTTAATAAAGCTAACACCAAGTTGTCTTTTTATTGTAACATGTACTGTTCAATAAATAATCTAACAAAAGTATATGCAATCAATTAACTATTGTATAATACCAAAGGATTGAAAAGTTGGGAAGGTGGTTTCTTGACACAAATCTGGTGAAAAAACAATAAACGGCGGTCCGAACCAAGCCGCAAAATGGGCCCACAAGAGTAAGGAAGGCAGAACCCATTTTTTAATGCGAAAGCATTAACTGTCCCATGGAGCAAACAGGCGTTATCAGCTTCTGAAGCCGCGCCAAACAGCACCTAAACTCCCCTGTCCCAATGGAGTGAAGCCTGTCATCAGTAGCAGCAATTTGATGGATAAGCTCCCATTGGCTGCGCGTCAGTTTCACAGGACGAGGCTCTTATTGGCTGCCGCGCAGAGTGGTTCCAAGGAACGCCACTCCACAAAAAAGCCCTCTCCATGACGGCGCAGCGGCACGGCTGCTGGTAAGATGGAGCGGCTGGCTCTGCAGCGGCTGGCTGCAGAGCCAGCAGAGTCCGCCCGGGCAGACTCCAGAGAGGCTGCACGGCCGAGCTCAGTGCGACGTGGCCACTTCACGAAAGCGCGCGCTCAGCCGTTGGCCGCAACCTCGGCAGTAGCGAAACGTGGCCGTTCACGCCAGTACACCACAGGCGAACTAAGGGAACGGAAGAACGGCATTCATGCTTTTTCTATATAACTACCGCTTGCCGTTTTAGCCTAGAAATGTGCAGGAGTGTATGGACGAGGAACAGCGCGCCGGGACGCCAGAGACGGAAAGGTTGAGAGGGAAAGGGAAAAATGCACATCACAGGTGAGAGAAGGAGAAAACCCACCCTTTGTGGAATGTTTGAGCGGCTTCGAGGGGAAGAATACAAAATCAACTGCTTGTTAAGCGCACCTTCGTGCTTTTGTTGGGTTCCCGAGAAGCAATTAGCACACCCCATTCCCCCCCTTGCTCAAGGTTTGCGAAAAGGGTGAGGAACGGTTCTCCGGCGCCGTCCGGCACTCTCCGGGGCCGGGAAAAGTTAAATATAATCAACTTTGGTCCCGCAAAGCATCACACCTCCCCAACGGATATCTCCTGGACCTGCTTTCTCCTGTTTTGCGGCTTGGTATCGACTGCGCATTACTTAACAATCATTCAATTTTATTACCAAGTATTCTTTGCAAATATTTTTCACGATCACCTACTCGAAGTTGGTTAAACTTCTGCAAGCAAATGACTTAATGAGTTTCTCCTTCACCCTCTTGATAATCATTACGAAGCTTAGTGCGTTTTCTTAGATTGTGCTATAAAGCCTTTGACAAAGTTTCTCATAAACTCCTGCTTCAAGACTGCATTGAGCCTTGCATACTAAATTGAATTCATACCTCTTGAGCTAAGCATCCATAATTTGTTACTGCTAATCAGTCAACTTCGGTGTCCCCCAAGGTTTGGTGCATAGTCCACAACTTTTATTTACATAAGCGATTTGGGACTGGACAGCTGTACCTGTTTTGTAACATTGTAAAATCTATAACAAGATAATTGACTTATCGAAGGCTCTTCTGCGACTTATGGCCTTAATCAAATACCACAATGTGACCAGCAACTGATGGAACTTAACAATAACAAATGTAAATCTACAGAAGAACGTCACATGCTCAATCTTTTTGTCATATTTAGCTCAATAATTGAACCTCTCATTTCGGTTTCTGTCTACAAGTATAATGACCGTCAATTTCTAGTAAAGTTCAAGTTGAATAAGAAGGTGACTGCATGTTAAGATGCTTGAAAATAAATGTATTTCTTTCTCTGTCTTTACTGTAACAAACTTTGTACAAAACACTAATCTGTCCAAAAATCAATATGCTAGTGCCGTGTGGGACCCCGGCAGGGCTGCCAACCTCAAGGAAAATTTTCCAGATTAAGGTAATATTCAGGTCTATGTGGGAATGAGGGAAATCTTGCTAGCTTGAGAGAAATTTTGGGCACCGTATATATATAGAATTTTTAGGTCAATTATGACTTTTTTTTGAGATAACATCGAATTTCAGCGGCTTTGGCTACATTTGGTTTACTTCCTCCAATCGGTAAGTGGTTTGTGGTGCAACCATCTGGTAACGCTGAGGGACTAGGCTAGGTGGCGCAAGGTACCGCCCATTATTAAGGGTACAGCCATTATCATCAATCCATCCAACTTTTTTCAGCAAAATTGGTTTTCATCGCCCCCTGAAACCTATGGAGGAAGGACCAGCCAAGTCGAAGATCTTGAGCGCATCGCTGTGCCTTCTCAACAAAAAAAAAAAAGTTTGAATACAAGACAAAATACTGCAATGTCTGGAGATATAGATTTACCGTGACTAATAATATTTCGTGAAGTGCCGTCATGTTCTCTGCGTTCGAGTTTGAGAGCTCTCGTTTGTGTTACACCTTTTGTTTTGTGGACCAAGCATTATAAAAAAGCGCTAATGAAGTTATTAAAGCAGCATCATGTTCTGAAGACATGTTCAACATTTAAGGCGAAGACAGGGTTTCATTCGTCAGTTTGAGTCTTCTGGTAACACTTCCATTCGTCAGATTTGCTTTGGCACGGTTTTGGCCCGATAAACTAATTTATTGCGAAGTGTATGCGAGGCACAAAGGCTATGCTTAGAGCAAGTCGTCTGCTTCTTGCGCAGGGGTAGCGGTGACGTCAAAATGACAACGAGCTCCAATTGGCTTTAGATGAAAAGGAAGTTGATAGACCTCAATGCTAGATGCCTTGAGGTCTACCCACTATATTTTCAATCAGTCAATAAGAGCTCGGCATTCTGACATCATTTCAACCCTTGTGCAAGAAGCACATGAGCTTGTACTCTGCATTTAATATATTTCTCATAGTAAAAATGAAAGCAAGGCAGAAAACAATGAATATTTAGTATTATAATTATTTGGGCAAGCGAGGAAAATTTCGGCAGAAATAGGAAAATTTCAGGTGTCTGCTAGGGAAATTTTGACTTTCCGTGTTGGCACCCTTGGACTCTGGTCACTTGTAACTAGCTCGACTGATTCCGTTCAAAATTGTTCAGCCTGATTTAGCTTGGCCAATGGACTGCCAGCATCTCTACCATGAAAAGTCTGCCATTACTAGTAAATTAGTAATTTAAGCTAGTTGGTACTTCAACATTAAAGTACCAACTAGCTCAAATTACTACTTCACTACAGCTTGCAGTACTCTTTCGTTCTACCTGTCCTTTTCACTTCCTCCGTGTTCTGTGTGCTGTTTTATCATGCTGCCATTACTAATCACCATTGTAAAGTCTTGCGCATGTGTCTTTTTCATAACACATACCATAAAATACCACATTTCATCACAAACATATTATACAACCATCATACACATCCTACAAATCTTTTCTCCCGTAGCTGTAAGGTTGATATTTCCAATTTCGAAATGTCACCTCAAACATCAATTCATCATAGAATCGCCTTCCTGCTTCCATCACTAACATTACAAAGATAGTTTTTTGCTTTAATAAAGTAGAAAGTTAGTCTAGTTGGTTTTGGTTGTACATAATGAAAAATACACAGTGCAAAAGGACATAAAGGGAAGAGACACACCAGATAGGACAGAGCACTGACTCGCAACTAGATATTTTAATAGAAGAAAAGGAAAAAGAAAAATATTACGGTCACCATAAATCGCACGTGTAACCTGTGCCATGATATGACATGATAGGACGCTTTCTAAACGACAGGCTCCGTGAGCACAACTACTCCCTCAGAGCCACGGTGGGTGGGAATTTTATACTTCACTGTAAAGAGTGTCTATGTGAACCGTCTTTTGATGCCAACACAGTTACGGGAAAACACTGGGACAAAACAACCCGAGAGGTGCGGGAAGCTTTTTACATCCACAGTGGAGGAGCAAGCTGCATCAGCACACCATCTGTCTCGTTGTCCAACAAAGAGTTAGAGTTCATGAAACTGACTATGAAGGCTCAACGCGTGCCATAACGACCACATATAATGACACAGGTTACATATGCGATTTATGAAGACCATAATATTTTTCTTTCTCCTTTTCTTCTATTAAAATATCTAGTTGCGAGTCAGCGCTCTGTTCTATTTGGTGTATCTCTTCCCTTTTTATGTCCTTTTGCGCTGTGTATTTTTATTATGTTTTTTGCTTACGTGCTCCGATTAATATGTGTCTATTGCAGGGTTGGGTGGAAATACCCTAAAAATATATTTGGAAATACAAATATGAGGATACATGGCAAAGATAGTGAAAACAATGATACTGGAATACTTTTTTTTAAAAGGCATTCCAATTTGTGCATTAGAAATAAATATAAAAATAGGTGAAAAAATATTTAGAAATACAAATATATTTTGCAGGGGGCAGCGATATTCGTAGTAATAAAATACATATTTCTAAAAAATATTCTAGATATTCTCATATTCTGTAACACGGGTGAATGGGGCAGCAATTCTCCATCATTTTGCACATTTTTTGTTCTGGGTACACTGCAGACTGGGAGCACTATGGGCACATGCTCGATTTGTGCTTCGAAGTGACAATATGAGCTTTCGTCACTGTTTAGGAGAGTTCACGAGTAAGAACAATCTAAGGAACATAAACGCTCGATTACAAAATTTCTGAACTACTAAATAAACACTTCAACGTTACCGAACTAGTCCATAAAAGTAGTACACTCTATGATTAAGAAAATAGTGAGAACATATTTTCTTGCAGTGAATTTTTTTTTATAAAACATATTCTAATATTAAATAATTGTGACGTGTAAAAAAACACAGAAAAAAAATGTATCCTATTTCTGCCTAAAATATTATGTTTATATATTGAAGCTTCTTGATGCCCTAATTTCTTAATATTAAGGTAGCTCATTCTTTTTCTTCTTAATGTTGATGTTTGTTTTTTATTTTGTACCTACAAACTGTTGTAGAGAACAAATAACCATGGCAGACTTTAGCTCTTTTCCCTCCAGTTTTTTTGCCACAGTGCCGATGTTTTTGCTTTTATGTTTCACATATGTTTCGTATGTACAGTAGTCATCAAACTTATACCGAACACTTGTGGAATATTGAATGCAGAAAAAAGATAAAATATGAGAGAACTGCGCATATTTATGTGAACTGAAGGTATGCTACGGACATAGTGGGACACAAAGAGAAATAGCTTAGGGCTAGCGCTAGTTATGCACGCACACGTAGAAAAAAATAAAATAGAACAAGCCAAGATTAGGCTTAGCATGTGTTCCAGATAAGTTTGCTGAGCACTGTACATGTATTACTTGCATGCTGACTGCGGTAAGGGGGCCGATGGCCACGTCAGAAGATTTTGTGTCTTTTGCTGCAGCCTCTGAGACACAAGTGTCTCTAAAATAAACTATTTTTATTATTTTTAATATTAAACCCAACGATGACAAAAACGTGAAACAAAAACTCCAATAACTAATGATCTTGGGTTGGGAGGACAGTAGGGACAAATGCACGTTCTGTGCACTCTAACGGTGAATTCGGGTGGTCGCCTCTCCCCTCTGAACCTGATTCAGCGGAGCGCCCCATCCTTGCCACCAGAGCTACTCGGGATCCTTTTCAGCCGATCACAACTGCTGGGTTCAGAGCGCTCTGACATTCTCAGAAGTAAAACAGAAGTCATGAAAGTAAAACTTCTTAAGATTGGTAATGTATAAAAAAAAGATTTTACAGCGTACGGTGGACGATGAAGCAAAATTTACGCTCGCAACGTGACGAAATAACGGTTGTGACGTACATTGTTCTACGCGTCAGAACATAGAGAAAAAAGAAAACAGCAGTATGCGAATTTAATTTTGCAGGACGGAACAAAAGCCAATGTTTGGAGAGAGTAGTCAATTCATTGCGTTTTCGACAGTGAACGCGCTGCGACAGCGGTCATGCATACGGCAGGAAAGGCAAATATAAAATGGATAATAATCCACATTTTTCTTACGGTAGAATATTGTGCAAGCAGGATATAGCACATATCGCCCTGTGACACAAATCCCAGTGCATTATATTCGGCTTTCCCTTTATTTTACAAGACAAACCTCTGAACACACTTTTACCAAACCTGAAAATTTCTTGAAGCGATCACAAAACCCGGTAGAACAGTGGCGAGCACTGCAAGCTGTTTCTTTGTCGGTTAGGTTTAGCGGTTTCACCGCCATAAGATGAACGATCTCGTGAAAGCACTGGGAATACTTCACACGTCAACTTTTCCTGTTACGGTCACAAACGAATGTCGTCCTGTCCACTGACTTTGTAGAACTGGATAGCAATTGCCGTCATGCCGGACCCCGCACACCACCAAAGACTACTGCCGGCCATCATCAACAAAACCACGTGATCCCCGTCCAAGTACCACGTGACTCCTGCGCCGCTCCGCACTTTGATGGCTAGGGACGGGGTGCTAGGGAGCGCTCTAAGAGGGAGGAGCGCCCTTGAAAAGAACCAACCGATCCGGCCACCGCACTCTTTTTCCACCCGATCACGCGTGCTCTGAAAAGAGCGCTTGAGAGCGCGCAGAAAGAACCACCCGAATTTGCCATAAGCATGCCTTACGGGCTGTCCACTTTCTTATTGTGCTAGCATTTGACTGAGTCTAGCTGCCTCTAGAACAGGTGTTTATCACAATGCCAGATTTATTTACCTTACTCTATATTGGTAAACATTCCGTACAAAGATAAAAGATAAACCTAAAGCGAATAATAGAAAGCAAGGAATGACAAGAAGTGGAATACTTTCACCTAGAACACTTTCTTTCTGCCAATTCGACAAGTTGCCTTTCGAAGAGTTCCCCTCTCTGCAAACTGACTTATGCCAACTTTCGACGAATTTCCCAGATCCCGCTGCATCACGAACACACCCGCTAGGACAGGCCGTCATCCACTGCATGCCAGCTAGGGCCATCTCTCAACATATTTTAGCACTATAGGGCAGCTGCTAAATTGATGCAACATAACTAAGGTTCGGAGTTTTCGGTTTAAAACGATAAAAACCGATAAAAGTATGCCGAATCCATTTTCGGAAATTCGGTTTTAACCGAAAAAGGTCAGTTTGTAGTTAAACATTTCAACGAAAACCCCGAGACTGGGTCAAAAAGGGATGGACAAACACAAAGTGAGACTTTGTGTTTGTCCGTCCCTTTTTGTCCCAGTCTCGGGGTTTTTGTCGAAATGTTTAACCACCACCAGCTCGTTTGCGCCCTTACCCTTTGTTCAGTTTGTAGGTTTGGCGTTTTCGGTTTAAACCGATAAAAGTATGTCTAGCCCGTTTTGTGAAATTCAGTTTTAACCTAAAAAGGTTAGTTTCTTAGGGCCGCATCGAGGTGGGTCGGGAGGGAGAGAGAGAGGGCTTTGCAAGGTTTGACATTGTGTGACGTCTTCGTGATTGCCCTCTTCCAAGGTTCAACATGCAACAATGGAGGTCTTGGATTGGCTTCGCCGGACAACTGTGTCCTTTCTGTGATCGGGCTTAGTGTGTCAAGTTCCCGGTCCTCCCAGAACAAGTTTGGATGTGGGCTAGTATAAGCTTCTTTACTGCATGCACTTCAGAGGACATTGAGGAAAGCCGTCAATGCCTTTCTTAACAGCCTCTCTCAAACTTCCCTGTGGTTAAAAACATAAATACAATGGATTTCTTTTTGTTTTTTCGCCATTCCGCTGGTTTCTGTACTGTCATCACCTCAGACGGTCACGCTGTCAGAATGGGAAGGAAAAAGAAACACGCTGAAGACTATGCCCGCAAATTCCACAATTTCGAGGTGTGTCCTGAGGGAAGTTGTAGAGAAGACCACGTATGTATACGTGTCATTATTCTTTTGAGTGATCACAAATATCACAGCTACAAGGATCATCTGATCCAGTGCCCGATGGTGTTTCTTTCATATTCACCAAAAAAAAAAAAGGTAAACATTTTTGGGAATAAATATACACCGAAAAAAAAAAAAACTAAAATTGAGTTTTAAAATAAACACCGAAAAAAGTACGCTAAATTTCGTGAAAATAAAAACAAAAAATGCGGAACCCTAAACATAACGCAGCTCATTTCATGCAACCTTACTGCTGGAAGCCAATACACGACAGCCGCCTAACCCTTCAGGGCAAACATTTGTTATCTATGCAAAACAGAGATTGGGCTCACATATTGTCAGAGGTAAAATGCACATATGTGGACCTTGGTCTGCATGATAATAAAGCCTCGACGTCCTCTTTACAGCACCCCATCTCAAGCGAACAAGGCAGCTTTACTGTTTTGTTTAGAGGGCATACGAAGCAACAGAGGGCACAAAATGCCCTCTGTTGCATCGTATGCCCTCATTTATGCCCTCTTGTTTAGAGAGCATAAATGCAACATACAACATACGGTAGTCGTGTGCACCTCATTTTTTGGGACGCTGAAGTGTCACCGACTTGCTAGATTTAACAGACCTCGATCGCAAAGGGACCTAGCATGTTTCGCATTGACCGGGTGACTAAGCAGGAATTTAGTTGAAATGACCCCGGAAGCCAGCTACCGGAGTCATTTGTTCCTGCCAGTTATAATGAGAAAATGTTTGCTTACTGGTTTACAAAATTCAAAAAGGAATCAAATTGGAACTAATAAAACCCACTTAAGACAGTTCTATTTCTCGATGCAACACCTGCAACACAAGCAACTAATTGCTGCAATTTACCATCATCATTAATAATTAATCTTTTTGCACTATTTAGACACACAGTTACGCACTATAAATGTGTTTTTATACCTTTAAATGGCGTTGAGAATACTAACTCATCTTTCTGAAACGGGTTGTTCCCAAAAACGATCTATTTCAAACCAGAACCAACTCCTTAGGCCCGCTTCAGACGGAGCAACCTTCTCAGCAATTTTGGTGTTGCTGGTGGGTAGTTCCCTAGCATTCCCTAGATCGACACGAATTGCTGAGATCGGGTCCGGCTCGAACAAGCGAGCAACTCCGAGCAATTCGAAGACGGTTGAAGCGGCCGCAGCCAATCAGAGACACAATATTTTCACGTGACACCCCTGTGGTGGTGACGATAGCTAAAGACTTAGTTCTGGTTTGAAACGGATCGTTTTTAGAAATAAACAGTTTCAGAAAAATGAATTAGTATTCTCAACGCCGTTCAAAGATATAAGAACGCGTTTTTAGTGCATAGCTGGGCGTCTAAATAGTGAAAGAAAAATCAAATTTAATGATGATGATGGCAAGTCGGAGCAATTCAGTTGCTGCGTGTGAACGCGGGCGGCCCGTGTTGCTGGTGCTGCGACGTCAAGTTGCTGGGCAAAATTGCTCTGTCTGAAGCGGGCCTTAGGCCCGCTTCAGACAGAGCAACTTTCTCAGCAATTTTGGTGTTGCTGGTGGGTAGTTCCCTAGCATTCCCTAGATCGACACGAATTGCTGAGATCGGGTCCGGCTCGAAACGGACGAGCAACTCGAACAACTCGGAGCCGTTTGAAGCAACAGCAGCCAATCAGGAACGCAATATTCTTACGTGACACCCCCGTGGTGGTGATGATGACAGCTAAAGACTTGGTTCTGTTTTGAAATTGATCGTTTTTGGAAATAAACCTTCTCAGAAAGTTGAGTTAGTATTTTTGACGCCATTCAAAAATATAAAAACGTTCTTAGCGCGTAGCTGTGCGTCTAAATAGTGCAAGAAAATTCAAAGTGAATGATGATGATGGCAAGTCATAGCAATTCGGTTGCTGCGTGTGAACGCGGTTGGCCCGTGTTGCTGGTGTTGCGACGTCCAGTTGCTGGGTGAAATTGCTTCGTCTGAAGCGGGCCTTAGTCGTCATCATCACCGGCACGGGATGCCACGTGAAAATATTGCATCTCTGATTGGCTGCTGCCGCTTCAAACGCCTCCCAGTTGCTCGTCTGTTTCGAGCCGGACGCGATCCAAGCAATTTGTGTAGATCTAGGGAAAGCTAGGGAACAACTTGTCAGCAACATCAAAATTGCTGGGAAAGTTGCCCCAGCACCAGAACCCATTGGAACGAACAGGATAAGTAGAATCACTTTCGACTACACATGCGAGTCGAATTTCGCATTCCTATTTTCAATTTGACGAGTTTTGTCAGAATCGTAATAAAAAATACACCCTATTCGCCGTGGCAGACGCTGTAGTGGGGTAAAGCGCTGGATATTCTATTTTCATTATTCAGCTTTTTGTACTGGCGTAGAGAACAGCACACCCCCAATCCAGCACTTTAACACCTCAGTGCCAAAAGCGTTTGTTAGTACGACTACACGTGCCACATTTTCAAGCTCTGGTAAAATGTCCTACTACAAATATTACTTCACCACATAAACACAATGTGTGAAACAGGTTTTGCTGTGCGTTACCCAAATAGCGCATGAAGCGAGCTGACGATCCGAGTGATAAAAGATCCGCATGATCTGTCCTACCCGTGACATCACCAACGACCATGATGATAGCTAAGCGCCGGCCCTGTAGTTTGCGCCATGTGGTTCACTCACACCGCCAAAAGAGCTCTATGTGAAAGAGCTCTGTCGGTCGGCATTTTCCTATTGAAAATTTTAGAAAATAACGGTTACTGCTGAAACTTTGGCATCTGGTTTGAACTGTTAGTACTACTTTTGGGTGTAGAATGGGCGTAAGAATGGGCATAAGTAAAAAACAAAAAAAAAAAAAAACTTTTGTATGCAAGTTTAGAAAGAGTTATATACGTAAAGACAGGGGACGGGACAACACATGAAAGATGTGTTGTCCCGTCCCCCTGTCTTTACATATATAACTTTTTCTAAACTTACATCATTACCATGCGCTTACTAACCCAGTGTAAACCTTTGTAATTTTTTATTATTCTTTTTTTTTTTGGGGGGGGGGGGGGGGGGGGGGGGCACTTTGCATTTATTTTGAAGCAATCTGAAATAAATGAATAAATTACTCGTGGCTGTTGGCGTGCCATGGAAACTCCTAATCGGTGGCGGCTCGCTGGTGGTGACACCAAACGTTTATTTTCTGTCCCAGACAATATAAATAATAACTGGAACTTCCGTTTTTCTTTTAATATTAGCCTGGCTGGCCTCACTGGCCCATTGTTCGTCGTCAAGGTCGCTGTTACTTTTACTTTACTACTTGTTTACTTGTTAACATACACCTGTACATATAAGTTTCATTCACATGTATTCTCTAGTTGTTAACATACAGCTAGGGAGTCAGCCAGCACTTAGATGCACGGGCTTCTGCCTTTTGGCTGCCTCAGGCTCTCGGCTGTATGGAAGTAAAGCCAATACACTCCTTTGAACCTTTATGCTGGTGTAATTTTTAATATGAATAGCTACAACAAGCAGTCCTTGGTTTTTCCGTCCTCTCATCGCCGACATAGCAGGTGCGCTTACAAATATGCCGCATGCAGGGTGCAGTGAACTTGTCCTTCTAAACTGCGCAACTTTTTGGAGTGCACTTTCTATGTGGGCGCTGGGAGGACAGGAAAACCACGGACTGCTTGTTGTAGCTAAGTGTGATGAATCCCGGAGAAAAGCTCACCGGAGAAAAACTCATCGGAGAAAAGCTCACCGGAGATAACCTCACCACAAAACCGGCGGATGCGGAGAAAAGCTCAACGGCCATCGAGCGTATGCGGAGAAAAGCTTACCAATATTTTTTCTTCTTTTTATATGGAGGCTGTTGGATAATGCGTAACATATACCAATTTATAATCATTAAAATTCGTCAGCTTTGTAAAAAAGAAAATGTCCTTTTTATAATATTTGTTAAGCTTATTGGGTATATTGCTCCCAAATTAATAATTGCGGGCGAGTGTTTTCTGTGGCTTACTCTCGAGGCAACGAAAGCCTAACTAAAAACTTTATGAACTTGAAGAACAGGAAAAAGTTAAAAAATTTAATGATGTCTGCCTAAAACCTAAAGAAATCAAAGCTGTAACTGCCGAAAATTCAAAAGTGCATGCGCAACAACGCGGTGCCTGAAATTCTCTTTGAAGCTTCCTTTGAAAACAGGATAGAACAGTCAATAGGATATCGAGGCTTCTTTCTTCCACGGACATGCACGCTTTCTAGCCGTTCGTGCTGGTGTTTTCACACATTCCCTTTGTGTGATACTGAGTGCCCTTCTACGGTGAGCCACCCATGACCTTCGGAGCTGCGCAATAGCACCGTTGTTACTCGTAACCTATAGAAGAAGTAGTCTTTTGTTATGCAGCGAATAGGGCGAATCGGTAAACGTTATACATGATGAAAACCGCTCAAACGACGACAACGGTGTGAAGAAAACAAACACGACAAGGGAACCTGTTCTCGCAACTAAAGTTTTGTTAGTGAAATTAAGGAAGAAAACAGCGTAGCCGACACTGATTGCATCAACAAACACCTTCTCATCTATTAGGCACTACACAATATTTGGAGCTGAACCGGTTCACACACCGCTATTCATTATAGCTCGCAAAGAACAAACCTCTTTATCTGACAGAGCTAGCGATGGCGCGCTGTCAGCTGTCAATAAATTGTTGCCTTTTTTATCGGTGTACGATGTTTTGATTTTATGCTTGCGGCTTCATTAATTTATAGAATGGGTGATTACTACTTTCTGAGGAATTGGTAAATATGCCCAATGAACTTCAAGAATATTACAAAAAAGAGGACATATTTTTATTGAAGTGACGAATGCGAATTCTGTTAAATTGCCAAGTTTTTTTTTTTTTTGCGATGAACAGTAAAAAAAAAAAAAAAATAGAGAATGTTGTTGAGAAACTTTGCAGAACTAAATGGTACGGGACTTCCTTTCCGGAGGTGCGATCGGGGACAGCGGGGCTTGGATTGCCGGCTGGACGCCGCGAAGCGGCGTGTACTGGTTACGTTTTGTAATTAGCAGCCGATACTGTCGCCGCGAACGCAGGCGGGGGGCTGGGTTAAAGGGGTAGTCCACCGATTTTTTGAGCTACATCAACTAACTATATTTTCTAACTCCCCGGCCTTTAGCCTTTCCGGTATGCTATTTAGTATCGCGAAATTCATAATAGGTATTGTGAAATCGGCAAATGAAAATGGTCCAAAAACCAATATTCAAATATTCGCGCACTTTTCCGTGCCGTGACGTCAGTGGCAGGCAGGCTTGCCAGTCGAGCAAGTAGTCTAAAAATAGAATATGCCAATCATTTGTTCCGTGCTGGAGCGCGGATACGGGAGCGAGCTTCCAAAGCACTCATTTGACACCAAGAAACTGCTTCAAATCCGTTAAGAACTTCTGTAGTCCAAAAAGTTAACCCCTGCTTCCACTGACGTCACTTTTTCGTGGTTGCCAGTAGAGACTTTCAGTTTGAAAAACATGGTGAAGACCAAAACTGTAAATTCAATAACTTCGCGAAAAAACAATATTTTGACCTAATATTTGGGATACTATTTTAGCAATGTTTGTTGGTTAGCTTAGCAAAATTTCAAGCAAATCGGAGACAATGCAAAAAACGGTGGAGTATCCCTTTAAAGGGATACTTCAACGAAATTTGAAATATTCCCGTCGTGTTCAAAAATAGGTTGAATATGATCCACAATATTCGTAAATGACAATCGCACGTTTGTATTTTGATCCTGGTGGCTGTATTTTTCGTTATAAACGGCCCACTCTGGCAAGCGCTCGGAGAAGGCCCAGCTTAGAGCACGTGACATCCAACGCAATCGTGACGTAGGTCGTCTCAAGACGAGCAAAGCTACAGCGAGGCTGACGTCGGGAGGATGGCCTAGTCGTTCCAACCACCGAAGCGGCTGCTTTTGTACGAATTTTGAGTGACGGGTTAATCTTTTATAATCTTCTAGGGGTACAATAGCGACTTCTGCGACACACAAAAGGGATTCTCGGGAAGAGGGGAGTTCCTCCTTCCCCCCCTTCTCTTGTGGTGGCCGGAGACGAGACAACCTCTGTCACTAGCTGTCAAGGTTCCTAGACGAGCATTACAAACGAGGCGTTAGCGACATCCACCAGGTGCTCTTTGCTAATTGTTTAATTCGTTTTAAAATTCCTTTTCGAGACTTTTTTAACAAGATATTGGAATGTTCCATGTGATACTGCTCTTTTGAACACATATAGACCAAAAACTAAGCGCCGAAATTTCGTTGTAGTATCCCTACCTTCCCAGTGATTCACGCGCCGTTCGAAAAGCGTGGCCCGAGCGGCATGATCTCTCGGAGGAGTGCGTATAGCCATTTCCGTCCGAAGTGCACTCCGGAGTGCGTATAACTTTACTCTAAAAAAAAAAAAAAAAAAAAAAGTATATATTAAATAGATTGCGAGAAACTTACATCTGAGGTTGCACTTTTCCGTAAGTGAAATCCGAAGGTAGGAATGCTTCCGACCAAAGGAATCAGTAAGGACTTTCGGAGGTTCATCCTTTAATGTTGAGACAGAAAGGTGTCGGATAAGAGAGAGACTTTCAGAACACAACAAACCAAAGAAAAGTCCTTCAAACTCACATGGCTGTTTGCAGGCTGAATGAGTTCCTGCGGTGCTGCCGATTGCAGATTTCTGCATCTTACCAGCGGCCAAGAAAGAGGTAAAAACTCCTTGCCGAACACTGCTGCGGTTAAGCTACCAGCAGACCGCGCGCACACGCCGAGCATGACGACTGACGACTGTCAGATCACTCGTCGTACTGAGCGCAACTGGTGCAACTCCCCTCTTTTTCGGTCTTTCACCTGTTCGCAGCTGGCCTCCCATGAACGACAAGAAAGCGACGACAGCATCGAAACCGCGCAGCAGATCATTCGACAGCAACACGGGCACGTGAATATCACTGAATAAACAAGGCCAATGTGGTCAGGACTCAGGTCATGGGTCAGGTGCACTGTGGTCAGGTGATCGTTGTACGAAAAAGAGCGGTTGGATTGTTGTCCGTTCCATTTAGCGCCATTTAGCGCTCTCTGGGCGGCACCATTTTGTTCGACAGCAGCGCCCTCTCCATACATCCGGGAAATTCGGCGGGGTAAAACGAGAGAGAGGGCACGCGCCTGACCTCGCTAGCAGACGACAAAACGGGAGGTTGCCATTCTCCATAGAACATCGAACTCTCCCTCGTGGCTGCGGTTGTGAAATGGTTCGCATTCTTAGAATAGTTATGGCTACTCCAAAATCAGCCTACAGCTCTCTGTTGTTCTACTTCAGTAAATGATGAACTGACATATCTTTTTTCCATTACTTAAAGGGGCCCTGCAAGGACGTTTTACTGTTTTTTAATTTGCACCGAACCTGAGCGCACTGAACGTAGTAACTTAGTGAAACTTTTCTTTTCGCGAAATTCGCTTTATTTTAGAGAAAAAATTGTAAGGGTGCAGGCGAGCTGGTGGAAGTTAACCATAGTTTTGTTTAACCCGAGACTGGGGTATTTCGGAAAAGGGACGAGAAAAAAAGAGGCCACAAGGAGGCGACGTCTCAAACACAGCTAAGGATTTTATTCCATCGTATGCACTTTTATACACACCACGTCCACACACCACCAACCAAGTCGACCAATGACAACATAACACCCGGAATACACTAAGCCAAACATAGGCCCAAAACATTACAAAAGAAAAATCTTTGGACGATTCTACTCGGAGAGGGTTACAGGAACCACCAGAGGTTTCGACTGTGGGACACAGAAAGAAGACAGCAATTTGAACGAAACTGGTATGTGCGACGAAGATTAGTGTTGGACGCTGTAAAAAGGTCGAATGTTGGGTTTGGAAATAGTTGTAGTTTTGTGAATGGTGACCAATCCGCTGGGGCTCGGAGGTGCGGTATTGTGAATCCTTGTAAAGTCGCATTTACAGAGAGGACGGAGGAATTGTTGAGAGGAGGACCGAAGTTTTGTGTAAATGTAAAACCGTCGAGAGTAGATGTTTTTTCCGCGATCCAGACAATTGCTAGAAAAGTAGGGTTAGACGAAAGGGTTGCTTTTGTGGACTACGCGGTCAGTAGAATGGAAAGAGTTGTGGATGATTCGTATAAAAAAGACAGGAGGAATTTTCAGGCTATCACGGAAGTAAGAAAGGATCTAGATCACTGGAATTGTTACAGACCGATAAGAGCGGTATGTTTGCCGTCCTTCCATTGGCGGTTTTTGAAAAAAAAGTCAACAGAAACATTGGACTCGGTATTCATGGCATGGCAAGGCAAGTTGGGAAAATTAAGGAAGGACATCTCAGCTACACTAAGACGAGGGTTTAGAGACCTTAGCCAGGAAAGTCCTGAATCAGCCGAGAAGCGCTTTAAGTTTAAAATTCTTCTTAAAGGACCACAAGCCGGAAATGCCGTTCCGCACGGTTATTAATGAGAACGGAACGTGGCAAAGCATGGTTTCGAAGTTTCTTCAAAAAGGTTTAGACTTCGCTAGATTGGAAAACAGTCTTTCGTTAAGAAACTCGGACGATTTTGTTCAGATTTTAGATGCTCACCATGGGAGGCAATGCTCGTTGATCTCGATGGACATTAAAGATCTGTACTATTCTCTTGAAAAACAGCTGTTGATGAGTAGGGTTAGAAAGGCTTTGGAGCGTAATTTGGTAAAATTTCAATCAGGTACGGGGATTCCGGTAGATAGTTTTTTAGCGATCCTGGATCGCCACGGTAGTGGAGTTCAAGGAACGCATGTGGATTCAAAAGAAGCTTGTGTGTATTGGGTCTGCGGTGGCACCTATTTTGGCAGAAATTTATTTAAACTCTTTGGATAACGCGATCTCGGAAAGGCTGGCAGTTTGGGGGTCGGGTGAAGTTTTAGTGAGAAGGTATGTTGATGACATTGTGGTCATGAGCTTTCATGGGAAGGATACGGGAGCAATAGAGAGTCTGGTGAGAGCCTCAGCACCGGAACTTACCTTTACTGTTGAAGGGGTCCATATCACAAGAGCGAATGACATTTTAGCGAACGGCGACATTTGAGCGAATGGTCGTTTTAGCGAATAACGGGGGCGCGCGTTAACCCATCCGTCGCGCTGCGCTTTACGCCGCTTCGCGGCGACAGTCTGCGGCAACTCAATACAAAAATATTAACTCACTTGGCCCACCCGAAAACGCCGCTTCGCGGCGTCCGACTATTCGCTAAAGTGTCATTCGATGAAACGTGGGCGTTCGCTAAAACGTCATTAAGTGAGTGCCTCCCCTTCTTTAGAGCGTTTCCGATTATTGATTTGACCATCCCAGCCTTCACAGTCTTTGAATGGCAGCTTCTTCTACTTAAAACTGGCTTTGCCGATTCTTTTCCGTACTCCCAGCACACTCCTTCTTGCACGTGAATACGTAAATCTAAAAACTGCAAAACTCCTCTGTCTGGCCCTTCAACAGGGGAGGCACTCACTTGATCGAATGACGTTTTAGCGAACGCCCACGTTTCATCGAACGACACTTTAGCGAATAGTCGGACGCCGCGAAGCGGCGTTTTCGGGTGGGCCAAGTGAGTTCATATTTTGTAATGAGTTGCCGCAGACTGTCGCCGCGAAGCGGCGTAAAGCGCAGCGCGACAGATGGGTTAACGCGCGCCCCCGTTATTCGCTAAAACGACTATTCGCTCAAATGTCGCCGTTCGCTAAAATGTCATTCGCTCTTGTGATATGGACCAAAGTGCATACGATGGAATAAAATCCTTAGCTGTGTTTGAGACGTCGCCTCCTTGTGGCCTCTTTTTTTCTCGTCCCTTTTCCGAAATACCCCAGTCTCGGGTTAAACAAAACTATGGTTATTTTAGAAGTTATAGGCAATTTAGAATTACAAAAACAAGCAAAAAATAACCTCCTTCATGACGTCCTAGGTCCTGGCTTGAGTGGCCGTGAACTAGAGGAGGAATAGTGAGCTCATCAAGCGCTCACGGCCGCCGCACTCCGTGTCGACGGCGCGAGAGGGCGCATCTAAAGCATGTTCTGGATAGGCTGTATGCAACGGGCAGCCAAAGCGGCTTTAATTGCATTTTCTGCGTGATTAAACACTAATTCGGCATGACACTTCACTGGCCACGAACGACAGCAAACACGGGGTAAAGATCAGTTCAGAATGGGAGCCACTTCGCGCTGCCATACCGCGAAACGGCCAAACCGCAAGACAAAGCCTCTCGCGGAAGGCCTTCGGAACGCTCGGAGGCGGTCGGATCCTGCTGTCCATGCGACTGCAGCGCCACCGCGTACATCCGGAATTTTTTTGTGTCGCCGCCTTATCCCACTACTCCTTTCTAGTATGCGCCGCCTTTTCCACCGCTTGGCGGCGGGCATGTCGACGGGTCATTTCTTGTTTTCGTACTTTATGAACTGAATTTCTTTCTTTTTTTCATCTATAATAGTGAACAAAAACTACTTTTATAAATAATTGAAACGGTTGGCGCCACTTATATTTTGTATTTCGACCAAAAAAGTTTTTAGCGGCTCTGACCAGTAGTAAGCCCAGGACCAAAGACGTCACATTTTGCGCGCTTTCGCTACCGCGGGTCGCCCTCGTCGGTGGAGGAGGTTTCCGTGTCGTCCGGTTAAAATATGGTGCACTGATATTTAGCTACTCTTTCCGTGCCCGCTGGCTTGCCCGAACCCCAAGAGACGTGGAAACCGCATAAAAGGTCGACGCTTAAATATGATTGCAGGGCCCCTTTAAAGAGCAGTTGAGTCAGCCGGCGGTACTACCCTCAACGACTCCGTGTATTTCGGCAGGACAGCATGTTTTTATTTATTATTTCAGACATCCACTCATGGTGGCTAAAGGCCTACACCAGTACGAACTTTGTACAGTAAAAAAGGTACAGCCACCGGATTCACTTTTCGCCGGAGAGACCGGCCAGTCTGACACAGTTTTCCTTTTTTTTTTTTTCTTTTTTTTTTTTCTTTTTCATTTGCACGCAGATAACAGCGCAGTTGGACTCTGTTAGTCTTTTTATCTAGTATAGTAATACACGATAACTGGCATATCAAAGTCTGCGCATCTGCGTTTGAAATTCCCGAAATGACGCGATTTTAAACAGGGTTTGTACGCCAGCCGGATGCTAGGTACTGCCCACTCGGCGGAGCAGACGACATACAGGTAAAAAAAGAGAGGGCATTTTTTTTTCTATCTTTTTACTCTTTTTGCTATGACCCAAATTGAACGGTCTATAGATGGCGCTAGTTAAAGTCTACTTCACACTGCACATTTTCAAAGTGCGAGGGGAGGGCGCGCGCGCGTGAGCAAATCGCATCTTGTTTGCGAGTTCGTCAACGCTTTATCAGCTTTATTGGCTTTATTTTGGTGCGTGCGCGTGCGGCGCCGGCAAACTTGCTAGGTCTGACACCGGAGACGATCTGGCGGAACATAGCCATGGACAGCTTCGCTGTAAAAAATTGCGGTGGCTTAGCTCGGCTAGCTTAGTAACGTTGGCTTATGCGCACAAAATGAGAGGCGCTATCAAGCGGCTCCGGTGCAGCGTCAGACTTGGCTACTGCGCAACAGAGGCGCACAGCTGGGCACGCGGCGGCGCCAGTGCGTCTGCCGCGGCTATGACGTCATTCCTCTGGAATGCGCAGACCGGCGAGGCGGGCCAACCGGCTCTGGGGCCAACACGGCGGGCGCGGCGGCGGCGGCTCCGGCGCGCCAGCTGTGCGCCGTGTTACGTCACTGCTCCTCGAGCATGCGCAGCACGGAGCACGGCTCATTATGCGAGCCATGCGAGCACGGCCAATGTAGCTCACGCTACAAAACGTTGAGTATTGACTCAGTGCTGCAGCTTGCCAGGTTTAATCATATCAAGCAAGCCTGAAACTCAAAACAGTAACAAGAAATAACAATTAGAATGCTTGGCAATAATTTGTTGCCAGAATGCCAAAAATGTAGGTACACCATACAGATTCAGGGGGGGGGGGTCAAGTGTCCTCCTCCTCCCTTCCCCCTCTATGCTCCCCCCCCCCCCTCCCTCGCGAATCCCGGAGAAAAGCTCACCGGAGAAAAGCTCACCGGAGAAAAGCTCACCGGAGATAAGCTCACCGGAGAAAAGCTCACCGCAAAACCGGCGGATGCGGAGAAAAGCTCACCGTTTTTTTTCTTCTTTTTATATGGAAGCTGTTGGATCATGCGTAACATATGTATCAATTTATTATCGTTAAAGTTATTGCTCCCAAATTAATAATGGCGGGCGAATGTTTTCTGTGGCTTACTCTCTAGGCAACTAAAGCCTAACTAAAAATTTTATGAACTTGAATAACATGACAAAGTTCGAAAACTTATGTCTCCCTAAAACCTAAAAATCAAAACTGTAAACGCCGAAAATCCTAAAGTGCATGTGCAACAACGCGGTGCCTGACATTCTCTTTGAAGCTTGTATTAACCTTTGAAAACAGGATAAAACAGTCAGTAGGATATCAAGGCTTCTTTCTTCCACGGACATGCACGTTTTCTAGCCGTTCGTGCTGGTGTTTCCGCAGGTTGCCTTTGTGTGATAGTACCCTTCTAAGGTGAGCCACTCATGACTCTCAGAGCTGCACACTGGCACCGTTGTTACTCCTGACCTATATAAGAAAGTCTTCTGTAAGGTAGCGAATGGGGCGAGTTGGTAAACGTTATACATTATGAAAACCGCTCAAACGACGACGACGGAGTGAAGCCAACAAACACGACAGGACGAAGCTGTTCTCGCAACTAAAGTTTTCTTAGTGAAATTAACAGAAAGAAGACACTGATTGCATCAACTACTTACTTAACTATTAGGCACTACAGAATGTTTGGAGCTGAAATGGTTCACACACCGCTATTCATATTAGCTCACAAAGAACAAACCTCTTTATTTGACAGAGCTACCGACGGCGCACCCTCAGTTGTCAATAAATTGTTGTCTTTTTTACCGCGGTGAACGATGTTCTGATATCATTTTTGCGGCTTCATTAATATACAGAGTGGGTGATTACTAATTTCTGAGGAATTAGTAAATATGCCAAATGACCTTCAAGAATATTAAGAGAAAGAGGATATATATATATATATATATATTTTTTTTTTTAAATGAAGTGGCGAATGCGAATTATGTAAAATTGCCACGTTTGACGCAGAATCCGCCAAGATAAAAAAAAAAAAAGAAATCGGTGAGCTTTTCTCCGCATCTGCCGGTTTCGCGGTGAGATTTTCTCCGGTGAGCTTTTCTCCGGTGAGCTTTTCTCCGCCGCCCCTCCCTCCCCTTGAATTCTATGTGTAAAAATTTAGGACGTGGAAAAATCGGTGGAGGAGGGGTTTCGAACATCCAATATGCTGATCCCCCCTTCTCTGGAAATACCTGCATCCGCCTCGACTGTGCGACACCACTTGTGCAAACATAAGCCATTGCCAGTTTTTCTGTGGCGATCCGAAGAGAGGAGGAAAGCGCGTGTACGGCGGTTGGTGCACCCTCTCCCTTAACATTGACTGCATCGCCGTAGAAAGCTGACCGAAGGGCTGTCATTAAAACAACTAGTGTGGTGGACAATAATCGTTTGGGGCACTTACCTGAACAGTAAATTTTTATGCCCTCCAATATTCTTCCAAAATAAAATACAAGCAACTGCATGTCGTGCTCATGCTAACACTTGTACGTGCAGTGTACACACACTGCATGAAATTACCAATCATCTGCCAAGAGTCAGAGTAAACAATCAAAATAATGCAATGCACATACAAAGATGGATTTGTATTAGGTTTTTGCAACCAAATAATTAGGGCTGCAGCTCGCAGCAGACTTTTTCCAAATATACGGCTCTGTAAAATCCAGTGCCATCTGCCATCTGGTGGCTGGAATGGCAGTTTATCTTTTGCCGTACTAATGGCGGCAATGAACCTGTAGCCTGCAGCATTTTATCGGGCACCATCACTTTCGCAAGTCAACGGCAAACGAGAATGTGCAATTCACTGCACAATTCTTTCTCGATGATCTCTTTCAGTGTCGATGGCCACAAAGATGCAACCAATCGGAACGAAGCGTTAACCCAGATAGACGCCTTGTTAAAGTTATATACCTACATCAAGGGGCTTTGAAGTCGATTCTGTACTGTTAAAGGGATGGTGAACCGGAACCTGGATTCCACAAAACACTGTGGCAAAAGCGTGCAACGGGATGCTACAAACACCAAAACATCACTCATACAGCGATATCTCGAACAAATGACCACATTTCTAAAAAAAGGAGGTGCACTTGACATATATGTTTACGTCTTGTTTCTCCGAGAAGGAGAGAGAACGGCCTCGCGTCTTCTCCGCCTCGCCGCCTTGAGGGGGCGAAGCGAAAAGGGGAGGAAATGAGATATCTTGATGTCACGTGCCTCGTCGGCCTCGTTCAATCTCAACCTCTTTTTCCAGAAATACGGACGTCCATTCGAGATATTGCCTTACGAGTAGTGTGGTAGGGATTGTAGCGTCTTGCCTACAGCTCCTGCATTGTTTTCTGAAATCCAAATTTCGGTTCACCACCCCTTCAACAGATTGACTGGGCCAGAGTTATAAAAATGACTGCTTATGCAGCTCTTGCATTCCATTCCTGCTTTGCAAAGTGATAACGTCTCGAATGTATAGGCCTCAAATCCTCAGCTTCGGAGTATCTTCAACTTGTTCCTTCATCAGTAAACAGAAGACAGCCATTAGTATGCCACATATGCCATTTTTCAAATGATGATGATGATGATGATGATAGTGAAAGGGGCCAGACCAAATTTTGGAAAGGGTCTATTGAAACTTGAACAATGTTCGCCTCAATAACAGGCAAACATTGGTTTGACCGTTATTGAGTCTAACACCATGGTTGGAGCTACATTCCTGGGGATTGGTTGCGTTTGCTCGTAGGAACATAGACTTGTGATGACCGAGGAACATATGAAATGCGGAGAGCAAGTCGTCTGGCTTCTTGCGCAGGAGTTGCGTGGAGGTTAGAATGAGCCAAGCTCCGAGTGGCTTTGCTTGAGAGGACCCCAACGCTAGATGCCCCTCAAGGTGTCCCCACTATTTTTCTTCAGTCAGTGAATAAGAGCTCGGCGTTCTGACATCATCGCAGCCTCTGTACAAAAAGCAGACAAACTTGCGCACCACATACGATTCTTGCTGCTGTCTAGATGTCTCTGAAGAAAATTACAGGAGTACTGTTAAGACTGCTTACACGTAGGAATGCAAAAGCATTCCTACACGCAGCACATTTGTATTAGCAGCGCGCCCACTCCTCTGCAGGCAAGGACAGCAGGCAGCGCGCCCCTCCTCCGTGGTACGACATTGCTTAAAGCAGAGCGTAAAACACGCAAGTAGCGAGAATTTCCAGCAGTTCCCTCACCTCATCCCCACCCCCCTTACCTCTTCCAGGCCTCCAGCAACCTCTGGCCACGCCTGACACGTGACCCAAGAGGGGAGAGAGGGGGTCTGACACGCCATCCAAGAGGAGGGAAAGAGGGGCTGCCGAGCGCATGCCACCCTCTCTTTAGTTGCTCATGTTTCGCAGTCACAAACACCGGCAGCACTTTTGCATTAAAATGTTTGGTTTTTCTTCACTGCAAAAATAAACTATGTATAGCCCAACACTTAGCTACCACCCATATGTAGTACTGGTGGTCCAGATCAGATGCCAAAGTTTCAGAACTTGAAGTTATGTAATAAGGAAATTATAAACGCTTTTCAGAAATTTCCAACAAGAAAATGTAGGTCAATGCCCACGAATATAGCGAGATGAATGGCATCGGCTACTGGGAACTATTTCCTCACAAATTTTTCGAAAATCGCGCAACTTTTGAGTCCCATTACGGCAAGCTCTGAAACTGTAGCCCTTGGCACTACATGTGGGTGGAGAATGAATATTGAAATGCATACTGTTTATTTTTTCAGTAAAAAAAAAAACACTTTTTTTTATATATGCACCTAATATTTATACATAGTGAGCCCTTCTGTGACAGTCACAGGAATGCCGCACAAGGATGCAAAAGACCCCCAAAATAGGACATAAATAATTCAATGATCACTCGAAATACACACTGGTGGCACAGTGACGAGATTCCCGGGGTTGCACGCAATCCCAATGTCCAAGTGAAATACAGCAAGAGAAGCCCAAGCACATCTTTGCAACATTTCTATAGTTTAATTGTCTGGTGGATGACAACTGGAGTACAGAAAACCAAGGTCCTTAAGGAAAAGTAAAAACATCATGAATAATGGTATTCAACTCGCTAACAACAACAGATAAACATGGCATCTTGTTGACTGGTACACATCCTTTATTTACAATTGTACTTGCTGCCGCTCATCACAGAAACAGTTTTTTTTCGGAATCTTGCTACAAACAGGTGCGGGGAAAACGAAACTACCATGGCGTAATAATACACTTGGATCATCAATGCGCATTTTGCATCCTTCCTCACAGAAACAGTCAAAGTCTTGCACTAGCATACCTCGATAGACCTAACCCTTCCAAAAAACCCCGATGCCTACTCGAGAGCAAATTGCTGAAAAGAGACCTTTCCATGGAAGAACTGTTTGCTCACAATTTGCACAGTGAAGACAAGGGTCTAAGCCAGTTTGAAGCTGTCGCAGCATTTGTAGTCTACAGCGAAAGAACAGAAGAAGACCATATCAGCATCGTGAAGAGCGCCTCTACGACTTGGCAAATTGCATATATGGGTTTCTCGAAAGCCTCTTCTAGAAAAATACCTCGGACACCTTTTGTAACATTTGTCGAGAGAAATAAAATTATATGTCGCATTTTTAGACCCATGTTCCCTGCTTCACTGGCCCTCGCAACACCCACCCTCGGAGGTACAATACAGGAAACAGCAAAAACACTACAGAAAATGTGGAACCACTTAAACAGTCAACGTCTGATGCTACATATATACACATCATACACATCCAAGTGGTGGTGGTAGTGGCGGTGGTAATGGTGGTGGTGGTGGTGTCTGTGTCTGTGTTTTTTTTTTTTATATTTATTTTTGCTCTGCGCAGGGAGAAGCGGCAACAACAAACTCGAATGAAAGGAAACCGAGTACAATATTCCTACGAGAGTACACGGAAAATCACAGAGTGGAGGCACACCAAGGAAACGGCCTTAAAACTGGTACCATTTCTTATCCTTGTACTTGTTCATGAGCTGGTGTGTAGTGTTGGCAAAGCTCTCCGCTTCGGTCATCATGCGTCCCGTGCGCTCTTCTAGCTGCGAGAGAGCCTCCCCCCGCTCCGTCAGACCCTGGGGGAAGAGGAAAGGCAATCCCGTCACCAACAGAGGTTGTGCCTCTATGCTCTGCAACTGCGGGGGCATCGCCCCTCGCAACCACCGGACAAAAGGCAGTTAAATTAAAGTCAGTACCAAAGGTGGCGAAAACAAATGTGCACCCCGTGAGAATCCTAGCAGTGCACACCCTTCCCTACAACTGAAACACGAGAAACGGCACAAATTGAAATATTTTAACGGTTGCAAACTTATTTTCTTTTTTTTTTTTTTTAATTCGTTGCATTCCATAAGATTTTTGTTACCTCAACCAAACGTAGCGAGCATACGAACTACAACTCTTTCATGTTATGTTCACACGGTGTTGCGCTCAGTTTACTCAGTTTTCCACACTGCATATTTTCTTGTCACCTTCTTGGCGTCCAGCCGCGACAATATTGCATGGCAAGTATGAAGATAACATTAGAATCTCGGTCGTATTAGTTCACTGCTAGCCACAAAAAGAAAGATGATAAACGCTAACAAACAGAAAGGATGCATGCCATTATACATGCTGACAAAGACCAGCAAGCACAGAATGTCACAAACCACACTCTGTGCATCGTTCGTGCTAGATATTCCCTCCTGTTTATCACCTGTTTTTTTTATATTAACTTTTTTCTTTTCCTTTATTTTTTATTCGTTTCTTTTTATTTATTATTCTCACCCAAAACCGTTTGCTGTCGCTGGCACTTTTGCATTCAAATAAAAACTGACCTTCCAGACCAGCTGTGCTAGTAGCTCAGACAATAAAGAAAAAAAAAAGTGCTACTACTTCAGTGGCCATAAGTATCCGACTGCCACACCACCGACCCACGTTCCGAGCCCCACCGGGGGCTCAAACCTTATATGTTAGTGAGTTTTAGAATAACATATGCAATTTTAGCGCATGCTTAGCACTAAATTTAGCACCTGCGTTGGTGCGGACTACGCAAGAGGGTTTCAGAATGGCGTTTCTCCACTGCAACACGAAAAACTACAGAAATTGAACTACTGGCATATATATTAACGAGACAAAAATGCCTTTTCTTACACAATTTGTCGCAAAAATAGCTGCCCATAGTCCGAGCTCCCGGTTTCCATATTATTGGGGCGGAATTGCATTGGGGAGAGATTGGTTCCTAAAAATTTCGTCCATATTAACAGGGTTGATATTAACGAGACATGATCGCATATAACCTTAAAGTGTGTAACACTCCCAGCATGTCACCCGTTCATGAGGCTCGCTCATGACAATTTTCTCATAGAAAATGCCGCATATAATACACATTCTGCATTAATACCGTCAAATGTGTGGGGAGTCTGCTTCTGCGTGTGCTGAATTTGCTCGTTTCTTAAGCGAAGTGGATAAAAAGGCGCCTGTGTCAACAGAATTCACTGTATGACCCTAGTTCTGAATGCAGTCATCATGTGGCGGCTTGCAGTAATAATAGAAAAATCTCGAAGCTGGAAGCACATCTGGCAAAACAGCCCCAAGAAGCCCCGAAGAAGGAAAGAAAACTGGTGATAATGGTGATGCCTCAAGGCTGTTCACAGAACATCCCTGTCCATTTCCGCTTTAAAGAAACTGCCCACCATATCGCCGACGTCGCGACATACACAGTATGCTTAATCTGCACCATCTCGCTTGTCTTTTCAGTCTCGTATCCCAGCCAGCAGCGATTTCAGCAGACGAGACAATCTTAGTTTCACGTCAAGCTATGCACCAAGAGGCGCCAGACCTCGAGACCTCCATTAATTCCTGCTATAGAAGTGATTTTTAACGTCTTGTCAAAGTAACCCACGACTCGGTGGCAAGCACTAGAAGTGACCCCGCTTGTGCGGACGGACAATGTTCCGGCAAAGTGCCCGCTCACCTGTCTGGCCCTCATCACCTCTCCAGCCAGAGTGCCCGCTTGTGCCCTCATTGCATCAATGTTGCCGGTGCTTCCTGGTATGTGGCGAGCCACTGTCTTCGATGCCTTGCCACTTGCTTCCCCAACTGGACACAACAAGAAAAATTGACACAATGGGCTTCCGGCCTTGAGGAGGCACAACACGATCAGTGGCCCGACGATAATCGCAAAATCCACCACAGTGCGCACCCATTGTCGGACTTTGTTTAAGCTTCACCAATACTGATTTATAAGAGAGTAGTAAATGGCTGCAACAGTCATTTAGTCAACCAACAACAACATTAGCACTACAATGCTTCAACCTAAAATTCACCACGTTTCAATTAGAAACGAGGATTCTCATTTGTAGAAGGATGAGTGTATGACAGCTTCCCCTAATGCTAACATTAATAACCAACTTGCACTTTAGTCATATAATCAGCTCAAAGCATATGGAATATAGTGCTTCTAATAAGGAACCACCTCACTATATTGTGGTAGGGCATTTTTGCTAAAGTTTAGACACGGTAATACTACAAAAAAAAAAAAAAAAAAACTTTTATGTATTAAAAAGAGTTAATCAGTTAAAGGGCAACTCCGGCCCACACTTTCGATTTTGGGATTATGACTGTTTTTAGTGCAGTCAGAGTCCCTGAATTGCAAGGTGTAATTGTTTTCTCGTTATTGTGCGTAGTTTTAAAGATATCGACGCCTCAAAGTTTTGTTTGGCCAACGGAACCGAAACTAGCCGCTCAAGGCCCCGGCAACACTGGAAATCAGCCGCTATGTGAACGTGACGTCAGGATCGTTCTCGTTCAACGAGTATGCAGGCCGAGTGGCACCTACTTCTGTTGCACCAGCCGTCTAAAGATAGGAGGTAAGCTGGTTTTGTTTAATTTTGTATACATGGTAGTTATCCAGCATATGTAGCAAGAGTTAGTGCGTATACCTAAAAGCTAGCGACTGGAAAACCTGTGAACTCGTACGGTGCCGTACTCGGCGCCCGCCGCCGCGCGTGCGCTACGCCGTACTTGTTGCATGTATGCCCAAAAGCAAGCGACTTGAAAACGAGTGAACTCGTTGGGTACCGTACTCGGCGGCTGTCGCCGTCTGTGCGGTCTTCCGTACTCATCGCTAGGCCTAAATTGTCATTGGGGCTCCTTGGATGGAGCGGCGTTCCTCTACGCCGCGCTGCCAGTAACATACAATACTGGGGGCCCTCTCGCTTTCGCGCTGCAGGTCAATTCCAGACATGAAGCTTTGAGGCTCTCCGGCGCGGGCCGCGGCGCCCGAACACACGTGTGCTGGGCTGTACACGTCTTTTTTTTTTTTGTCTTTTTTCCTTGGGCGAGTAAAAGCCAAAGTCCAAAGTCCACTCGTCAAACAGCGTCCACCCACACCTTCTCCAATTTCCGGTCACTTGAAAACTTGTGAAAAAGCACCTCTGTGTTACGCAGCGGGTTGTTTGAGCAGCCCACAGCGCTACAAGTTGCACTCGGCATCTATCGAGGAACAGCTGGGCAGTCTTGGGCGCTCCGAGTTGCTCGCTAAAACGAGTCTTGGAGTCCTCACAAGCAAATAAACAAAAGGCTATACCGAAGCTACACAGGCTACAGATAAAAGTAACGGCTAAACACGCCAATCACAAGCCGAAGAAGCGGTGGTAGCGGCTCAAAAAAGCGCACTCCACGCAACGCCCGGACCAGAAGAAAAAAAGAGAACGATACTGACATCACGGCCCAATGTTGCTTTAGCCATAGGCAACCCGCTGGCCGCCCACTAAGGAGCAGCGGCTCGCGGCGGGTCGCATTTTTATTATCAGCATTAGTTGAGAATGCGGCGTCCCACGGACGTAATAGTTTGGCTGGGGTCGTATTTTGTGTCACTACAGCGATACCAGTAATTTATTTCATCTTGAGTTTTGGCCAAAGTTGCCCCTTAACAGTATTATAATACTGAAAAAGACATAATTCCTAACCTAATGTGACAAAAACTAAAAAGTGTCTAGGCAGGTACTGTATAGCATTCCTTTTTCAGAATAAAGAAGGCGACTTTCTTTTCAATGTTTTTTTTTTTTTTTTAATTTTTTTGTAATAAATCAATCTTTCGCATAATTCTCCTCCTGGTTCAGCGAGACCTAAATCAAATTAGGACAAAGTATTTTTTTTTTTACTTTTTCTTTACGTTTTTATTATATGCAGGCAAAATCTAAAAAATGTACCGTAAAATACCGGAGAAAAGCCCAGTTAAAATTTAGAGATACTAATCGCAAAAAAATGGGGGATGGGCGCTAGTCCGGTCATCAATTTTACATATCAATCTACTGTGCATATTTTCTCAGATCTTAGAAATTTGGGAATGGGCGCTTAATGTGGAATGGGCAGATGCGCAGCGTTCTACGGTATCGCTTTAAAAAGTTTTTTTTCTTATTTTATGCAAAACAATTGTAAGTTTTTACAAGGAGAATTAGAAGCCCATAAAAACAAACCTGTTTTGGGCATGTCGAATGTTTGATGGAAAAAATAAAAAAAGTACTGTAGAGCCCCAAAATATGACTTGGTTTGAGAACAAGCAGCAAAGCATTGCTGGGTGCAGTTTACTCACAGAGCTCCTCTCGATCCAACAGACTGGGTCCTCCGCCAAACAAGCCTTTGAAGAAACTCTGTTTTGGTGCTTCAGGCATCTCTTTGTTTAGAAAAATGGTTCCCAACATCTCCTGCAGGTTGGCACTGCAAAAATAACGCCCCTGTCACTACATTCCGTCCGAGTGAATCTGTTGTTGAACTATCACAAGCATTACTCTAGGCCCTTGAGTCTAGGTGCATTCGCAAGACATGTAAACTTTGATGCTCGCTGCTACTAATTATTACACTTATTACAACATTGGTATCACTTCAAATGGTTGCCTCGTTTAATCCAAAAGGTCAGCAAAATGCTACCTCCGTAAAGATGAAATACAGATATTGGTCCCGCTAGTGCTGTCGACAAGCCTTGTTCATGCACGAGAGTACACTAACCATATTTATCCAAATGTTGTGTGCAAATCAGTACCTCCTCTGCCAAACTGAAGTAAACTCGACTGTTTTATTAGGCTAAAAGAATAAAGCTAATGAGCGGGTCTACGTAGTGTACTTCCGTGTCAAGAGCGACCAGCTCACCAGAAATCCGAAGAAATGGTAAACTTCTGCAGCTCTGATGGGGAGCACAAGAACATTCCATGCCCATTCTTGCTAAAGCAAAAAGTCCTGGCAATTCTGTTGCAGCAAGAAAAAGAAAAGAAATGCACAGTTAAGGAAATCCTTATTGCACCAATTGATAATAGAATGCGCAGTCACTGAATGTGTGAATAAATTCGAGCCAGTGCCAACAGGCTGGAACATGAAAGAAATGCCACGAGGGTAAGTTGACTTATTTAACGTCTTGCACAGTCCTCTACCAATAAGACAGCAGTAACAGCTGGCTCTATGAATCTGCGCGCTACAACTACCCTAGATGTCCTGCACCAGTTATGCACTGACAACATGAGCGTATGTTAACACGAACGGCCTTTTGCCGCTCGTGCTACGTGCAAGACATTGCACGTAGCAGCAATAAATAGGCTAGCGATGATTCAAACTTATGTTTCATACTTCTGGTTAATTCAAATTTAAAAATTTTGGTTGTCCCACTATGCTTTTAATGTATTCATAAGCCACTTAATTCGAACGGCGTTTTTATGGATTTCATACTTTTTGTTCTCGCGGCCCTGTTGAGTGCGCTTCTTTCCGAACAATGGCGCACTGCAGTGATGCAACACCCGTGGAGCTTGCTTCCTTGCAGTGCACCAGTGCTCGATGAGAAGCGCACTCAACGGGGCTCAAGCGGGCACAGATGAGCTATGAAAACTGATACCAGGCAAAAATTTCCATAGCAACTTGTACGAACGCTGCGACGTGGCAGCATGGCATAGGCCCACGTCACAGTGTCCACGCAAGTTGCTATGAAAACTGCCGCGCCATGCCCATTTTCATCACTGATGCGTCCCTTGCTTGATAGTCGTGCATTAGGCAACTTCTTGGCCTGATGAACAAACTTAATTTTGTTTTGAGTTGTCATCTGCTATCTCAGCAGTCCACGATAAACAACATCTTTGAGGGATACTATGCCATACATTTCACGAATGTTTTATGTGTGGCATACCTGCTTATCATCAGTAGGCCTATGCACAAATATCTGCTTTGTATGTGTAGCCATTCATATGGCGAATCATAATGTTATCTTGCATCATATTTAGATAAATTTCTAATAATTCAAACTTCTGATAATTCAAACAAAATTCGTGGTTTCCTGGAGTTCGAATTAATGAGAGTCGACTGTAATTCCAGTGTTTCGGCCCAGACAGTCAGCTCTCCTGACCGGCTAAACCACTGGCTTTCTCGGTTGTAAGAAATAGATGTAGTAACAAACAAAAGGCTCACCTCATGTCAACTAGTGGCAGGAAGTCCATTTCATAAAGTGGCTTAAGGCTTGGAAGGCTGTACACAACAATGTTACCATTTGCAATATAGCAGACCAGGCATGCTGTGTCTGGAATGCAAAAAAGGTGCATTTGAGGTTAAGTATATGAACACACTTACTACCTATTGGATTTTCACAAATATTCTACTATTGCAATAAAAGAAACAAACTGGAGAGATATTTGTGAAAAAAAATATATAACCAGGTAATTTAAAACTACTAAACACCTGAGGCCTCGCCAAAATACTTGAGAAAGGGTATTTCGGCGTTTTCTTTGTGGTCTCCAATTTGCCTCAAAACTGACCAAATGCACCACAAACATTGCTGAATTAGTAACCTGAATATTAATTAGGCCAGAATAAATTTTTATTTGCAGAGTAAATTTACAATTTTAATCCTCATTTTTTTTTTTTTTTTTTTTTTAGATTTTTTACAGGCAACCATGAAAAAGTGATGCCAGTGCCAGGTAGGGGTTCACTCTTTGAACTGTAGAACATTTTCCCCAAGTGATTACAAGCAGTTGGAAGGTGTCAAATGAATGCTTCGAAAGCTCGCTCCAGCACCCGCGCAGCAGCATGAAACAGTTAATGCTCGCCATATACTTTGTTTTTTAGGCTGCCCGCTCAACCTGCAAGCCTGCCTGCCACCGACGTCACGGCACTGAAAAGCGCAGGTATATATATTTGAATGTTGGTTTTGGCCTCAGCTTCATTTGCCGATTTCAGAATAGTAAGTAATTTTAAATTTCACGATAATGAAGAGCATACCAGAGAGGGTAAAGACTGGGAATTCGGAAAATATAGTTAGTTGGGGTAGCTAAGAAAAAATATCCGGAGTACCCCTTTAACGGGACGTTGAACTCCCAAAGAACATTTTTGTAAAGTGCCTGGATGGGACATGTACAGTGCAATCCACTTATACCAGATATAACGATGTACCGCTTATAACGATCAGTTTCTAGAGCTTCAAAACTAGAAACAGCCAGCGTCTAGTTTAGATAATCGGTTATAACGACTGAATTTTTGGGTTTTCTCATTATCATAAGTGGATTGCACTGTATATCACGAAATGAAGTATTTCAAAATTCTTTTCCAAGTCTAGATATGTATTGCAAATTTTGGATGGAAAAGAAAGCCCCGTTCAAACAACCCAGGGCTCAATATTTATTCATATATTTGAAGTACCCACCAACAGCCAAAGGACTGAACAGTAGTGCACTAGAGCTCTCAAACTTCTCTATCTCAGGAAACTCCCGTCGCTTTTGATTTATGTCCCAAGAACCCCTCCCAGTTTTGGCATTGCTGCCATAAAGCAGTGGAAAAGTCTACGGCCCCCATTGCCGTAAAAGTCTACAGCATGTTGTTATGCACCACTAGGTGGCTCGGATTTCCTAAAATAATACTTAGTGAAAAAAAAAAAACAAAAAAAAAAAACGCTTCACTAAGGGGCAGCAACGGTCAAGGAAATTTGGGAGTTTGGGGAACCCCTGAGGGGACCCAGCTCGAAAACCCATGCACCAGAGCAATTAAAAAAAAAAAACGATCTTCTGCCAGGCAGAAAACCGGCTTCCAGTTTCCTTCCTCCCACTCCCTCTCGCACTTTTCTCTCCTCCTCTCCCCAAGGGCATGCCTTAGAGCTACTTCCCACAGAAAGGGAAAGGGTCTCCTTTCTTGAATGAAAAGGGGGGGGGGGGGGGGATTAAAAAAAGAGTATACTCCTTGCTGGCTGCTCGTGGCCAGTCCACGGGCCACGACTCACCGATGCTCTTCATGGAGAGCACCTCCGTGCAGACGACGAAGGAGGTCTCGGTGAGGGTGGCCTTATACAGGCAGGTCTGGGAGGGCAGGGCAACGATGCGGGCCTGCTTCTCGGAGGCCAGGACCGCAAACTGGGCGTCCCGGGGCTCCAGCGACTGCGAGCTGGTGGGAGAGACCCGGGCCCGGCCGCCGCCGCTCAGGGTGGAGCGCAGCCGCCGGTCCTCCCGATCCCTAGAGTCCGTGCGGTCCTTCCACTGCTCGCTTGAGGGCAGCATCAGCAGCCCGTTGCCGTCCAAGAACGAGATTGACAGGATCGGGCCTTTCAGCCGAAACATGCTGCCTGCAATGGGACAAGGCAGAGGGGACCCTGTCAACGCGACGGCGGCGCTATGGCATTTGTAGAGGGTTTGTCTGCTAACGCGAGTGAAGAATGCGGTGTGTCTGCTACGAAGTGCCGTTTTGCAGACGGGAATGAAATGAGAAAACGCTGTACTTTGTCTGCTACGAACCGAGCGCCATGGCAAAGCGAGATCGGATCCGGGCTTAAATTGCAATTGTCCGCTATTTTGCATCACATGCTTCCGTTTGCAAATCTCGAGTTGTGTCCTCCGCTGCCGTACACGAGCTGACATCGACCAGTGGACGAAGAAGGACTAAGGGCAAGCTTAGCTTAGCACCCGAGAGGCCACAAGACCTCTCTCGCAATTTGTATGCTGGCGAGACTTCCTAACCAAAATACCGCCCTATTGCAGACGTGCGATTGGGTCAAAAATGTCTCATTGGCCGATTACGCTCGAGCCGTGGTGCTGCCTCCGATCGGCGGCCAAGAACGCTCTTGCCGCAATCAAAATCTGACCCCTAGAGCAAGTCTTTGACCGGCACGTTCGACGCGTCCTCAAAAGACGTCCCTCGATTTTTCCCCCACACCGCCAAAAGTATTGTGCCGTTGCCTGCCGAAAACCTGGCAATGGCACAGCTGCAGAGCTGGTGGCTCGCTCTGCAGTCAGACGGTCTACGGGAACCAAAGCAGACGCGAGAAGGGACGCCGCAACGACATTGTCTGCTCATAGTTTTCACCGGCAATCCTACTTCCAACCACCGGGATCGCGACATCCAACCACCGGGATCGCGACATTTAACAACACGACGCACCGGCTTCTGCGATGCAATTTGTTACAACTTTGGGAATGATTCCAGTGCATGGGTCGGACAAAACATTAAACACACCAGCCGAAGATCCATTCAGGCACTGCAGCCTCGGCGACTTCGGGACTCCGAAGGAATTGTGCGCACCGGAGTTTCGGCAACGGTGGACCGACCCGTCACTGACCCCACAACCCATTGCTGAATCTCGAGATTCGACAGATAACATAAGAACGCCACGTAAGAACTGCAGAAAGGCTCGCCCACAAGAAACTCGCCTCTGCCCAACGCGTGGAGGCACGTCGGAGTTGGGCAGAGCTTTGTCTTTCAGAGCATAAACCTTCAAAGGAGGGCACCGAAAGGCACTCCCCTCCCGCTTAGAGACGTCAGAAAAATGGTGTGTTTGTAACGAGGGGTGCATTCCACTTTTCATACATTTAAAGGGCCACTGAAAAGAAAAAAATCTGTTTTTTTAAACAGCCTGATTGGGACACGCGTGTCAAAAAATAAATTTACGTGCAAAACATTTTTTTTTTTTTAGAGCAATATTGACGGCACGAGATTTATTTTAGTTGCGTCCGAGCTATGCGCGCAAAGTCCATGACGGTCACAGAATGGTCATTCACTCTTTGCACCACAACAAGATGGTCATACACTCTCTCCACCTCAATGTGATGACCACAGCTTCATACCTCTCCTCCACGCATCCAAAATGCCAAGAGAGAAAACGAGTGGAAAGACGACTACCGACTAAACTGCGTTTCGCGCCGTCAATATTGCTCTAAAAATTTATTTTCCATGTAAAATTAATTTTTTGACAAGCGTGTCCCAATTAGGCTGGTTAAAAAAAGCTTTTTAATTTCAGTGGCCCTTAAATGCGGTGCACTTTACAAAAAGGAGAACTTCCTTGTGTTCATTGATATGCTCTGGAGAAGCGGCATAGCGGGAGCTGCTCACAGTCACACTAACTCAATAGGTAGTATGATTCGGACGAGTAAGAGTTTGTTGCGCCGGGCACATGGTCGGGTGTTGGGCGTAAACTACCCAGCTCTGCCACGCACCCACGCCCCTCCCTACCAGAAAAGGAAACAAAAAAACATGAGCAGTACACTCGTTTGTTTCCCGCTTCATGTTTATTGCGCGAGGCTTCTTCCGGCACTAGCATGCACCCTTTTGTTGTACACGTGCAGAAACCCTTAACGTTAACTTGGCCATATGTCGGCACAGCATAAACAATGTGTATAAGTAAATTGTAATGTCCCGGAGACTCACCGCTCGGAGATGCAATTACAGGCTGCTGGTGCCTAGATTCATTGGGGACAGTGAGCGAGACAGCAAGTACAGATCCAAGGTGGGTGCCAACCCAAAGGCTAGGGGAAGTTGATGTGTCTGGGAACAGAACGGAGCAGCAGTGAGCAGACAGACAACCAGCAACGGAGAAGGAAAGCGGGCCCTCCCGATGCCCATACCCACCACTCTTTCGACAGAAGGCTTCGGCAAAGCTAAGACAGAGGATTGCCTCCGAACTAATGTTCTCTAAACTCGACATGCTTGAGCTTCGGGACCGTGAGAAAGAACTGTCCAGCTTATCTGGAATGAAAGAGAGCCATGGCACTTAGGGCTGCACTGTGAGGGCTGCTCAAAGGTAATAGAGTACGTAGTGACTCGGCAAATAAAATGTGTGCTGCACGACACGGCTATCGTAAACGCGAAATCGGTGCTTTTTCGCAAAACATTTGTACAGGGAATGTACAAAGACCAAATATTGTTGCCAAAGTCTGAGGACCTTCCAGCACCCTACCATAAAATACCGAGCATGCGTCCATGTTTCAATAAGTGCCCATTCGCCACTTCTGAAACATTTAAAAGGACACTAACAGCCCAAAAATGCTTTTTTATATTTATTGCAAGGCAATTTAATATAGTGTCTGGAGACTACCCAATCAATATTTTGCTGTAAAGTCACATATATTTCTAATAAAGTAAAAAAAAACTTAACTGCTTGAAACCGAAACACGAGTACGGGAGCTCATGGCCGTAAATCACGTGGCTACACCACACCAAATTGTTTTCTTTTTTCTCCACTTCTCTGGTATTTCAAGCAGACGATGACGATGACGAACTTGCATGAACCGTTTGGCGTGCGATTGTTTCGCACTTATATCCCTTTTGTTCCATGTTCTCTGCTTCAAGATCAATTGGCCGGTACCACGAACGACAGTTCTGAAGTAGCGACCCCACGTCCGTCGCAACGTTGGTTCGTTGTGCGCCGCTTCGCATCTTCCAGCCCGCGGTACGTCACCATATTGAGAAAGACGTCTACACATACTTCCTGTGATCCATGCAACATTTTTTTTTTCTATCAACATATCTGCAGCTTTTTGGAGGCCACAAAAAAATGGGGTTCATATTCTTTTTTTATTTTTAATATTAAATGTGCGTCTTAGATAATTCGTGACTTTGAATATATTTGATACATGTAATTTGAACACCTTGTAACCATGGAAACGAGAGTGAGCGCGACTGAAACTGGCCAATTCTCCACCGGCAGTTTTCGGGCGGAAATAAAAACAAATTTTGAGCCGCAAATCGTGTTCTGGGCAGTTGGGCTTTTATAGGACATGTTCAAATAAAAACCTCAGCGAGCATAAATACACTATTGTTTTCCTTTAAGCAAAAGACACATCAAGCTCCCACCCCAAACTTCTAAGCACACCTATAGCTAACTGAGATGCTTCTCCACGTCAGCAACTTTACCAAGCATACAGGTGCAATGCAATAAAGATTGACACACAAGCGTCAATATACTAAGCAGTGAAGCCCACGCTACCTTGTGCCCCTTCTGCATTTTTGCTCTCAGACCTAGCAAGCACCCATCCCCCAGTTTTACAAAATAATCCCACTTTTTCGGCTGGGCATTTACTCTGTATTTTACGGTAGACTGGTTGTTCTTAAGAGAGCCTTTCAATGATGCGAAAGAAGTGGCAAAAAGCTGCAACCGCTTGTCTGTGTTGACTGTGTTGCACCCTACACCGTGCCATGGATGCAACTTGCTGATAAACCAGCCATAATATGGCTAGCAAGAGGTATCAGTTGCTTTTTATAGGCTGTAGCAGTTTTTCAAACAGTTGGCAACATAACCTCTGTCAGATAAATTGTTTTGTAAAAAAAAAACAAGAAACTTTTTAAAAAACATTAGAAGTTAGCAGCCACGATACAAATGAAATCATTTTTTTTAATTCTCGTTAAGTTATTAGCACGAAATCAAAAATTTTAGGAGTTATAAAAGTGACGTTGTTAACTGTGTTATTGAGATAGCAGATATGCCACAGAGAATAGACTAAAAAGAATATGATCTTTATAAACACTAAGCACAATACTTTGCATAACCTATAGTAGTAACACAGATAACATACCAACACACTCTAGTCATGCTGAACAAGCATCGACACAACAAATACACCATACGTAGTCGCTAGCAGTCACAAACATGCCATTGCACCAAACAAGCCTAACGACATACAGACGAGACCGATTGCTGGTCAGACGTATAGAAATGGCCCAATGGGTTTTGCATACATGAATAAATTAACCTGTGCCACAGGCTCAAGTAAGAATAAAACAGCGGTTGAGTATTAAGAGTTCTTCTCGAACTCGAAAAACTAAAGTTGACTCACTTAAACATTTACTTAAGACGCGCAGTGTGATTAGAAGGGACCAGAAGTTTATAGACAGCACCAGCTGCCATGCAACATACATACATAGCGAGACCATTCGGCAGAAAATGTGGTCTACACAAAAGTGAATTCGGTACTATCAATAGTTCACGACTGATAGTATCAGATACCATCTTCGGGAACTGGTCATTAGACAGGAAAGGTTTTCCACGGAATTAAAAAAATTTATCGGTAGCTGCTTGCCGCAAGTGCATGTTTTGCTTTGGATATGTTGCAAAATAAGAAATGTATGGATGCCCCTCCCATAAAGCCATCCACTCTTTCCTTAATAAGGTAAATGCTGGAGAAGGCGTGAGTGGAAAGCAGGACAACCAATCAAGGCAAGCAGACAGCTTTGTAGGAGCGGCTTCTTTTCTTCTTATGCTGCAACAGACTATGGATACTAAGGACACCATAGCATGCATGCGACACAAATTACGAGCACAAAGCTTGCAATGGAGCAATACCCAGTTTCCCCAGTTGAGGTCACAACACCAAAAGTGCCACACAAAGCCTAGCTAAACATTCAACCTTGTGCAGTAAGACAGGTGTGGCATACCATCTCGTTGATAAGCCACACTTGGAGACTTCAGACCTTGTCGTTCATTTCTAGGTGTTTGGGGGTTCCCTAACGAGAGAACAACACTTACAACTGGGTTTTCATGTGTGCGCACCATTCAACAGACATACATAAATGCAACTGTCTGACTTGAGCAGCTTGCTCTAGTAGTCTAGGTATAACACCCATAACACCCCCAATTACTATGTTTCTGCAGATAACACTTTGTTCTTAAAAAAAAAAAAAAAAAAAAAAAAAAAAAAAAAAAAAGAAACACAAATGTCGTATAATGTCGGCAATATTTTTCCGACTCAAATTTGATAAAAACAAATTTAGTTTCTAGTAATTCAGTAATACAGCATGCTACAAAAATGTTTTTGCTCATCTTATCGTCAGTCAAGTGGCTATGAATAAGGCTAAAATAGACATCACCTAAAATAGTAGCAATTCACTCTCACACATACACTAGGCAGCATGTCAGTCCAAGTAAAGTGTGCCTAATGCTTAGGTACATGACATTTCAGTAATACTATAGGATCACAAAGAAACAGAAGTCATTTGTCCAACGGTAGAATGCGACTCTTTGCATACAATGCTGAAATATTGCATGCCACTCTGAAGCCTGAGCTGTCCCAAGTGTAGAGCAAGTAACTCTAGAAAGCCAAAGCATCTAAAGGACATGAGAACCTGTCCCAGTAAGAGCAAGATGTCTATGAAACTTGCTAGCAAACAGAGTGCAAGTCGGGGCCTGTCGCCCCTCACTAAGAATCCCGCAACTGGCGTTGCAGCAGCATCGGTGCAACTGTGCGCCAGGCCCCGAGAAACTAAGTGAGAACATGGGCAATCTCAACAGCCACCTGATAATGTGTTGAAACATGGAGGTTCCTCAGTGGAAACCAAGTTGGGGAGTTTCTGAAGTTTGCGTGACTTAGTTCGACGAGAGTCTGCCTGCCGCCGAGACTGAGCTGACTGGGCCACTGCCATCGGACTATTGCAAAGACCGTTAATCTAAGGGGACAAATGCCAGGTCAAAGGTCAATCAACACGCACTTCAACAATCAACACTCTGCCAGGACACAAGGAAACATATACTCTCTCAGAGTGCACCAGCAGTACCACAAGAAATCGTACAGATGGCAGTTCCCTACTATCTAAAGAGTTAAGTAGCAAAACACAATGCATCTTGCACCAAACAAGCAGCTGAACTTTGAGCAACCCAGGATACAGGCTAGGCTTACCCAAGACAAATTCGGGTATTTCCCCTGCACTCTTATAGTAAGTTACAAGTCAAGAAGGTAGCGGCAAATGCCACTCAAAGCGTTTCATATATCCCTCCACCACCTCCGCATCCAATAGCGTCCCATTGTTTCCGTGACGTCGTGGCCAACGTGGGACAGGGTTTTGCCTTCCTGCAAATATTTGCTTTATCTTTCGACTGTGACTTAGCATTGTGGAAGCCACGAGAGGGAGATTAGAGTTTTCCCCCTCCGATGGAAACAAATACAACTTAGGTTCCCCCTCCGATGGATACAAAGGCCACTTTCAGGGGCTCGGTTCCCTCTCCAATGAATAGAAAGGTAGCTTTCTTAAAAAGTGGGGGTCGAGGACAAGCTGGCATCACTCTGTAGCCATTATCTATTCATTGAAGCAGAACAAGGGGCGTTTCCAGTGAACTCTTCTTTCGACTGCGGATGGATTTGAAACTGGCGCATCACGCTTGTGGGAGGAGCTTCTCCTACCTTCTTGACTTGTAACCGACTATAACAGGCTTTGCGCTTTCTTTGTGCCCAACTACCTCTCCAATGTCCATTCTGGCACACTTGTATGTGCTACGAGTGACATCACTGATCAGTTTTAGTGCCACAGGAGAATGCTTCTGCACATCATGGTTGAGCGTAATTACAGTCAGCTCCTCGTAACCATTACTACGTTCCCAGGGTATTCAAATTTTGCGGTTTGCGTGTGCATGAGAAACTAAATCTCCGAGCCCTCTGCGGCAACAACGTGGGGCACTCTGAAAGGTGTTTCCCCGTGACCAGCACCAAGACCGAAACAGTCCCTCCCCCCCAGAGCCGTAATGTGAGGTGCTACCTACCTATAGACCTCTGTCCGAGGGTAACAGGAGGGCACACAATTAGCAAGAGCAGGAGGCAGTATGTGCAACGAGGGAGGGTGCAAGTCGACAAGGAAATGAAACAAAAAAAAGCACACAAAATGCTGGTAAGTACACACCACACGCACCACTGTTACTGTGGGTCGCAACTACAATGTGGCACAACGTGTCTCTACAAGCTTGGCGGGAAAACAAGGCCGGGTTTCACTGGGGATTACGGTGGGCTTGGCTGGTACATAGTCTGGGGTGAATGAGCAGGGAACCTTTGGGGAGGCTACCAATTGCCACTGTCTGATCACGAATGCTTCTGGTCCTGCCGCAGGATGAGATATATATGCATCCGGTAGACTGCAACCACTACGCACGTTCACACTCTCATCGGCCTGAAAGAAGTGCTTCTCCGAATGCAAGTCAGTGCACCATGGTGATGCAGTGGTGCACTTACCTCAAGCATCAAGATTATTTGCTCAATCGGGCTAGCTTTCAAGGATGTACGAATAAAGCTGTGCCAATATGAAAACTGTGACCCATTTTGAAATATATTTCAGTCTAAAGGAACACTCCAGTTTTTCTACAATGCAGCAGGTGTCTTAGAGAAGCACCCTTTACAGGAGGTAGGCACACACATATTTATTCCAACGTGCCTCTACCGGACTCTCCAAGACCAAAGGATTATGCAGACTTTTTCATAGACGAATGGGGCAAATAAAAAAAGACCACCAAAGATGAGGCATGCCCTTACTAAAGAGACGACTATAGACACATATAGCTTCCCATGAAACAATTTGTTGAGAGGGATATTTTTGTAGCTAGATCTAACAAGGAATGAAGCAGCAAGCAACACTGAAATTTCAGGCCAAAGGTTCCCCAGTCACACAGACGGGCACACAGGTGTCATGCTGATAAAAGTTAGAAACATTCCCGTGAAGATCAAGCTGAAGGAGTGCAAAGGGACACCCTACTAAGGGTCAAAAGCTAAGCTTTTGGTTTTCGCGGAGATGCGACAACCTCAATCGCGTCTTGAAAATGCCGCGAAAATTTCATTTCACCTTCATGGACGAACGTGCTAAGAGAACAAAGATGCTAGTGTAATTATTGATCATGCTGATAGTGACACAGCAACAAGGCCAAAGCATGCTGGATTACTTTTCTAAAATTAGGTATTAAGGAAGGTCATATGGGAACTAATGACTAAAAATACACAAAGAAGTGCTGAGCATAACCACAAGAATGCAGTGCAAGCTAGCACAAAATTCACAAAAAGGATGACACCAAAATTGTAAAGGAAAAATGAGAGATCAGGTGATATTAGAATTGACAAAACAAAAGCATATCTTCAGCTGGGACTGCAATCGACAAAATACTATTGCTCCACCAGGGATGCACAACAAAAAGTATGGTTTTTCTTGACCTATAAACACTGCAAGTTAGGCTATGTTCTTTTTTGTGAGTTGTTTTAAAATTCCATAAAAAGAAATTGGCTGCCAAGAGGCTTATTTGCTAGGCTGCCATTAAATAAATAAAATGACAAAATATTAAGAGATCCATACAGAGTACAAAATATCCATACAGAGCACAAAATTGTTAGAAAAGCTGGGTTAAAGTGAATGACATGCAGTACAGTGTGAAAAATACATGTACAGTCTCCTGCAATACGAAAGACCCACTGGGGGCGCGTGGCCAAGATCGCGGGGGTGCTGCACGCTCTCCAGGTGATTTCATTCCGATTCGAGGGAGGACTCTCACCCACAGCTCAACCGGGCCCAAACGCGCTTAAAAGTGTCTGGTATCGGTATAGCGGAAGAGCGCGCTTGATCGGCGTCGTGCCCAGAGATGTGCTTTCGACGGCTCGAAACAAACTAGTCACCACCGTTTTTAAATACGTTGGCATTTATTGCCCCAGTGCATAGCCGCCCTTTGTTCGAACGATCACGATTCAGACGGGATTGGTTTCCTGAGGCTGCAGCACGGCTCCCATCGTGCTCCTTCGCTTCTCTGTTAATTTGCTTGTTGCACTCACTTTTCCTCGCTCTTGCAGGGGATGTGATGGTCGCGACAATGCGCATGTGCCATCGTGCATCTTCAAAATCGTTAGGAAGCACGCGCATGCGGGCTTGGTCGTTGCGTCGTTTGCTAGCTCACAGCCACTTTGAAGCTGCGCTCGCATTATAAAATTAATGCAACTACAGATATCTAAGTGGCACACACAATGTTTGAAGGTTCGAGAAGCTTCCTGCTCGTCGTAGTTCAGTGCAAGTCCTACATCTCGCAAACGCAGAGCGAACAGCAAGCGGACCGTAGGCGGCGTTCGAGAGAAGCTATGGTGGCTGCATCCAAAATTGCCGACGCCCGGAAAAACGGACTGGCTCTCCAGAGACAAAAGTGTGCTGGCCGCTGCGAGGTTGGGGCTCCCGTCCTTCACTGAGTCGAAACCCCCGAGCCAAATGCTAATGCATTTCGTCGAGAATAGGCGTAAGGACAGCGGCAATTTCAACATAATTTTTTTACCTGTTGTGCCTGGTGTAAAATAATGAAACAGGCACTGCCAAATAAACAAATATTTATACCCGGATCCTACATTTAAAAGATAAACTGTGTCGAAGAGCACGTTCGTTGGTTACAGGGATGGCACAGATCTCGTGCTTTAACAGTCAGAATAATCGCCTTGGCTCAGGCCGGTCTTTCTCGGACAGCAATTCCGGTGTTAGGCGGCACGACGGCGTGACACTGACAAACTGCTCTCTGCCGCAAAACCGAAACCAGAAGCTGATAAGCGTGGGATGCGCTTTAGCTGAGCCCCGAGCGAGTGCTCCCCTTGGTTTCGAATAGAATCACCCGGAGTGTGCGCAGCGCCCTCGCCAGCCATTGCCTTGTCAACGCGCTCCAATCGGGTCTCTCCTATAGACTACATTGGTGCATTTTCTAGATGTATACCACACTGAAACGACTACATACAATGGTACCCTAGTACGACAAGCACAAAGGAAGCCAGCTTACTAGTCTAGTGCAAACACTTGCAGCCTACAGTTACTGTATATCTTTGACAGGCACCAGCTGATGGTGGTAACAAACATTATCGCACAGCAGCCCATCGTTAGGTCATGTGCAAAAAAATGATATGAAATACTGCTTTGCAAGAAAGAGAAACAAAAACCTGACCTGGTCTGCGCTTGGTGAGCGACAGCGCTCCTGCTCCTGGAGGCTATCATTCGTAGGCAGTATTGCATTCCGTTTCGGTGATCGTGCAACCCTCTGATATGGGTCAGAGGAACCTGAAAGCATTAATTTGACATTTTTAAGTGCCCTTCTTTTTTGTTACGAGCAATACTGAAATACGCAAATTTTTCACACATGCCTGCATTCCTCACTTGTAAACACAAATAACAAGGATGAATATAAACTTTCCAATATAAAGAACTATATCTTGATGAAAAAGAAAACATCACTGGCAACATATTTTGTAGTAATGCATTAGTAATATACTAGCATCATAATTCAAAAATAGTTTTGCTGATGAAACGAAATCTAATTATAAAGACGGTTATTTTTGGCTTACAAGTTCTGCGGGATGAAAGGCTTTTAGGAAGTGCACAATTGATGATACCACCTACAGATGGCACTTTGCACTTTTTTTTTCTCACTCAAACAGTCCAAGATGGCAGTTTCTCTATGTGAAAAATTTATTGGAGCTATCCCGGACACTGTCACTAATTAGAACACCCTTACTTCTCTCCATGACTTCGCTCATAGAAAGCTTAGCACTTATGACAAACCTCGACTACCATATATTGCTGCGTATAAGTCGGCTCCGAATACAAGTCGACCACCCTAATTTCTGGCCCTCTCAATAATTTTTTTTTTTTTTTTTGCGAGTAACGCAAAATTGATTAAAAAATGTTTATTCACACACGGTGCACGCGGCACACATAAGAGGCCTTAGGCCTCATAGTCGTCATCGTCACTGGTCAACACAACAACCCAGTCGCTGCTCTCTGTGTCTTGAGGGTCACTGGGGCCGGTCGGGTGAAGCAGCGCCGAGATGGAGCACTTTGAAAATGCTTCGCGGACCATGTCGGCTGGCAGTCCATACCATGAGGAAGGGTGGCAGCTTGTGGCTGTCCGCTGTACAACACAGCATGGCGGTGAAGCGGTTGTGCTCGTTGCCTGTCGTCAGCAAGCGCACCTGCCGCTCTCCCTTCTCCGAGACAGTCCTCCTGCTGGACATATCGAACCAGACCGGACTGGAGTCTGGTCGGCATTGCCGATCTGGCCAAGCATGCAACCGTTTTTCGTTCGCAACTCGGAGACGTAACGGTGAAATTTCAGCCGCTTCTCCTCGTACGCATCCAGCAGGTGCTGACACACTGTTTCGTTTCTGTCGATGTCCAGCTCGATGGCGACGGCGCGTGCCTTTCCTTTGATGTCGTCGTACGACACACTCAGGCTCTTCGATCGTTGCTTGTGCACCCATTCTTTCACTGCTTCTTCAACTGCTGGGTACTGTTCGCGTTTGGGACCGTGGAACGACCGGCGCGTACCAGCACACGCAAAATGCTTGTCCCGCTGCTGGCGCCATCCGCTTACGCACTTTTCCGAGACTCCAAAGTTGCGTTCGGCTGCAACACTGTTTTTTTTCTTTGGCGCACAGTATCACTTTGCATTTAAAAGACGTGCTGCACTGATGGTGTGGCTGCGGGGGCATTCTTGTTACCACTGAGAAAATCAACAAAGGGAAGTTTGGAAGTGCAACTGCCGCACCGCAAAACGAGCATGCGTATGACTGATGGAGGCTCTTTTACATTAACTGTCTCAAGGAGCGAGCTGACGTCATCAGTTGGAAGTGTGAAAACGCCTCCTAGTTTCCGCATTTTCACCTTCGGTTCCATTGGCTTGCGCGCGTCGACGGGGCTCCCACTCGCTGCTGCGCCACGGCCTCGGAGATCCCGAAGCGCGCGCACGCTAGTACGTAGCAAACGGCAAAGGGTGCGGACGAGCAGACGACAAGGGAAGCGGAAGAGCGGCTTGCATGCTTTCGCATTCAGAACTCATACGAAATGCTTAGGGGTACCTCGAGCTTTTTTTCTTAGCCTTTCTTCCTTGAATATCTAGGTACAAATCCCCTACATTTTTCCCCACAGAGTTCACATTTCAGTTTCGCAAGCAGCAACCAATGTGTTTCTTTATCGATGGATGATTTCTATGTTGTTTAAACATATTATTAAATGTTAAAATCTGTTTATACTTCAGAAAACAAAGTTTCTTGGTCGTTGTCTTTGACAAGTAATACAAACCTATCCTTAAACCGCGAAAAAGTCCCTAGGACCTGCATTCGGTTGCTAAACAGTCATTTCTGACGTTTCCGACTCGCAGATAGCCCGACTCCGCGTATTGGTAGATCACTCGGCGTATTAGTCGACCCCCCTAATTTCAGATGCTCACTTTCTAAAAAAGAAAGGTCAACTTATATGCGGCAATATATATATATATAATATCAATGCTAATGTGTTTTTTTTTTTTTTTTTTGCAAATAACATTTATTTTTTGGTCATGTTCAATATTTTGTGAATGATTACTTGCTTTTTAAAGTGTTTTCTTCGTGCTTGCTCTTGTTAATTGCATCGTTAAGCAATGAATCAACTGTCCATGAATGAGTATTTTTCCCCCCTATTGTGTAAGTATTTATTCCATTTTGTTCAGGCCTTGCATAAACTGTGTGTGCATGATTGTTTCCTTTGCTTTGTTTAAACACCTTTCCACCTTTTTTAAAGCCCTGTAAAGGGCTAAGAGTATCAATAAATAAATAAAAAAAAAATTTATCTGGAGAGAGTTTTTTGCTTTGCAAGCCAAATGAACAATGTTTCGGTTGATCCGACACATCTCACCCAGTCTCTTTTTTAGAAGAGGAATCAACTTTCTTCACAACACATCACTGCCTTGGCAAAGTTTTGCACTGCCGATCAGATGAAAGCGCTCTTACCGTACAAGTCAGGAGTGCCCAAGTTTAGCACGCATGTTTTTGTAGACAGGTCAACAATGACTAATCCACACTCATTGCCATAGGCTAATCTGTAAAAAAAGAAAAGATTTGTAAAAATTCCACTTAGAACCACGATTTCATTTTGAAAAATCGTATGTGTCCTTTGCCTTTTCTGAAATTTTCTTCTTTACCACGACAAACATTTTCCCACTAATTGCTTCATTAACAAGATGCCTTCTCGACTTAGCGGCATTTTCCAATGAAGCGGCACTGGTAGTTAACCTATACTCTGTGTCACTAGTTGTCTGCAGTACAGGCGAAGGCGACGCCAGGCAAAGAGAGAAAGGGCGAGCACTAGGAAGGCAACAGGGGAGAGGAGCGCAAGAGGAGAAAGGGAGAGCACTAGGTATGTTAGACAGAAGAGGGTTCTCTCCTCTTCCCCAGCCTTCCTAGTGCTCGCCCTTTCTCCCCTCGCTGGCATTGCTTTTGCTGGCACTGCACGCAACTAGTGAGATGGAGTGTAGTTACACATTTTTATTAATCTATCCAAAACGTATGGACAGTCATTTAATGGTTACACATTCCTTGTCACGTGTAGGGCGAAACCACTGCAGCCTCAGTGGTCTGCTATTTTTCTGCAATACAGCTGTGCACATGGAACACCACGATAAAGGGCAACTCAGCTCAATTCCGAAGATTTCGGGATAATGAGTGATTTCGAATTAAAAAGCCCTAGTAAAAGACACTACGTCATTTGCTTCGCGAAAAATGGGATATATATTTTTAAATCTAATTTTAAACACGAGTGGAAATCGAAACCGAAACTTCGGCTCCGTCCGGCAACATTGGCCTCGGGCCGCCAAGTACATGGCCATCACGTGGTACGAGAGGTCACGTGATCCTCGGCCCAAAAACGGGCGGGATGGGGGCGGGCGGGCGTGCGGCAGGCGCGAGTGTCGTCTGCTCCGCACTCTTCGCCACGTTTTGGTGTCTACGGCATTCGACGACGTCTGCACAACTGCGGCATAAGTCTGGGACTCTGCGCATGTGGTGTCCATAGTGTGGACGAAACTCCAAGAGGCAATAATCACAAACGGTGAGACGACGACGGTGGTTGTGACGCGGAAGACGGCGGTAACGGCGGGACCACGGCGGGCGGTTGGTCTGCTCCCAAGAAGCGCGCTGCGCAGGCGTGTACGTCAATCACGTGGACACCGCTGAGCGCCGAGAGGCAACGTTGCTGACGTCACGCGCTACGCTCGATCGGAGAAGTAAAAACAAGCAAAAGGGGGCCATGTAGATGGCGTTTAGCTCAATGTTGGCTCCGCCCATGCCGTAGCCTTGACTGCGCTGTTGGTTGCGCCTGAATTCGCCCGCTCGAGTCAGCCGATTTCGGCAACTTGGTGAGTTGCAAAGTTTGCCGGACCGTTTAAGAAACATTTAGAAAGAACTGTGTCGTAATATTTGACGTGTGGTCTTCTTAGGTGATACTGAAGAGGACTGCATTGTTTTTTCAAAACAAAAAATGAAGCGGAGTTGCCCTATAAGTAAAAAGGCAGGCACGTATATTGCCATTTTTTTTAAAACGTGTCCTGTAGCAAGCCTCTGGCTATAGAAAGCATGTGTGATGTTCGTCCCCTAAACTATCACCTCTACATCCAAAAGCAATTCCCTATGCCAACATATGACTAGGAAACTTGGCATAAAGGTTACACTAACTTTGCAGCAAAATACGATTAAAAATTAGATACACAAGGACAAAGAAAGTGACACATCATTCCCAACGACTCATTAATCATACAACTGATTAGACTTCAATGGCACAAAAGAAAAAAAAGGTTGTAAAACCTGGAAAACTAGCTACTTCAGATAGAAAAGATTTTTCCAACTGAGAACATCGGTAGTCAGCAGAATCCGATGGACTGGATGGAAAGGTGGATGAAAGCAGCTGAACCCCTTCAATACGAACAGAAATTAAGGAAGAGGAGAAGATGAGAGCATACAGGGATGTCAGAGCACTGAGCTCTGGTTGGAATGATTAATGGGTAGACAGAAAGGCTAGCTGCCTTTGTCTTTACTGACAGTTCAAATGCCTAAAACACAGGCTTCTGGCATTCAAACAGACATTCCAACCACAGTTCGACGCTCTGAAGTCCACAGATGCTCCCATCTCCTCCTCTCCATCACCTAGCCAGTGCCCTAAACGCTCACACCTCAAACACACTACCTTGGAACGCATCAGACAATGGCGAGGGAAGCCCCTCTATCCCTTCGTTCAAGCATTGTCTCTCAGAAGTCCAACGCATAAAAGCATTCGGGGTTCTGAAAACCGTCCCTTTCCGATAGAGGGGGGAAACCAGCAACGCAAGTAACGACGACGTTGTGGAGAAAACCAGCGCAGGACAAAGAAGAGGCACAGGAGGAGCAACGTACAGATTGTATGTAGAGTTGACGCTGAGGGAAGTTATGTGACCCGGCGTCTCTCCACGGACCCACGGAAGCATGCACACCAGGGACGGCTGGAAGCCCGTCCCCCACTTCTGTGGCCCCGTCTTGACGGTCAGAGCGGTGTAGTGCTCGGACCCGGCCTGCAGTCGGAGAAAAGATGGCGGGGTAACTCGTCTGAGAATGCCCCTTGACAGCGCTGAGGCTGCGAGGCGGGGTCCATTGTTCTGGCAGGATGGGTTTCAACAGTATGGTGCCAAGTATATGCATCAATCAGTTGAAGGACTAAGTATAAGTAGTACATGTCTCAAAAAAAACCTCGCGGCACTACAGAAATCTATAGTGACAGACAGTGAGAATTCACAGGGAGGACCTTTGGCTGTCCAGCCTTTAGCATGAGCTTTCAATATTCCGTCTTACAGATACATCTGAAAACTCCGAGAAACACCTGCTGGTAAAATTTTGGTCAATTCGAATTTATCTGATGAACTTAGAATTTTGATGTGCCAATCCCCCCCCAACACACACACACACACACAAAGGTATTTTACAATTAATGGTTTAATCAGCGCATAGTGTCAATGGCCCTGGGAAAATGCCACCACACTTTTGTTTCCAATTTCGGTCAGGACAACAGGTCTTCATACTTTCGGGTCACGACAAAAGTCACCATTTATATTTCCAGTCCGGGTCATCCTATTTGTGCTTTAGAGGAAGGAGAGGTTGTGCTGTTGTAAAAGTGAAATCTATGGACCATAGAAAATGCATAAAGTAGAGAAGAGGGACAGCTGAAACTTCCCTATTACATGCTTTACCACTCTACCCCGTGCGGCCGCGGGTAGGTGGATGAGATAGTACGGAATGAATACAAGCTTCCCAGCGACTACCTCCAGGGGTTTATCGATATTAAGGTATCAAAATTTATCGAAGCAACACATGTGTGCAATTTTTGTAGTAGGACAAATTAGTATTGCCAGTAGTAATAGCACCAACGCCAAATACAATTGATGGAAAAATTAATTGATACAATCATTTTTTTTTGTCCAGCGTATGTTTACATTTGGATATTATTTATTTATATTTAATAAGAAACACTGCGAAATTAAACTCTGAATTTCGGAGAATTGGGAATCAAACAAAAATAAACTCCGAAAACACGGAACCCCAAGTAATGCGATCTTCTGAAAATTTCTATGGGAAAACGGCGGTCGACGATCTCTCGAATACATGGAGCTCTGTGGCACCGGAAACCGAAAACAGGCGAAAAAGGGCCCCATTTTTCCAATTGACAATTTTCAGAGAATCACTTATCGCTTTTGAACAAGATATTGATTCGTGCTTAAACTTTGCCATCTGGTTCGAACCTCTAGTGCTACCTTTGGGCGGAGGATGAGCGTTCGGCGATGCATATTTTATTTTCGCAATAAAAAAAAAACACTGCAATTTATTTTTGGGGGCACGCTGTACATGTTAAGCAGAGATGCCCTGGCTCTAACAACCTGCGTAAATTGTACATGACTGAAGATGTTTGCATATAGCAAGAATATTTATAAATCCCCTTTATTAGGTATAGCTGGACATCTCTATAGGTTTAATTTTAAGTCAAATGCGTCGTTCACTTGCCATCTCAATGTAGGCATTCGACTTTTGGAGGTCACAGTCAATAAATACAGTTAAATAAAAATGAACTTATCCTAGAAATGGACAAGTGGAAGCTTGGAAATGACCTTCAAAAGTTCAGCTGGCATTTCGCTTAAGCATGTTGCATTAGTGAAAGGCTTAGAGCGGCAGTTCTCTAACCGTTGTCCACAGGCCCCCACGGGTCCTTGGATGTTTGGCCGAAACCCCTATTCGCTTTAAAAACAAAATCTACTATTTTCACATGCCTACTTGAAATGAAAAATTCAATGTTTTACACAGCAAAGCCAGCAAGTATGCCAAAATAAATCAAATTTTGATTCATAGCTTGCGCAATGTTCAACTATCATCAACAACCACAATGTCGTGCTAGGAGGGAGAAAGAAAAACGTTGGAAGAGCCCGAGGCCAAAGTGCTCACCTTTTTACAAGTTTCATCCAAGGCACTAGGGCAGGAACCTTGCTGAGACGACTGACGCTGATACTCGCACTCCGGGGAACAATCGCCTTCATCGTCAACCTCGTAGAGTATGGGGGTCTCAAGCACCTGGACAACAGGATTGACCGATTCAGTGGTTGCTTTGGTTTTAATGGCACAAAGACTGCCAAGGTCAACTAAGAACATTAACTACAGTGGAGCCTCGGTGATACACCCCCAGTTAATATTTATAAAAACTATGACGACATCAGGGGCCCAACGTTTCAAAACCTGTTCGGCTTCTTCTTCGGGGGCAACTATGGAGGAAAGGAGCCGCAATCTTCTTTTCCCTCTATGACGGAGGCAAACGCGCACGATACCTTCTTCCTCTCTGGCCGTTTTTTGATGACACGTGGTGGAGCCCAGTCACATACACAGATGGCAGTGTGCCAAGAGCCCTATTAATGTTTGTTGACGTGGTCTGAATGTGCCAAGATTCAAGGAAGAGACTCCGGCGAGGGTTAGTTTCAATGTCCAGGATGCGTGTCTAAAGAAAATCAAGGCGGTCGTCATTTTTTTCACAGTGTTCAGCAACTGCGCTGCGCTCTTGATCGAAGTTGCACACATCAGCCTTGCGTTGACGAATCTGTTCATAATACTTCTTTGTTTTGCCGATGTACGAGGATGGGCACTCCCCGCAGACACCACACCTTGTGCTTTCTCTTTAGGGGGCCGATCTTTTGGTCGCAGCATAAAGCGTCCAATGGTTGAAATTGGCTTGTTTGGTTTGAAATTTGGTTTTGGGTTTGAAATTTGAAATTTGGTGTTTGGTTTGGAATTGGTTTGAAAATCACTAATTTCCAATGGCTGGAAATTAGCGATTTCCGTGCCAGCGCTTCACTTGTTACCTTGATGAAGGGGACACTGATGCGCGTGGTTGGCCGGCGTTTCATATCAACTTGCGACTGGCAGTGTTGTCAACTTCGGTTTTGACAACGGGCAATGTGGTGTATGAAGCTGCCCGTATATCCGTTCTTCTTGAGGTCGCAAATGATGGCTTTTTCTTTTTGTCGGTCAGAATCAGTCGAGCAAAGGTTCTTTGCCCTCGATAGGTGTGTTTTAACCACAGCTGCTTTATGACTCGTTGGGTGGTTGGAGTCAAATTATAGGTACCTTTCGGTGTGTGTTGGCTTCTGGTAAACTGAGAACAGCAGATGATCTCCCTGCCTTTTTACAAGCACATTGAGAAACAGTAAGGTGTTTTTTTTTTCCCACTCTACGGTGAATTGGATGTCAGGCTCAATGGAATTGAGGTGTGTCAAAAAATTATCCACCTGAGACTTCTTCATGATGCAGAAGCAGTTGTCCACATATCTCAGAAACACTTTGGGGCTTGCGGCAAAAGACTGTAGAGCCTTTTGCTCTATGGCTTCCATGCACAGGTTTGCCGTGGTGACAGATATGAAGGCCCCCATTGCGGTTCCACTGGACTGCTTAAAGTACTCCCCTTTAAAGCCAAAATAAGTGTTACTCCGGCAGAATTGGATGAGGTGCCAGAGTTCATCCAAGTTGAGCTCGGTCCTGTTGCTTAAATCACTGTCTTTTCTCCAGGGTGTTTCTGGCAGTCATGACTGCTAAGGAGACCGGAACGCTTGTGAACAGTCAAAAGATACCAGAATCTCTGTCAGCCTCGAAAAGAGGTTGGCGAAGTAAAACAGGACAACATACAGCATCGACTGGTTTGTCACAAACCTTTCTTCAAGACAACTTTCTCCTTGCGAGACTGCAATCATAGCAAAGGGTCGCGGTTTCAATATGACAAGAACGAAGCCACCTTTGCCAAAAATGGTTCATACACCGCATTGTCTGTCATCAGAACCAAAGTTGACAACACCGCCAGTCGCAGGTTGATACGCAACGCCGGCCAATCACACGCATCAGCATCCCCTACATCAAGGGAACAAGTGAAGCTCTGGCATGGGTGCAAGCAAAGGAGGGCATTCAGATGGCCCACAAGCCACTGAATGCCACTGACTAAACTGAATGCCCTCCTTCGCTATCGTGAAGGAGGGCATTCGGTTTAGTCAGTTTGAAAGCCTTCGCTTTCAAACCGACTACACTTCCTGACAATCCCAGATTTTTTTCCTCAAAGGCGCAGTCTCCTCCACCACGTCATAAAAGCAGTGGATGCCAGCTCACCTCCACTTCTACAGAGGCCTCCTGCTTCTTAAAAGCAAAGACAATGAGGTAGAAACTGGACCCAGCCACTGCGAGCAGACGGCTCTCAGCGCAGAAGGCAACCTTCTCCACGGCAAAGGGGTCGTCGTCCTGCACGCTCCTGTTCTTGGGTTTCTCAAACACCTTGGAGGTCTTCAGGCGGTACAGGACCTGCAGGGTCACTGCGGCACCAAAGGTCCACAAATTAAGACCTCCTCCACACACACACCCTGAAATAGCCTGTCTCTGCAACTCATGACTAAACCCCAATTTTTTTTTTTTTTTAGATATACCATTATAGTACCACTCATTATCATTTGAGACATGAATTCTACAGGATATCATGGTTAAGGACAACCTTTAGAAATCAAAAATGAGCATACTTAGTACCTCAATTTTTAAACAATCATCCAGATGTTATGGGAATAATACAAAATAGTGTTTCACATCACAGCTTAAAAAAAACAATGAAAAAAAAAAATAGCTCTCTTTATGTCCTACAGAATAAATTTAGTGGGCCAATTTCTTTCCATATTCATAGTGTATAGCACCGTCAATGGGTCTTCTTAATTAAAATTTCTTTGAGTGCTTTCGTTCAATGTAGCCAAAGTATGTATATAATGAGTACTTTTTTCTTATTGTGGATGTAGCAAGATTCATAATACTGTGCTCTTGTTTTCGACCAATGTTTTGTTTTTGCTCTTTAATAGTATACTAGGGTGACTGGGCCTCGTCAGGCAGTATCTGCCTTTTTCTTGTCTTGTGCGAATAGTGAATTTTGAGTTTGAAGTGAAGTCAAAGCGAATAATGATTTTGGTTGAATATCTTTTAATTGAATAGTTTCTTTAAGCCTTTTACTACAGTGCACTATGCCTAAACGAAAATTCAGCCATACTCAGAGTTGTTGCCAAATTTCCACTTGTCCACTTCTAAACATAGATTTTATATTTATGAACTCTGGCATGTGAATGACAAATTTGTCACATCTATCCTAATCAAGAGGATTTATAGATTTGATTTCTATATGCCAATATTATTCCTTAAATATAAAATTTTACAACGCAAAAAAACAAGCAAACATTATGAACTCCGGTTATCAAGACATTGCTCCCTACTCGACTGAGTTTGTTTTTTTATTTGGAAACACGGTCTTGGGATAAAGGGAGATAGGGTTGTGCGAATATTCTAGTTTTCGAATAGTAGTTTCGAATTCGATATTCACTTCACAAGGAACTGCAATATAGTTTTCCAAGTGTTGATTGTGGCGGGTTAGCCCCGTTAAGTGCTCTTCTCACCGAGCACCTGCGCACTGTGGGGAAGCAATACCTGCAATGCCCGCGAGCTCCGCGGGTATTACTTCCTCGCAGTGCGCAGGCGCTCAGTGAGAAGAGCACTCAACGGGGCTAGCCCGACGTGATGACCCTCTGAAAACTATATTGCAGTTCATCTTGAAGCAAAAATCGAATAGCATATTATTCAAAACTACTATTCGAAAACTCAAATATTCGCACAACCCATCTCCCTTTATCCTAAGACCTTGTGTCCAAACAAAAAACAAACAAACAAACAAAGTCGACGCCTTCCGCAAAACGCAAAGTTCAAGACTGGCTGAAATACGGGTTGTGCCCGTATTTCAGGAAAAAGCCCTAGCTGGTCATATATTGTATTAGAAAAACTACTAAGCTGACTTGCTCCTTACCTGAAGATGCATCCCAAACCTTCAAGGAGCCATCTGCATGCCTGCAAGGAAAGACAATGAGGAATTCATAGGGTGAACGATAGTGAGGTGCTAAAGAGGAATGTTTTGCAGGAATTAAGACTTGCCCGGTCACGATCACCTCGGGATAGCTTACTGTAGAGGTTCCCCATTCTCCACCACTGATTGGCCACTCCTGCCAATAAAACATCAATAAGTATCCTCATCACACATCATTTCCAACTGCACACTATGTTAACAAAGGTCATACCATGCAAAACATAAGATCTAACAAACTAGGCAATTTAAATTCATCATAACCAATTTTTTTTTTAGATATTAGTTTTATGGATAAACTCTACTTAGTGGCAGAACCCACCAATTCGTCCGTTTGGCAGAGCTAGTGTTTGACAACATTTGTTACAACGCGCATGCGAACTTGGCTCTCTTACGAGCCTCAGCTTCCTGGCTCCGTTAAAAGTGGCCGATGAGTGAGTCCCTGCTGACAGATCATGTCAGAGTTCCTTCAAGGTTGACTGGTTTACACTGATGCAACTTATGAACATTTAAAAGGGTACTTTTGAAATAACTACTAGAACTCTTACAAGTTGCGAGACTTGCGGTGTATATCAAAAGCTTTGGGCATAAAAAGAAGCATGTGTTTGAACAAGTTCCTATCCATCACACATGCAGGAGTGAAAAACAAAACAGCATCACCAAATGGTTTCATGGTTCCTTTACACAGAAAGATTTACCCAATTCACACTACCTTAGAGAGCGTAGCGACAATTTCAACCATCACAACTCTCTGTTAGTGTTGAAGGTGCAATGTTAACAGGTGTGTGCCATGCAGCACTCCTCAGACAGCTTAAAACAGCTTGGAGCCCTGGATGTTAGGGACATCCCAAGTCCGCACAGAACTCACCTTATCAGAAAATCCGCTCCGCTTGTTAGCTTTGCTCCCGACTGAGTAGAAGGCTGGTATCAAATCCGTCGGGCAGTCAGCCAGGTAGGTACAAAAAGTGACGGGAGATTCGTGCAGGTCCATTGAGTATGGATTCTGAAAGCATGGGTAGCTACGCACCCAAAGAAACAATGTCATCCGTGACAATGATGTTGACACAGCAAGGTAACCAAGCACAATGGTGGCATGGTAAATGTAAAGATAGGAAAGCAAAAATCTAGAGATACTTGACAGACTTCAACAGTTAGTTTGTGGTGACTGCAATGCACCTGAAGCACCAATCGTTGATCCTCTTTGATTATCTTAGCCGGTGAGGAGGGCGAGCAGTATCGCGCTCAATGGCAATGCAGCCTCTGTGGCAACAGCGGAAATTGTTTGCCACTATCATTGTGTGGCAATCTGTGCGTGACACCACTCGCACTCCTCACTGGCTCAGCTGATTAAAGGGAAATCAATGATTGGCACTTTAAGTGTTTTGTAGAGAACAGATATGCGTGCAAGCATTCTGTCCTTCCACGCCGGCATCCCACTTTAAGCTTCCAGAAACACGGTCAGGCGTTACCCACCCTTGGCTTGTTAGGTCAACCACCACTAGATCATTCTGTAGAAGAACAACAACAGCATAGGGTTCATGGAAGTCTGCAAGAAAGAAGAAAAGGAAAGAGGTTAGCGCAAACCTGGACGTAACAAAAAAGACCAAGTACTGCCATTAAAAAAAGAAACTAGTGCCAGCTCACCACTCTGGAATGGGGTTTCACAGAGGGTTACAAAGTCAACTATGTTGTGCTCCATTTCCAAAACTGTTGTGGTTTTTCCATGAATAACAGTCAAAGCAGGTGTCTGGCCACTCTTCTCGAAAGGAAGGCCCCCAGAGAAAATCACAAAGGAGTCTCTGCAACGACAGAAATAAGGAGAAAAAAAAAACGATCAGCGAGAAGTTGCAATGTTCTGCCGACGTGGAAAACCTGAAAATAATTTCTAGGCTCACCCTGCAAGGTTAGTACATCAGGATTTGTGGACTTGACTAGCATTAAACTATCAACAAATCCTGGATTGCCGGTATGCTGTTAACACCGGGATTGCCGACTAATGCGACAAACAAAATTTCTAGAAGAGACCCTTCAGTTTAAAGTGGTGCGCATAAACACCAGAGTAAAACTAAAACGATTTGGAGAAGCACAAAACTAACATGACAAAACCAAGCCAGGAACTGTATCAGGAGTTCTGTGCAGTGTTATGGGAAGCACGAGCACCACAGTCACTTACAGAGTGAGAAGGGCAGGGCGTGTCTTGCCTAGCCCCCGGCATGCACTCCACACCTTCCACCATGCTGCGGCTGTGCGTGCGTGCACGAGACGCCGAAGCGTTGTTGAAGGTAGGGAGCACGCGCTAGAGGCGGAACAACTGAAGCTCCTCCCCACTGTCCTCAGCTTGCCAGTGACTATGGCAATTTGTTTTATAAAATGATGTTTTCGCACAAGTGCACTTGCAGACAATGGTGTTTCAGAGTTACACCCGTGCCTTCGATAGCAAAGTTGTGAGATGGAGAATAATGGAGGACGAACACAAATGGTCGGAGCTCTGTACTTCATTCGAAGACATTAGCACATCTTCACCGGCTAGCCTGGGCACACATCACTACCTCAGTAGAAATTGAGAAAAATGAATGGGAATAATGCAAATGCTTACGAACAGAACCACCTGTATTACTAGAAAGAATCAAAAGGTATATAGAGCACAAACAAAAGTCCAAAACAGATATCTTGATTTCAACTATAGCTCTGACTAACAGAACAGTCCCAAAACAACCGAAAGCAAATCAAAGAATTTTCTTACCACCATCATCTTTTGCTTAGGATCATAATAACTTTTACCACTCTACTCATGTGAATAGTATCTGCACAAGTATTTCCTTGTAATGATAAGCTATGCTACAACTTCGATACAGATCTTGGCCTCTCCACACCCAGTAAATGGGCCAGCAGAAAGACAGTATGCAACTTTCAAATGAAACCTGCCCCTCTTGTTATTTTTTCATTAATTTGCTTCGTCGTGACGTAACACTGAACAATTCCTTGCCCATGAAGCAACCAATAGCTGAACGAAACTTTTTTTTTTTTAAGAAATCTACTTCTCTTCGCAAGTAAAAAAAAAGAATATTTGGGGAGCTTACTGTAAAGTTCCGAGCGAATGCCCACCCCGAGAGGTCGCCAATTCCGTTTGCAGTCGCTGACCGATTTTTTGGACGTCGATGTTTTGGAAACGTTTGATTATTTGCACATTTTCGCCGAACCTTCACTCACCCCATAGAGTTAATGTATAACATTGACCGAAATTTCGGATGCCATAAAGCTTACTGCTCGATATTTCTGACATAATTTGAGTGATTACCTCGGTTTACCGCCACAAAACAGCAACTGCGATAGCGCCGCAAGCTTAGTCGCCGCCCTTTTAGTTGTTTTGATTTTGCCCTGTAGCCTCAATACCACGTTGTATGCAATAAACAAGCTGGGTTGAGGCTGTAGTCAGGTTTTTCGGTTCCACTATAGCCAACATGGCAGCCAACTGCCCATTCTTATGGTTCTTCTAGTTCTTCTTGTGGTCCGTGTTTTTCGGGTGCGACCGCGAGAAGAGCAATTGTTTGCCGTTCTTGTGGTCTTCGAGCACAAAGATTTTTTGCCGATAGGCTTAGTATTGAAGCGAGCTAGGTGGACTAAACATTGTCTCCAAATAGTGCCAAATGGCGCCAACTTCAACTTTGCTGTTTGTGCCAACGAAGGTGCCAACAAAGCACAGTACCGTAGCCAAACAGATAAACACACAAGTGAAAAATGAACAATATAAAGCGGAAGTTGCACGAGAACTTAAACTTGACATCAAGCAAGTGGAAAGGGGACAATACGCAGCGGAATATGCGCGAAAATTTGATAATTTGGCTGAAATAAATTTTTCGGACTCCTTGATTATCTGGACAATTTCGGGGTCCCCTCAGAGTCCGAAAAATCGGTCGGCAACTGTATCCAGCTAAACATTCGTAGGGGACCGAAATTTCGCCCACACCAACAAATTCACGTGATGTCCAATGTGCTTCCCTCCCTGAAGCTGCTCTACTCCATTGTAAAAACATCAAACTCAACCCCCCCCTCCAAACTTTTTTTTTTTTCTTTTTTTTGTGCGTGGGAAGGACGTGTATGTTTTAAAATAAACTTTCTTAAGAAAAAATAAAATGCCACACAATATTTACACTGCGAGACTCATTTTGGGTTAGGGGCGATTGGAACTGGCAGCATTAAAATCCATAGGCCAACACTTTGCTCCAGAGCGACCGAGGTAGTTTCTCTCTCTCTCTCTCTCCGCAAATGAAACTCGTATCTGTAGAGCCTATAAAATCAAAACTTAACATGCTAGGTTGCATGTATACAAGGAGACCTTTAGCCTATGGTCCGAAAGATTTGAGAAGATCTGTACGTACGCTCCCCTCAAGGTCCTCCATTCTACCTTGTAGATGGGCTTGCAGGGATCAGGCTTGCCTTCCTTGGTGTTCCTCACTAGACAAAATAAATGAGAGAAGTTGGCAAAGCACAAGCACAAACATAGTGTAATATATGGATAGAAACATAACTAGTAATGATAAAGAAATGAGCAAGTTTAGTCACTTCGCTAAGCTGACTCATTCAAAGCCTTTCCCAATGAAGCATGCACTACATTTTGTAAAAAGTATGCAAAACAAACAATTTGTTGTTGTTTTTTCAGCAAGGTGGTGTTACAAGAGCCATTTGTAACCATGCATGCAAACCTTTTTCACAATTTTTCATACTGGTTTACGTGGAAATGGTTATTCGTTTTAGCGTTGCTAAAATGAATAAACACATGGACTCGGGTTTTAGCGTTGCTAAATCTCAAAAACATGGTGTGTGGCCAAAATTTTGGGATGCACAAACTCTTACCAGTTCTGCTTATTTCCCATCAAAGTCGACTCGGAATATCTGCTGGGACCAACTGGTCAGTAATGAGCCGACTACTCGAATACCACATAGGGGTAATGGCCGATATTTGTGAAAATTGAGACCAACCACAGAGGAGCTTGAGTGAATCGAAAAACACTGCCTCCACAGATAAAAAGGCATAGGCCAATAGTTCACCAATTTTAGTGAACCATTTCCCCTTACGTATCCTAGCTACGTAGTTTGTTTCAATTCAACACTTATTTGTGGGCCTTTTTATTTTTTCTGATCAAACATAATATCTAGGAGTATGTCTCTAAGACATTGTGGATTATAAAATAAACAAAGAACATGAAAAAGCCATCTTACCATGTGGAAAGATAATGGTCACAGGCTTGGCAGGCATGCGAATGTTCCATGTTGTTAGGCTACCATCGGCGTGGCTGCACATGAACTGCTTGCCCTCATGATGCCACGTGACAGAATGTAAAGCCTAGACAAAAACAACAAACAAAACAAAAACAAATTTACAGTTGTTTTACATTCAAGCTTATTAAAATTTGAACATACCTCCGTATGCTGAAACCTCACATCAGCAGCACGATTTCGTAGGTCCCAGAGAACAAGGGCTCCAGTCTCAAATCCAACCAGTAGCTAGAAACAAAGACATTATTTAGATACATATAGTATACATACTCTAGAGTTATTTCCAACTGCAATGTATTTAAGGTGACCAACAAAATGGCCCATGTAAGCTTCTAGAATTATGGAAAGAACAAACAACTCCAAAATATGCATATCATCATATCACAGAACAGCGGACTAAAAGGAAAAGTAGTGTAGCTTCGTGAAGACGTTTGTTAAAAGCTTGGGATCCAAAAATCAATGTAGTAGCTGTTAAGCCATGGTTTCCTGCTATGGTGACACAGTGCAGAGAAGCATAGTATGGGAGATATGTAGGGAATGCAAAACTACATGAAAGTGCTGCCCATTTCTCAAACATCAAACAATATTTTAAGCCACAATTCAAGATAGGGGTTGCATATGTTTCATTTTTTGCCCTCCTATTTTTTGAAAGTACAGGTGTAATCATCCAGTAGTATTTTCACATTTGTGCTTGTGTTCTTGTTTGGATAACGATACCTGTTACACCAGCTTTGCGCCTTTGTTTATTGCTGACTTAATCTGAGCACCAACCACCCCTACAACTGCTCTGAAGAAAGCCAATATTGTCCCAAAATAAAAACAAATTACAAAATTGTGCATGATCCCCCACACTGCACCTTGCTGTTTTCCTGCAGCACATTAGTGCACTTTCAAGAACCACTATGTCCAACAGAACAAACAGGTGCCCTTGCATATGTTAGGTTTAAAATCGGAGAGAAATTAATCTTTCCTTCCAAAGAACACACATACATTTTAGAGTGCAGTTATTGCATAAGCACACACGAGAAAATAAAGGCATCCCAGTTGAAAATTCCCATTAAGTTCCAATTGGAATTTTCTTATTGGTACCAATTGGTCACTGCCAATGGGAACCAATGCCAACCAATGGGAACCATTTGGAACCCATTCAGGTTCCAACTGAAAAAATAATTCCAATTGGTGAGACCCACTGGCCAGTGTGCTTCCAGTTGGAACCCACTAAAATTAATTGGTTCCAGTTAAAACCAGTTGGAATTCTTATTGGATTTAATAGAAATTTTTAGCTGGGATGGCCTTTTATTTTTTGGTTTTAAAGTACCCATTTTTCTTCGTTTTCAATGAACTTGCATTTTCGACAGAACGACACAATATTTGCTTTAAAGATTTGGAAATGATTTTATGTAAGAGAGGTTTATCGGCTTAAACAAAACTAATAGAAGCTGTTCGAAATAAAAGGTTAGCATCCCTCCAAGCTGAAATCACGAGTTTTCAAAGCAGTAACACTGATATTTGCAGGAGTATACAGCAATGAAAGTGAGGTAAGTACCATAGAATACCGTGCATCCGCCCATGCCACATTAAGCGCCCATAACCAAATTCGTAAGATCTGAGAAAATATGCACAGTACATTTATATGTAGAATTGATGACAGGACAAGCACCATTCTCCCATTTTTTCATGATTATCTCAAAATTTTGAATGGGCGCTTGCCCGGTATTTTACGGTATGAGTTTTGAGTTTCACGGAACAGCATTAGTGGTCTGCGTCTCGCACGGTAACCTTACAAAAGATGTCAAGACAAGTCGTCATAAATTCCGAGTGTAGCATGTATGTACACCTAAAAAACGTGGCCATAGTATTCCCGGACTACTGTACTTAGTATGGCAAAATATGCAACTAGAACATTTTTATGGCTGCTCCAGTAGTTAGTTACCTCCTATACTCTGGTTCATCTTAAAGGGGAGGTGCAACAATTTTTGTACTTCGCATAAATACCGCTTAGAATGAATCCCTGATGTTCATAGCTTATGAAACACGCATTAGATACTTTCCTTGTGCAAAAGCGGTCTAAAAAAAAATTGAAGAAAGACGAAAAGAGTTCTCCCCCTCAATTCACAACCATAACAAGCGGCCACATGATCTGGAGCCGATTATATGTCACCAATGTTTATCATAGCCATGCGCCGGGGTCGCCAAAGCACAGGACACACGCCCAGTTCCAGACATCGTTATGGTTCGGCTATTGTCGTCATTGCAGCGGTTGGACACGGGCCACTACCCGAATGCTTGTCGAGCTATTGATTATCCCATACCCAAATCGAGTGCTCACGCAATGCTCAAGCCCAATCTATGAGCTGCATTCAAATATTGTCACTGCGGAACACTACAACCTCCAAACTATGTCGTCAAGTTTTGCAAAAAGTTTGGAAGAAAACGCTCGCTTTTATTCTTGAAATTGCACAGCAACAAAGGGGCTTTCGGTCGGTGGCATTGCGTGCGAATACGCTTCGGTCCCACAAGTGCCAGTAAGCTCATGTAAAGTGAAAAACATTCCAAGTGAATATCGTTGCACTGCCCTTTGAGTTTGACTGCAGCAGACGCTACAGACCAACCAGAGTCAGTCAAACAGCGCCAAAAGTGCATCGTCACAGTGCTTGTCACCTTCGTGAGTTCGCACACTGAACCAATTGTGTGCAGTAAGCGTGCCGCGACCCTGCACTTTTCTCTGCGCGTGATTGGTTTAGAAAGTAATTAGAAGCCCCCAAAGACAATGAGTGCCTTGACGATGCAATTTTGGCGCTGCTCGATTGGCTCTATCAAATCGTAGTTGCGGAGGTGGTCGGACTTCGAGCGAAATGAAGTATAGACAAATAAAAAGTTCCTATACTCGGTACAAAGTGCTTTACTCGGTACACATGCTATCTAACAAAAATGGTTGGTTGTTTTAGGTTTTTGTGGTGTAAAAGTGACTAAGGCTATAGAGTGCCAAGAACTAGTCTATTTATTACTTAGGATTAGATAAAAAAAGGGGGCTTTAGCAGCCAATGATTGAATAAAACATGTGAATGAAATACAAAACGTCGAACGATGGCCATGAGATGCTGATTAAAACAGATATAGTCGGCGTAAAATGCCGATGGAGTCCAAAAATTTAAAAACACTTTTATATGTCACAAAGGGCTCATCCCTTAAAATCAGTGCTGGGTCAAGTGGCACGTGTTCTTTATAAAGTGGAGAAAAATCAATCAGACACTCTCTGTCATACGCGAGACACTCAATGAGAACATGTAAAATGTTTATAACTTTGTCACAATGTTCACACAAGGGGGCTTCATCCCCGCGCAGGAGGTAGCCATGGGTCAGGTGCGTGTGACCGTTTCGCAGTCAACACAGGACAACCTCGAAGAAACGTTCTCTGTGTCGTGCGCTCTTCCATTCACCTAGTAGTAGTTTTGCACCATGTAGCTTGTTATAAATAGCTGCATTCCATCCATCTTGCCAGCATCGTCTCATGAATTTCTTTACCGATGAGCAACAGTCTGTATGAGGAATACTTGAGAAATCAATTCATCTCTGAACGCAGGTGTGCGCCAAATGGTCAGCTTCTTCGTTTCCTCGGATGCCAATGTGACTAGGAATCCAACAAAAAACTATCCTCAATTAATTTTTTTAATGCAAGAATTATTTTAGTTCTGAAGTGCTATAATAAGGTTGTTTTTTTTAGACTTTTGAGGAGATGAGTGATCTTAATGCACTGAGAGAGTCGCAGCAGACTACACCGAAGGACACCCTATTTTCAATAATGTTCTGGTGCAAGAAGCAGAGCATACAGTTCGGCAGTCAGAATTGTTGCCGAGTTATTTATCCTTCTAAACTTGTCAAAAGAGAGTCCCACCAGTGAACAGCCGACATGCAAGTCTGTTTTTGTGTCATCAGTGTAGAAGCTGTTGAAGCAACAGTATTTGGTTTGCAGTTCAGAAAATTCTAGCTTGAGCACCTCACATGGTGTTTCCTTTTCATTAAGTTTTGCCAGTGAGAGGTCACAGTCAATGGGGACATGTTCCCAGGGGGCAATCTTGTTGAGATATGAGGGGGGCGTTCATCAAGTAAGGCCTAAAAGTTCATCAAACATAAGGCCTAAAAACTTATGAGTCGTTTTGTTCTGGACTTGTTGGCCATAAATGGTCAGAGATGGTCAACAATGGTTCCGATACCTTGTCATCACCTAGCTGCATGCCAATGCTGACACCCATAGCATTGTCTCTTGCAGCCTTGAATGTCATTCAGCTAGTCAGAAATTATAGAAGCAGACATCAAAACAAACTTGGAGCTAATCTTAGAGTAAAGTAAAATTCCTTGAAGTAACAAAAATGCTACAGGCAAGTTGAAACACACTTGCTGTAGTCACCATAAGCTAAGACCCAAGATTCTTGTACAACCTGACTCATGGTCTTGGATTATAGTACTCATGCCTCCTACACTTTAATCTGCCAATTATAAGGTCAGTTATTTACGCATTTTGAGAGCCAAAGTTCAACGACATTATGAATCACTTCGAAAAAACGAAAAGGATGTGAGCTACGGTTTTGTGTACGTTATAAATAAAGTTACGAAAGAATATTTTCTTGAACAGGTTCCACAAGCTTACCTTGTTGGCATCCACGGGGTTGTCGCTAATATGGACCACCGCACCAGGATGAGTTTTGCGAGAACTAGAGAAAAAAAAAGAAGTGGATTTCAGAAGCGAAAGGATGTCAAGTCTTGCGTGATTAACTTGGTTCAGGTGTGCGAAAAATGTTCAGGCAAGTAAATTAATGTCCACCTAAAGTAGGTCCGGGTACTTTCAGTGGTCTAATTCAAAACAGGCCCCAAGAAAACTTTGCAAAATATATCTATCAAAGCTAAACTGGAAGAGGCCAAAACCCTAAGGATTGTTTTGCAATCACTAGTCTCATACATGTAAAGCACGCTGTTAAAATTGTTGCCAACCATGAAACATATCGAGGAAAACAATACCAGTCCAATCTGGAAAGTCCTACTTCTTCCCATTTGTGTGTTATTTTTAGCATACACCCAAAAGCCAGATGTAAAATTGCAATTTTTTCTTTCTTCTATTGGTATTTCATCAATTTCTGAAAACGCAGTCTCGAAACACCTATTCAGAACTTGTCTGTCAAACAGGTGACAAAGAGGGCTGCATGCAGCCAATAAGAAACAGGCCCTTATGACGCAAACAATGTTTGTGCTCACAGTTCGATAGCCTTGTTCCAGTTGATAACATAGCCAGAAAGGGTAAATGATTCTATGTTCACTACATGCAAATTCCCACGCTCTGTACCAATGTACAACCATTTGCTCTGGAATGGCAAGTGACAGTGGGTGATCCTGAAACGGAACGAAGAAGACTGTTAAAGGCCCACTTCCTCTCTACTGCATCTGTTTGAAAGGCACATGCACACAACTACTACCAAGAGGCGGGACAAGAACGGCAGATAGGCCTTTCAGTAGTCCCTTCTCCAGCACAAGCTTGTTAGCTTCGACAACACTTCAACATATCATGAGCTTCCAGCATGCCGGTGAAACTACAGCATGAATGAAAGCAATCAGTGCATGCTGGAAGCTGAGCACTAGAAAGAGATGCCCCATGCTTGTCCTGTCACAAACTATAGTTACTTCCAGATTTACAGCAGCATAGCATGTTATGTAAGAAACCATAAAACATAGGCACCACCTCAAACGTGTTAGTACATTTTGGACACTACAGTCTTAAAAGCGAGCACCTGCGAAATTATGAAGCACTACCAGCTTCAAAGAAAACACACAATAAGCTGTAGATTGTATGTAGCAACTTAACAGCACTTCTGGGTGTCAGTACATAAACAAATATGCACAAAGACGGCATGTAAACGGGTGCCGGACAGTTCATTGAACACCACCTCATTGAACGCCGTTTCATAGAACGCCGACTCATCGAACGCCGTTTCATAGAATCACTTGATGCCGTTTCACCAAATTTCCCTTTACTGAATTTTGGAGTAATATAATGCTTTTTACATAATTTTTATCACTTCTGAAATAGTTTTGACGCCGCTCTAAATTCACCAGAGATGGAATTACCAACCCGCCAATTTTTTGTCCACCTAAACGTTGGCTGCTGAATCATAGAAGGCAGCTATCATATCAAAACTTGAAAGGATACGCGACTTATTCATTTCTGGCAAGATAGGCGGCTGCTCTCGGCCACACAGTTTTTCCCACTTCATCCGTCTATTTATTCACGCGTGAAAGGCACTATTTTAAAAGGGAAACGACTATTCTCCGCAGTGCCTTTTTTATTTTGTATTTGTTGATTTAGCTGTGTTTTCATTTTACTCTAGGAGAATAGCTTTCTTTTTAAAGGGAAACTGAAGCGGTTCTGTAATTGAGAAAAAACACTTCAATGGCCTTCATTCTACCTCCAGGATCAGGAATATCGAGGTTATTTTTCAATTTGGTGCACGGAGGCTTCAGAAATTATTTTTTATAGTACCGCGGAAGCCCCTCCTTCCCGGGGCGTGAAGTCACACTAGGAGTTTTTGGAATCTCGGCTCTCGTGCATCTTCAGCGCCTGTCAAAGCTATGAGCACAGACTTCTGCTATTTTCAAAAAGGTCAGAAAGAGACATCACGACTGCCGTCATTGCGGAAAAATATACCTGACAAGCTTGCCATTGCACGCACTGCCCACACGAGCGACACGCGCTTGGTGGCCCAAAGATCCTAGTATGACGTCACGACTGGTCGGACGTTTTTCGCGTTTTCTCGCTTTTAGTTGCGTTTTCAGGGAAAACGAATGTGATATTCAGATTCACGGGATAAAAATACGCCAGAATTCACCTCTAACTCGTTTTTTTCAAGAAGTGCTTCAGCTTCCCTTTAAGAACATATATGTTCTTAAAAGAGATGTGTCTCCCCTCTTCGTTAATTTATTGTAACCGACAGAACCGTGGACCTGTTGGACCTTCGACGTGCAGTATATATACTGTATGTCGAATATCCGGCAGGTCCATGGTTCTGCCAATTACAATAATTTAACAAAGAGTGGAAACACATCTGTATTTCTTCCCGTATCATGGGACACTGAGACAGATCAATGCTTCAAAAATGGCTTAGTCTTAAAGCAGAATAGGTCTCTTCAAGGACGAAGATATATACGGCCTTGAACGGACGTGCGTTCATCACTGCACCTGATGATCACAGCTTTAAAAAGTGTCGTCAGTGTTCCCGTTTCTTATTGGCTATCCTCCCGGCGCTAAAAAGAAAAATATTTCCTAGATGTAGAATTCCTACTGCTCAAGTAGGCGGCGTTCAATGAAACGGCTTCGATGAAATGTCCGGACCCACATGCTTGTTTCAAGGAAAAAGACCCAGAGAACTTAGTGGCCCGTATCAAAACTTTTACTGACCACAGAAGGCTACCCACAACATGACTTAGAGAATATGCTGAAGTAATTCTCTTGCTCTACTGAACAAGTGGTTATCTCCCATCCTAGCTTTACCCATTACATACCACCCAGCCCAGGGGAAAATCAGACCACTTGCAGATGGATTATGGAACTTATCCCAGCTGGATCCAACTCAGCTGGATTGTCTCATTTCCAGTTGGATCCAACTCAGATAAGTTCCATAATCCATCTGCAAGTGGACTGATTTTCTCCTGGGCAGTTACGTAAAAAAAATAATGAAGTCTCAGCAAAGCCTACTCACCTCTCTTTCTGAAACTTAAGTGTGTGCACTATTTCAGGTTTTTTCTGTCTCAGGTTCCAGAGATGAAGAGTATCATCAGCACACACGCTAATCAAAGCACCCTATAAAAGTGTGGAAACGAGATTAATGCTAATGTTACAGTACCATTCTGGCAGGCATAATGAAATAAAAAGAAATAGGAATGCTCACCTCATTCACCAAAAATAAGATCTGTATCACAGCATACTCCAGCACATGCTGAATTGTGCAATCCACACCAGGTCTGCCAAACCTTTTGGGATTATTCACAGTTAAGGTGATTGCTTCAAGCTTTGAAGGGTGTTTGAACACTAGACTACCCAATAGAAGACATGTTTATCATTTCTGGAGGCTACAGACCTGTGTGGAGATCCATTTCATTCTCCAGCTTGAGAATTCTCAAAAGCTTCGTGCTAATGAGCTTCATCTCCAACTCTTGCTCACTTTTTGTTGCTACCAGATTGCCAAAAAGGAGCTAATTGTGTTGTGTATATGTTGCCTGATCAATAAAGCATTTTTATAGTTTTCGCTGCCACCGACAAGTAAATTTTTAACATATAAACTCTACGCTCCCCCAACTTAAGAGAAGACAGGGAGTTAACATCTCAGTTATTGAATAATATAAAAATTCAAGCAGCGGATAATATTCAAGCTTTAAGAAGCCAAGGTTTTTTTAGATAAAACAGCACATCCAAGCAACAGGTTGAGAATGTCCTCGCTCCGAAAAGTGAGATGGAATTAAGGATTTCTTCTGCACACTTATCACCTTGATAATCGGTACTTGTTCTACATCATAATTGTTTGAACCAAAAATCAAAATTAGAAAGGATTCAGAGAACTAAGATGAGGCAGAAGTGAAAGCATGAGAAGACGTCCGTAATTAACATAACAATATAAAAGAATTGTCTTCAGGGGCTCTACTGTGCTCAGATCGCTGTTTGGTCTCATCAATGCTAGAAATGATGTGCCAGCAACATGCCACACACAAACAGGACCACCAAGAAAACAAGTAGATGAACCAGGGTCTTCAAAAAGATGCTATGGTTTCAATAGGTGTGACAGGCACACATACACAAAGAGAAGTGCACGACTCCCATAAAATAGCTCTAAGGAACAGTTTTTTTTATAACTAGTATATTTTGCAAACCAGGCTAAAATCAACTTACTTATTTTGCAGATACAAAATGTTGAAATGAAAAACAGTAAACTGTGTGCACAAATGTACTAAACCTGACCTCGAGGTTGATTAAGGTACACCAATACTGATGAACTCTGCACTAGTAATACAATCTTGTCTAGACGCATCAAAAAGTTCTGATTAGTGTTCAGCAGGCTTGCAAAGACGACTTTGCTGCATTTTTACCTCTAGAAAAGTGAACCATTTTGCTATAGATTTAATTGAGGCTAATAAATGCTATTACTTGTGATGAAACACTTGCATATCTGCAAGAGTATTTATTTCAGCTTAAACCAACCACAAGGTGTCAGATTAAGTGTTTGAAAGTAGAGTCCACAAAACTGAAGCTTATTCCAAACCAATTCTCAATACCCAAAATTCATTGATATTTCACAAAACTTGCAAGTTGCTGATATTATGCGAGGTGTGATCAAAGAGTTTCGAAGCTGATTTTGTAGTGTAAAACGAGAGCAGCACAGTGATGTGCGCACATCAGTCAAAGGAAGGGACCTTTGTGTCTTTATAGTAAAGGACGTCCGCTCTGTGAACATTTAAAGTTGCACTACACGAGTTTTTGTGACCACGTGCATGGGCACAATGGCGATTTCACCACAGACTGCAAACAGGAGCGAGAGCAAAGATCTCGTCAAACTCAGCAAATATAAAACAGAGACTTTTGAAATGATTCAGCAGGTTTGTGTCAAAAAGCAGCGAATTTTGCAAAGTGTTTTAAGTGGCACTTGCTCTTCAGGAACGGCAGAACATGCTGGAAGATGAAGAGCGGTAGGGTGACCTTATCCGACCTCTCCTTGACTTCAGTAACGTTCTGCCGTTCTTGAGGCGCCAGTGCCACTTAAAACACCTCGCACACCTCACTGCTTTTTGACTTAAGCCTTCTAAATCATTTCAGAGGTCTCCGTTTCTGATTTGCAGAGTTTGGCGTCAAATTTATGTTCGCTCTCGCTTTGGTTTGCAGTCTATGGAGAGATCACCATTATGCTCGCCCATGTGGTCAAACTTGTGTAGCCCAGTTCCAAATGTTCACAGAGCGACGCCCTTTGGCATAAGGACGCAGGAAGGTCCCTGCCTTCAACTCCTGTGCGTGCATCACCGAGCTGCTCTCTCCTTTTACGCTACAAAATCGGTCTCGGAACTTTTTGATCACACCTCGTATGGCAATGCAAGTAGTGCATGCAAGAAGCTAAGAAAGGTCAGTCTTTGAAGGTACGATGAAAATGGTTAAACAGAAACAAGTTCAAAGCATTTATTTTGCCCACACAAACAAAAACAAAAAGCAGTGAATGTGCTATAAAACAAAGAACAAACCGCAGACAGGAAGACAAGATACATGCAATGCAAAACCAATGATGTCACGAAGTCCAACAAAACTCAAGAACAACGGCACAATCAGTGTAAGCTATGCAGTCTAACCCTTCAATATATGAAGCATCTACAAGAACTAAACCAGACTGCAAACAAAGAATACAAACATATGAAAGGAAGAGCAAATTTGACTCTCTCCGAAGAGATTCTTTTTAATGATAAAGAACTCTCAACTAAAATGTGTCTGTCAACTTTCTTTTAAATGCACATACTTTCTTCATATAAGTTGGAGTGCACATCCTTCGATATGTTTGCCAATTCATGCAAGGAAAGATAAAGACTACATTAATGGTTTTTATCTCTCTCAATCCCACATCGTCCCTAAACCACCCCAAAGTCTGCTGGAATAGAGCACACGACAGCCAGATAATAAAAATATGCAAGCTCCTTGCCAAAAAAAGATTGCTAAAGAAAGAAATCTTTGCATTCTCAGCACAACACCAAAGGTAGAAGCGGTATGTAGCTATATTGGCGACTCCAGCGACCTAAAGAGGGTAAACTGGTTAGGAAACTTGGTGGACAAAAGGTGGTCAGTTCTAACAAACAGAACGGAAAACACCTTAGATTTCACGCATAGCAGCATAGAATCAGTGTTCGATTCGAAAGCAGAGTGCGTTTTGAGCAGTGGGAACCGTCTGGCCAGTGCATAAGAGTGACAAGGTCGCAGCACAAAAATAATTACTGTGAACAACGGTTTTTCTTTCGCTATCTCGATTACGGCATTTGGCATAAGCTTTACCTTTTGTTTATTTTGAAGGTACTAAATTTCACGAGGTGGAAGATATGGAAAATCCCCAGGCACCCTCATAGGGTAGGAAAGTTATTGTAAAAACAACTAAGTACCATTCTCTAGAAGGACATGAAAGCATGAATAAGTGACTGTATTGGCTTTGTTTGATGCACTTTGAATGTAGTCCTTGGTTTTATATTTGAAGAAAACAATGAATGGCCTCAGTAGGTCGGTAAACTTTTTTTGAACAAAGCACAAGTCGCTTTAGGGTGCAAACTAAACGTGACTACCGTCCAAAGCCCAAAAAAAAAAGAAAAAAAAAAGTGAAGAAGCTTTATGCCAACACTTCCACTGAGAAAGAAGATTGAGGCACTGCGGCCGGTTGCGATCAGATTGCCGTGCTCCGGTTGCACCAGATCTAAAGGATTCAGTCTACAGGAAGCACCCTTTTGTATTAGTAAGTGAAAGCGTGATTGTAGTAGTTACGTCAAGAAGTCTTAAGGAAGTGAAGGTGAAATACAACTCGACTATGCTTCAACAAGAAATGTCGGCGAAGGGGGAGAATAGCGATGCTCAAGTAGGCGTGCATTCCAACTTGTGGCTCCTGCACACAATCATGTGTGACATTACAAATAGGCGTTCGTGTGAATTTCAACTGATGCTGAACAAAGCAGAGTTTGAATATTTTTTGCACAAGATTAATACTTTGACCTGTTAGCACGACTCATTTATTGCGAGTGGTAAGTGATCCACAAAAAATTAGCCTTTGGCAGGTGGGAGAATGGGGTTTCACGTCCATCAACAAGTTACAATAACCACATTTATGATAGCAACGTGTGAGGACATGCGTGATAACATCCAATTTACACAATGTTTTAAATGTATGGGGTTCCAATCTTTTCTTATTAAAAATTAAAAACAAACAGTTTCTGAGCAACATTTCTCCTTTGCTAAGGAGACGTCTGTGACAATCTTTATTTTATAGCTCTACTCCTGTGAAAGAGACTTGCTGCAAGTTTCGCATAGGAATATGTTTTGTGATATACCATAGTTTTTCATCTTGTGGATGAAGGGAATTACACAACATTAAGATGTTTTCCCCTCCCTGTTTGCCCTTTATGTTGTTGCAGCACCACTGAACCACAGTTATTTAATTGAACTCAGTAAATAAGCACATAAATTTCTGCTGCCTATAAGAACCAAGCAGCGAAAGCATACGACAGTGACAAAAGGGTCTCCTTTCCAAGTTTCTCTGTATTGCTGCAGTTTCGTTCGAGTATGCAGAAGCACAGTAATAAAATGCGACGATGAAAGAAGAAAATTACGACAAAATGTGAAATCCACAGGTCACATGGTGAGCAAGACCAAAAGGAAGCACTTCTTATAGCATTACACTCACCACTAAATGCAAGCAAGAATAAAGCAAAAACCTAAGCCATGTTCCACTGCAACTTTTGTAGACAACCAATAACTGCTATAAAAACATAAAGGCCACAAATCATAAATACAGTTTGCCTGGGAACAGTGTACATTTGAATGCTGTTTAATTTGATAAGAAACTACAGTCGTTTCAACGTCGATGCCTTAAAAAGGATACAACCGCAGCGAACCATTTTTTGTTCCAATGGCTAGTATCCGCTGCACCGGATCGAATGCCAACGCAGTGGGTTGGTAAGGGAATCCATGTCGTACGGTCTGCAAGGCACAAGAGAAACCTCCGCTTAGGTGCAAAGTTATTTAGCGGGTCCCAAAAGAAACAACAAATCGCTTTGAAACACACACCAGTTAATAGGCCCTTTAAAAAAAAAAAAAAGCAACATTGGCAATTGCCATTTTTTGGGCACGAACCGTGCGATTGGAGCCGAATCCTTGCCGAACTCCGACACGGTACTTGTCTTTTGTACGAGCCCAGCCAAGCTCACGCCGAAGGCTGATGCAGCCCTTGTGTCCAATATATGCTCAGTGTATGTGCCCAAACTAGGGTGGGCTTAGATAATTGACGGAGCAGCTGCTAGATGGCATGCAGTTTTGAAAAGGATCTATTCCTCCAAGCCAGCAAACTTCAGGTGCGCAGGCAGCTCATCACACAAGGCACGCTGCAACGCTTCCCCTTCTGAACTAAAAAAACGTGTGCCCATTTGAACTGCTGCTTTGTATTCTCTCCGCCACTTCAGATTCCTCCATTGTCCCGAGTGCTTTGGCGCAAGCACGAAAGCAAAGACTGCGCAAAGTTGAGTGGGCAGACAAAGCCCATTCGACAAACAAAAGCCAGTTTCAAATTACCAATTAGAACGATCGCTCGCTACTCACTGCTTTCAAATATTTACAAGAGCCAAAACCCACACCACTCAGAAAAGGTCTTATGTGTAGCCCTATACAAAAGTTCACGAGCACAATCATTGAATGCTGCTCTTTCCTAGCATTCTGGTGCCACCTTTGAATCTGCCAGAGTGGAGGAGGTTGCCCCAATGAGCAAAACAAGAGTGGCAAACAGAACATTTGTGGCAAAGGCAACTCCAGGATTACAATTCGCGCGACGATTATGTAGTACACGCTCAAGAGAGATTACAGGGGTCAACCATGTCAACTGGTTACTCAATATGTTTGTTGTATGCCCACGATCCAATCCACAGACCTGTAGCATAGGGAGCTGGCTGGACAGTTCTGTAGCTACTGGCAAACATCTCACACGAAGAGAAGGGTAGCGCGCGTGATTCTTCTGGATATGCGCGCAAGTTCCTCCTCGAATACCAACAGTCGCAGACCGGCCAGTGGAGCTCAGCGTGACGCGGACTGATGCAAGCAGGGCGCTACATCGCTACTCGCAGACCGTGGCAAGCCTCGGACAACGATTACTAGTCCAGCCAGCAAAAAGGCTGGGTTCTTTGAACGCGCCCCTTTCTACGTAAACAGCGGAATGTGCTTTCTCTGCAAGGCACCATGTTTCCCCGCAACACCTCCAAGACTCGAGATAAGTTGCCATTCAGGGCCACCTACAGCTACGTTAGCGTAGGACGTTGCACATTGCGCGCAGCAGCAGCAGCCCTCGGGCTCCAAACGTTATTGCAACCCCAGAAATGAAGCAGAAACACACCCATCGACGCAATAATCTGACATAAATATTAAACTAAAATCGGAAAAAAAAAAAAGGTTCAAAATGAAATGGCGACTCCCGTCATAACACGAATCACACCCCCCGACTACTGTTTTGCTTTGTTGCTTTTTTTTTTTTCCTTCTCGTATCGGTTTTCACTTTGAGGTGGATTATCCGCGCGCACTCGTAGCTTATCCAGAAGCGTCGTCGTCAAAAGGGTGCTTTTCGCTTACTCTGGACACCTGAAAATGTTCCGGCCGCAAGGTTTCTTCGACATCTGCTTCGGGCTTCACTGGTTGGGTCACCGAGGACCGTAGTCCGTCCAGAACCCCCTTGAAAAATCCAGACTTCTTCGTATCTGATCTAGGCATCCCCGATGCAGACGCAGCCTCGTTATCCTACCGGGAACATGGGCACGCTGCACTCAGTGCATCCGTAGAGTGATGTCGGAAGAAAGAAAAAAAAACTACGTGGACACCAGCCCAACTCCCCAAATGTGAACTGTTACCGAAAATTCTTTTTTTCAGTCCCTGGCAGGGGGAGCCGGGGAGCTCGCTCTCCGACGACCAATGAGCGGAGCGCTCCGGCTGCCCGGATGTTGGTCACGTGGCCGCGAAGATAGTTTTGGTATGCGGTCAGGATCGAAAATAGCTGCCAAGTTTTTTCGCTCGTAGCGTCTGTGATGCGTGGGTTTCACGTGTTTGGGTGGCAGTTGGCAATGTTAACATTCGTTTCGGGAAAAGATCGGCGTTTTGTAAGCGTCTTTCGAAAGCTAGCAGGAAATTTGAGCGAAATACAAAACCACACCAACGCCACGCGTGTCTGTGTTGCGCGTTCCCCACGCGCGTTTTTGGCAACATCTAACACGATACCGCGGATGCGTATTAGTACGTGCCCGTGTTTATTTGAGTTAGGAAGGCGTAAAGTATTGTTATTTAGATTATTCTATCATTTCGGCGCTGGTGACACCGCGGAGAAGAACTCGAGTGCTGGGAACTTCGCGGAATCGCGCGATATATCGTGTGTTCCATTTTAATTCGAACAGATTTGTTACAAAAAATCCGTAAAAGGTGCACTAATACAGTTTGGGTAGGTGAGTTATACGGCCAGGGGAACATCATATAGGTGTATATTATTTGCGATAAGTCGGATAATTAACTAAACTTCCTTCAATCACTTTTTACTTAGTAAAAATATTCATATGGTGTCAATATTAGAAACTTGTTCAGCGTCATCGAACGACTTGAATCTGTTCGAATTAAAATGGAACACCTGTTCAAAGGTCTTATAGCTACTCTTAACCTTTCAAAACGTAGAATTCATGGGAAAAAAATAAACAAATTAAACACACAGAAAAAAAAAAGTTTGCGAAAGATATGGCGGGTTAACTTACCCCAATGCTCCTCTCCGTTATCACGATTCCGCTTCATATGCGCGGGAAACATTAAACCGGTGTTGAACACATTCCTCTTACTTCCTTGTACTTCATATTTATTTTTTTTTTTTTTAATTTTATTTGAATGGTTCTTAAGCTGAGGTAGTTGAGTACAGAGCCAGAGCCCAAACGCAAAATTGCCAACTCTTTTTACGCGTTTCTTTTTTTTTTTTGTCACAATTTGTGCAATAAAGTATGTCGACACGAAGCTCTCTGCCCAATCGCCGATGTGTTCTGACTGCGCAGTGTACTCAAACAAATTATATAAACTTAAAAAATAAATGACTAAATAAATATATCTAGTCAAATCAATATATAAAAAGCGGGGGGGGGGGGGGGGGGAAGAAGTATATCACGTGGGGAACACAGCTTGAACAACTCACATGTGGAGAAGAGTTAGCCGACCTTAAACTTTTTAATCCTAAGAATATTATACTTTCGCGCGATATCAAGACAAATTGCGTTAAACAAAAACTACTCAGACACGCACAAAAATCACATTCCACGGATGGGGAAATATTATGTTCCTGAACTTCCAGGAAATCTAATAAATCTCCATCCCTTGAAATCTGCAAAAAGAGAAATAAGGAAATGCCTGCAGAATGGTGAATGAGTATTAGATTACAGTAAATCCGGATATGACCAACTCTCACTCTTCATATATTCGGTTCGTAAATTCATATAATGGATTCCAACTTCTCGTTACGAAAGTGTTTGATCATTCTTGCCGCTTTTGCTATAGTTTCGTGAGATTTATATAAAAATGATAACGCCTTAAAAAATTACGTAACCAAGATCGCACCCAGCTGTACAAATAATCTAATGTTGATAGTTTAACAGACTTCGATAGCAACATTGCTGAGTCTGTTTTTTTTTTTTTTTTTTGTTTTTTTTTTTCGCGAGGAAATTTTTAAAACGATACAGAGCTTGCTCAGCGGCATAAACCGTTTAGGATTGTATAATACGGTGGAAGTTTAGGATGTTTGTTGGGTGGCCGCAGGGAACTTGGTAATGGCCCATGTATCTCCAACATTCTGGAATATTTGCACCGTTTTGCGCCGTTTAGCGTACTCTCTCTCTGAAGTTCTCCACAAAACTTTCTAGAAGCTTTATTCCAGCCGAGCAATCGCAACAATTGTAATATTCCCCGGAAGAATTATACACAGCGATAATACAATAGCAATTAATACTAATCAGGAACTCTAGAAAGTATACTGTTCATTCCTATACTTGGGGAACACTTTTTTTTGGCAATAAATCTACAGTTATGGGTACCCGTGTGCTTGCGCCCATTGAGTGTCGATCACAGCTCTGCTCGCACTGTCTTCACTTCTTCGGAAATGCCAGAAAAAAGTTTTCGTCGACTGGTCCGCCATACTCGTTTGCACTGGGTCGTATTATAGAGCACTTTTGAGAAATTGTAGATTTCTGCCCACCATACTGAAGAAACGAACATCATATTCCCGAGGACTGTAGTATAACGTGAAATTCATAGCACAAAAATTAAATCTCCCTATTTCCATAAACACGTTTTATTCATCGGTAAAGCCTCTTATTGACCACAGTGTTAGCCCCTGTAAAGGTACTCTTTCCCGTGTACGCCGACGCGCTGTGGCCAAACAACCTTTACAGGGGCTGGTGGTCAAACGATCCATGCGTGGTTTACGAGGGGTCTGGAACAAATACCCAAACTTGTCCGTACTCTGCTCAAGTCACTGTATCTCAAATACCTTTGTGATTAACTTGGTATTCATAGATAATTTTGAAGGTGAGCATTTAGTACTCTAACTTAAATACTTTTTTTGCAAGCAACTTGTTCTCACTTCGTGAGTTACTAGCAAGCAACGTTACTAAAACACTCAGTTGGGAAACTGCCATAGAGACTTATCTGAAAAAGTGGCCCCGATCTGTCCTTGAGCACCGAGCTAATGACGAACACAACGCCGCCATTTCTCCCGCAGCGGCCACTCGAGGAACTGTACGTTACTTCTATTTTGGCTTTAATCGGCCATTTTGGAGCCAAAACAGATACAGCAGAAGAGGTTACAGGGTAAGGAAAATTTATTTGATACCACTGCGAGATTGTACAATGTCACAAGGTCACATGTGATATATGCTGTACACAAAACAATGTTTACGCGACGCAATGATCACTCCGGCCGTCGCAGCCGGCGAGGCGGAACCAGAGTGCCTGATTACAACATGTCCAAGGACAGGCAAGTCAAATGTACCTGGCCGTTGATCACCGTCAGGTACCGGCACGACCAGCGCCGCAGGAACCTCCCCAAGGAGGAACAGCTCACATCCCAAAAAGGTGACTAGCTCCCGTCGCAAACTCCATAAAAGTGGCCACATCGCCCGTTGGCAACGCCGCCACACCTTCGAGGAGCAACGGTTGCGCCACAGGATCCATTCGGCCAGCGCGATCACAAGGAAAGCAAAATTCCCTGGGGGCCGACGACCCTGACCAACGTAAGGGCGCACACCAGCGTCAGGAAAGGCATGCGCCACAAGGCGCCAGAAAATCTGCGCCACCACGCACTGCGCCGTTACGTGGACGTTTGTCTCCAATGCGCTGCAGTTGGGACACTTAACGTCACTGACCAAACCCCAACGGAAAAGGCGGTCCTTGGTTGGTAAGACTCCCCAACCTTTCTTCCACTGGAAGTCACACACTTCTCCTGGCAGGCTACCGTGGGGGAGGGGTGGTCCTATGTACGACGGCCCAAGTTCCGGCACTGGCGCCGGAAGCTGCGACGAGTAGAGGATCTCAACAAGACGAGACGCCGGAGCCTCAACAATGTCTTCTTTTGATACATGGGCGCGGAGCTGCCGGAAAGTCTCAAAAGCAGCTCTGTAGAAAGGCGGAACCGTTTCCACGCGGGCGCCAATGAGGGGCGGTTGCGAGGGTTCCAGGTCACTATACAATGTTCCGAGAAAATACACCGCCAGCGGACGGACCGGGTTGTCCGTATGGGCGTGCGTCGGCAGAGGGGTGCAAAGGGGCAGTTGCCACCCCCAAGCCAAACTGCCCCCCCCCCCCCCCCCCCGAGTAAGTGGGGTGACCATTGGTTCGTTGACAAGCGAAAAAACAACCACAAACAATTTAAAAATAAAATCGAAAGTAACTATCGAAAAAAAAAAGGGAGATGTCTTGCCCCGCATTCCGTCGAAGAAACAATTGAAAAAGTGGAAGCCGTTTACAAATCCCTGTAACGCCGAATTGGAGCGCAGCTCTTGAGGAGGAGTGAAGGGTACTGAGGGGAGGGTAGACCCCTCCTCCTTCTCCTCCTCCTCCCCTCATTCTTTAATATGCTCCGGGGGGGGGGTCACGTGACCTCGGGGGGGGGGGGGTGTCACGTGACTTCGGGGAGGGGGGTCACGTGACCTCGGGGAGGCGTGACCTGGGGGTCACGTGACCTTGGGTGTCACATGGGGGTCACCTCAAGGTCACGTGACCCCCATGGTGACCCCCACGTGACCTCAGGGGGTCACGTGGGGGTCACCCTGGGGTCACGTGACCTTGAGATGACCTTGGGAGGGGTCACGTGACCTTGGGGAGGAGACCACGTGACCTCGGTGGTCACGTGACCTCAGAGGGGTCACGTGACCAGAGGGGTCACGTGACTTGGGGTCACGTGACCTTGGGGGCCATGTGACCTTCAAAGGGTCACGTGGGGTCATCTTGGGGTCACGTGACCTTGAGATGACCTTGGGAGGGGTCACGTGACCTCGAGGGGTCACGTGACCTTGGGTTCACGATCCCAAGATGACCCCACGTAAGTGACCTTGGGGGTCACGTGACCTTCAGGGGGTCACGTGGGGTCACGTGACCTTGAGATGACCTTGGCAGGGGGTCACGTGACCCCCAAGGTCACGTGACCCCTCCAGGTCACGTGACCTTGGGGGTCACGTGACCTTGGGATGACCTTGGTTACGCCGACGCCGACGGCGACGGCGACGCCGACGCCGCTCAAGCCGGGAACGGGCCCCTAAGAGCTGCGCTCTAAAAAAAGGGCAACTAAGCCCTACTTTTGCCCTGTGCGACCCCCCCCCCCCAAACCTTACTGGAGACGCATCTGTTTCTGAGAACACGTAATCCTCCGCAATGAGCACTCAGTGGTGATGAAGCCTAGACTCCAACCCCGAGTAGAAAGTTGGTGAAACGGCACGAAAAACTAGTTCTCAACTTCCCTTCGGGCCCTTTCATTTTTGCGCACTCTTGCATCCGCATTGATTTGTCCGTGGAAATATTCCCTCAATATCGTCGTGTGCGGCATGTGCCGGGGGCCGTGCGGACATCATAGGGTGGTTGGAAAAAGTCGTGATAAGGGAAAAAGAAAATAAGGGTAACTATTTTCACGGGACAAATACCAAACGACACTTCGTTTTTCCAACTTCGCCAGCCTTACTCTACGTGACATTTTAACGGCAATTTCTTCGGTGTTTCCTCCAACTCCGCACCCTATGTGCTGAGGACGCGGGGGTTCAGGTTGCTTTCGCAAATTTGCAAAAACCACACCGAGTGAAGTATAGCTGATATAGACCCTTTCTTCAAGGGCGCCGCCATCTTGAATTGTAGTCACTTCCAGTATGGGCGAAAACATTGTTTTGCCGTCGCCACGCCAGTAAAAGACACTTAGGATATTAGCGTAACCGTGACACATTGTTTTCGAGACGATCCACTGAAGAGCAAGCCATGAGCGACGGTGAACATGACCTTCTAAGCAGGTTAAGGCGAGAAGGGGGGAGATGGGGGGGGGAGGGGGGAGGGCGTTTGCGTTTGCACGAAATCATGTTTGCACCAAGTCGTTGTTGTTGTTGCAACAACCAAGATGTTGCACCACGTGGCCCCTCAAGTCACGTGACCCCCAGGCCACGTGACCCCCAAGTCACGTGACCCCCAGGTCACATGACCCCCAGGCCACGTGACCGCCTGAAGTCACGTAACCCCCTAAGGTCACGTGACCGCCTGAAGTCACTTGACCCCCTGAGGTCACGTGACCCCCTCTCCTGAGGTCACGCGACGCCCTGACGTCACGCGACCCCCTGAGGTCACGCGACCCCCCTGAGGTCACGTGACCCCCCTGACGTCACACGACCTCCCTGAGGTCACGTGACCTTAAGGAGTCGCCTATCCCTCAGCACGCTTCCATCTTCCTCCTCAAGAGCTGCGCTCCAACCGGCGTTACAGGGAATTGTAAACGGCTTTCATTTTTTTTTATGACATAAAAAATATTCGGTTAACGACTTGTGGCTTTATTTAAAATAAGTTATAATTAAGTGTATGACTAAGTATGTACCCACTAGGACAAAGAAGAAGGCAACGCGCAATCCCTGGATCAACAGAAATATTATTCATTTAAAAAGAAAGATATCACGATGTCGGGCTCAAATTCACCGAACAGCCACTCCCAGTGCGTGTGAAAAAATCAGGTAGCTAAGTTAGAATCTCAAAACGTCAATTAAAGGAGCTATGCAACAATTTTTGTACTTTGCGCAAATACCGCTTGAAACGGACCCCTAACGTTAATGACCTATGAAACATGCGTTCGTTTTTCACCCCACGCAATAGAAGTCCCAGAAAAAAATTTAAGAAAAACGAGCAGTGTTCACCCCCTCAACTCGCAGCCAGAACAAGCGGCCACGTGATCTGGAGCCGATTATATGCCGCCAGTGTTGATCATAGCCACGCGCTGGGGTTGGCAAAACGCAGGACACGCGCTGATTTCCAGACATTGTTATGACTCGGCTGTTCTCGTCGTTGCAGCGATTGGACACGGGTCACAACCCGAATGCTTCTCGAGCTAGCAATTGTCACGAGCCCAAGTCGAGTGCCCACGCAATGCGGTCTATGAACCGCATTCAAATATCGTCACTTGGGTGTACTGCGATCCCCGAGTTACGTCATCAAATTTTGCAAAGGAGAGATTGAATGAAAATGATCGCTTTTGTCCTTGAAATTACACCGCAACAAAGGAGTTTCTTGGCCAATGGCGTTGCGTGTGAGTATCCTTGAGTCCCAGGTGTGCCAGTAAGCTCGTGTAGAGAGAAAAACATTCCAATTGAATTTCGTTGCACAGCTCCTTTAAAGACGCGAAACACAGATATTATAACCAAACGATGCCGGCGTTTTTAATCTCGTCTCCCCGCAACATTTGGCGGCACCTTTCACCAACAAAAGAGGGCGTGGAAAAACTTGATGTCGATGGACACACGATCGAAGATAACTACGAAATAGCAAATTGCTTTAATACTTTTTTTTTTTTCTCCTGTGTTTTCTTCTGATGACGGAACGACGCCTGTGTTTAACCAATTGGAAGACGTTCCCGCCATTCCTGATGTACAGTTGTCTCGGGAAGGAATTGTAGATCTGTTACTTCACCTAGACTGTAAAAAAACAACCGGATACGATAAAATTCCAAATACGTTTCTTTAACGATATGCCGAGTCTCTGTCCCATTATATTATTATCGTTTTTGAGAGATCCCGTCTTCAGGTTCATTACACAATGACTGGAAGATTGGTAAAGTTGTGCCTGTTTTGAAGTCTGGGAAAGCTACCTCCGTTAACAATTACAGACCAATCTCACTGACATCAACATGTGGGAAACTTTTAAAGCATATACTTTCGAGCCATATTCACTCCCTCTTAAGTCATTACAACTTATTAAACAGCTCTCAGCACGGCTTTCGTAAAGGGGTATCTACTATTACTCAGCTGGTTGAAGTCACGCATGATTTTTCTGAAGTACTGAACCGTAAAGGCCAAGTTGATGTTATTTTTTTTTTTAGATTAAAAAAAAAAAGAACATTTGATAAGGTTAACCATAGGAAATTATTACTCAAATTAAAATATATTCAGAAAAACCCAGGTCTCATCAGATGGATAGAGATGTTTTTGTACGGAAGAAGACAATTTGTTGAAATTAAAGATAAACATTCCGATTTGATCGATATAAAATCAGGTGCACCTCAAGGAACAGTGCTCGGTCTTTTTTTTTTTAAAATATTTATTAATGATATTCTTTTCGATTTAACTGTTAAGGCTAGGCTCTTTGCCGACGACCGTATCTTGTATACAGAGGTTAAGGAGCCCATCGATCAACTTAATCTTAACAGATGCTTAGCACGCGTTGGTCAGTGGTGCAATACTTGGCAGATGTCACTAGATAAAACCGTTTGTATGACTATTGCACATAAAACAAAGCCCATTGAATTCGCGTACGCCATCGAAGGGTATCCACTAGAAAGGGTGAGCAGTTACAAATATCTTGGTGTCATTATATCCCACGATCTCCGTTGGAGTGCTCATATTGATAGTATTGTAAAAAAAGCGAATTATAAACTGTGGTATTTAAGGCGGTCTTTGAAACTAAGTTCAATGAACACAAAACTTTTGGCTTATAAAACACTCATTCGTCCGTTGGTGGAATACGTATGCGAAATTTGGGATCCTCATATTTTTAAAGATGTGCTAAAGCTAGAAAAGGTGCAACGACTTGCTTTTCGTTTCTTTTTTTTTTTTTTTTTCAAATATCGTCGACTAGGATTCACCTACGGCACTATACTCAAAAGCCAACATTCCATTACTTAAGATGAGGTGTAAAGCAAAAAGATTGAAATTTTTATATATGATTAATAATGGCTTATTGCAGATAGATAAAACAGCCTGTTCCTGACCGAGTCGAGAATTACTCGGAACAAACACAGTCGCGCACTTCATCAGCTCATTCTTTCCACAAACCATTAGTGACTGGAACCTTCTTTCGGAGAAAGCTGTGGTATGCCAATCACTTGAAGCTTTTTCTTCTTATATAGCATCTTGCAAAATGTGAAATAAAATGTTGTTTTTTTGTATGGTTTTTCCGCCAACGCATTATAGCGCATGACGGATCTAATTTTTTTTATCTTTCATTGTCAAAGCATTTTTGTGATTATTGGTGATATCTTTTATAGTACCTTTTCAAGTGTGTGCTGCTCTTGTTGTTGTTATTTTCTTTGTACACTTGTATACCCACCCTATCATAGTCTCAATAGAGACTGATAGTATTTTGAAATAAATAAAATTAGGGCAACAAAACAGATCTGGGCAACGTTTCGCCCGTAATGTCATCTCCTTGCAGACCCCCCCCCCCCCCCCCCCCCCCCGGCCAGCCAATTGTAATTGATTGATTGACATATTTATTTTGACACAGATGTTAAGGCGGTAAGGACAAAGGGTTATTGAAATCCCCCGACGAGGTGATTTGTATAAAAAAAAAAATAGCCTCGCTGAAGCGACGGCAACGACAGAAAGCGATTTAAATCACCTGACGAGGTGTAAACTTTGCGTCAGAAAATAGCCTGACCAAAGCAACAGCAATGACAAATTCACCGGGAAGATTAACTGTTCGCCATACGGAACGTGGCAAGCGATGGAACAAGACGTGAAGCAATTATGAGCCACGGCTGTGCCGGTGCCCTGGTCGTGTCCGCGGTCATTGCTGTAGCTTTGGTTGCTCTGTACGCACCCGGCGGAAATGTATGAGTGAACCAGTCTTTACAGTTTTGTAAGGTGAGCCTACACAGAAAACGGCTCACAGATGCCTGAAAGTTGAAACACATAACTGCTATTGTAAAGAGAATCCCAGAACGCCAACTTTGATGGTGTTGCTAATGAGGATGCAACGATTACAATCTCCTACCGTATATTTTGCAGAAAACATGCATTCAACTCGTTGTTCGCGACTGTTTATAACTATCTGCAGCCAATGCTACAAGCACGAGGTCACTGCTTTGAAACGTTCTTCCGCAGAATGAGCTCTAGCGCGAGAAATGCACGTCTCGAAGCCTGGACCCTGTACCAGCTCGCGCTTGTAGCTTTGGTTGGAGTTGGATGCTGAACCGAAATCTGGATTCCCCAAAACATGCGGCAAAAGCGTGAAACAGGATGCTACAAACACCAAAACATCCCTCATACAGCGATATCTCGAACGGATGACCGTATTTTTCAAAAAAAGAGGCGCATTTGGCAGGAATGTTGACGTCATGTTTCTCCGAGAAGGAGGGGAAACGGCCTCCCGTCTTCTCCGCCTCGCGGCCTTGAGGGAGCGAAGCGAAGAGAGGGGGAAATTAGGTATCTTGACGGTCACGCGCCTCGTCGGCCTGGTTCAATCTCGACTTGTTTTTCCAAAAATTCGGCCGTCCATTTGAGATATTGCCTTCCTAGTAGTGTTGTAGGGATTGTAGCGTCCCGCCTACGTCTCCTGCATTGTTTTTTTTTGAAATCCAAATTTCGGTTTATCATCCCTTTGAGGAAGATAACAGACATTGGGGCAAATAGGGGCCCGGCCGACATAGGTAGGAACCGCCACCGTAAGGCCTCGCCGATAATAGCAGTGCTGGGTAAAGTAGATCTAAAAATACTTCAAGTAAAGTACAAAGTAAATGGGAGGTGATGCACTTCAAGTGAAGTTGCAAGTACACTGGGTGTAATGCACTTGAAGTAAAGTACTATAAATAAGATGTACTTTCAAAGTAAAGTACAAGTATTTTTAACGCAATCTTTCATGATGCCCTTTCATTCCCCTGTACAGGGATGTTTTAACTGGTATGCATTGCCCCAGGGGTAGTCAAGGATGCATGACCCATTTAAAAAAACATAAAAAAGAAAACGGCGGCGAATATTCCATAAAGTCAAGTGGCCACAGAGTAGTTATATTCAAAAACAGCACCAAATTCAGAAGTCCCCCCGACTTCTAATACTGACTTGATTGCACCCAAGGCCCAAGGGGGTTACATGTACTAGGAGAGAGCATGATGTAAAAGAAAACAAATATGTATTATTGAATTTACTAAAGGATAAATGTTTGTTTATTTTATTACTTTAGGTTTATTCAAAATTACTGTTCCAATTTGATTTTTTTTTTTTCGTATTCTAGAGTTACAATTTCGTGATAATGGATTTGAGTATTTTCCT